>NW_026892645.1:0-715000 GCF_033815535.1 Pezoporus flaviventris
ATTTAGGGTCTTCCTAAGATCATAACCCCCTACCCTAACCCCTACCCTATAACCCTAACCCTAACCCTAACCCTAACCCTAACCCCTAACCCTAACCCTAACCCTACCCCTACCTAACCCTAACCCTAACCCTAACCCTAACCCTAACCCTAACCCTAACCCTAACCCTAACCCTAACCCTAACCCTAACCCTAACCCTAACCCTAACCCTAACCCTAACCCTAACCCTAACCCTAACCCTAACCCTAACCCTAACCCTAACCCTAACCCTAACCCTAACCCTAACCCTAACCCTAACCCTAACCCCTAACCCTAACCCTAACCCTAACCCTAACCCTAACCCTAACCCTAACCCTAACCCTAACCCTAACCCTAACCCTAACCCTAACCCTAACCCTAACCCTAACCCTAACCCCTAACCCTAACCCTAACCCTAACCCTAACCCTAACCCTAACCCTAACCCTAACCCCTAACCCTAACCCTAACCCTAACCCTAACCCTAACCCTAACCCTAACCCTAACCCTAACCCTAACCCTAACCCTAACCCTAACCCTAACCCTAACCCTAACCCTAACCCTAACCCTAACCCTAACCCTAACCCTAACCCTAACCCTAACCCTAACCCTAACCCTAACCCAAAACCCTAACCCTAACCCTAACCCTAACCCTAACCCTAACCCTAACCCTAACCCTAACCCTAACCCTAACCCTAACCCTAACCCTAACCCTAACCCTAACCTAACCCTAACCCTAACCCTAACCCTAACCCTAACCCTAACCCTAACCCTAACCCTAACCTAACCCTAACCCTAACCCTAACCCTAACCCTAACCCTAACCCTAACCCTAACCCTAACCCTAACCCTAACCCTAACCCTAACCCTAACCCTAACCCTAACCCTAACCCTAACCCTAACCCTAACCCTAACCCTAACCCTAACCCTAACCCTAACCCTAACCTAACCCTAACCCTAACCCTAACCCTAACCCTAACCTAACCCTAACCCTAACCCTAACCCTAACCCTAACCCTAACCCTAACCCTAACCCTAACCCTAACCCTAACCCTAACCCTAACCCTAACCCTAACCCTAACCCTAACCCTAACCCTAACCCTAACCCTAACCCTAACCCTAACCCTAACCCTAACCCTAACCCTAACCCTAACCCTAACCCTAACCCTAACCCTAAACCCTAACCCTAACCCTAACCCTAACCCTAACCCTAACCCTAACCCTAACCCTAACCCTAACCCTAACCCTAACCCTAACCCTAACCCTAACCCTAACCCTAACCCTAACCCTAACCCTAACCCTAACCCTAACCCTAACCCTAACCCTAACCCTAACCCTAACCCTAACCCTAACCCTAACCCTAACCCTAACCCTAACCTAACCCTAACCCTAACCCTAACCCTAACCCTAACCCTAACCCTAACCCTAACCCTAACCCTAACCCTAACCCTAACCCTAACCCTAACCCTAACCCTAACCCTAACCCTAACCCTAACCCTAACCCTAACCCTAACCCTAACCCTAACCCTAACCCTAACCCTAACCCTAACCCTAACCCTAACCCTAACCCTAACCCTAACCCTAACCCTAACCCTAACCCTAACCCTAACCCTAACCCTAACCCTAACCCTAACCCTAACCCTAACCCTAACCCTAACCCTAACCCTAACCCTAACCCTAACCCTAACCCTAACCCTAACCCTAACCCTAACCCTAACCCTAACCCTAACCCTAACCCTAACCCTAACCCTAACCCTAACCCTAACCCTAACCCTAACCCTAACCCTAACCCTAACCCTAACCCTAACCCTAACCCTAACCCTAACCCTAACCCTAACCTAACCCTAACCCTAACCCTAACCCTAACCCTAACCCTAACCCTAACCCTAACCCTAACCCTAACCCTAACCCTAACCCTAACCCTAACCCTAACCCTAACCCTAACCTAACCCTAACCCTAACCCTAACCCTAACCCTAACCCTAACCCTAACCCTAACCCTAACCCTAACCCTAACCCTAACCCTAACCCTAACCCTAACCCTAACCCTAACCCTAACCCTAACCCTAACCCTAACCCTAACCCTAACCCTAACCCTAACCCTAACCCTAACCTAACCCTAACCCTAACCCTAACCCTAACCCTAACCCTAACCCTAACCCTAACCCTAACCCTAACCCTAACCCTAACCCTAACCCTAACCCTAACCCTAACCCTAACCCTAACCCTAACCCTAACCCTAACCCTAACCCTAACCCTAACCCTAACCCTAACCCTAACCCTAACCCTAACCCTAACCCTAACCCTAACCCTAACCCTAACCCTAACCCTAACCCTAACCCTAACCTAACCCTAACCCTAACCCTAACCCTAACCCTAACCCTAACCCTAACCCTAACCCTAACCCTAACCCTAACCCTAACCCTAACCCTAACCCTAACCCTAACCCTAACCCTAACCCTAACCCTAACCCTAACCCTAACCCTAACCCTAACCCTAACCCTAACCCTAACCCTAACCCTAACCCTAACCCTAACCCTAACCCTAACCCTAACCCTAACCCTAACCCTAACCCTAACCCTAACCCTAACCCTAACCCTAACCCTAACCCTAACCCTAACCCTAACCCTAACCCTAACCCTAACCCTAACCCTAACCCTAACCCTAACCCTAACCCTAACCCTAACCCTAACCCTAACCCTAACCCTAACCCTAACCCTAACCCTAACCCTAACCCTAACCCTAACCCTAACCCTAACCCTAACCCTAACCCTAACCCTAACCCTAACCCTAACCCTAACCCTAACCCTAACCCTAACCCTAACCCTAACCCTAACCCCTAACCCTAACCCTAACCCTAACCCTAACCCTAACCCTAACCCTAACCCTAACCCTAACCCTAACCCTAACCCTAACCCTAACCCTAACCCTAACCCTAACCCTAACCCTAACCCTAACCCTAACCCTAACCCTAACCCTAACCCTAACCCTAACCCTAACCCTAACCCTAACCCTAACCCTAACCCTAACCCTAACCCTAACCCTAACCCTAACCCTAACCCTAACCCTAACCCTAACCCTAACCCCTAACCCTACCCTAACCCTAACCCTAACCCTAACCCTAACCCTAACCCTAACCCTAACCTAACCCTAACCCTAACCCTAACCCTAACCCTAACCCTAACCCTAACCCTAACCCTAACCCTAACCCTAACCCTAACCCTAACCCTAACCCTAACCCTAACCCTAACCCTAACCCTAACCTAACCCTAACCCTAACCCTAACCCTAACCCTAACCCTAACCCTAACCCTAACCCTAACCCTAACCCTAACCCTAACCCTAACCCTAACCCTAACCCTAACCCTAACCCTAACCCTAACCCTAACCCTAACCCTAACCCTAACCCTAACCCTAACCCTAACCCTAACCCTAACCCTAACCCTAACCCTAACCCTAACCCTAACCCTAACCCTAACCCTAACCCTAACCCTAACCCTAACCCTAACCCTAACCCTAACCCTAACCCTCTCCCTAACCCTAACCCTAACCCTAACCCTAACCCTAACCCTAACCCTAACCCTAACCCTAACCCTAACCCTAACCCTAACCCTAACCCTAACCCTAACCCTAACCCTAACCCTAACCTAACCCTAACCCTAACCCTAACCCTAACCCTAACCCTAACCCTAACCCTAACCCTAACCCTAACCATAACCCTAACCCTAATCCTAACTCCTAACCCGTAACCCTAACCCTAACACTTAACCCTAAGCCTAACTCCTAACCCTAACCCTAACGCTAACCCTAACACGTAACCCTAACCCTAAGACTTAACCCTAACCATAACCCTAACCCTAATCCTAACTCCTAACCCTAACCCGTAACCCTAACCCTAACACTTAACCCTAAGCCTAACTCCTAACCCTAACCCTAACGCTAACCCTAACACGTAACCCTAACCCTAAGACTTAACCCTAACCATAACCCTAACCCTAATCCTAACTCCTAACCCTAACCCGTAACCCTAACCCTAACACTTAACCCTAAGCCTAACTCCTAACCCTAACCCTAACGCTAACCCTAACACGTAACCCTAACCCTAAGACTTAACCCTAACCATAACCCTAACCCTAATCCTAACTCCTAACCCGTAACCCTAACCCTAACACTTAACCCTAAGCCTAACTCCTAACCCTAACCCTAACGCTAACCCTAACACGTAACCCTAACCCTAACACTTAACCCTAACCATAACCCTAACCCTAATCCTAACTCCTAACCCGTAACCCTAACCCTAACACTTAACCCTAAGCCTAACTCCTAACCCTAACCCTAACGCTAACCCTAACACGTAACCCTAACCCTAACACTTAACCCTAACCATAACCCTAACCCTAATCCTAACTCCTAACCCTAACCCGTAACCCTAACCCTAACACTTAACCCTAAGCCTAACTCCTAACCCTAACCCTAACGCTAACCCTAACACGTAACCCTAACCCTAAGACTTAACCCTAACCATAACCCTAACCCTAATCCTAACTCCTAACCCTAACCCGTAACCCTAACCCTAACACTTAACCCTAAGCCTAACTCCTAACCCTAACCCTAACGCTAACCCTAACACGTAACCCTAACCCTAACACTTAACCCTAACCATAACCCTAACCCTAATCCTAACTCCTAACCCTAACCCGTAACCCTAACCCTAACACTTAACCCTAAGCCTAACTCCTAACCCTAACCCTAACGCTAACCCTAACACGTAACCCTAACCCTAAGACTTAACCCTAACCATAACCCTAACCCTAATCCTAACTCCTAACCCTAACCCGTAACCCTAACCCTAACACTTAACCCTAAGCCTAACTCCTAACCCTAACCCGTAACCCTAACCCTAACACTTAACCCTAAGCCTAACTCCTAACCCTAACCCTAACGCTAACTCTAAAACGTAACCCTAACCATAACCCTAACACTAATCCTAACTCCTAACCCTAACCCGTAACCCTAACCCTAACACTTAACCCTAAGACTAACTCCTAACCCTAACCCTAACGCTAACCCTAACACGTAACCCTAACCCTAACACTTAACCCTAACCATAACCCTAACCCTAATCCTAACTCCTAACCCTAACCCGTAACCCTAACCCTAACACTTAACCCTAAGCCTAACTCCAAACCCTAACCCTAACGCTAACCCTAACACGTAACCCTAACCCTAAGACTTAACCCTAACCATAACCCTAACCCTAATCCTAACTCCTAACCCTAACCCGTAACCCTCAGTTCAATCCAGCCCGGCCCACTTCAGTTCACTCCAGCATAGTTTAACCCAGTCCAGCACAGTTTAATCCAGTCCAGCTCAGTTTAATGCAGTCCAGCACAGTTTAACCCAGTCCAGCCCAGTTTAATCAAGCCCAGCCCACTGCAACACATTCCAGCCCAATTTAATACCGTCCAGCTCAGTTTAATCCAGCCAAAACCAGTTTAACACAGTCCAGCCCAGCCCACTTTAACACAGTCCAGCCCAATTTAACATTGTCCACCACGGTTTAATCCAGTCCAGCCCAGTTAGATCCAGCCCAGCCCACTTCAGTCCACTCCAGCACAGTTTAACCCTGTCCAGCCCAGTTTAATCCAGTCCAGCTCAGTTCAAATCAGCCCTGCCCAGTTTATCCCAGTCCAGCCCAGTTTAACCATGTCCAGCTCAATTTAATCCAGTCCAGCCCAGTTTAACCCAGTTGTCCTGGGTTCAGCAGTAGCAGTCATTTTTCCCCTTCTTGGTAGCTGGTGCAGTGCAGTGTTTTGATTTTCGGCCTGGGAACAGAGCTGATAGCGATGTTTTGGTTTGGCCAAGGACTTTGTGAGCCTCATGCTCTGCCAGGGAGGAGGGGAAGCCAGGAGGATCAGAGACAGGACACCCGACCCAAACTGACCAAAGAGGTATTCCATACCACAGCACGTCATGCCCAGGATGTAACTGGGAGTTAGCCGGAAGGGCTGGGAGACTGCGGGATTGGAGGAGGTATCGGTCAGAGCTTGGTCGGGCTGGGGGGGTGAGTTATCGGTTGGCTGGTGGTGAGGTGTTGTATTCTCTTCCCTTGTTATTTCCTTTATCATTGTTATCATTGGTAGTAGCAGTAGTGATTTGTGTTACACCTTAGTTACTAAACTGTTCTTATCTCAACGCATGGGAGTTGCATTCTTTTCGATTCTCCTCTCCGTCCCTCCGGGAGTAGGGGGAGGGAAAGAAGGGGGGGAGTGAGTGAACGAGTTGCCTGACTGGGTTTAAACCACGACATCAGTCCAGCCCAGTTTAAACCAGCCCAACTCAGACTGGTCCAGCCCAGTCCAGTTTAACCCAGTCCAGCCCAGTTCAATCCACACAAGCCCTGTTTAATGCAGTCCGGCTCAGTTTAACACACTCCAGCCCACTTTAATCCAGCCCAACCCGGTTTAACCCAGTCCAGCCCAGTTTAACCCAGTCCTGCTCACTTTAATCAAGCCCAGCCCACTGCAACACATTCCAGCCCAGTTTCATCCCGTCCAGCTCAGTTTAATCCAGCCAAAACCACTTTAACACAGGACAGCCCACTTTAACACACTCCAGCCCAATTTAACCTCGTCCAGCACAGATTAATTCAGTCCACCTCAGTTAGATCCAGCCCAGCCCAGTTCAGTTCACTCAAGCACAGTTTAATCCTGTCCAGCCCAGTTTAATCCACTCCAGCTCAGTTCAATCCAGCCCAGCCCACTTTAACCCAGTCCAGCCCAGTATAACCCAGTCCAGACCAGTTTGATACAGCCCAGCCCAGGTTAATCCAGTCCAGCCATATTTAATACACTCCAGCGCAGTATAATCCAGTCCAGCCCAGTTTAATCCAGTCCAGCTCAGTTCGATCCAGCCCAGCCCAGTTTAACCCACTCCAGCCCATTTCAAACCAGTCCAGCCCCGTTTGATACAGCACAGCCCAGTTTACCCCAGTCCAGACATATTTAATACACTTCTGCTCAGTATAATCCACTCCAGCCCAGTTTAACCCAGTCCAGCCCAGTTTAACCCAGTCCAGCTCAGTTTAATTGACTCCGGCTCCATTTAACCCAGTCCAGCTCAGCCCAGTTTAATCCAGTCCAGCTCAGTTTATACTCGTCCACCCCCATTAAATCCTGTCCAGCCCAGTTTAATTCAGTCCAGCTCAGTTCAATCCAGCCCAGTCCAGTTTAGTTCACTCCAGCACAGTTTAAACCAGTCCAGGCCACTTTAACCCAGTCCAGTTTAACCCAGTCCCGCTCAGTTCAATCCAGCCCACTTTAGTTCACTCCAGCACAGTTTAACCCTGTCCAGCCCAGTTTAATACCGTCCAGCTCAGTTCAATCCAGCCCAGCCCAGTTTATCCCAGACCAGCCCAGTTTAAACCAGTCCAGCCCAGTTTGATACAACCCAGCCCAGTTTAACCCAGTCCAGGCATATTTAACACACTCCAGCTCAGTATAATCCACTCCAGCCCAGTTTAACCCAGTCCAGTCCACTTTAACACAGTCCAGCCCAATTTAACCCAGTCCAGCCCAGTTTAACTCAGTCAGGCTCAGTTTAATCGACTCGGGCTCAATTTAACCCTGTCCTGACCAGTTTAATCCCATCCAGCTCAGTTTGATCCAGCCCAGCCCAGTTTAGTTCACTCCAGCACGGTTTAACCCAGTACACCCCAGTTTAATCCAGTCCAACCATATTTAATACACTCCATCTCAGTATAATCCAGACCAGCCCAGTTTAACCCAGTCCAGCACAGTTTAACCCACTCCAGCTCAGTTTAATCCAGCCCAGCCCAGTTTAACCCAGTCCAGCTCAGTTTAACCCTGACCAGCCCAGTTCAGTTAACTCTAGCACAGTTTAACCCTGTCCAGCCCCGTTTAATCCAGTCCAGCCCTGTTCAATCCACCCAGCCCAGTTTAGTTCACTACAGTTCAGTTTAACCCTGTACCGCCCAGATTCACCCAGTCCAGCTCAGTTTAACCCAGTCCAGCTCAGTTTAATCAAGCCCAGCCCAGTTTAACACATTCCAGCCCAGTTTAATCCTGTCCAGCTCAGTTCCACCCAGCCCAGCCCAATTTAACCCTGTCCAGCCCAGTTTAACCCATTCCAGATCAGTTTGATCCAGCCCAGCACAGTTTAAGCCAGGCCAGCCAAGTTTAATCCAGTCCAGCTCAGTTCCAGCCAGCCCAGCTCAATTTAACCCAGTCCAGCCCAGTTTAACCCATTCCAGCTCAGTTTGATCCAGCCCAGCACAGTTTAACCCAGTCCAGACCGGTTTAATGCAGCCCAGCTCAGTTTAATACACCCCAGCTGAGATTGATCCAGCCCAGACCAGTTCAGTTCACTCCAGCACAGTTTAACCCAGTCCAGGCCTGTTTAATCGAGTCGGGCTCAATTTAACCCTGTCTTGACCAGTTTAATCTCGTCCAGCTCAGTTTGATCCAGCCCAGTTCAGTTCACTCTAGCACAGTTTAACCCTGTCCAGTTCAGTGTAATCCAGTCCAGCTAAATGCAATCCAGCCCAGCCCAGTTTAACCTAGTCCAACCATATTTAATACGCTCCAGCTCAGTTCAATCCAGCCCAGCCCACTTTAGTTCACTCCAGCACAGTTTAACCCAGTCCAGCCCAGTTTAATCCAGTCCAACACAATTTAACCCAATCCAGCCTAGTTTAAACTAGTCCAGCTCAGTTTGATACAGCCCAGCCCAGTTTAACCCAGTCCAGCTGTCGTGGTTTAAACCCAGTCAGGTAACTCGTTCGCTCACTTCCCCCCCTTTCTTGTCCTCCCCCTGCTCCCGGAGGGACAGAGAGGAGAATCGAAAAGAATGCAATTCCCACGGGTTGAGATAAGAACAGTTTAGTAACTAAGGTATAACACAGATCACTACTGCTACCACCAATGATAACAATGATAAAGGAAATAACAAGGGAAGAGAATACAACATGTCAGCACCAGCCGACCGATAACTTGCCCCTCTCAGCCCGACCAAGCACCGACCCATACCTCCTCCAACCCTGCAGTCCCCCCGGCTAACTCCCAGTTACATCCTGGGCATGACGTGCTGTGGTATGGAATACCTCTTTGGTCAGTTTGGGTCAGGTGTCCTGTCTCTGCTTCCGCTTAGCTTCCCCTCCTCCCTGGCAGAGCATGAGGCTCAGAAAGTCCTTGGCCAAACCAAAACATCGCTATCAGCTCTGTTCCCAGGCCGAAAATCAAAACACTGCACTGCACCAGCTACCAAGGAGGAGAAACATGACTGCTACTGCTGAACCCAGGACACCAGCCATATTTAATATACTACAACTCAGTATAACCCAGTCCAGCACAGTTTAACCCAGTCCAGCCCACTTTAACACAGTCCAGCCCACTTTAAACACAGTCCAGCTCAGTTTGATCGAGCCCAGCCCACTTTAACACAGTCCAGCTCAGGTTAATCCAGCCCAGCCCAGTTCAGTTCACTCTAGCACATTTTAACCCTGTCCAGCTCACTTTAATCCAGTCTAGCTCAGTTTCATCCAGCCCAGCCCAGTTTAACCCAGTCCAGCTCAGTTTTATACAGTCCAGCCCAGTTTAACCCAGTCCAGCTCAGTTTAATCGACTCGGGCTCATTTTAACACTGTCCTCACCAATTTAATTCCGTCCAGCTCAGTCTGATCCAGCCCAGACCAGTTTAGTTCACTCCATCTTAATTTAACCCAGTCCAGCCCAGTTTAATCCAGTCCGGCTCAGTTTAACCCAATCCAGCCTAGTTTAAAACAGTCCAGCTCTGTTTGATACAGCCCAGCCCAGTTTAACCCAGTCCAGCCATATTTAATACACTACAACTCAGTATAACCAAGTCCAGCCCAGTTTAACCCAGTCCACCACAGTTTAACACAGTCCAGCCCACTTTAAACACAGTCCAGCTCAGTTTAATCCAGCCCAGCCCAGTTCAGTTCACTCTAGCACAGTTTAACCCTGTCCAGCTCACTTTAATCCAGTCCAGCTCAGTTTCATCCAGTCCAGCCCAGCTTAACCCAGTCCAGACCAGTTTAATACAGTCCAGCCCAGTTTAACCCAGTCCAGCTCAGGTTAATCAAGCCCAGCCCACTGCAACACATTCCAGCCCAGTTTCATCCTGTCCACCTCAGTTTAAACCAGCCAAAACCAGTTTAATACAGGACAGCCCACTTTAATACACTCCAGCCCAATTTAACCCTCTCCAGCCCGGTTTAATCCAGTCCACCTCAGTTAGATCCAGCGCAGCCCACTTCAGTTCATTCTAGCACAGTTTAACCCTATCCAGTTCAGTTTAATCCAGTCAAACTCAGGTCAATCCAGCCCAGCCCAGTTTTACCCCTTCCAGCCCAGTTTAACCCAGTCCAGCCCTGTTTGATACAGCCTAGCCCAGTTTAACCCAGTCCAGCCATATTTAGTACACTCCAGCTCAGTATAAACCAGTCCAGCCCAATTTAACCCAGTCCAGCCCAGTTTAACCCAGTCCAGCTCAGTTTAATCGACTCGGGCTCATTTTAACACTGTCCTCACCAGTTTAATCCCGTCCAGCTCAGTCTGATCCAGCCCAGACCAGTTTAGTTCACTCCAGCACAGTTTAACCCAGTCCAGCCCAGTTTAATCCAGTCCGGCTCAATTTAACCAAGTACAGCCCAGTTTAGTCCAGTCTGGCTCAGTTTAAACTCATCCACCTCCATTTAATACTGTCCAGCCCAGTTTAATCCAGTCCAGCTCAATTCAATCCAGCCCAGTCCAGTTTAGCTCACTCCAGCACAGTTTAAACCAGTCCTGCCCACTTTAACCCTGTCCAGTCCAGTTTAACCCAGTCCAGCTCAGTTCAATCCAGCCCAGCCCACTTCAGTTCACTCCAGCATAGTTTAACCCAGTCCAGCACAGTTTAATCCAGTCCAGTTCAGTTTAATGCAGTCCAGCACAGTTTAACCCAGTCCAACCCAGTTTAATCAAGCCCAGCCCACTGCAACACATTCCAGCCCAATTTAATACCGTCCAGCTCAGTTTAATCCAGCCAAAACCAGTTTAACACAGTCCAGCCCAATTTAACCTTGTCCACCACGGTTTAATCCAGTCCAGCCCAGTTAGATCCAGCCCAGCCCACTTCAGTCCACTCCAGCACAGTTTAACCCTGTCCAGCCCAGTTTAATCCAGTCCAGCTCAGTTCAAATCAGCCCAGCCCAGTTTATCCCAGACCAGCCCAGTTTAACCATGTCCAGTCGAGTTTGATACAGCCCAGCCCAGTTTAAACCTAGTCCAGCCATATTTAATACACTCCAGATCAGTATAATCCAGTCCAGCCCAGTTTAAGCCACTCCAGCCCAGTTTAATACAGTCCGGCTCAATTCAATCCAGCCCAGCCCAGTTTAGTTCACTCCAGCCAAGTTTAACCCAGTCCAGCCCAGTTTAATCCAGTCCGGCTCAATTTAATCCAGTCCAGCCCAGTTTAACCCAGTTGTCCTGGGTTCAGCAGTAGCAGTCATTTTTCCCCTTCTTGGTAGCTGGTGCAGTGCAGTGTTTTGATTTTCGGCCTGGGAACAGAGCTGATAGCGATGTTTTGGTTTGGCCAAGGACTTTGTGAGCCTCATGCTCTGCCAGGGAGGAGGGGAAGCCAGGAGGATCAGAGACAGGACACCCGACCC
Organism: Pezoporus flaviventris; assembly: GCF_033815535.1. NCBI lineage: Eukaryota > Metazoa > Chordata > Aves > Psittaciformes > Psittacidae > Pezoporus > Pezoporus flaviventris. Next base: position 11,705 of record NW_026892645.1, read on the forward strand.
AAACTGACCAAAGAGGTATTCCATACCACAGCACGTCATGCCCAGGATGTAACTGGGAGTTAGCCGGAAGGGCTGGGAGACTGTGGGATTGGAGGAGGTATCGGTCAGAGCTTGGTCAGGCTGGGGGGGCGAGTTATCGGTTGGCTGGTGGTGAGGTGTTGTATTCTCTTCCCTTGTTATTTCCTTTATCATTGTTATCATTGGTAGTTGCAGTAGTGATTTGTGTTACACCTTAGTTACTAAACTGTTCTTATCTCAACCCATGGGAGTTGCATTCTTTTCTATTCTCCTCTCCGTCCCTCCGGGAGTAGGGGGAGGGAAAGAAGGGGGGGAGTGAGTGAACGAGTTGCCTGACTGGGTTTAAACCACGACATCAGTCCAGCCCAGTTTAAACCAGCCCAACTCAGATTGGTCCAGCCCAGCTCAATCCACTCAAGCCCTGTTTAATGCAGTCCGGCTCAGTTTAACACACTCCAGCCCACTTTAATCCAGCCCAGTCCAGTTTAACCCAGTCCAGCCCAGTTTAACCCAGTCCTGCTCACTTTAATCAAGCCCAGCCCACTGCAACACATTCCAGCCCAGTTTCATCCCGTCCAGCTCAGTTTAATCCAGCCAAAACCACTTTAACACAGGACAGCCCACTTTAACACACTCCAGCCCAATTTAACCTCGTCCAGCACAGATTAATTCAGTCCACCTCAGCTAGATCCAGCCCAGCCCAGTTCAGTTCACTCAAGCACAGTTTAATCCTGTCCAGATCAGTTTAATCCACTCCAGCTCAGTTCAATCCATCCCAGCCCACTTTAACCCAGTCCAGCCCAGTATAACCCAGTCCAGACGAGCTTGATACAGCCCAGCCCTGGTTAATTCAGTCCAGCTATATTTAATACACTCCAGCGCAGTATAATCCAGTCCAGCCCAGTTTAATCCAGACCAGCTCAGGTTGATCCAGCCCAGCACAGTTTAACCCAGGCCAGCCCAGTTTAACCCAGTCCAGCTCAGTTTAAACACAGTCCAGCTCAGTTTGATCCAGCCCGGCCCAGTTTAGCCCAGTGCAGACCAGTTTAACCCATTCCAGCTCAGTTTGATCCAGCCCAGCACAGTTTAACCCAGTCCACCTCAATTTAATCCAGCCCAGACCAGTTCCGTTCACTCTAGCACAGTTTAACCCCATCCAGCCCAGTTTAATCCAGTCCAGATCACTTCAATCCAGCCCAGCCCAGTTCAGTACACTCCAGCACAAATTTAACCCAGCCCAGCCCAGTTTAATCCAGTCCGGCTCAATTTAACCCAGTCCAGCCCACTTTAATCAAGTCCAGCCCAGTTTAACCCAGTACAGCCCAGTTTAACCCAGTACAGCTCACTTTAATCCTGCCCAGACTACTTCAGTTCACTCTAGCACAGTTTAACCCTGTCCAGCCCAATTTAATTCAGTCCAGCTCAGTTCAATCTAGCCCAGCCCAGTTTCACCCAGTCCAGCCACATTTAATACACTCCAGCTCAGTATTACCCACTCCAGACCAGTTTAACCCAGTCCAGCCCACTTTAAACACAGTCCAGCTCACTTTGATCCACTCCAGCCCAGTTTAACCCAGTCCAGCTCAATTTAAACACCGGCCAGCTCAGTTTGATCCAGCCTGGCCCAGTTTAGCCCAGTCCACACCAGTTTAACCCATTCCAGCTCAGTTTGATCCAGCCCAGCCCAGTTTAACCCAGTCCAGCTCACTTTGATCCAGACCAGCCCACTTCAGTTCACTCTAGCACAGTTTAACCCTGTCCAGCCCAATTTAATACAGTCCAGCTCAGTTCAATCCAGCCCAGCCCAATTTAGTTCACTCCAGCACAGTTTAACCCAGTCCAGCCCAGTTTAATCCAGTCCGGCTCGATTTAACCCAGTCCAGCCCACTTTAACCCTGTCCAGCCCTGTTTAATCCAGTCCAACTCAGTTTAATCCAGCCCAGCCCAGTTTAACCCAGTCCAGACAACTTTACCCCAGTCCAGCCCAGTTTGATCCAGCCCAGCCCAATTTAACCCAGTCCAGCCATATTTAATACACACCAGCTCAGTATAACCCACTCCAGCCCAGTTTAACCCAGTCCAGCACAGTTTAACCCAGGCCAGCCCAGTCTGATATAGCCCAGCCCAGTTTAACTCAGTCCAGCCATATTTAATACACTCCAGCTCAGTATAATCCACTCCAGCCTAGTTTAACTTAGTCCAGTCCAGTTTAATCCGGTCCATCTCAACTCAATCCAGCCCAGGCGAGTTAAACCCAGTACAGCCCAGTCTGATACAGCCCTGCCCAGTTTAAACCAGTCCAGCCATATTTAATACACACCAGCTCAGTATAATCCAGTCTACCCCAGTTTAACCCAGCCCAGCCCACTTTAACCCAGGCCAGCTCAGTTTCATCCAGCCCACCCCAGTTCAGTTCACTCTAGCACAGTTTAACCCTGTCAAGCCTACTTTAATCCACTTCAGATCACTTCAAACCATCCCAGCCCAGTTCAACCCAGTCCAGACAACTTTAACCCAGTCCAGCCCAGTTTCATCGAGCCCAGCCCAATTTCACCCAGTCCAGCCATATTTAATGCACTCCAGCTCAGTATAATCCAGTCCAGCCCAGTTTAATCTAGTCCAGCTCAGTTTGATCTAGCCCAGCCCAGTTTAACACAGACCAGCTCACTTTAATCCAGCCCAGCCCAGTTCAGTTCACTCTAGCACACTTTAACCCTGTCCAGCCCAGTTTGATGCAACCCAGCCCAGTTTAACCCAGTCCAGTCCAGTTTAACCCAGGCTAGCCCAGTTTGATACAGCCCAGCCCAGTTTAACTCAGTCCAGCCATATTTAATACACTCCAGCTCAGCAGAATCCACTCCAGCCTAGTTTAACTTACTCTAGACCAGTTTAATCCGGTCCATCTCAATTCAATCCAGCCCAGGCGAGTTAAACCCAGTCCAGACCAGCCTGATACAGCCCTGCCCAGTTTAAACCAGTCCAGCCAAATTTAACACACACCTGCTCAGTATAATCCAGTCCACCCCAGTTTAACCCTGTCCAGCCATATTTCATACACACCAGCTCAGTATAATCCACTCCAGCCCCGTTTAACCCAATCCAGCCCACTTTAAACACAGTCCAGCTCACTTTGATCCAGCCCAGCCCAGCCCAGTTTAACCTAGTCCAGCTCACTTTGACCCAGCCCAGCCTACTTCAGTTCACTTTAGCACAGTTTAACCCAATCCAGCTCAGTTGAACCCAGTCCAGCTCAGTTTGATCCAGCCCGGCCCAGTTTAGCCCAGTCCAGCCCAGTTTAATCCAGTCCGGCTCAATTTAACACAGTCCAGCCAACTTTAACCCAGTCCAGCCCTGTTTAATCCACGCCAGCTCAGTTTAACCTAGTCCAGCTCTGTTTGATCTAGCCCAGCCCAGTTTAAACCAGACCAGCTCACTTTAATCCTGCCCAGCCCACTTCAGTTCATTCTACCACTGTTTAACCCAGTCCAGCCCAATTTAATTCAGTTCAGCTCAGTTCAATCGAGCCCAGCCCAGTTTAACTCAGTCCAGCCATATTTAATACACTCCAGCTCAGTATACTCCACTCCAGCCCAGTTTAACCCAGTCCAGCCCAATTTAAACACAGTCCAGCTCAGTTTGATCCAGCCCAGCCCAGTTTAACCTGGTCCAGCTCACTTTGATCCAGCCCAGCCTACTTCAGTTCATTTTAGCACATTTTAACCCAGTCCAGCCCAGTTTAACCCAGTCCAGCTCAGTTTAAACACAGTCCAGCTCAGTTTGATCCAGCCCGGCCCAGTTTAGCCCAGTGCAGACCAGTTTAACCCATTCCAGCTCAGTTTGATCCAGCCCAGCACAGTTTAACCCAGTCCACCTCAATTTAATCCAGCCCAGACCAGTTCCGTTCACTCTAGCACAGTTTAACCCCATCCAGCCCAGTTTAATCCAGTCCAGATCACTTCAATCCAGCCCAGCCCAGTTCAGTACACTCCAGCACAATTTAACCCAGCCCAGCCCAGTTTAATCCAGTCCGGCTCAATTTAACCCAGTCCAGCCCACTTTAATCAAGTCCAGCCCAGTTTAACCCAGTACAGCCCAGTTTAACCCAGTACAGCTCACTTTAATCCTGCCCAGACTACTTCAGTTCACTCTAGCACTGTTTAACCTAGTCCAGCCCAATTTAATTCAGTCCAGCTCAGTTCAATCTAGCCCAGCCCAGTTTAACCCAGTCCAGCCACATTTAATACACTCCAGCTCAGTATTATCCACTCCAGACCAGTTTAACCCAGTCCAGCCCACTTTAAACACAGTCCAGCTCACTTTGATCCACTCCAGACCAGTTTAACCCAGTCCAGCTCAATTTAAACACAGGCCAGCTCAGTTTGATACAGCCCAGCCCTGTTTAACTCAGTCCAGCCATATTTAATACACTCCAGCTCAGTATAATCCACTCCAGCCTAGTTTAACTTAGTCCAGTCCAGTTTAATCCGGTCCATCTCAACTCAATCCAGCCCAGGCGAGTTAAACCCAGTACAGCCCAGTCTGATACAGCCCTGCCCAGTTTAAACCAGTCCAGCCATATTTAATACACACCAGCTCAGTATAATCCAGTCTACCCCAGTTTAACCCAGCCCAGCCCACTTTAACCCAGGCCAGCTCAGTTTCATCCAGCTCACCCCAGTTCAGTTCACTCTAGCACAGTTTAACCCTGTCAAGCCTACTTTAATCCACTTCAGATCACTTCAAACCATCCCAGCCCAGTTCAACCCAGTCCAGACAACTTTAACCCAGTCCAGCCCAGTTTCATCGAGCCCAGCCCAATTTCACCCAGTCCAGCCATATTTAATGCACTCCAGCTCAGTATAATCCAGTCCAGCCCAGTTTAATCTAGTCCAGCTCAGTTTGATCTAGCCCAGCCCAGTTTAACACAGACCAGCTCACTTTAATCCAGCCCAGCCCAGTTCAGTTCACTCTAGCACACTTTAACCCTGTCCAGCCCAGTTTGATGCAAGCCAGCCCAGTTTAACCCAGTCCAGTCCAGTTTAACCCAGGCTAGCCCAGTTTGATACAGCCCAGCCCAGTTTAACTCTGTCCAGCCATATTTAATACACTCCAGCTCAGTAGAATCCACTCCAGCATAGTTTAACTTATTCCAGACCAGTTTAATCCGGTCCATCTCAATTCAATCCAGCCCAGGCGAGTTAAACCCAGTCCAGACCAGCCTGATACAGCCCTGCCCAGTTTAAACCAGTCCAGCCAAATTTAATACACACCAGCTCAGTATAATCCAGTCCACCCCAGTTTAACCCAGCCCAGACCAGTTTAACCCTGTCCAGCCATATTTAATACACTCCAGCTCAGTATAATCCACTCCAGCCCAGTTTAACCCAGTCCAGCCCACTTTAAACACAGTCCAGCTCAGTTTGATCCAGCCCAGCCCAGTTTAACCTAGTCCAGCTCACTTTGATACAGCCCAGCCTACTTCAGTTCACTTTAGCACAGTTTAACACAGTCCAGCCCACTTGAACCCAGTCCAGCTCAGTTTGATCCAGCCCGGCCCAGTTTAGCCCAGTCCAGCCCAGTTTAATCCAGTCCGGCTCAATTTAACACAGTCCAGCCAACTTTAACCCAGTCCAGCCCTGTTTAATCCACGCCACCTCAGTTTAACCTAGTCCAGCTCTGTTTGATCTAGCCCAGCCCAGTTTAACCCAGACCAGCTCACTTTAATCCTGCCCAGCCCACTTCAGTTCATTCTACCACTGTTTAACGCAGTCCAGCCCAATTTCATTCAGTTCAGCTCTGTTCAATCGAGCCCAGCCCAGTTTAACTCAGTCCAGCCATATTTAATACACTCCAGCACAGTATAATCCACTCCAGCCCAGTTTAACCCAGTCCAGCCAACTTTAAACACAGTCCAGCTCAGTTTGATCCAGCCCAGCCCAGTTTAACCTAGTCCAGCTCACTTTGATCCAGCCCAGCCTACTTCAGTTCACTTTAGCACAGTTTAACACAGTCCAGCCCACTTGAACCCAGTCCAGCTCAGTTTGATCCAGCCCGGCCCAGTTTAGCCCAGTCCAGCCCAGTTTAATCCAGTCCGGCTCAATTTAACACAGTCCAGCCAACTTTAACCCAGGCCAGCCCTGTTTAATCCACGCCAGCTCAGTTTAACCTAGTCCAGCTCTGTTTGATCTAGCCCAGCCCAGTTTAACCCAGACCAGCTCACTTTAATCCTGCCCAGCCCACTTCAGTTCATTCTACCACTGTTTAACGCAGTCCAGCCCAATTTCATTCAGTTCAGCTCTGTTCAATCGAGCCCAGCCCAGTTTAACTCAGTCCAGCCATATTTAATACACTCCAGCTCAGTATACTCCACTCCAGCCCAGTTTAACCCAGTCCAGCCCACTTTAAACACAGTCCAGCTCAGTTTGATCCAGCCCAGCCCAGTTTAACCTAGTCCAGCTCACTTTGATCCAGCCCAGCCTACTTCAGTTCACTTTAGCACAGTTTAACCCAGTCCAGCCCACTTGAACCCAGTCCAGCTCAGTTTAAACACAGTCCAGCTCAGTTTGATCCAGCCCGGCCCAGTTTAGCCAAGTGCAGACCAGTTTAACCCATTCCAGCTCAGTTTGATCCAGCCCAGCACAGTTTAACCCAGTCCACCTCAATTTAATCCAGCCCAGACCAGTTCCATTCACTCTAGCACAGTTTAACCCCATCCAGCCCAGTTTAATCCAGTCCAGATCACTTCAATCCAGCCCAGCCCAGTTCAGTACACTCCAGCACAATTTAACCCAGCCCAGCCCAGTTTAATCCAGTCCGGCTCAATTTAACCCAGTCCAGCCCACTTTAATCAAGTCCAGCCCAGTTTAACCCAGTCCAGCCCAGTTTAACCCAGTACAGCTCACTTTAATCCTGCCCAGACTACTTCAGTTCACTCTAGCACTGTTTAACCTAGTCCAGCCCAATTTAATTCAGTCCAGCTCAGTTCAATCTAGCCCAGCCCAGTTTAACCCAGTCCAGCCACATTTAATACACTCCAGCTCAGTATTATCCACTCCAGACCAGTTTAACCCAGTCCAGCCCACTTTAAACACAGTCCAGCTCACTTTGATACACTCCAGCCCAGTTTAACCCAGTCCAGCTCAATTTAAACACAGGCCAGCTCAGTTTGATCCAGGCCGGCCCAGTTTAGCCGAGTCCACACCAGTTTAACTCATTCCAGCCCAGTTTGATTTAGCCCAGCCCAGTTTAACCCAGTCCAGCTCACTTTGATCCAGCCCAGTCCACTTCAGTTCACTTTAGCACAGTTTAACCCTGTCCAGCCCAATTTAATTCAGTCCAGCTCAGTTCAATCCAGCCCAGCCCAATTTAGTTCACTCCAGCACAGTTTAACCCAGTCCAGCCCAGTTTAATCCAGTCCGGCTCGATTTAACCCAGTCCAGCCCTGTTTAATCCAGTCCAGCTCAGTTTAATCCAGCCCAGCCCAGTTTAACCCAGTCCAGACAACTTTAACCCAGTCCAGCACAGTTTGATCCAGCCCAGCCCAATTTAACCCAGTCCAGCCATATTTAATACACATCAGCTCAGTATAATCCACTCCAGACCAGTTTAACCCAGTCCAGTCCAGTTTAAACCAGGCCAGCCCAGTTTGATATAGCCCAACCCAATTTAACTCAGTCCAGCCATATTTAATACACTCCAGCTCAGTATAATCCACCCCAGCCTAGTTTAACTTACTCCAGTTCAGTTTAATCCGGTCCATCTCTACTCAATCCAGCCCAGGCGAGTTAAACCCAGTCCAGACCAGCCTGATACAGCCCTGCCCAGTTTAAACCAGTCCAGCCAAATTTAATACACACCAGCTCAGTATAATCTAGTCCACCCCAGTTTAACCCAGCCCAGAGCAGTTTAACCCTGTCCAGCCATATTTAATACACTCCAGCTCAGTATAACCCAGCCCAGACCAGTTTAACCCAGTCCAGCAAACTTTAAACACAGTCCAGCTCAGTTTGATCCAGCCCAGCCCAGTTTAACCTAGTCCAGCTCACTTTGATCCAGCCCAGCCTACTTCAGTTCACTTTAGCACAGTTTAACGCAGTCCAGCCCACTTGAACCCAGTCCAGGACAGTTTGATCCAGCCCGGCCCAGTTTAGCCCAGTCCAGCCCAGTTTAATCCAGTCCGGCTCAATTTAACACAGTCCAGCCAACTTTAACCCAGGCCAGCCCTGTTTAATCCACGCCAGCTCAGTTTAACCTAGTCCAGCTCTGTTTGATCTAGCCCAGCCCAGTTTAACCCTGACCAGCTCACTTTAATTTTGCCCAGCCCACTTCAGTTCATTCTACCACTGTTTAACGCAGTCCAGCCCAATTTAATTCAGTTCAGCTCTGTTCAATCGAGCCCAGCCCAGTTTAACTCAGTCCAGCCATATTTAATACACTCCAGCTCAGTATAATCCACTCCAGCCCAGTTTAGCCCAGTCCAGCCAACTTTAAACACAGTCCAGCTCAGTTTGATCCAGCCCAGCCCAGTTTAACCTAGTCCAGCTCACTTTGATCCAGCCCAGCCTACTTCAGTTCACTTTAGCACAGTTTAACCCAGTCCAGCCCACTTGAACCCAGTCCAGCTCAGTTTAAACACAGTCCAGCTCAGTTTGATCCAGCCCGGCCAGGTTTAGCCCAGTGCAGACCAGTTTAACCCATTCCAGCTCAGTTTGATCCAGCCCAGCACAGTTTAACCCAGTCCACCTCAATTTAATCCAGCCCAGACCAGTTCCGTTCACTCTAGCACAGTTTAACCCCATCCAGCCCAGTTTAATCCAGTCCAGATCACTTCAATCCAGCCCAGCCCAGTTCAGTACACTCCAGCACAATTTAACCCAGCCCAGCCCAGTTTAATCCAGTCCGGCTCAATTTAACCCAGTCCAGCCCACTTTAATCAAGTCCAGCCCAGTTTAACCCAGTACAGCCCAGTTTAACCCAGTACAGCTCACTTTAATCCTGCCCAGACTACTTCAGTTCACTCTAGCACTGTTTAACCTAGTCCAGCCCAATTTAATTCAGTCCAGCTCAGTTCAATCTAGCCCAGCCCAGTTTCACCCAGTCCAGCCACATTTAATACACTCCAGCTCAGTATTATCCACTCCAGACCAGTTTAACCCAGTCCAGCCCACTTTAAACACAGTCCAGCTCACTTTGATACACTCCAGCCCAGTTTAACCCAGTCCAGCTCAATTTAAACACAGGCCAGCTCAGTTTGATACAGCCCAGCCCTGTTTAACTCAGTCCAGCCATATTTAATACACTCCAGCTCAGTATAATCCACTCCAGCCTAGTTTAACTTAGTCCAGTCCAGTTTAATCCGGTCCATCTCAACTCAATCCAGCCCAGGCGAGTTAAACCCAGTACAGCCCAGTCTGATACAGCCCTGCCCAGTTTAAACCAGTCCAGCCAAATTTAATACACACCAGCTCAGTATAATCCAGTCCACCCCAGTTTAACCCAGCCCAGAGCAGTTTAACCCTGTCCAGCCATATTTAATACACTCCAGCTCAGTATAATCCACTCCAGCCCAGTTTAACCCAGTCCAGCCCACTTTAAACACAGTCCAGCTTAGTTTGATCCAGCCCAGCCCAGTTTAACCTAGTCCAGCTCACTTTGATACAGCCCAGCCTACTTCAGTTCACTTTAGCACAGTTTAACCCAGTCCAGCCCACTTGAACCCAGTCCAGCTCAGTTTGATCCAGCCCGGCCCAGTTTAGCCCAGTCCAGCCCAGTTTAATCCAGTCCGGCTCAATTTAACACAGTCCAGCCAACTTTAACCCAGTCCAGCCCTGTTTAATCCACGCTAGCTCAGTTTAACCTAGTCCAGCTCTGTTTGATCTAGCCCAGCCCAGTTTAACCCAGACCAGCTCACTTTAATCCTGCCCAGCCCACTTCAGTTCATTCTACCACTGTTTAACGCAGTCCAGCCCAATTTCATTCAGTTCAGCTCTGTTCAATCGAGCCCAGCCCAGTTTAACTCAGTCCAGCCATATTTAATACACTCCAGCACAGTATAATCCACTCCAGCCCAGTTTAACCCAGTCCAGCCAACTTTAAACACAGTCCAGCTCAGTTTGATCCAGCCCAGCCCAGTTTAACCTAGTCCAGCTCACTTTGATCCAGCCCAGCCTACTTCAGTTCACTTTAGCACAGTTTAACACAGTCCAGCCCAGTTGAACCCAGTCCAGCTCAGTTTAAACACAGTCCAGCTCAGTTTGATCCAGCCCGGCCCAGTTTAGCCCAGTGCAGACCAGTTTAACCCATTCCAGCTCAGTTTGATCCAGCCCAGCCCAGTTTAACCCAGTCCAGACAACTTTAACCCAGTCCAGCTCAGTTTGATCCAGCCCAGCCCAATTTAACACAGTCCAGCCATATTTAATACACACCAGCTCAGTATAATCCACTCCAGACCAGTTTAACCCAGTCCAGTCCAGTTTAACCCAGGCCAGCCCAGTTTGATCCAGCCCAGCCCAGGTTAATCCAGTCCAGCCATATTTAATACACTCCAGCTCAGTAGAATCCACTCCAGTCTAGTTTAAGTTAGTCCAGTCCAGTTTAATCCGGTCCATCTCAACTCAATCCAGCCCAGGCGAGTTAAACCCAGTACAGCCCAGTCTGATACAGCCCTGCCCAGTTTAAACCAGTCCAGCCATATTTAATACACACCAGCTCAGTATAATCCAGTCCCCGCCAGTTTAACCCAGCCCAGCCCACTTTAACCCAGGCCAGCTCAGTTTCATCCAGCCCACCCCAGTTCAGTTCACTCTAGCACAGTTTAACCCTGTCAAGCCTACTTTAATCCACTTCAGATCACTTCAATCCATCCCAGCCCAGTTCAACCCAGTCCAGACAACTTTAACCCAGTCCAGCCCAGTTTCATCGAGCCCAGCCCAATTTCACCCAGTCCAGCCATATTTAATGCACTCCAGCTCAGTATAATCCAGTCCAGCCCAGTTTAACCTAGTCCAGCTCAGTTTGATCTAGCCCAGCCCAGTTTAACATAGACCAGCTCACTTTAATCCAGCCCAGCCCAGTTCAGTTCACTCTAGCACACTTTAACCCTGTCCAGCCCAGTTTGATGCAAGCCAGCCCAGTTTAACCCAGTCCAGTCCAGTTTAACTCAGGCTAGCCCAGTTTGATACAGCCCAGCCCAGTTTAACTCAGTCCAGCCATATTTAATACACTCCAGCTCAGTAGAATCCACTCCAGCCTAGTTTAACTTACTCTAGACCAGTTTAATCCGGTCCATCTCAATTCAATCCAGCCCAGGTGAGTTAAACCCAGTCCAGACCCGCCTGATACAGCCCTGCCCAGTTTAAACCAGTCCAGCCAAATTTAACACACACCTGCTCAGTATAATCCAGTCCACCCCAGTTTAACCCTGTCCAGCCATATTTAATACACACCAGCTCAGTATAATCCACTCCAGCCCCGTTTAACCCAATCCAGCCCACTTTAAACACAGTCCAGTTCAGTTTGATCCAGCCCAGCCCAGCCCAGTTTAACCTAGTCCAGCTCACTTTGATCCAGCCCAGCCTACTTCAGTTCACTTTAGCACAGTTTAACCCAATCCAGCTCAGTTGAACCCAGTCCAGCTCAGTTTGATCCAGCCCGGCCCAGTTTAGCCCAGTCCAGCCCAGTTTAATCCAGTCCGGCTCAATTTAACACAGTCCAGCCAACTTTAACCCAGTCCAGCCCTGTTTAATCCACGCCAGCTCAGTTTAACCTAGTCCAGCTCTGTTTGATCTAGCCCAGCCCAGTTTAACCTAGACCAGCTCACTTTAATCCTGCCCAGCCCACTTCAGTTCATTCTACCACTGTTTAACGCAGTCCAGCCCAATTTAATGCAGTTCAGCTCTGTTCTATCGAGCCCAGCCCAGTTTAACTCAGTCCAGCCATATTTAATACACTCCAGCTCAGTATAATCCACTCCACCCCCGTTTAACCCAGTCCAGCCAACTTTAAACACAGTCCAGCTCAGTTTGATCCAGCCCAGCCCCGTTTAACCTAGTCCAGCTCACTTTGATCCAGCCCAGCCTACTTCAGTTCACTTTAGCACAGTTTAACCCAGTCCAGCCCACTTGAACCCAGTCCAGCTCAGTTTGATCCAGCCCGGCCCAGTTTAGCCCAGTCCAGCCCAGTTTAATCCAGTCCGGCTCAATTTAACACAGTCCAGCCAACTTTAACCCAGGCCAGCCCTGTTTAATCCACGCCAGCTCAGTTTAACCTAGTCCAGCTCTGTTTGATCTAGCCCAGCCCAGTTTAACCCAGACCAGCTCACTTTAATCCTGCCCAGCCCACTTCAGTTCATTCTACCACTGTTTAACGCAGTCCAGCCCAATTTAATTCAGTTCAGCTCTGTTCAATCGAGCCCAGCCCAGTTTAATTCAGTCCAGCCATATTTAATACACTCCAGCTCAGTATAATCCACTCCAGCCCAGTTTAACCCAGTCCAGCCAACTTTAAACACAGTCCAGCTCAGTTTGATCCAGCCCAGCCCAGTTTAACCTAGTCCAGCTCACTTTGATCCAGCCCAGCCTACTTCAGTTCACTTTAGCACAGTTTAACCCAGTCCAGCCCACTTGAACCCAGTCCAGCTCAGTTTAAACACAGTCCAGCTCAGTTTGATCCAGCCCGGCCCAGTTTAGCCCAGTGCAGACTAGTTTAACCCATTCCAGCTCAGTTTGATCCAGCCCAGCCCAGTTTAACCCAGTCCAGACAACTTTAACCCAGTCCAGCTCAGTTTGATCCAGCCCAGCCCAATTTAACACAGTCCAGCCATATTTAATACACACCAGCTCAGTATAATCCACTCCAGACCAGTTTAACCCAGTCCAGTCCAGTTTAACCCAGGCCAGCCCAGTTTGATCCAGCCCAGCCCAGGTTAATCCAGTCCAGCCATATTTAATACACTCCAGCTCAGTAGAATCCACTCCAGCCTAGTTTAACTTAGTCCAGTCCAGTTTAATCCGGTCCATCTCAACTCAATCCAGCCCAGGCGAGTTAAACCCAGTACAGCCCAGTCTGATACAGCCCTGCCCAGTTTAAACCAGTCCAGCCATATTTAATACACACCAGCTCAGTATAATCCAGTCTACCCCAGTTTAACCCAGCCCAGCCCACTTTAACCCAGGCCAGCTCAGTTTCATCCAGCCCACCCCAGTTCAGTTCACTCTAGCACAGTTTAACCCTGTCAAGCCTACTTTAATCCACTTCAGATCACTTCAAACCATCCCAGCCCAGTTCAACCCAGTCCAGACAACTTTAACCCAGTCCAGCCCAGTTTCATCGAGCCCAGCCCAATTTCACCCAGTCCAGCCATATTTAATGCACTCCAGCTCAGTATAATCCAGTCCAGCCCAGTTTAACCTAGTCCAGCTCAGTTTGATCTAGCCCAGCCCAGTTTAACATAGACCAGCTCACTTTAATCCAGCCCAGCCCAGTTCAGTTCACTCTAGCACACTTTAACCCTGTCCAGCCCAGTTTGATGCAACCCAGCCCAGTTTAACCCAGTCCAGTCCAGTTTAACCCAGGCTAGCCCAGTTTGATACAGCCCAGCCCAGTTTAACTCAGTCCAGCCATATTTAATACACTCCAGCTCAGTAGAATCCACTCCAGCCTAGTTTAACTTACTCTAGACCAGTTTAATCCGGTCCATCTCAATTCAATCCAGCCCAGGTGAGTTAAACCCAGTCCAGACCCGCCTGATACAGCCCTGCCCAGTTTAAACCAGTCCAGCCAAATTTAACACACACCTGCTCAGTATAATCCAGTCCACCCCAGTTTAACCCTGTCCAGCCATATTTAATACACACCAGCTCAGTATAATCCACTCCAGCCCCGTTTAACCCAATCCAGCCCACTTTAAACACAGTCCTGCTCACTTTGATCCAGCCCAGCCCAGCCCAGTTTAACCTAGTCCAGCTCACTTTGATCCAGCCCAGCCTACTTCAGTTCACTTTAGCACAGTTTAACCCAATCCAGCTCAGTTGAACCCAGTCCAGCTCAGTTTGATCCAGCCCGGCCCAGTTTAGCCCAGTCCAGCCCAGTTTAATCCAGTCCGGCTCAATTTAACACAGTCCAGCCAACTTTAACCCAGTCCAGCCCTGTTTAATCCACGCCAGCTCAGTTTAACCTAGTCCAGCTCTGTTTGATCTAGCCCAGCCCAGTTTAAACCAGACCAGCTCACTTTAATCCTGCCCAGCCCACTTCAGTTCATTCTACCACTGTTTAACCCAGTCCAGCCCAATTTAATTCAGTTCAGCTCAGTTCAATCGAGCCCAGCCCAGTTTAACTCAGTCCAGCCATATTTAATACACTCCAGCTCAGTATACTCCACTCCAGCCCAGTTTAACCCAGTCCAGCCCAATTTAAACACAGTCCAGCTCAGTTTGATCCAGCCCAGCCCAGTTTAACCTGGTCCAGCTCACTTTGATCCAGCCCAGCCTACTTCAGTTCATTTTAGCACATTTTAACCCAGTCCAGCCCAGTTTAACCCAGTCCAGCTCAGTTTAAACACAGTCCAGCTCAGTTTGATCCAGCCCGGCCCAGTTTAGCCCAGTGCAGACCAGTTTAACCCATTCCAGCTCAGTTTGATCCAGCCCAGCACAGTTTAACCCAGTCCACCTCAATTTAATCCAGCCCAGACCAGTTCCGTTCACTCTAGCACAGTTTAACCCCATCCAGCCCAGTTTAATCCAGTCCAGATCACTTCAATCCAGCCCAGCCCAGTTCAGTACACTCCAGCAAAATTTAACCCAGCCCAGCCCAGTTTAATCCAGTCCGGCTCAATTTAACCCAGTCCAGCCCACTTTAATCAAGTCCAGCCCAGTTTAACCCAGTCCAGCCCAGTTTAACCCAGTACAGCTCACTTTAATCCTGCCCAGACTACTTCAGTTCACTCTAGCACTGTTTAACCTAGTCCAGCCCAATTTAATTCAGTCCAGCTCAGTTCAATCTAGCCCAGCCCAGTTTAACCCAGTCCAGCCACATTTAATACACTCCAGCTCAGTATTATCCACTCCAGACCAGTTTAACCCAGTCCAGCCCACTTTAAACACAGTCCAGCTCACTTTGATCCACTCCAGACCAGTTTAACCCAGTCCAGCTCAATTTAAACACAGGCCAGCTCAGTTTTATACAGCCCAGCCCTGTTTAACTCAGTCCAGCCATATTTAATACACTCCAGCTCAGTATAATCCACTCCAGCCTAGTTTAACTTAGTCCAGTCCAGTTTAATCCGGTCCATCTCAACTCAATCCAGCCCAGGCGAGTTAAACCCAGTACAGCCCAGTCTGATACAGCCCTGCCCAGTTTAAAAAAGTCCAGCCATATTTAATACACACCAGCTCAGTATAATCCAGTCTACCCCAGTTTAACCCAGCCCAGCCCACTTTAACCCAGGCCAGCTCAGTTTCATCCAGCCCACCCCAGTTCAGTTCACTCTAGCACAGTTTAACCCTGTCAAGCCTACTTTAATCCACTTCAGATCACTTCAAACCATCCCAGCCCAGTTCAACCCAGTCCAGACAACTTTAACCCAGTCCAGCCCAGTTTCAGCGAGCCCAGCCCAATTTCACCCAGTCCAGCCATATTTAATGCACTCCAGCTCAGTATAATCCAGTCCAACCCAGTTTAATCTAGTCCAGCTCAGTTTGATCTAGCCCAGCCCAGTTTAACACAGACCAGCTCACTTTAATCCAGCCCAGCCCAGTTCAGTTCACTCTAGCACACTTTAACCCTGTCCAGCCCAGTTTGATGCAAGCCAGCCCAGTTTAACCCAGTCCAGTCCAGTTTAACCCAGGCTAGCCCAGTTTGATACAGCCCAGCCCAGTTTAACTCTGTCCAGCCATATTTAATACAATCCAGCTCAGTAGAATCCACTCCAGCATAGTTTAACTTAATCCAGACCAGTTTAATCCGGTCCATCTCAATTCAATCCAGCCCAGGCGAGTTAAACCCAGTCCAGACCAGCCTGATACAGCCCTGCCCAGTTTAAACCAGTCCAGCCAAATTTAATACACACCAGCTCAGTATAATCCAGTCCACCCCAGTTTAACCCAGCCCAGACCAGTTTAACCCTGTCCAGCCATATTTAATACACTCCAGCTCAGTATAATCCACTCCAGCCCAGTTTAACCCAGTCCAGCCCACTTTAAACACAGTCCAGCTCAGTTTGATCCAGCCCAGCCCAGTTTAACCTAGTCCAGCTCACTTTGATACAGCCCAGCCTACTTCAGTTCACTTTAGCACAGTTTAACACAGTCTAGCCCACTTGAACCCAGTCCAGCTCAGTTTGATCCAGCCCGGCCCAGTTTAGCCCAGTCCAGCCCAGTTTAATCCAGTCCGGCTCAATTTAACACAGTCCAGCCAACTTTAACCCAGGCCAGCCCTGTTTAATCCACGCCAGCTCAGTTTAACCTAGTCCAGCTCTGTTTGATCTAGCCCAGCCCAGTTTAACCCAGACCAGCTCACTTTAATCCTGCCCAGCCCACTTCAGTTCATTCTACCACTGTTTAACGCAGTCCAACCCAATTTCATTCAGTTCAGCTCTGTTCAATCGAGCCCAGCCCAGTTTAACTCAGTCCAGCCATATTTAATACACTCCAGCTCAGTATAATCCACTCCAGCCCAGTTTAACCCAGTCCAGCCAACTTTAAACACAGTCCAGCTCAGTTTGATCCAGCCCAGCCCAGTTTAACCTAGTCCAGCTCACTTTGATCCAGCCCAGCCTACTTCAGTTCACTTTAGCACAGTTTAACGCAGTCCAGCCCACTTGAACCCAGTCCAGGACAGTTTGATCCAGCCCGGCCCAGTTTAGCCCAGTCCAGCCCAGTTTAATCCAGTCCGGCTCAATTTAACACAGTCCAGCCAACTTTAACCCAGTCCAGCCCTGTTTAATCCACGCCAGCTCAGTTTAACCTAGTCCAGCTCTGTTTGATCTAGCCCAGCCCAGTTTAAACCAGACCAGCTCACTTTAATCCTGCCCAGCCCACTTCAGTTCATTCTACCACTGTTTAACCCAGTCCAGCCCAATTTAATTCAGTTCAGCTCAGTTCAATCGAGCCCAGCCCAGTTTAACTCAGTCCAGCCATATTTAATACACTCCAGCTCAGTATACTCCACTCCAGCCCAGTTTAACCCAGTCCAGCCCAATTTAAACACAGTCCAGCTCAGTTTGATCCAGCCCAGCCCAGTTTAACCTGGTCCAGCTCACTTTGATCCAGCCCAGCCTACTTCAGTTCATTTTAGCACATTTTAACCCAGTCCAGCCCAGTTTAACCCAGTCCAGCTCAGTTTAAACACAGTCCAGCTCAGTTTGATCCAGCCCGGCCCAGTTTAGCCCTGTGCAGACCAGTTTAACCCATTCCAGCTCAGTTTGATCCAGCCCAGCACAGTTTAACCCAGTCCACCTCAATTTAATCCAGCCCAGACCAGTTCCGTTCACTCTAGCACAGTTTAACCCCATCCAGCCCAGTTTAATCCAGTCCAGATCACTTCAATCCAGCCCAGCCCAGTTCAGTACACTCCAGCACAATTTAACCCAGCCCAGCCCAGTTTAATCCAGTCCGGCTCAATTTAACCCAGTCCAGCCCACTTTAATCAAGTCCAGCCCAGTTTAACCCAGTCCAGCCCAGTTTAACCCAGTACAGCTCACTTTAATCCTGCCCAGACTACTTCAGTTCACTCTAGCACTGTTTAACCTAGTCCAGCCCAATTTAATTCAGTCCAGCTCAGTTCAATCTAGCCCAGCCCAGTTTAACCCAGTCCAGCCACATTTAATACACTCCAGCTCAGTATTATCCACTCCAGACCAGTTTAACCCAGTCCAGCCCACTTTAAACACAGTCCAGCTCACTTTGATCCACTCCAGACCAGTTTAACCCAGTCCAGCTCAATTTAAACACAGGCCAGCTCAGTTTGATACAGCCCAGCCCTGTTTAACTCAGTCCAGCCATATTTAATACACTCCAGCTCAGTATAATCCACTCCAGCCTAGTTTAACTTAGTCCAGTCCAGTTTAATCCGGTCCATCTCAACTCAATCCAGCCCAGGCGAGTTAAACCCAGTACAGCCCAGTCTGATACAGCCCTGCCCAGTTTAAACCAGTCCAGCCATATTTAATACACACCAGCTCAGTATAATCCAGTCTACCCCAGTTTAACCCAGCCCAGCCCACTTTAACCCAGGCCAGCTCAGTTTCATCCAGCCCACCCCAGTTCAGTTCACTCTAGCACAGTTTAACCCTGTCAAGCCTACTTTAATCCACTTCAGATCACTTCAAACCATCCCAGCCCAGTTCAACCCAGTCCAGACAACTTTAACCCAGTCCAGCCCAGTTTCAGCGAGCCCAGCCCAATTTCACCCAGTCCAGCCATATTTAATGCACTCCAGCTCAGTATAATCCAGTCCAGCCCAGTTTAATCTAGTCCAGCTCAGTTTGATCTAGCCCAGCCCAGTTTAACACAGACCAGCTCACTTTAATCCAGCCCAGCCCAGTTCAGTTCACTCTAGCACACTTTAACCCTGTCCAGCCCAGTTTGATGCAAGCCAGCCCAGTTTAACCCAGTCCAGTCCAGTTTAACCCAGGCTAGCCCAGTTTGATACAGCCCAGCCCAGTTTAACTCTGTCCAGCCATATTTAATACACTCCAGCTCAGTAGAATCCACTCCAGCATAGTTTAACTTAATCCAGACCAGTTTAATCCGGTCCATCTCAATTCAATCCAGCCCAGGCGAGTTAAACCCAGTCCAGACCAGCCTGATACAGCCCTGCCCAGTTTAAACCAGTCCAGCCAAATTTAATACACACCAGCTCAGTATAATCCAGTCCACCCCAGTTTAACCCAGCCCAGACCAGTTTAACCCTGTCCAGCCATATTTAATACACTCCAGCTCAGTATAATCCACTCCAGCCCAGTTTAACCCAGTCCAGCCCACTTTAAACACAGTCCAGCTCAGTTTGATCCAGCCCAGCCCAGTTTAACCTAGTCCAGCTCACTTTGATCCAGCCCAGCCTACTTCAGTTCACTTTAGCACAGTTTAACACAGTCTAGCCCACTTGAACCCAGTCCAGCTCAGTTTGATCCAGCCCGGCCCAGTTTAGCCCAGTCCAGCCCAGTTTAATCCAGTCCGGCTCAATTTAACACAGTCCAGCCAACTTTAACCCAGGCCAGCCCTGTTTAATCCACGCCAGCTCAGTTTAACCTAGTCCAGCTCTGTTTGATCTAGCCCAGCCCAGTTTAACCCAGACCAGCTCACTTTAATCCTGCCCAGCCCACTTCAGTTCATTCTACCACTGTTTAACGCAGTCCAGCCCAATTTCATTCAGTTCAGCTCTGTTCAATCGAGCCCAGCCCAGTTTAACTCAGTCCAGCCATATTTAATACACTCCAGCTCAGTATAATCCACTCCAGCCCAGTTTAACCCAGTCCAGCCAACTTTAAACACAGTCCAGCTCAGTTTGATCCAGCCCAGCCCAGTTTAACCTAGTCCAGCTCACTTTGATCCAGCCCAGCCTACTTCAGTTCACTTTAGCACAGTTTAACACAGTCCAGCCCACTTGAACCCAGTCCAGCTCAGTTTGATCCAGCCCGGCCCAGTTTAGCCCAGTCCAGCCCAGTTTAATCCAGTCCGGCTCAATTTAACACAGTCCAGCCAACTTTAACCCAGTCCAGCCCTGTTTAATCCACGCCAGCTCAGTTTAACCTAGTCCAGCTCTGTTTGATCTAGCCCAGCCCAGTTTAACCCTGACCAGCTCACTTTAATCCTGCCCAGCCCACTTCAGTTCATTCTACCACTGTTTAACGCAGTCCAGCCCAATTTAATTCAGTTCAGCTCTGTTCAATCGAGCCCAGCCCAGTTTAACTCAGTCCAGCCATATTTAATACACTCCAGCTCAGTATACTCCACTCCAGCCCAGTTTAACCCAGTCCAGCCCACTTTAAACACAGTCCAGCTCAGTTTGATCCAGCCCAGCCCAGTTTAACCTGGTCCAGCTCACTTTGATCCAGCCCAGCCTACTTCAGTTCACTTTAGCACAGTTTAACCCAGTCCAGCCCACTTGAACCCAGTCCAGCTCAGTTTAAACACAGTCCAGCTCAGTTTGATCCAGCTCGGCCCAGTTTAGCCCTGTGCAGACCAGTTTAACCCATTCCAGCTCAGTTTGATCCAGCCCAGCACAGTTTAACCCAGTCCACCTCAATTTAATCCAGCCCAGACCAGTTCCATTCACTCTAGCACAGTTTAACCCCATCCAGCCCAGTTTAATCCAGTCCAGATCACTTCAATCCAGCCCAGCCCAGTTCAGTACACTCCAGCACAATTTAACCCAGCCCAGCCCAGTTTAATCCAGTCCGGCTCAATTTAACCCAGTCCAGCCCACTTTAATCAAGTCCAGCCCAGTTTAACCCAGTCCAGCCCAGTTTAACCCAGTACAGCTCACTTTAATCCTGCCCAGACTACTTCAGTTCACTCTAGCACTGTTTAACCTAGTCCAGCCCAATTTAATTCAGTCCAGCTCAGTTCAATCTAGCCCAGCCCAGTTTAACCCAGTCCAGCCACATTTAATACACTCCAGCTCAGTATTATTCACTCCAGACCAGTTTAACCCAGTCCAGCCCACTTTAAACACAGTCCAGCTCACTTTGATACACTCCAGCCCAGTTTAACCCAGTCCAGCTCAATTTAAACACAGGCCAGCTCAGTTTCATCCAGGCCGGCCCAGTTTAGCCGAGTCCACACCAGTTTAACTCATTCCAGCTCAGTTTGATCCAGCCCAGCCCAGTTTAACCCAGTCCAGCTCACTTTGATCCAGCCCAGTCCACTTCAGTTCACTTTAGCACAGTTTAACCCTGTCCAGCCCAACTTAATTCAGTCCAGCTCAGTTCAATCCAGCCCAGCCCAATTTAGTTCACTCCAGCACAGTTTAACCCAGTCCAGCCCAGTTTAATCCAGTCCGGCTCGATTTAACCCAGTCCAGCCCTGTTTAATCCAGTCCAGCTCAGTTTAATCCAGCCCAGCCCAGTTTAACCCAGTCCAGACAACTTTAACCCAGTCCAGCACAGTTTGATCCAGCCCAGCCCAATTTAACCCAGTCCAGCCATATTTAATACACATCAGCTCAGTATAATCCACTCCAGACCAGTTTAACCCAGTCCAGTCCAGTTTAACCCAGGCCAGCCCAGTTTGATATAGCCCAACCCAATTTAACTCAGTCCAGCCATATTTAATACACTCCAGCTCAGTATAATCCACCCCAGCCTAGTTTAACTTACTCTAGACCAGTTTAATCCGGTCCATCTCTACTCAATCCAGCCCAGGCGAGTTAAACCCAGTCCAGACCAGCCTGATACAGCCCTGCCCAGTTTAAACCAGTCCAGCCAAATTTAATACACACCAGCTCAGTATAATCTAGTCCACCCCAGTTTAACCCAGACCAGACCAGTTTAACCCTGTCCAGCCATATTTAATACACTCCAGCTCAGTATAACCCAGCCCAGACCAGTTTAACCCAGTCCAGCCCACTTTAAACACAGTCCAGCTCAGTTTGATCCAGCCCAGCCCAGTTTAACCTAGTCCAGCTCACTTTGATCCAGCCCAGCCTACTTCAGTTCACTTTAGCACAGTTTAACGCAGTCCAGCCCACTTGAACCCAGTCCAGGACAGTTTGATCCAGCCCGGCCCAGTTTAGCCCAGTCCAGCCCAGTTTAATCCAGTCCGGCTCAATTTAACACAGTCCAGCCAACTTTAACCCAGGCCAGCCCTGTTTAATCCACGCCAGCTCAGTTTAACCTAGTCCAGCTCTGTTTGATCTAGCCCAGCCCAGTTTAACCCTGACCAGCTCACTTTAATTTTGCCCAGCCCACTTCAGTTCATTCTACCACTGTTTAACGCAGTCCAGCCCAATTTAATTCAGTTCAGCTCTGTTCAATCGAGCCCAGCCCAGTTTAACTCAGTCCAGCCATATTTAATACACTCCAGCTCAGTATAATCCACTCCAGCCCAGTTTAGCCCAGTCCAGCCAACTTTAAACACAGTCCAGCTCAGTTTGATCCAGCCCAGCCCAGTTTAACCTAGTCCAGCTCACTTTGATCCAGCCCAGCCTACTTCAGTTCACTTTAGCACAGTTTAACCCAGTCCAGCCCACTTGAACCCAGTCCAGCTCAGTTTAAACACAGTCCAGCTCAGTTTGATCCAGCCCGGCCCAGTTTAGCCCAGTGCAGACCAGTTTAACCCATTCCAGCTCAGTTTGATCCAGCCCAGCCCAGTTTAACCCAGTCCACCTCAATTTAATCCAGCCCAGACCAGTTCCATTCACTCTAGCACAGTTTAACCCCATCCAGCCCAGTTTAATCCAGTCCAGATCACTTCAATCCAGCCCAGCCCAGTTCAGTACACTCCAGCACAATTTAACCCAGCCCAGCCCAGTTTAATCCAGTCCGGCTCAATTTAACCCAGTCCAGCCCACTTTAATCAAGTCCAGCCCAGTTTAACCCAGTCCAGCCCAGTTTAACCCAGTACAGCTCACTTTAATCCTGCCCAGACTACTTCAGTTCACTCTAGCACTGTTTAACCTAGTCCAGCCCAATTTAATTCAGTCCAGCTCAGTTCAATCTAGCCCAGCCCAGTTTAACCCAGTCCAGCCACATTTAATACACTCCAGCTCAGTATTATTCACTCCAGACCAGTTTAACCCAGTCCAGCCCACTTTAAACACAGTCCAGCTCACTTTGATACACTCCAGCCCAGTTTAACCCAGTCCAGCTCAATTTAAACACAGGCCAGCTCAGTTTCATCCAGGCCGGCCCAGTTTAGCCGAGTCCACACCAGTTTAACTCATTCCAGCTCAGTTTGATCCAGCCCAGCCCAGTTTAACCCAGTCCAGCTCACTTTGATCCAGCCCAGTCCACTTCAGTTCACTTTAGCACAGTTTAACCCTGTCCAGCCCAATTTAATTCAGTCCAGCTCAGTTCAATCCAGCCCAGCCCAATTTAGTTCACTCCAGCACAGTTTAACCCAGTCCAGCCCAGTTTAATCCAGTCCGGCTCGATTTAACCCAGTCCAGCCCTGTTTAATCCAGTCCAGCTCAGTTTAATCCAGCCCAGCCCAGTTTAACCCAGTCCAGACAACTTTAACCCAGTCCAGCACAGTTTGATCCAGCCCAGCCCAATTTAACCCAGTCCAGCCATATTTAATACACATCAGCTCAGTATAATCCACTCCAGACCAGTTTAACCCAGTCCAGTCCAGTTTAACCCAGGCCAGCCCAGTTTGATATAGCCCAACCCAATTTAACTCAGTCCAGCCATATTTAATACACTCCAGCTCAGTATAATCCACCCCAGCCTAGTTTAACTTACTCCAGTTCAGTTTAATCCGGTCCATCTCTACTCAATCCAGCCCAGGCGAGTTAAACCCAGTCCAGACCAGCCTGATACAGCCCTGCCCAGTTTAAACCAGTCCAGCCAAATTTAATACACACCAGCTCAGTATAATCTAGTCCACCCCAGTTTAACCCAGACCAGACCAGTTTAACCCTGTCCAGCCATATTTAATACACTCCAGCTCAGTATAACCCAGCCCAGACCAGTTTAACCCAGTCCAGCCCACTTTAAACACAGTCCAGCTCAGTTTGATCCAGCCCAGCCCAGTTTAACCTAGTCCAGCTCACTTTGATCCAGCCCAGCCTACTTCAGTTCACTTTAGCACAGTTTAACGCAGTCCAGCCCACTTGAACCCAGTCCAGGACAGTTTGATCCAGCCCGGCCCAGTTTAGCCCAGTCCAGCCCAGTTTAATCCAGTCCGGCTCAATTTAACACAGTCCAGCCAACTTTAACCCAGGCCAGCCCTGTTTAATCCACGCCAGCTCAGTTTAACCTAGTCCAGCTCTGTTTGATCTAGCCCAGCCCAGTTTAACCCTGACCAGCTCACTTTAATTTTGCCCAGCCCACTTCAGTTCATTCTACCACTGTTTAACGCAGTCCAGCCCAATTTAATTCAGTTCAGCTCTGTTCAATCGAGCCCAGCCCAGTTTAACTCAGTCCAGCCATATTTAATACACTCCAGCTCAGTATAATCCACTCCAGCCCAGTTTAGCCCAGTCCAGCCAACTTTAAACACAGTCCAGCTCAGTTTGATCCAGCCCAGCCCAGTTTAACCTAGTCCAGCTCACTTTGATCCAGCCCAGCCTACTTCAGTTCACTTTAGCACAGTTTAACCCAGTCCAGCCCACTTGAACCCAGTCCAGCTCAGTTTAAACACAGTCCAGCTCAGTTTGATCCAGCCCGGCCCAGTTTAGCCCAGTGCAGACCAGTTTAACCCATTCCAGCTCAGTTTGATCCAGCCCAGCCCAGTTTAACCCAGTCCACCTCAATTTAATCCAGCCCAGACCAGTTCCATTCACTCTAGCACAGTTTAACCCCATCCAGCCCAGTTTAATCCAGTCCAGATCACTTCAATCCAGCCCAGCCCAGTTCAGTACACTCCAGCACAATTTAACCCAGCCCAGCCCAGTTTAATCCAGTCCGGCTCAATTTAACCCAGTCCAGCCCACTTTAATCAAGTCCAGCCCAGTTTAACCCAGTCCAGCCCAGTTTAACCCAGTACAGCTCACTTTAATCCTGCCCAGACTACTTCAGTTCACTCTAGCACTGTTTAACCTAGTCCAGCCCAATTTAATTCAGTCCAGCTCAGTTCAATCTAGCCCAGCCCAGTTTAACCCAGTCCAGCCACATTTAATACACTCCAGCTCAGTATTATCCACTCCAGACCAGTTTAACCCAGTCCAGCCCACTTTAAACACAGTCCAGCTCACTTTGATACACTCCAGCCCAGTTTAACCCAGTCCAGCTCAATTTAAACACAGGCCAGCTCAGTTTCATCCAGGCCGGCCCAGTTTAGCCGAGTCCACACCAGTTTAACTCATTCCAGCTCAGTTTGATCCAGCCCAGCCCAGTTTAACCCAGTCCAGCTCACTTTGATCCAGCCCAGTCCACTTCAGTTCACTTTAGCACAGTTTAACCCTGTCCAGCCCAATTTAATTCAGTCCAGCTCAGTTCAATCCAGCCCAGCCCAATTTAGTTCACTCCAGCACAGTTTAACCCAGTCCAGCCCAGTTTAATCCAGTCCGGCTCGATTTAACCCAGTCCAGCCCTGTTTAATCCAGTCCAGCTCAGTTTAATCCAGCCCAGCCCAGTTTAACCCAGTCCAGACAACTTTAACCCAGTCCAGCACAGTTTGATCCAGCCCAGCCCAATTTAACCCAGTCCAGCCATATTTAATACACATCAGCTCAGTATAATCCACTCCAGACCAGTTTAACCCAGTCCAGTCCAGTTTAACCCAGGCCAGCCCAGTTTGATATAGCCCAACCCAATTTAACTCAGTCCAGCCATATTTAATACACTCCAGCTCAGTATAATCCACCCCAGCCTAGTTTAACTTACTCCAGTTCAGTTTAATCCGGTCCATCTCTACTCAATCCAGCCCAGGCGAGTTAAACCCAGTCCAGACCAGCCTGATACAGCCCTGCCCAGTTTAAACCAGTCCAGCCAAATTTAATACACACCAGCTCAGTATAATCTAGTCCACCCCAGTTTAACCCAGACCAGACCAGTTTAACCCTGTCCAGCCATATTTAATACACTCCAGCTCAGTATAACCCAGCCCAGACCAGTTTAACCCAGTCCAGCCCACTTTAAACACAGTCCAGCTCAGTTTGATCCAGCCCAGCCCAGTTTAACCTAGTCCAGCTCACTTTGATCCAGCCCAGCCTACTTCAGTTCACTTTAGCACAGTTTAACGCAGTCCAGCCCACTTGAACCCAGTCCAGGACAGTTTGATCCAGCCCGGCCCAGTTTAGCCCAGTCCAGCCCAGTTTAATCCAGTCCGGCTCAATTTAACACAGTCCAGCCAACTTTAACCCAGGCCAGCCCTGTTTAATCCACGCCAGCTCAGTTTAACCTAGTCCAGCTCTGTTTGATCTAGCCCAGCCCAGTTTAACCCTGACCAGCTCACTTTAATTTTGCCCAGCCCACTTCAGTTCATTCTACCACTGTTTAACGCAGTCCAGCCCAATTTAATTCAGTTCAGCTCTGTTCAATCGAGCCCAGCCCAGTTTAACTCAGTCCAGCCATATTTAATACACTCCAGCTCAGTATAATCCACTCCAGCCCAGTTTAGCCCAGTCCAGCCAACTTTAAACACAGTCCAGCTCAGTTTGATCCAGCCCAGCCCAGTTTAACCTAGTCCAGCTCACTTTGATCCAGCCCAGCCTACTTCAGTTCACTTTAGCACAGTTTAACCCAGTCCAGCCCACTTGAACCCAGTCCAGCTCAGTTTAAACACAGTCCAGCTCAGTTTGATCCAGCCCGGCCCAGTTTAGCCCAGTGCAGACCAGTTTAACCCATTCCAGCTCAGTTTGATCCAGCCCAGCCCAGTTTAACCCAGTCCACCTCAATTTAATCCAGCCCAGACCAGTTCCATTCACTCTAGCACAGTTTAACCCCATCCAGCCCAGTTTAATCCAGTCCAGATCACTTCAATCCAGCCCAGCCCAGTTCAGTACACTGCAGCACAATTTAACCCAGCCCAGCCCAGTTTAATCCAGTCCGGCTCAATTTAACCCAGTCCAGCCCACTTTAATCAAGTCCAGCCCAGTTTAACCCAGTCCAGCCCAGTTTAACCCAGTACAGCTCACTTTAATCCTGCCCAGACTACTTCAGTTCACTCTAGCACTGTTTAACCTAGTCCAGCCCAATTTAATTCAGTCCAGCTCAGTTCAATCTAGCCCAGCCCAGTTTAACCCAGTCCAGCCACATTTAATACACTCCAGCTCAGTATTATCCACTCCAGACCAGTTTAACCCAGTCCAGCCCACTTTAAACACAGTCCAGCTCACTTTGATACACTCCAGCCCAGTTTAACCCAGTCCAGCTCAATTTAAACACAGGCCAGCTCAGTTTCATCCAGGCCGGCCCAGTTTAGCCGAGTCCACACCAGTTTAACTCATTCCAGCTCAGTTTGATCCAGCCCAGCCCAGTTTAACCCAGTCCAGCTCACTTTGATCCAGCCCAGTCCACTTCAGTTCACTTTAGCACAGTTTAACCCTGTCCAGCCCAATTTAATTCAGTCCAGCTCAGTTCAATCCAGCCCAGCCCAATTTAGTTCACTCCAGCACAGTTTAACCCAGTCCAGCCCAGTTTAATCCAGTCCGGCTCGATTTAACCCAGTCCAGCCCTGTTTAATCCAGTCCAGCTCAGTTTAATCCAGCCCAGCCCAGTTTAACCCAGTCCAGACAACTTTAACCCAGTCCAGCACAGTTTGATCCAGCCCAGCCCAATTTAACCCAGTCCAGCCATATTTAATACACATCAGCTCAGTATAATCCACTCCAGACCAGTTTAACCCAGTCCAGTCCAGTTTAACCCAGGCCAGCCCAGTTTGATATAGCCCAACCCAATTTAACTCAGTCCAGCCATATTTAATACACTCCAGCTCAGTATAATCCACCCCAGCCTAGTTTAACTTACTCCAGTTCAGTTTAATCCGGTCCATCTCTACTCAATCCAGCCCAGGCGAGTTAAACCCAGTCCAGACCAGCCTGATACAGCCCTGCCCAGTTTAAACCAGTCCAGCCAAATTTAATACACACCAGCTCAGTATAATCTAGTCCACCCCAGTTTAACCCAGCCCAGAGCAGTTTAACCCTGTCCAGCCATATTTAATACACTCCAGCTCAGTATAACCCAGCCCAGACCAGTTTAACCCAGTCCAGCCCACTTTAAACACAGTCCAGCTCAGTTTCATCCAGCCCAGCCCAGTTTAACCTAGTCCAGCTCACTTTGATCCAGCCCAGCCTACTTCAGTTCACTTTAGCACAGTTTAAAGCAGTCCAGCCCACTTGAACCCAGTCCAGGACAGTTTGATCCAGCCCGGCCCAGTTTAGCCCAGTCCAGCCCAGTTTAATCCAGTCCGGCTCAATTTAACACAGTCCAGCCAACTTTAACCCAGGCCAGCCCTGTTTAATCCACGCCAGCTCAGTTTAACCTAGTCCAGCTCTGTTTGATCTAGCCCAGCCCAGTTTAACCCTGACCAGCTCACTTTAATTTTGCCCAGCCCACTTCAGTTCATTCTACCACTGTTTAACGCAGTCCAGCCCAATTTAATTCAGTTCAGCTCTGTTCAATCGAGCCCAGCCCAGTTTAACTCAGTCCAGCCATATTTAATACACTCCAGCTCAGTATAATCCACTCCAGCCCAGTTTAGCCCAGTCCAGCCAACTTTAAACACAGTCCAGCTCAGTTTGATCCAGCCCAGCCCAGTTTAACCTAGTCCAGCTCACTTTGATCCAGCCCAGCCTACTTCAGTTCACTTTAGCACAGTTTAACCCAGTCCAGCCCACTTGAACCCAGTCCAGCTCAGTTTAAACACAGTCCAGCTCAGTTTGATCCAGCCCGGCCCAGTTTAGCCCTGTGCAGACCAGTTTAACCCATTCCAGCTCAGTTTGATCCAGCCCAGCCCAGTTTAACCCAGTCCACCTCAATTTAATCCAGCCCAGACCAGTTCCGTTCACTCTAGCACAGTTTAACCCCATCCAGCCCAGTTTAATCCAGTCCAGATCACTTCAATCCAGCCCAGCCCAGTTCAGTACACTCCAGCACAATTTAACCCAGCCCAGCCAGGTTTAATCCAGTCCGGCTCAATTTAACCCAGTCCAGCCCACTTTAATCAAGTCCAGCCCAGTTTAACCCAGTACAGCCCAGTTTAACCCAGTACAGCTCACTTTAATCCTGCCCAGACTACTTCAGTTAACTCTAGCACTGTTTAACCTAGTCCAGCCCAATTTAATTCAGTCCAGCTCAGTTCAATCTAGCCCAGCCCAGTTTAACCCAGTCCAGCCACATTTAATACACTCCAGCTCAGTATTATCCACTCCAGACCAGTTTAACCCAGTCCAGCCCACTTTAAACACAGTCCAGCTCACTTTGATACACTCCAGCCCAGTTTAACCCAGTCCAGCTCAATTTAAACACAGGCCAGCTCAGTTTGATACAGCCCAGCCCTGTTTAACTCAGTCCAGCCATATTTAATACACTCCAGCTCAGTATAATCCACTCCAGCCTAGTTTAACTTAGTCCAGTCCAGTTTAATCCGGTCCATCTCAACTCAATCCAGCCCAGGCGAGTTAAACCCAGTACAGCCCAGTCTGATACAGCACTGCCCAGTTTAAACCAGTCCAGCCAAATTTAATACACACCAGCTCAGTATAATCCAGTCCACCCCAGTTTAACCCAGCCCAGAGCAGTTTAACCCTGTCCAGCCATATTTAATACACTCCAGCTCAGTATAATCCACTCCAGCCCAGTTTAACCCAGTCCAGCCCACTTTCAACACAGTCCAGCTTAGTTTGATCCAGCCCAGCCCAGTTTAACCTAGTCCAGCTCACTTTGATACAGCCCAGCCTACTTCAGTTCACTTTAGCACAGTTTAACCCAGTCCAGCCCACTAGAACCCAGTCCAGCTCAGTTTGATCCAGCCCGGCCCAGTTTAGCCCAGTCCAGCCCAGTTTAATCCAGTCCGGCTCAATTTAACACAGTCCAGCCAACTTTAACCCAGTCCAGCCCTGTTTAATCCACGCTAGCTCAGTTTAACCTAGTCCAGCTCTGTTTGATCTAGCCCAGCCCAGTTTAACACAGACCAGCTCACTTTAATCCTGCCCAGCCCACTTCAGTTCATTCTACCACTGTTTAACGCAGTCCAGCCCAATTTCATTCAGTTCAGCTCTGTTCAATCGAGCCCAGCCCAGTTTAACTCAGTCCAGCCATATTTAATACACTCCAGCACAGTATAATCCACTCCAGCCCAGTTTAACCCAGTCCAGCCAACTTTAAACACAGTCCAGCTCAGTTTGATCCAGCCCAGCCCAGTTTAACCTAGTCCAGCTCACTTTGATCCAGCCCAGCCTACTTCAGTTCACTTTAGCACAGTTTAACGCAGTCCAGCCCACTTGAACCCAGTCCAGGACAGTTTGATCCAGCCCGGCCCAGTTTAGCCCAGTCCAGCCCAGTTTAATCCAGTCCGGCTCAATTTAACACAGTCCAGCCAACTTTAACCCAGTCCAGCCCTGTTTAATCCACGCCAGCTCAGTTTAACCTAGTCCAGCTCTGTTTGATCTAGCCCAGCCCAGTTTAAACCAGACCAGCTCACTTTAATCCTGCCCAGCCCACTTCAGTTCATTCTACCACTGTTTAACCCAGTCCAGCCCAATTTAATTCAGTTCAGCTCAGTTCAATCGAGCCCAGCCCAGTTTAACTCAGTCCAGCCATATTTAATACACTCCAGCTCAGTATACTCCACTCCAGCCCAGTTTAACCCAGTCCAGCCCAATTTAAACACAGTCCAGCTCAGTTTGATCCAGCCCAGCCCAGTTTAACCTAGTCCAGCTCACTTTGATCCAGCCCAGCCTACTTCAGTTCATTTTAGCACATTTTAACCCAGTCCAGCCCAGTTTAACCCAGTCCAGCTCAGTTTAAACACAGTCCAGCTCAGTTTGATCCAGCCCGGCCCAGTTTAGCCCAGTGCAGACCAGTTTAACCCAGTCCAGCTCAGTTTGATCCAGCCCAGCACAGTTTAACCCAGTCCACCTCAATTTAATCCAGCCCAGACCAGTTCCGTTCACTCTAGCACAGTTTAACCCCATCCAGCCCAGTTTAATCCAGTCCAGATCACTTCAATCCAGCCCAGCCCAGTTCAGTACACTCCAGCACAATTTAACCCAGCCCAGCCCAGTTTAATCCAGTCCGGCTCAATTTAACCCAGTCCAGCCCACTTTAATCAAGTCCAGCCCAGTTTAACCCAGTCCAGCCCAGTTTAACCCAGTACAGCTCACTTTAATCCTGCCCAGACTACTTCAGTTCACTCTAGCACTGTTTAACCTAGTCCAGCCCAATTTAATTCAGTCCAGCTCAGTTCAATCTAGCCCAGCCCAGTTTAACCCAGTCCAGCCACATTTAATACACTCCAGCTCAGTATTATCCACTCCAGACCAGTTTAACCCAGTCCAGCCCACTTTAAACACAGTCCAGCTCACTTTGATCCACTCCAGACCAGTTTAACCCAGTCCAGCTCAATTTAAACACAGGCCAGCTCAGTTTGATACAGCCCAGCCCTGTTTAACTCAGTCCAGCCATATTTAATACACTCCAGCTCAGTATAATCCACTCCAGCCTAGTTTAACTTAGTCCAGTCCAGTTTAATCCGGTCCATCTCAACTCAATCCAGCCCAGGCGAGTTAAACCCAGTACAGCCCAGTCTGATACAGCCCTGCCCAGTTTAAACCAGTCCAGCCATATTTAATACACACCAGCTCAGTATAATCCAGTCTACCCCAGTTTAACCCAGCCCAGCCCACTTTAACCCAGGCCAGC
This sequence comes from Pezoporus flaviventris, assembly GCF_033815535.1. Classification (NCBI taxonomy): domain Eukaryota; kingdom Metazoa; phylum Chordata; class Aves; order Psittaciformes; family Psittacidae; genus Pezoporus; species Pezoporus flaviventris. The sequence goes on from NW_026892645.1 coordinate 43,188, forward strand.
TCAGTTTCATCCAGCCCACCCCAGTTCAGTTCACTCTAGCACAGTTTAACCCTGTCAAGCCTACTTTAATCCACTTCAGATCACTTCAAACCATCCCAGCCCAGTTCAACCCAGTCCAGACAACTTTAACCCAGTCCAGCCCAGTTTCATCGAGCCCAGCCCAATTTCACCCAGTCCAGCCATATTTAATGCACTCCAGCTCAGTATAATCCAGTCCAGCCCAGTTTAATCTAGTCCAGCTCAGTTTGATCTAGCCCAGCCCAGTTTAACACAGACCAGCTCACTTTAATCCAGCCCAGCCCAGTTCAGTTCACTCTAGCACACTTTAACCCTGTCCAGCCCAGTTTGATGCAAGCCAGCCCAGTTTAACCCAGTCCAGTCCAGTTTAACCCAGGCTAGCCCAGTTTGATACAGCCCAGCCCAGTTTAACTCTGTCCAGCCATATTTAATACACTCCAGCTCAGTAGAATCCACTCCAGCATAGTTTAACTTAATCCAGACCAGTTTAATCCGGTCCATCTCAATTCAATCCAGCCCAGGCGAGTTAAACCCAGTCCAGACCAGCCTGATACAGCCCTGCCCAGTTTAAACCAGTCCAGCCAAATTTAATACACACCAGCTCAGTATAATCCAGTCCACCCCAGTTTAACCCAGCCCAGACCAGTTTAACCCTGTCCAGCCATATTTAATACACTCCAGCTCAGTATAATCCACTCCAGCCCAGTTTAACCCAGTCCAGCCCACTTTAAACACAGTCCAGCTCAGTTTGATCCAGCCCAGCCCAGTTTAACCTAGTCCAGCTCACTTTGATCCAGCCCAGCCTACTTCAGTTCACTTTAGCACAGTTTAACACAGTCTAGCCCACTTGAACCCAGTCCAGCTCAGTTTGATCCAGCCTGGCCCAGTTTAGCCCAGTCCAGCCAGTTTAATCCAGTCCGGCTCAATTTAACACAGTCCAGCCAACTTTAACCCAGGCCAGCCCTGTTTAATCCACGCCAGCTCAGTTTAACCTAGTCCAGCTCTGTTTGATCTAGCCCAGCCCAGTTTAACCCAGACCAGCTCACTTTAATCCTGCCCAGCCCACTTCAGTTCATTCTACCACTGTTTAACGCAGTCCAGCCCAATTTCATTCAGTTCAGCTCTGTTCAATCGAGCCCAGCCCAGTTTAACTCAGTCCAGCCATATTTAATACACTCCAGCTCAGTATAATCCACTCCAGCCCAGTTTAACCCAGTCCAGCCAACTTTAAACACAGTCCAGCTCAGTTTGATCCAGCCCAGCCCAGTTTAACCTAGTCCAGCTCACTTTGATCCAGCCCAGCCTACTTCAGTTCACTTTAGCACAGTTTAACACAGTCCAGCCCACTTGAACCCAGTCCAGCTCAGTTTGATCCAGCCCGGCCCAGTTTAGCCCAGTCCAGCCCAGTTTAATCCAGTCCGGCTCAATTTAACACAGTCCAGCCAACTTTAACCCAGTCCAGCCCTGTTTAATCCACGCCAGCTCAGTTTAACCTAGTCCAGCTCTGTTTGATCTAGCCCAGCCCAGTTTAACCCTGACCAGCTCACTTTAATCCTGCCCAGCCCACTTCAGTTCATTCTACCACTGTTTAACGCAGTCCAGCCCAATTTAATTCAGTTCAGCTCTGTTCAATCGAGCCCAGCCCAGTTTAACTCAGTCCAGCCATATTTAATACACTCCAGCTCAGTATACTCCACTCCAGCCCAGTTTAACCCAGTCCAGCCCACTTTAAACACAGTCCAGCTCAGTTTGATCCAGCCCAGCCCAGTTTAACCTAGTCCAGCTCACTTTGATCCAGCCCAGCCTACTTCAGTTCACTTTAGCACAGTTTAACCCAGTCCAGCCCACTTGAACCCAGTCCAGCTCAGTTTAAACACAGTCCAGCTCAGTTTGATCCAGCCCGGCCCAGTTTAGCCCTGTGCAGACCAGTTTAACCCATTCCAGCTCAGTTTGATCCAGCCCAGCACAGTTTAACCCAGTCCACCTCAATTTAATCCAGCCCAGACCAGTTCCATTCACTCTAGCACAGTTTAACCCCATCCAGCCCAGTTTAATCCAGTCCAGATCACTTCAATCCAGCCCAGCCCAGTTCAGTACACTCCAGCACAATTTAACCCAGCCCAGCCCAGTTTAATCCAGTCCGGCTCAATTTAACCCAGTCCAGCCCACTTTAATCAAGTCCAGCCCAGTTTAACCCAGTACAGCCCAGTTTAACCCAGTACAGCTCACTTTAATGCTGCCCAGACTACTTCAGTTCACTCTAGCACTGTTTAACCTAGTCCAGCCCAATTTAATTCAGTCCAGCTCAGTTCAATCTAGCCCAGCCCAGTTTAACCCAGTCCAGCCACATTTAATACACTCCAGCTCAGTATTATCCACTCCAGACCAGTTTAACCCAGTCCAGCCCACTTTAAACACAGTCCAGCTCACTTTGATACACTCCAGCCCAGTTTAACCCAGTCCAGCTCAATTTAAACACAGGCCAGCTCAGTTTGATCCAGGCCGGCCCAGTTTAGCCGAGTCCACACCAGTTTAACTCATTCCAGCTCAGTTTGATCCAGCCCAGCCCAGTTTAACCCAGTCCAGCTCACTTTGATCCAGCCCAGTCCACTTCAGTTCACTTTAGCACAGTTTAACCCTGTCCAGCCCAATTTAATTCAGTCCAGCTCAGTTCAATCCAGCCCAGCCCAATTTAGTTCACTCCAGCACAGTTTAACCCAGTCCAGCCCAGTTTAATCCAGTCCGGCTCGATTTAACCCAGTCCAGCCCTGTTTAATCCAGTCCAGCTCAGTTTAATCCAGCCCAGCCCAGTTTAACCCAGTCCAGACAACTTTAACCCAGTCCAGCACAGTTTGATCCAGCCCAGCCCAATTTAACCCAGTCCAGCCATATTTAATACACATCAGCTCAGTATAATCCACTCCAGACCAGTTTAACCCAGTCCAGTCCAGTTTAACCCAGGCCAGCCCAGTTTGATATAGCCCAACCCAATTTAACTCAGTCCAGCCATATTTAATACACTCCAGCTCAGTATAATCCACCCCAGCCTAGTTTAACTTACTCCAGTTCAGTTTAATCCGGTCCATCTCTACTCAATCCAGCCCAGGCGAGTTAAACCCAGTCCAGACCAGCCTGATACAGCCCTGCCCAGTTTAAACCAGTCCAGCCAAATTTAATACACACCAGCTCAGTATAATCTAGTCCACCCCAGTTTAACCCAGCCCAGACCAGTTTAACCCTGTCCAGCCATATTTAATACACTCCAGCTCAGTATAACCCAGCCCAGACCAGTTTAACCCAGTCCAGCCCACTTTAAACACAGTCCAGCTCAGTTTGATCCAGCCCAGCCCAGTTTAACCTAGTCCAGCTCACTTTGATCCAGCCCAGCCTACTTCAGTTCACTTTAGCACAGTTTAACGCAGTCCAGCCCACTTGAACCCAGTCCAGGACAGTTTGATCCAGCCCGGCCCAGTTTAGCCCAGTCCAGCCCAGTTTAATCCAGTCCGGCTCAATTTAACACAGTCCAGCCAACTTTAACCCAGGCCAGCCCTGTTTAATCCACGCCAGCTCAGTTTAACCTAGTCCAGCTCTGTTTGATCTAGCCCAGCCCAGTTTAACCCTGACCAGGTCACTTTAATTTTGCCCAGCCCACTTCAGTTCATTCTACCACTGTTTAACGCAGTCCAGCCCAATTTAATTCAGTTCAGCTCTGTTCAATCGAGCCCAGCCCAGTTTAACTCAGTCCAGCCATATTTAATACACTCCAGCTCAGTATAATCCACTCCAGCCCAGTTTAGCCCAGTCCAGCCAACTTTAAACACAGTCCAGCTCAGTTTGATCCAGCCCAGCCCAGTTTAACCTAGTCCAGCTCACTTTGATCCAGCCCAGCCTACTTCAGTTCACTTTAGCACAGTTTAACCCAGTCCAGCCCACTTGAACCCAGTCCAGCTCAGTTTAAACACAGTCCAGCTCAGTTTGATCCAGCCCGGCCCAGTTTAGCCCAGTGCAGACCAGTTTAACCCATTCCAGCTCAGTTTGATCCAGCCCAGCCCAGTTTAACCCAGTCCACCTCAATTTAATCCAGCCCAGACCAGTTCCATTCACTCTAGCACAGTTTAACCCCATCCAGCCCAGTTTAATCCAGTCCAGATCACTTCAATCCAGCCCAGCCCAGTTCAGTACACTCCAGCACAATTTAACCCAGCCCAGCCCAGTTTAATCCAGTCCGGCTCAATTTAACCCAGTCCAGCCCACTTTAATCAAGTCCAGCCCAGTTTAACCCAGTACAGCCCAGTTTAACCCAGTACAGCTCACTTTAATCCTGCCCAGACTACTTCAGTTAACTCTAGCACTGTTTAACCTAGTCCAGCCCAATTTAATTCAGTCCAGCTCAGTTCAATCTAGCCCAGCCCAGTTTCACCCAGTCCAGCCACATTTAATACACTCCAGCTCAGTATTATCCACTCCAGACCAGTTTAACCCAGTCCAGCCCACTTTAAACACAGTCCAGCTCACTTTGATCCACTCCAGCCCAGTTTAACCCAGTCCAGCTCAATTTAAACACAGGCCAGCTCAGTTTGATACAGCCCAGCCCTGTTTAACTCAGTCCAGCCATATTTAATACACTCCAGCTCAGTATAATCCACTCCAGCCTAGTTTAACTTAGTCCAGTCCAGTTTAATCCGGTCCATCTCAACTCAATCCAGCCCAGGCGAGTTAAACCCAGTACAGCCCAGTCTGATACAGCACTGCCCAGTTTAAACCAGTCCAGCCAAATTTAATACACACCAGCTCAGTATAATCCAGTCCACCCCAGTTTAACCCAGCCCAGAGCAGTTTAACCCTGTCCAGCCATATTTAATACACTCCAGCTCAGTATAATCCACTCCAGCCCAGTTTAACCCAGTCCAGCCCACTTTAAACACAGTCCAGCTTAGTTTGATCCAGCCCAGCCCAGTTTAACCTAGTCCAGCTCACTTTGATACAGCCCAGCCTACTTCAGTTCACTTTAGCACAGTTTAACACAGTCCAGCCCACTAGAACCCAGTCCAGCTCAGTTTGATCCAGCCCGGCCCAGTTTAGCCCAGTCCAGCCCAGTTTAATCCAGTCCGGCTCAATTTAACACAGTCCAGCCAACTTTAACCCAGTCCAGCCCTGTTTAATCCACGCTAGCTCAGTTTAACCTAGTCCAGCTCTGTTTGATCTAGCCCAGCCCAGTTTAACCCAGACCAGCTCACTTTAATCCTGCCCAGCCCACTTCAGTTCATTCTACCACTGTTTAACGCAGTCCAGCCCAATTTCATTCAGTTCAGCTCTGTTCAATCGAGCCCAGCCCAGTTTAACTCAGTCCAGCCATATTTAATACACTCCAGCACAGTATAATCCACTCCAGCCCAGTTTAACCCAGTCCAGCCAACTTTAAACACAGTCCAGCTCAGTTTGATCCAGCCCAGCCCAGTTTAACCTAGTCCAGCTCACTTTGATCCAGCCCAGCCTACTTCAGTTCACTTTAGCACAGTTTAACACAGTCCAGCCCAGTTGAACCCAGTCCAGCTCAGTTTAAACACAGTCCAGCTCAGTTTGATCCAGCCCGGCCCAGTTTAGCCCAGTGCAGACTAGTTTAACCCATTCCAGCTCAGTTTGATCCAGCCCAGCCCAGTTTAACCCAGTCCAGACAACTTTAACCCAGTCCAGCTCAGTTGGATCCAGCCCAGCCCAATTTAACACAGTCCAGCCATATTTAATACACACCAGCTCAGTATAATCCACTCCAGACCAGTTTAACCCAGTCCAGTCCAGTTTAATTCAGGCCAGCCCAGTTTGATCCAGCCCAGCCCAGGTTAATCCAGTCCAGCCATATTTAATACACTCCAGCTCAGTAGAATCCACTCCAGCCTAGTTTAACTTAGTCCAGTCCAGTTTAATCCGGTCCATCTCAACTCAATCCAGCCCAGGCGAGTTAAACCCAGTACAGCCCAGTCTGATACAGCCCTGCCCAGTTTAAACCAGTCCAGCCATATTTAATACACACCAGCTCAGTATAATCCAGTCCCCGCCAGTTTAACCCAGCCCAGCCCACTTTAACCCAGGCCAGCTCAGTTTCATCCAGCCCACCCCAGTTCAGTTCACTCTAGCACAGTTTAACCCTGTCAAGCCTACTTTAATCCACTTCAGATCACTTCAATCCATCCCAGCCCAGTTCAACCCAGTCCAGACAACTTTAACCCAGTCCAGCCCAGTTTCATCGAGCCCAGCCCAATTTCACCCAGTCCAGCCATATTTAATGCACTCCAGCTCAGTATAATCCAGTCCAGCCCAGTTTAACCTAGTCCAGCTCAGTTTGATCTAGCCCAGCCCAGTTTAACATAGACCAGCTCACTTTAATCCAGCCCAGCCCAGTTCAGTTCACTCTAGCACACTTTAACCCTGTCCAGCCCAGTTTGATGCAACCCAGCCCAGTTTAACCCAGTCCAGTCCAGTTTAACTCAGGCTAGCCCAGTTTGATACAGCCCAGCCCAGTTTAACTCAGTCCAGCCATATTTAATACACTCCAGCTCAGTAGAATCCACTCCAGCCTAGTTTAACTTAGTCTAGACCAGTTTAATCCGGTCCATCTCAATTCAATCCAGCCCAGGTGAGTTAAACCCAGTCCAGACCCGCCTGATACAGCCCTGCCCAGTTTAAACCAGTCCAGCCAAATTTAACACAAACCTGCTCAGTATAATCCAGTCCACCCCAGTTTAACCCTGTCCAGCCATATTTAATACACACCAGCTCAGTATAATCCACTCCAGCCCCGTTTAACCCAATCCAGCCCACTTTAAACACAGTCCAGCTCAGTTTGATCCAGCCCAGCCCAGCCCAGTTTAACCTAGTCCAGCTCACTTTGATCCAGCCCAGCCTACTTCAGTTCACTTTAGCACAGTTTAACCCAATGCAGCTCAGTTGAACCCAGTCCAGCTCAGTTTGATCCAGCCCGGCCCAGTTTAGCCCAGTCCAGCCCAGTTTAATCCAGTCCGGCTCAATTTAACACAGTCCAGCCAACTTTAACCCAGTCCAGCCCTGTTTAATCCACGCCAGCTCAGTTTAACCTAGTCCAGCTCTGTTTGATCTAGCCCAGCCCAGTTTAAACCAGACCAGCTCACTTTAATCCTGCCCAGCCCACTTCAGTTCATTCTACCACTGTTTAACCCAGTCCAGCCCAATTTAATTCAGTTCAGCTCAGTTCAATCGAGCCCAGCCCAGTTTAACTCAGTCCAGCCATATTTAATACACTCCAGCTCAGTATACTCCACTCCAGCCCAGTTTAACCCAGTCCAGCCCAATTTAAACACAGTCCAGCTCAGTTTGATCCAGCCCAGCCCAGTTTAACCTGGTCCAGCTCACTTTGATCCAGCCCAGCCTACTTCAGTTCATTTTAGCACATTTTAACCCAGTCCAGCCCAGTTTAACCCAGTCCAGCTCAGTTTAAACACAGTCCAGCTCAGTTTGATCCAGCCCGGCCCAGTTTAGCCCAGTGCAGACCAGTTTAACCCAGTCCAGCTCAGTTTGATCCAGCCCAGCACAGTTTAACCCAGTCCACCTCAATTTAATCCAGCCCAGACCAGTTCCGTTCACTCTAGCACAGTTTAACCCCATCCAGCCCAGTTTAATCCAGTCCAGATCACTTCAATCCAGCCCAGCCCAGTTCAGTACACTCCAGCACAATTTAACCCAGCCCAGCCCAGTTTAATCCAGTCCGGCTCAATTTAACCCAGTCCAGCCCACTTTAATCAAGTCCAGCCCAGTTTAACCCAGTCCAGCCCAGTTTAACCCAGTACAGCTCACTTTAATCCTGCCCAGACTACTTCAGTTCACTCTAGCACTGTTTAACCTAGTCCAGCCCAATTTAATTCAGTCCAGCTCAGTTCAATCTAGCCCAGCCCAGTTTAACCCAGTCCAGCCACATTTAATACACTCCAGCTCAGTATTATCCACTCCAGACCAGTTTAACCCAGTCCAGCCCACTTTAAACACAGTCCAGCTCACTTTGATCCACTCCAGACCAGTTTAACCCAGTCCAGCTCAATTTAAACACAGGCCAGCTCAGTTTGATACAGCCCAGCCCTGTTTAACTCAGTCCAGCCATATTTAATACACTCCAGCTCAGTATAATCCACTCCAGCCTAGTTTAACTTAGTCCAGTCCAGTTTAATCCGGTCCATCTCAACTCAATCCAGCCCAGGCGAGTTAAACCCAGTACAGCCCAGTCTGATACAGCCCTGCCCAGTTTAAACCAGTCCAGCCATATTTAATACACACCAGCTCAGTATAATCCAGTCTACCCCAGTTTAACCCAGCCCAGCCCACTTTAACCCAGGCCAGCTCAGTTTCATCCAGCCCACCCCAGTTCAGTTCACTCTAGCACAGTTTAACCCTGTCAAGCCTACTTTAATCCACTTCAGATCACTTCAAACCATCCCAGCCCAGTTCAACCCAGTCCAGACAACTTTAACCCAGTCCAGCCCAGTTTCATCGAGCCCAGCCCAATTTCACCCAGTCCAGCCATATTTAATGCACTCCAGCTCAGTATAATCCAGTCCAACCCAGTTTAATCTAGTCCAGCTCAGTTTGATCTAGCCCAGCCCAGTTTAACACAGACCAGCTCACTTTAATCCAGCCCAGCCCAGTTCAGTTCACTCTAGCACACTTTAACCCTGTCCAGCCCAGTTTGATGCAAGCCAGCCCAGTTTAACCCAGTCCAGTCCAGTTTAACCCAGGCTAGCCCAGTTTGATACAGCCCAGCCCAGTTTAACTCTGTCCAGCCATATTTAATACACTCCAGCTCAGTAGAATCCACTCCAGCATAGTTTAACTTAATCCAGACCAGTTTAATCCGGTCCATCTCAATTCAATCCAGCCCAGGCGAGTTAAACCCAGTCCAGACCAGCCTGATACAGCCCTGCCCAGTTTAAACCAGTCCAGCCAAATTTAATACACACCAGCTCAGTATAATCCAGTCCACCCCAGTTTAACCCAGCCCAGACCAGTTTAACCCTGTCCAGCCATATTTAATACACTCCAGCTCAGTATAATCCACTCCAGCCCAGTTTAACCCAGTCCAGCCCACTTTAAACACAGTCCAGCTCAGTTTGATCCAGCCCAGCCCAGTTTAACCTAGTCCAGCTCACTTTGATCCAGCCCAGCCTACTTCAGTTCACTTTAGCACAGTTTAACACAGTCTAGCCCACTTGAACCCAGTCCAGCTCAGTTTGATCCAGCCCGGCCCAGTTTAGCCCAGTCCAGCCCAGTTTAATCCAGTCCGGCTCAATTTAACACAGTCCAGCCAACTTTAACCCAGTCCAGCCCTGTTTAATCCACGCCAGCTCAGTTTAACCTAGTCCAGCTCTGTTTGATCTAGCCCAGCCCAGTTTAACCCAGACCAGCTCACTTTAATCCTGCCCAGCCCACTTCAGTTCATTCTACCACTGTTTAACGCAGTCCAACCCAATTTCATTCAGTTCAGCTCTGTTCAATCGAGCCCAGCCCAGTTTAACTCAGTCCAGCCATATTTAATACACTCCAGCTCAGTATAATCCACTCCAGCCCAGTTTAACCCAGTCCAGCCAACTTTAAACACAGTCCAGCTCAGTTTGATCCAGCCCAGCCCAGTTTAACCTAGTCCAGCTCACTTTGATCCAGCCCAGCCTACTTCAGTTCACTTTAGCACAGTTTAACCCAGTCCAGCCCACTTGAACCCAGTCCAGGACAGTTTGATCCAGCCCGGCCCAGTTTAGCCCAGTCCAGCCCAGTTTAATCCAGTCCGGCTCAATTTAACACAGTCCAGCCAACTTTAACCCAGGCCAGCCCTGTTTAATCCACGCCAGCTCAGTTTAACCTAGTCCAGCTCTGTTTGATCTAGCCCAGCCCAGTTTAAACCAGACCAGCTCACTTTAATCCTGCCCAGCCCACTTCAGTTCATTCTACCACTGTTTAACCCAGTCCAGCCCAATTTAATTCAGTTCAGCTCAGTTCAATCGAGCCCAGCCCAGTTTAACTCAGTCCAGCCATATTTAATACACTCCAGCTCAGTATACTCCACTCCAGCCCAGTTTAACCCAGTCCAGCCCAATTTAAACACAGTCCAGCTCAGTTTGATCCAGCCCAGCCCAGTTTAACCTGGTCCAGCTCACTTTGATCCAGCCCAGCCTACTTCAGTTCATTTTAGCACATTTTAACCCAGTCCAGCCCAGTTTAACCCAGTCCAGCTCAGTTTAAACACAGTCCAGCTCAGTTTGATCCAGCCCGGCCCAGTTTAGCCCTGTGCAGACCAGTTTAACCCATTCCAGCTCAGTTTGATCCAGCCCAGCACAGTTTAACCCAGTCCAGTTCCGTTCACTCTAGCACAGTTTAACCCCATCCAGCCCAGTTTAATCCAGTCCAGATCACTTCAATCCAGCCCAGCCCAGTTCAGTACACTCCAGCACAATTTAACCCAGCCCAGCCCAGTTTAATCCAGTCCGGCTCAATTTAACCCAGTCCAGCCCACTTTAATCAAGTCCAGCCCAGTTTAACCCAGTCCAGCCCAGTTTAACCCAGTACAGCTCACTTTAATCCTGCCCAGACTACTTCAGTTCACTCTAGCACTGTTTAACCTAGTCCAGCCCAATTTAATTCAGTCCAGCTCAGTTCAATCTAGCCCAGCCCAGTTTAACCCAGTCCAGCCACATTTAATACACTCCAGCTCAGTATTATCCACTCCAGACCAGTTTAACCCAGTCCAGCCCACTTTAAACACAGTCCAGCTCACTTTGATCCACTCCAGACCAGTTTAACCCAGTCCAGCTCAATTTAAACACAGGCCAGCTCAGTTTGATACAGCCCAGCCCTGTTTAACTCAGTCCAGCCATATTTAATACACTCCAGCTCAGTATAATCCACTCCAGCCTAGTTTAACTTAGTCCAGTCCAGTTTAATCCGGTCCATCTCAACTCAATCCAGCCCAGGCGAGTTAAACCCAGTACAGCCCAGTCTGATACAGCCCTGCCCAGTTTAAACCAGTCCAGCCATATTCAATACACACCAGCTCAGTATAATCCAGTCTACCCCAGTTTAACCCAGCCCAGCCCACTTTAACCCAGGCCAGCTCAGTTTCATCCAGCCCACCCCAGTTCAGTTCACTCTAGCACAGTTTAACCCTGTCAAGCCTACTTTAATCCACTTCAGATCACTTCAAACCATCCCAGCCCAGTTCAACCCAGTCCAGACAACTTTAACCCAGTCCAGCCCAGTTTCATCGAGCCCAGCCCAATTTCACCCAGTCCAGCCATATTTAATGCACTCCAGCTCAGTATAATCCAGTCCAGCCCAGTTTAATCTAGTCCAGCTCAGTTTGATCTAGCCCAGCCCAGTTTAACACAGACCAGCTCACTTTAATCCAGCCCAGCCCAGTTCAGTTCACTCTAGCACACTTTAACCCTGTCCAGCCCAGTTTGATGCAAGCCAGCCCAGTTTAACCCAGTCCAGTCCAGTTTAACCCAGGCTAGCCCAGTTTGATACAGCCCAGCCCAGTTTAACTCTGTCCAGCCATATTTAATACACTCCAGCTCAGTAGAATCCACTCCAGCATAGTTTAACTTAATCCAGACCAGTTTAATCCGGTCCATCTCAATTCAATCCAGCCCAGGCGAGTTAAACCCAGTCCAGACCAGCCTGATACAGCCCTGCCCAGTTTAAACCAGTCCAGCCAAATTTAATACACACCAGCTCAGTATAATCCAGTCCACCCCAGTTTAACCCAGCCCAGACCAGTTTAACCCTGTCCAGCCATATTTAATACACTCCAGCTCAGTATAATCCACTCCAGCCCAGTTTAACCCAGTCCAGCCCACTTTAAACACAGTCCAGCTCAGTTTGATCCAGCCCAGCCCAGTTTAACCTAGTCCAGCTCACTTTGATCCAGCCCAGCCTACTTCAGTTCACTTTAGCACAGTTTAACACAGTCTAGCCCACTTGAACCCAGTCCAGCTCAGTTTGATCCAGCCCGGCCCAGTTTAGCCCAGTCCAGCCCAGTTTAATCCAGTCCGGCTCAATTTAACACAGTCCAGCCAACTTTAACCCAGTCCAGCCCTGTTTAATCCACGCCAGCTCAGTTTAACCTAGTCCAGCTCTGTTTGATCTAGCCCAGCCCAGTTTAACCCAGACCAGCTCACTTTAATCCTGCCCAGCCCACTTCAGTTCATTCTACCACTGTTTAACGCAGTCCAGCCCAATTTCATTCAGTTCAGCTCTGTTCAATCGAGCCCAGCCCAGTTTTACTCAGTCCAGCCATATTTAATACACTCCAGCTCAGTATAATCCACTCCAGCCCAGTTTAACCCAGTCCAGCCAACTTTAAACACAGTCCAGCTCAGTTTGATCCAGCCCAGCCCAGTTTAACCTAGTCCAGCTCACTTTGATCCAGCCCAGCCTACTTCAGTTCACTTTAGCACAGTTTAACACAGTCCAGCCCACTTGAACCCAGTCCAGCTCAGTTTGATCCAGCCCGGCCCAGTTTAGCCCAGTCCAGCCCAGTTTAATCCAGTCCGGCTCAATTTAACACAGTCCAGCCAACTTTAACCCAGTCCAGCCCTGTTTAATCCACGCCAGCTCAGTTTAACCTAGTCCAGCTCTGTTTGATCTAGCCCAGCCCAGTTTAACCCTGACCAGCTCACTTTAATCCTGCCCAGCCCACTTCAGTTCATTCTACCACTGTTTAACGCAGTCCAGCCCAATTTAATTCAGTTCAGCTCTGTTCAATCGAGCCCAGCCCAGTTTAACTCAGTCCAGCCATATTTAATACACTCCAGCTCAGTATACTCCACTCCAGCCCAGTTTAACCCAGTCCAGCCCACTTTAAACACAGTCCAGCTCAGTTTGATCCAGCCCAGCCCAGTTTAACCTAGTCCAGCTCACTTTGATCCAGCCCAGCCTACTTCAGTTCACTTTAGCACAGTTTAACCCAGTCCAGCCCACTTGAACCCAGTCCAGCTCAGTTTAAACACAGTCCAGCTCAGTTTGATCCAGCCCGGCCCAGTTTAGCCCTGTGCAGACCAGTTTAACCCATTCCAGCTCAGTTTGATCCAGCCCAGCACAGTTTAACCCAGTCCACCTCAATTTAATCCAGCCCAGACCAGTTCCATTCACTCTAGCACAGTTTAACCCCATCCAGCCCAGTTTAATCCAGTCCAGATCACTTCAATCCAGCCCAGCCCAGTTCAGTACACTCCAGCACAATTTAACCCAGCCCAGCCCAGTTTAATCCAGTCCGGCTCAATTTAACCCAGTCCAGCCCACTTTAATCAAGTCCAGCCCAGTTTAACCCAGTACAGCCCAGTTTAACCCAGTACAGCTCACTTTAATCCTGCCCAGACTACTTCAGTTCACTCTAGCACTGTTTAACCTAGTCCAGCCCAATTTAATTCAGTCCAGCTCAGTTCAATCTAGCCCAGCCCAGTTTAACCCAGTCCAGCCACATTTAATACACTCCAGCTCAGTATTATCCACTCCAGATCAGTTTAACCCAGTCCAGCCCACTTTAAACACAGTCCAGCTCACTTTGATACACTCCAGCCCAGTTTAACCCAGTCCAGCTCAATTTAAACACAGGCCAGCTCAGTTTGATCCAGGCCGGCCCAGTTTAGCCGAGTCCACACCAGTTTAACTCATTCCAGCTCAGTTTGATCCAGCCCAGCCCAGTTTAACCCAGTCCAGCTCACTTTGATCCAGCCCAGTCCACTTCAGTTCACTTTAGCACAGTTTAACCCTGTCCAGCCCAATTTAATTCAGTCCAGCTCAGTTCAATCCAGCCCAGCCCAATTTAGTTCACTCCAGCACAGTTTAACCCAGTCCAGCCCAGTTTAATCCAGTCCGGCTCGATTTAACCCAGTCCAGCCCTGTTTAATCCAGTCCAGCTCAGTTTAATCCAGCCCAGCCCAGTTTAACCCAGTCCAGACAACTTTAACCCAGTCCAGCACAGTTTGATCCAGCCCAGCCCAATTTAACCCAGTCCAGCCATATTTAATACACATCAGCTCAGTATAATCCACTCCAGACCAGTTTAACCCAGTCCAGTCCAGTTTAACCCAGGCCAGCCCAGTTTGATATAGCCCAACCCAATTTAACTCAGTCCAGCCATATTTAATACACTCCAGCTCAGTATAATCCACCCCAGCCTAGTTTAACTTACTCCAGTTCAGTTTAATCCGGTCCATCTCTACTCAATCCAGCCCAGGCGAGTTAAACCCAGTCCAGACCAGCCTGATACAGCCCTGCCCAGTTTAAACCAGTCCAGCCAAATTTAATACACACCAGCTCAGTATAATCTAGTCCACCCCAGTTTAACCCAGCCCAGACCAGTTTAACCCTGTCCAGCCATATTTAATACACTCCAGCTCAGTATAACCCAGCCCAGACCAGTTTAACCCAGTCCAGCCCACTTTAAACACAGTCCAGCTCAGTTTGATCCAGCCCAGCCCAGTTTAACCTAGTCCAGCTCACTTTGATCCAGCCCAGCCTACTTCAGTTCACTTTAGCACAGTTTAACGCAGTCCAGCCCACTTGAACCCAGTCCAGGACAGTTTGATCCAGCCCGGCCCAGTTTAGCCCAGTCCAGCCCAGTTTAATCCAGTCCGGCTCAATTTAACACAGTCCAGCCAACTTTAACCCAGGCCAGCCCTGTTTAATCCACGCCAGCTCAGTTTAACCTAGTCCAGCTCTGTTTGATCTAGCCCAGCCCAGTTTAACCCTGACCAGGTCACTTTAATTTTGCCCAGCCCACTTCAGTTCATTCTACCACTGTTTAACGCAGTCCAGCCCAATTCAATTCAGTTCAGCTCTGTTCAATCGAGCCCAGCCCAGTTTAACTCAGTCCAGCCATATTTAATACACTCCAGCTCAGTATAATCCACTCCAGCCCAGTTTAGCCCAGTCCAGCCAACTTTAAACACAGTCCAGCTCAGTTTGATCCAGCCCAGCCCAGTTTAACCTAGTCCAGCTCACTTTGATCCAGCCCAGCCTACTTCAGTTCACTTTAGCACAGTTTAACCCAGTCCAGCCCACTTGAACCCAGTCCAGCTCAGTTTAAACACAGTCCAGCTCAGTTTGATCCAGCCCGGCCCAGTTTAGCCCAGTGCAGACCAGTTTAACCCATTCCAGCTCAGTTTGATCCAGCCCAGCCCAGTTTAACCCAGTCCACCTCAATTTAATCCAGCCCAGACCAGTTCCATTCACTCTAGCACAGTTTAACCCCATCCAGCCCAGTTTAATCCAGTCCAGATCACTTCAATCCAGCCCAGCCCAGTTCAGTACACTCCAGCACAATTTAACCCAGCCCAGCCCAGTTTAATCCAGTCCGGCTCAATTTAACCCAGTCCAGCCCACTTTAATCAAGTCCAGCCCAGTTTAACCCAGTACAGCCCAGTTTAACCCAGTACAGCTCACTTTAATCCTGCCCAGACTACTTCAGTTAACTCTAGCACTGTTTAACCTAGTCCAGCCCAATTTAATTCAGTCCAGCTCAGTTCAATCTAGCCCAGCCCAGTTTCACCCAGTCCAGCCACATTTAATACACTCCAGCTCAGTATTATCCACTCCAGACCAGTTTAACCCAGTCCAGCCCACTTTAAACACAGTCCAGCTCACTTTGATCCACTCCAGCCCAGTTTAACCCAGTCCAGCTCAATTTAAACACAGGCCAGCTCAGTTTGATACAGCCCAGCCCTGTTTAACTCAGTCCAGCCATATTTAATACACTCCAGCTCAGTATAATCCACTCCAGCCTAGTTTAACTTAGTCCAGTCCAGTTTAATCCGGTCCATCTCAACTCAATCCAGCCCAGGCGAGTTAAACCCAGTACAGCCCAGTCTGATACAGCACTGCCCAGTTTAAACCAGTCCAGCCAAATTTAATACACACCAGCTCAGTATAATCCAGTCCACCCCAGTTTAACCCAGCCCAGAGCAGTTTAACCCTGTCCAGCCATATTTAATACACTCCAGCTCAGTATAATCCACTCCAGCCCAGTTTAACCCAGTCCAGCCCACTTTAAACACAGTCCAGCTTAGTTTGATCCAGCCCAGCCCAGTTTAACCTAGTCCAGCTCACTTTGATACAGCCCAGCCTACTTCAGTTCACTTTAGCACAGTTTAACACAGTCCAGCCCACTAGAACCCAGTCCAGCTCAGTTTGATCCAGCCCGGCCCAGTTTAGCCCAGTCCAGCCCAGTTTAATCCAGTCCGGCTCAATTTAACACAGTCCAGCCAACTTTAACCCAGTCCAGCCCTGTTTAATCCACGCTAGCTCAGTTTAACCTAGTCCAGCTCTGTTTGATCTAGCCCAGCCCAGTTTAACCCAGACCAGCTCACTTTAATCCTGCCCAGCCCACTTCAGTTCATTCTACCACTGTTTAACGCAGTCCAGCCCAATTTCATTCAGTTCAGCTCTGTTCAATCGAGCCCAGCCCAGTTTAACTCAGTCCAGCCATATTTAATACACTCCAGCACAGTATAATCCACTCCAGCCCAGTTTAACCCAGTCCAGCCAACTTTAAACACAGTCCAGCTCAGTTTGACCCAGCCCAGCCCAGTTTAACCTAGTCCAGCTCACTTTGATCCAGCCCAGCCTACTTCAGTTCACTTTAGCACAGTTTAACACAGTCCAGCCCAGTTGAACCCAGTCCAGCTCAGTTTAAACACAGTCCAGCTCAGTTTGATCCAGCCCGGCCCAGTTTAGCCCAGTGCAGACTAGTTTAACCCATTCCAGCTCAGTTTGATCCAGCCCAGCCCAGTTTAACCCAGTCCAGACAACTTTAACCCAGTCCAGCTCAGTTGGATCCAGCCCAGCCCAATTTAACACAGTCCAGCCATATTTAATACACACCAGCTCAGTATAATCCACTCCAGACCAGTTTAACCCAGTCCAGTCCAGTTTAACCCAGGCCAGCCCAGTTTGATCCAGCCCAGCCCAGGTTAATCCAGTCCAGCCATATTTAATACACTCCAGCTCAGTAGAATCCACTCCAGCCTAGTTTAACTTAGTCCAGTCCAGTTTAATCCGGTCCATCTCAACTCAATCCAGCCCAGGCGAGTTAAACCCAGTACAGCCCAGTCTGATACAGCCCTGCCCAGTTTAAACCAGTCCAGCCATATTTAATACACACCAGCTCAGTATAATCCAGTCCCCGCCAGTTTAACCCAGCCCAGCCCACTTTAACCCAGGCCAGCTCAGTTTCATCCAGCCCACCCCAGTTCAGTTCACTCTAGCACAGTTTAACCCTGTCAAGCCTACTTTAATCCACTTCAGATCACTTCAATCCATCCCAGCCCAGTTCAACCCAGTCCAGACAACTTTAACCCAGTCCAGCCCAGTTTCATCGAGCCCAGCCCAATTTCACCCAGTCCAGCCATATTTAATGCACTCCAGCTCAGTATAATCCAGTCCAGCCCAGTTTAACCTAGTCCAGCTCAGTTTGATCTAGCCCAGCCCAGTTTAACATAGACCAGCTCACTTTAATCCAGCCCAGCCCAGTTCAGTTCACTCTAGCACACTTTAACCCTGTCCAGCCCAGTTTGATGCAACCCAGCCCAGTTTAACCCAGTCCAGTCCAGTTTAACTCAGGCTAGCCCAGTTTGATACAGCCCAGCCCAGTTTAACTCAGTCCAGCCATATTTAATACACTCCAGCTCAGTAGAATCCACTCCAGCCTAGTTTAACTTACTCTAGACCAGTTTAATCCGGTCCATCTCAATTCAATCCAGCCCAGGTGAGTTAAACCCAGTCCAGACCCGCCTGATACAGCCCTGCCCAGTTTAAACCAGTCCAGCCAAATTTAACACAAACCTGCTCAGTATAATCCAGTCCACCCCAGTTTAACCCTGTCCAGCCATATTTAATACACACCAGCTCAGTATAATCCACTCCAGCCCCGTTTAACCCAATCCAGCCCACTTTAAACACAGTCCAGCTCAGTTTGATCCAGCCCAGCCCAGCCCAGTTTAACCTAGTCCAGCTCACTTTGATCCAGCCCAGCCTACTTCAGTTCACTTTAGCACAGTTTAACCCAATCCAGCTCAGTTGAACCCAGTCCAGCTCAGTTTGATCCAGCCCGGCCCAGTTTAGCCCAGTCCAGCCCAGTTTAATCCAGTCCGGCTCAATTTAACACAGTCCAGCCAACTTTAACCCAGTCCAGCCCTGTTTAATCCACGCCAGCTCAGTTTAACCTAGTCCAGCTCTGTTTGATCTAGCCCAGCCCAGTTTAAACCAGACCAGCTCACTTTAATCCTGCCCAGCCCACTTCAGTTCATTCTACCACTGTTTAACCCAGTCCAGCCCAATTTAATTCAGTTCAGCTCAGTTCAATCGAGCCCAGCCCAGTTTAACTCAGTCCAGCCATATTTAATACACTCCAGCTCAGTATACTCCACTCCAGCCCAGTTTAACCCAGTCCAGCCCAATTTAAACACAGTCCAGCTCAGTTTGATCCAGCCCAGCCCAGTTTAACCTGGTCCAGCTCACTTTGATCCAGCCCAGCCTACTTCAGTTCATTTTAGCACATTTTAACCCAGTCCAGCCCAGTTTAACCCAGTCCAGCTCAGTTTAAACACAGTCCAGCTCAGTTTGATCCAGCCCGGCCCTGTTTAGCCCAGTGCAGACCAGTTTAACCCATTCCAGCTCAGTTTGATCCAGCCCAGCACAGTTTAACCCAGTCCACCTCAATTTAATCCAGCCCAGACCAGTTCCGTTCACTCTAGCACAGTTTAACCCCATCCAGCCCAGTTTAATCCAGTCCAGATCACTTCAATCCAGCCCAGCCCAGTTCAGTACACTCCAGCACAATTTAACCCAGCCCAGCCCAGTTTAATCCAGTCCGGCTCAATTTAACCCAGTCCAGCCCACTTTAATCAAGTCCAGCCCAGTTTAACCCAGTCCAGCCCAGTTTAACCCAGTACAGCTCACTTTAATCCTGCCCAGACTACTTCAGTTCACTCTAGCACTGTTTAACCTAGTCCAGCCCAATTTAATTCAGTCCAGCTCAGTTCAATCTAGCCCAGCCCAGTTTAACCCAGTCCAGCCACATTTAATACACTCCAGCTCAGTATTATCCAATCCAGACCAGTTTAACCCAGTCCAGCCCACTTTAAACACAGTCCAGCTCACTTTGATCCACTCCAGACCAGTTTAACCCAGTCCAGCTCAATTTAAACACAGGCCAGCTCAGTTTGATACAGCCCAGCCCTGTTTAACTCAGTCCAGCCATATTTAATACACTCCAGCTCAGTATAATCCACTCCAGCCTAGTTTAACTTAGTCCAGTCCAGTTTAATCCGGTCCATCTCAACTCAATCCAGCCCAGACGAGTTAAACCCAGTACAGCCCAGTCTGATACAGCCCTGCCCAGTTTAAACCAGTCCAGCCATATTTAATACACACCAGCTCAGTATAATCCAGTCTACCCCAGTTTAACCCAGCCCAGCCCACTTTAACCCAGGCCAGCTCAGTTTCATCCAGCCCACCCCAGTTCAGTTCACTCTAGCAGTTTAACCCTGTCAAGCCTACTTTAATCCACTTCAGATCACTTCAAACCATCCCAGCCCAGTTCAACCCAGTCCAGACAACTTTAACCCAGTCCAGCCCAGTTTCATCGAGCCCAGCCCAATTTCACCCAGTCCAGCCATATTTAATGCACTCCAGCTCAGTATAATCCAGTCCAGCCCAGTTTAATCTAGTCCAGCTCAGTTTGATCTAGCCCAGCCCAGTTTAACACAGACCAGCTCACTTTAATCCAGCTCAGCCCAGTTCAGTTCACTCTAGCACACTTTAACCCTGTCCAGCCCAGTTTGATGCAACCCAGCCCAGTTTAACCCAGTCCAGTCCAGTTTAACCCAGGCTAGCCCAGTTTGATACAGCCCAGCCCAGTTTAACTCAGTCCAGCCATATTTAATACACTCCAGCTCAGTAGAATCCACTCCAGCCTAGTTTAACTTATTCCAGACCAGTTTAATCCGGTCCATCTCAATTCAATCCAGCCCAGGCGAGTTAAACCCAGTCCAGACCAGCCTGATACAGCCCTGCCCAGTTTAAACCAGTCCAGCCAAATTTAATACACACCAGCTCAGTATAATCCAGTCCACCCCAGTTTAACCCAGCCCAGACCAGTTTAACCCTGTCCACCCATATTTAATACACTCCAGCTCAGTATAATCCACTCCAGCCCAGTTTAACCCAGTCCAGCCCACTTTAAACACAGTCCAGCTCAGTTTGATCCAGCCCAGCCCAGTTTAACATAGTCCAGCTCACTTTGATACAGCCCAGCCTACTTCAGTTCACTTTAGCACAGTTTAACCCAGTCCAGCCCACTTGAACCCAGTCCAGGACAGTTTGATCCAGCCCGGCCCAGTTTAGCCCAGTCCAGCCCAGTTTAATCCAGTCCGGCTCAATTTAACACAGTCCAGCCAACTTTAACCCAGTCCAGCCCTGTTTAATCCACGCCAGCTCAGTTTAACCTAGTCCAGCTCTGTTTGATCTAGCCCAGCCCAGTTTAACCCAGACCAGCTCACTTTAATCCTGCCCAGCCCACTTCAGTTCATTCTACCACTGTTTAACGCAGTCCAGCCCAATTTCATTCAGTTCAGCTCTGTTCAATCGAGCCCAGCCCAGTTTAACTCAGTCCAGCCATATTTAATACATTCCAGCACAGTATAATCCACTCCAGCCCAGTTTAACCCAGTCCAGCCAACTTTAAACACAGTCCAGCTCAGTTTGATCCAGCCCAGCCCACTTTAACCTAGTCCAGCTCACTTTGATACAGCCCAGCCTACTTCAGTTCACTTTAGCACAGTTTAACACAGTCCAGCCCACTTGAACCCAGTCCAGCTCACTTTGATCCAGCCCGGCCCAGTTTAGCCCAGTCCAGCCCAGTTTAATCCAGTCCGGCTCAATTTAACACAGTCCAGCCAACTTTAACCCAGTCCAGCCCTGTTTAATCCACGCCAGCTCAGTTTAACCTAGTCCAGCTCTGTTTGATCTAGCCCAGCCCAGTTTAACCCAGACCAGCTCACTTTAATCCTGCCCAGCCCACTTCAGTTCATTCTACCACTGTTTAACGCAGTCCAGCCCAATTTCATTCAGTTCAGCTCTGTTCAATCGAGCCCAGCCCAGTTTAACTCAGTCCAGCCGTATTTAATACACTCCAGCTCAGTATACTCCACTCCAGCCCAGTTTAACCCAGTCCAGCCCACTTTAAACACAGTCCAGCTCAGTTTGATCCAGCCCAGCCCAGTTTAACCTAGTCCAGCTCACTTTGATCCAGCCCAGCCTACTTCAGTTCACTTTAGCACAGTTTAACCCAGTCCAGCCCACTTGAACCCAGTCCAGCTCAGTTTAAACACAGTCCAGCTCAGTTTGATCCAGCCCGGCCCAGTTTAGCCCTGTGCAGACCAGTTTAACCCATTCCAGCTCAGTTTGATCCAGCCCAGCACAGTTTAACCCAGTCCACCTCAATTTAATCCAGCCCAGACCAGTTCCATTCACTCTAGCACAGTTTAACCCCATCCAGCCCAGTTTAATCCAGTCCAGATCACTTCAATCCAGCCCAGCCCAGTTCAGTACACTCCAGCACAATTTAACCCAGCCCAGCCCAGTTTAATCCAGTCCGGCTCAATTTAACCCAGTCCAGCCCACTTTAATCAAGTCCAGCCCAGTTTAACCCAGTCCAGCCCAGTTTAACCCAGTACAGCTCACTTTAATCCTGCCCAGACTACTTCAGTTCACTCTAGCACTGTTTAACCTAGTCCAGCCCAATTTAATTCAGTCCAGCTCAGTTCAATCTAGCCCAGCCCAGTTTAACCCAGTCCAGCCACATTTAATACACTCCAGCTCAGTATTATCCACTCCAGACCAGTTTAACCCAGTCCAGCCCACTTTAAACACAGTCCAGCTCACTTTGATACACTCCAGCCCAGTTTAACCCAGTCCAGCTCAATTTAAACACAGGCCAGCTCAGTTTGATCCAGGCCGGCCCAGTTTAGCCGAGTCCACACCAGTTTAACTCATTCCAGCTCAGTTTGATCCAGCCCAGCCCAGTTTAACCCAGTCCAGCTCACTTTGATCCAGCCCAGTCCACTTCAGTTCACTTTAGCACAGTTTAACCCTGTCCAGCCCAATTTAGTTCAGTCCAGCTCAGTTCAATCCAGCCCAGCCCAATTTAGTTCACTCCAGCACAGTTTAACCCAGTCCAGCCCAGTTTAATCCAGTCCGGCTCGATTTAACCCAGTCCAGCCCTGTTTAATCCAGTCCAGCTCAGTTTAATCCAGCCCAGCCCAGTTTAACCCAGTCCAGACAACTTTAACCCAGTCCAGCACAGTTTGATCCAGCCCAGCCCAATTTAACCCAGTCCAGCCATATTTAATACACATCAGCTCAGTATAATCCACTCCAGACCAGTTTAACCCAGTCCAGTCCAGTTTAACCCAGGCCAGCCCAGTTTGATATAGCCCAACCCAATTTAACTCAGTCCAGCCATATTTAATACACTCCAGCTCAGTATAATCCACCCCAGCCTAGTTTAACTTACTCCAGTTCAGTTTAATCCGGTCCATCTCAACTCAATCCAGCCCAGGCGAGTTAAACCCAGTCCAGACCAGCCTGATACAGCCCTGCCCAGTTTAAACCAGTCCAGCCAAATTTAATACACACCAGCTCAGTATAATCTAGTCCACCCCAGTTTAACCCAGCCCAGAGCAGTTTAACCCTGTCCAGCCATATTTAATACACTCCAGCTCAGTATAACCCAGCCCAGACCAGTTTAACCCAGTCCAGCCCACTTTAAACACAGTCCAGCTCAGTTTGATCCAGCCCAGCCCAGTTTAACCTAGTCCAGCTCACTTTGATACAGCCCAGCCTACTTCAGTTCACTTTAGCACAGTTTAACGCAGTCCAGCCCACTTGAACCCAGTCCAGGACAGTTTGATCCAGCCCGGCCCAGTTTAGCCCAGTCCAGCCCAGTTTAATCCAGTCCGGCTCAATTTAACACAGTCCAGCCAACTTTAACCCAGGCCAGCCCTGTTTAATCCACGCCAGCTCAGTTTAACCTAGTCCAGCTCTGTTTGATCTAGCCCAGCCCAGTTTAACCCTGACCAGCTCACTTTAATTTTGCCCAGCCCACTTCAGTTCATTCTACCACTGTTTAACGCAGTCCAGCCCAATTTAATTCAGTTCAGCTCTGTTCAATCGAGCCCAGCCCAGTTTAACTCAGTCCAGCCATATTTAATACACTCCAGCTCAGTATAATCCACTCCAGCCCAGTTTAGCCCAGTCCAGCCAACTTTAAACACAGTCCAGCTCAGTTTGATCCAGCCCAGCCCAGTTTAACCTAGTCCAGCTCACTTTGATCCAGCCCAGCCTACTTCAGTTCACTTTAGCACAGTTTAACCCAGTCCAGCCCACTTGAACCCAGTCCAGCTCAGTTTAAACACAGTCCAGCTCAGTTTGATCCAGCCCGGCCCAGTTTAGCCCAGTGCAGACCAGTTTAACCCATTCCAGCTCAGTTTGATCCAGCCCAGCACAGTTTAACCCAGTCCACCTCAATTTAATCCAGCCCAGACCAGTTCCGTTCACTCTAGCACAGTTTAACCCCATCCAGCCCAGTTTAATCCAGTCCAGATCACTTCAATCCAGCCCAGCCCAGTTCAGTACACTCCAGCACAATTTAACCCAGCCCAGCCCAGTTTAATCCAGTCCGGCTCAATTTAACCCAGTCCAGCCCACTTTAATCAAGTCCAGCCCAGTTTAACCCAGTACAGCCCAGTTTAACCCAGTACAGCTCACTTTAATCCTGCCCAGACTACTTCAGTTCACTCTAGCACTGTTTAACCTAGTCCAGCCCAATTTAATTCAGTCCAGCTCAGTTCAATCTAGCCCAGCCCAGTTTCACCCAGTCCAGCCACATTTAATACACTCCAGCTCAGTATTATCCACTCCAGACCAGTTTAACCCAGTCCAGCCCACTTTAAACACAGTCCAGCTCACTTTGATCCACTCCAGCCCAGTTTAACCCAGTCCAGCTCAATTTAAACACAGGCCAGCTCAGTTTGATACAGCCCAGCCCTGTTTAACTCAGTCCAGCCATATTTAATACACTCCAGCTCAGTATAATCCACTCCAGCCTAGTTTAACTTAGTCCAGTCCAGTTTAATCCGGTCCATCTCAACTCAATCCAGCCCAGGCGAGTTAAACCCAGTACAGCCCAGTCTGATACAGCCCTGCCCAGTTTAAACCAGTCCAGCCAAATTTAATACACACCAGCTCAGTATAATCCAGTCCACCCCAGTTTAACCCAGCCCAGAGCAGTTTAACCCTGTCCAGCCATATTTAATACACTCCAGCCCAGTATAATCCACTCCAGCCCAGTTTAACCCAGTCCAGCCCACTTTAAACACAGTCCAGCTTAGTTTGATCCAGCCCAGCCCAGTTTAACCTAGTCCAGCTCACTTTGATACAGCCCAGCCTACTTCAGTTCACTTTAGCACAGTTTAACCCAGTCCAGCCCACTTGAACCCAGTCCAGCTCAGTTTGATCCAGCCCGGCCCAGTTTAGCCCAGTCCAGCCCAGTTTAATCCAGTCCGGCTCAATTTAACACAGTCCAGCCAACTTTAACCCAGTCCAGCCCTGTTTAATCCACGCTAGCTCAGTTTAACCTAGTCCAGCTCTGTTTGATCTAGCCCAGCCCAGTTTAACCCAGACCAGCTCACTTTAATCCTGCCCAGCCCACTTCAGTTCATTCTACCACTGTTTAACGCAGTCCAGCCCAATTTCATTCAGTTCAGCTCTGTTCAATCGAGCCCAGCCCAGTTTAACTCAGTCCAGCCATATTTAATACACTCCAGCACAGTATAATCCACTCCAGCCCAGTTTAACCCAGTCCAGCCAACTTTAAACACAGTCCAGCTCAGTTTGATCCAGCCCAGCCCAGTTTAACCTAGTCCAGCTCACTTTGATCCAGCCCAGACTACTTCAGTTCACTTTAGCACAGTTTAACACAGTCCAGCCCAGTTGAACCCAGTCCAGCTCAGTTTAAACACAGTCCAGCTCAGTTTGATCCAGCCCGGCCCAGTTTAGCCCAGTGCAGACCAGTTTAACCCATTCCAGCTCAGTTTGATCCAGCCCAGCCCAGTTTAACCCAGTCCAGACAACTTTAACCCAGTCCAGCTCAGTTTGATCCAGCCCAGCCCAATTTAACACAGTCCAGCCATATTTAATACACACCAGCTCAGTATAATCCACTCCAGACCAGTTTAACCCAGTCCAGTCCAGTTTAACCCAGGCCAGCCCAGTTTGATCCAGCCCAGCCCAGGTTAATCCAGTCCAGCCATATTTAATACACTCCAGCTCAGTAGAATCCACTCCAGCCTAGTTTAACTTAGTCCAGTCCAGTTTAATCCGGTCCATCTCAACTCAATCCAGCCCAGGCGAGTTAAACCCAGTACAGCCCAGTCTGATACAGCCCTGCCCAGTTTAAACCAGTCCAGCCATATTTAATACACACCAGCTCAGTATAATCCAGTCCCCGCCAGTTTAACCCAGCCCAGCCCACTTTAACCCAGGCCAGCTCAGTTTCATCCAGCCCACCCCAGTTCAGTTCACTCTAGCACAGTTTAACCCTGTCAAGCCTACTTTAATCCACTTCAGATCACTTCAATCCATCCCAGCCCAGTTCAACCCAGTCCAGACAACTTTAACCCAGTCCAGCCCAGTTTCAGCGAGCCCAGCCCAATTTCACCCAGTCCAGCCATATTTAATGCACTCCAGCTCAGTATAATCCAGTCCAGCCCAGTTTAACCTAGTCCAGCTCAGTTTGATCTAGCCCAGCCCAGTTTAACACAGACCAGCTCACTTTAATCCAGCCCAGCCCAGTTCAGTTCACTCTAGCACACTTTAACCCTGTCCAGCCCAGTTTGATGCAACCCAGCCCAGTTTAACCCAGTCCAGTCCAGTTTAACCCAGGCTAGCCCAGTTTGATACAGCCCAGCCCAGTTTAACTCAGTCCAGCCATATTTAATACACTCCAGCTCAGTAGAATCCACTCTAGCCTAGTTTAACTTACTCTAGACCAGTTTAATCCGGTCCATCTCAATTCAATCCAGCCCAGGCGAGTTAAACCCAGTCCAGACCAGCCTGATACAGCCCTGCCCAGTTTAAACCAGTCCAGCCAAATTTAACACACACCTGCTCAGTATAATCCAGTCCACCCCAGTTTAACCCTGTCCAGCCATATTTAATACACACCAGCTCAGTATAATCCACTCCAGCCCCGTTTAACCCAATCCAGCCCACTTTAAACACAGTCCAGCTCAGTTTGATCCAGCCCAGCCCAGCCCAGTTTAACCTAGTCCAGCTCACTTTGATCCAGCCCAGCCTACTTCAGTTCACTTTAGCACAGTTTAACCCAATCCAGCTCAGTTGAACCCAGTCCAGCTCAGTTTGATCCAGCCCGGCCCAGTTTAGCCCAGTCCAGCCCAGTTTAATCCAGTCCGGCTCAATTTAACACAGTCCAGCCAACTTTAACCCAGGCCAGCCCTGTTTAATCCAGTCCAGCTCAGTTTAACCTAGTCCAGCTCTGTTTGATCTAGCCCAGCCCAGTTTAAACCAGACCAGCTCACTTTAATCCTGCCCAGCCCACTTCAGTTCATTCTACCACTGTTTAACCCAGTCCAGCCCAATTTAATTCAGTTCAGCTCAGTTCAATCGAGCCCAGCCCAGTTTAAATCAGTCCAGCCATATTTAATACACTCCAGCTCAGTATACTCCACTCCAGCCCAGTTTAACCCAGTCCAGCCCACTTTAAACACAGTCCAGCTCAGTTTGATCCAGCCCAGCCCAGTTTAACCTGGTCCAGCTCACTTTGATCCAGCCCAGCCTACTTCAGTTCATTTTAGCACATTTTAACCCAGTCCAGCCCAGTTTAACCCAGTCCAGCTCAGTTTAAACACAGTCCAGCTCAGTTTGATCCAGCCCGGCCCTGTTTAGCCCAGTGCAGACCAGTTTAACCCATTCCAGCTCAGTTTGATCCAGCCCAGCACAGTTTAACCCAGTCCACCTCAATTTAATCCAGCCCAGACCAGTTCCGTTCACTCTAGCACAGTTTAACCCCATCCAGCCCAGTTTAATCCAGTCCAGATCACTTCAATCCAGCCCAGCCCAGTTCAGTACACTCCAGCACAATTTAACCCAGCCCAGCCCAGTTTAATCCAGTCCGGCTCAATTTAACCCAGTCCAGCCCACTTTAATCAAGTCCAGCCCAGTTTAACCCAGTACAGCCCAGTTTAACCCAGTACAGCTCACTTTAATCCTGCCCAGACTACTTCAGTTCACTCTAGCACTGTTTAACGCAGTCCAGCCCAATTTAATTCAGTCCAGCTCAGTTCAATCTAGCCCAGCCCAGTTTAACCCAGTCCAGCCACATTTAATACACTCCAGCTCAGTATTATCCACTCCAGACCAGTTTAACCCAGTCCAGCCCACTTTAAACACAGTCCAGCTCACTTTGATCCACTCCAGCCCAGTTTAACCCAGTCCAGCTCAATTTAAACCCAGGCCAGCTCAGCTTGATACAGCCCAGCCCTGTTTAACTCAGTCCAGCCATATTTAATACACTCCAGCTCAGTAGAATCCACTCCAGCCTAGTTTAACTTAGTCCAGTCCAGTTTAATCCGGTCCATCTCAACTCAATCCAGCCCAGGCGAGTTAAACCCAGTACAGCCCAGTCTGATACAGCCCTGCCCAGTTTAAACCAGTCCAGCCATATTTAATACACACCAGCTCAGTATAATCCAGTCTACCCCAGTTTAACCCAGCCCAGCCCACTTTAACCCAGGCCAGCTCAGTTTCATCCAGCCCACCCCAGTTCAGTTCACTCTAGCACAGTTTAACCCTGTCAAGCCTACTTTAATCCACTTCAGATCACTTCAAACCATCCCAGCCCAGTTCAACCCAGTCCAGACAACTTTAACCCAGTCCAGCCCAGTTTCATCGAGCCCAGCCCAATTTCACCCAGTCCAGCCATATTTAATGCACTCCAGCTCAGTATAATCCAGTCCAGCCCAGTTTAATCTAGTCCAGCTCAGTTTGATCTAGCCCAGCCCAGTTTAACACAGACCAGCTCACTTTAATCCAGCCCAGCCCAGTTCAGTTCACTCTAGCACACTTTAACCCTGTCCAGCCCAGTTTGATGCAACCCAGCCCAGTTTAACCCAGTCCAGTCCAGTTTAACCCAGGCTAGCCCAGTTTGATACAGCCCAGCCCAGTTTAACTCAGTCCAGCCATATTTAATACACTCCAGCTCAGTAGAATCCACTCCAGCCTAGTTTAATTTATTCCAGACCAGTTTAATCCGGTCCATCTCAATTCAATCCAGCCCAGGCGAGTTAAACCCAGTCCAGACCAGCCTGATACAGCCCTGCCCAGTTTAAACCAGTCCAGCCAAATTTAATACACACCAGCTCAGTATAATCCAGTCCACCCCAGTTTAACCCAGCCCAGACCAGTTTAACCCTGTCCAGCCATATTTAATACACTCCAGCTCAGTATAATCCACTCCAGCCCAGTTTAACCCAGTCCAGCCCACTTTAAACACAGTCCAGCTTAGTTTGATCCAGCCCAGCCCAGTTTAACCTAGTCCAGCTCACTTTGATACAGCCCAGCCTACTTCAGTTCACTTTAGCACAGTTTAACCCAGTCCAGCCCACTTGAACCCAGTCCAGCTCAGTTTGATCCAGCCCGGCCCAGTTTAGCCCAGTCCAGCCCAGTTTAATCCAGCCCGGCTCAATTTAACACAGTCCAGCCAACTTTAACCCAGTCCAGCCCTGTTTAATCCTCTCCAGCTCAGTTTAACCTAGTCCAGCTCTGGTTGATCTAGCCCAGCCCAGTTTAACCCAGACCAGCTCACTTTAATCCTGCCCAGCCCACTTCAGTTCATTCTACCACTGTTTAACGCAGTCCAGCCCAATTTAATTCAGTTCAGCTCTGTTCAATCGAGCCCAACCCAGTTTAACTCAGTCCAGCCATATTTAATACACTCCAGCTCAGTATAATCCACTCCAGCCCAGTTTAACCCAGTCCAGCCCACTTTAAACACAGTCCAGCTCAGTTTGATGCAGCCCAGCCCAGTATAACCCAGTCCACCTCAATTTAATCCAGCCCAGACCAGTTCCGTTCACTCTAGCACAGTTTAACCCCATCCAGCCCAGTTTAATCCAGTCCAGATCACTTCAATCCAGCCCAGCCCAGTTCAGTACACTCCAGCACAATTTAACCCAGCCCAGCCCAGTTTAATCCAGTCCGGCTCAATTTAACCCAGTCCAGCCCACTTTAATCAAGTCCAGCCCAGTTTAACCCAGTACAGCCCAGTTTAACCCAGTACAGCTCACTTTAATCCTGCCCAGACTACTTCAGTTCACTCTAGCACTGTTTAACCTAGTCCAGCCCAATTTAATTCAGTCCAGCTCAGTTCAATCTAGCCCAGCCCAGTTTCACCCAGTCCAGCCACATTTAATACACTCCAGCTCAGTATTATCCACTCCAGACCAGTTTAACCCAGTCCAGCCCACTTTAAACACAGTCCAGCTCACTTTGATCCACTCCAGCCCAGTTTAACCCAGTCCAGCTCAATTTAAACCCAGGCCAGCTCAGTTTGATACAGCCCAGCCCTGTTTAACTCAGTCCAGTTATATTTAATACACTCCAGCTCAGTATAATCCACTCCAGCCTAGTTTAACTTAGTCCAGTCCAGTTTAATCCGGTCCATCTCAACTCAATCCAGCCCAGACGAGTTAAACCCAGTACAGCCCAGTCTGATACAGCCCTGCCCAGTTTAAACCAGTCCAGCCATATTTAATACACACCAGCTCAGTATAATCCAGTCTACCCCAGTTTAACCCAGCCCAGCCCACTTTAACCCAGGCCAGCTCAGTTTCATCCAGCCCACCCCAGTTCAGTTCACTCTAGCACAGTTTAACCCTGTCAAGCCTACTTTAATCCACTTCAGATCACTTCAAACCATCCCAGCCCAGTTCAACCCAGTCCAGACAACTTTAACCCAGTCCAGCCCAGTTTCATCGAGCCCAGCCCAATTTCACCCAGTCCAGCCATATTTAATGCACTCCAGCGCAGTATAATCCAGTCCAGCCCAGTTTAATCTAGTCCAGCTCAGTTTGATCTAGCCCAGCCCAGTTTAACACAGACCAGCTCACTTTAATCCAGCCCAGCCCAGTTCAGTTCACTCTAGCACACTTTAACCCTGTCCAGCCCAGTTTGATGCAACCCAGCCCAGTTTAACCCAGTCCAGTCCAGTTTAACCCAGGCTAGCCCAGTTTGATACAGCCCAGCCCAGTTTAACTCAGTCCAGCCATATTTAATACACTCCAGCTCAGTAGAATCCACTCCAGCCTAGTTTAACTTATTCCAGACCAGTTTAATCCGGTCCATCTCAATTCAATCCAGCCCAGGCGAGTTAAACCCAGTCCAGACCAGCCTGATACAGCCCTGCCCAGTTTAAACCAGTCCAGCCAAATTTAATACACACCAGCTCAGTATAATCCAGTCCACCCCAGTTTAACCCAGCCCAGACCAGTTTAACCCTGTCCAGCCATATTTAATACACTCCAGCTCAGTATAATCCACTCCAGCCCAGTTTAACCCAGTCCAGCCCACTTTAAACACAGTCCAGCTTAGTTTGATCCAGCCCAGCCCAGTTTAACCTAGTCCAGCTCACTTTGATACAGCCGAGCCTACTTCAGTTCACTTTAGCACAGTTTAACCCAATCCAGCTCAGTTGAACCCAGTCCAGCTCAGTTTGATCCAGCCCGGCCCAGTTTAGCCCAGTCCAGCCCAGTTTAATCCAGTCCGGCTCAATTTAACACAGTCCAGCCAACTTTAACCCAGTCCAGCCCTGTTTAATCCACGCCAGCTCAGTTTAACCTAGTCCAGCTCTGTTTGATCTAGCCCAGCCCAGTTTAACCTAGACCAGCTCACTTTAATCCTGCCCAGCCCACTTCAGTTCATTCTACCACTGTTTAACGCAGTCCAGCCCAATTTAATTCAGTTCAGCTCTGTTCAATCGAGCCCAGCCCAGTTTAACTCAGTCCAGCCATATTTAATACACTCCAGCACAGTATAATCCACTCCAGCCCAGTTTAACCCAGTCCAGCCCACTTTAAACACAGTCCAGCTCAGTTTGATCCAGCCCAGCCCAGTTTAACCTAGTCCAGCTCACTTTGATACAGCCCAGCCTACTTCAGTTCACTTTAGCACAGGTTAACCCAGTCCAGCCCACTTGAACCCAGTCCAGCTCAGTTTGATCCAACCCGGCCCAGTTTAGCCCAGTCCAGCCCAGTTTAATCCAGTCTGGCTCAATTTAACACAGTCCAGCCAACTTTAACCCAGTCCAGCCCTGTTTAATCCTCTCCAGCTCAGTTTAACCTAGTCCAGCTCTGTTTGATCTAGCCCAGCCCAGTTTAACCCAGACCAGCTCACTTTAATCCTGCCCAGCCCACTTCAGTTCATTCTACCACTGTTTAACGCAGTCCAGCCCAATTTAATTCAGTTCAGCTCTGTTCAATCGAGCCCAGCCCAGTTTAACTCAGTCCAGCCATATTTAATACACTCCAGCTCAGTATAATCCACTCCAGCCCAGTTTAACCCAGTCCAGCCAACTTTAAACACAGTCCAGCTCAGTTTGATCCAGCCCAGCCCAGTTTAACCTAGTCCAGCTCACTTTGATCCAGCCCAGCCTACTTCAGTTCACTTTAGCACAGTTTAACACAGTCCAGCCCACTTGAACCCAGTCCAGCTCAGTTTAAACACAGTCCAGCTCAGTTTGATCCAGCCCGGCCCAGTTTAGCCCAGTGCAGACCAGTTTAACCCATTCCAGCTCAGTTTGATCCAGCCCAGCCCAGTTTAACCCAGTCCAGACAACTTTAAGCCAGTCCAGCTCAGTTTGATCCAGCCCAGCCCAATTTAACACAGTCCAGCCATATTTAATACACACCAGCTCAGTATAATCCACTCCAGACCAGTTTAACCCAGTCCAGTCCAGTTTAATTCAGGCCAACCCAGTTTGATCCAGCCCAGCCCAGGTTAATCCAGTCCAGCCATATTTAATACACTCCAGCTCAGTAGAATCCACTCCAGCCTAGTTTAACTTAGTCCAGTCCAGTTTAATCCGGTCCATCTCAACTCAATCCAGCCCAGGCGAGTTAAACCCAGTACAGCCCAGTCTGATACAGCCCTGCCCAGTTTAAACCAGTCCAGCCATATTTAATACACACCAGCTCAGTATAATCCAGTCTACCCCAGTTTAACCCAGCCCAGCCCACTTTAACCCAGGCCAGCTCAGTTTCATCCAGCCCACCCCAGTTCAGTTCACTCTAGCACAGTTTAACCCTGTCAAGCCTACTTTAATCCACTTCAGATCACTTCAAACCATCCCAGCCCAGTTCAACCCAGTCCAGACAACTTTAACCCAGTCCAGCCCAGTTTCAGCGAGCCCAGCCCAATTTCACCCAGTCCAGCCATATTTAATGCACTCCAGCTCAGTATAATCCAGTCCAGCCCAGTTTAACCTAGTCCAGCTCAGTTTGATCTAGCCCAGCCCAGTTTAACATAGACCAGCTCACTTTAATCCAGCCCAGCCCAGTTCAGTTCACTCTAGCACACTTTAACCCTGTCCAGCCCAGTTTGATGCAACCCAGCCCAGTTTAACCCAGTCCAGTCCAGTTTAACCCAGGCTAGCCCAGTTTGATACAGCCCAGCCCAGTTTAACTCAGTCCAGCCATATTTAATACACTCCAGCTCAGTAGAATCCACTCCAGCCTAGTTTAACTTACTCTAGACCAGTTTAATCCGGTCCATCTCAATTCAATCCAGCCCAGGTGAGTTAAACCCAGTCCAGACCCGCCTGATACAGCCCTGCCCAGTTTAAACCAGTCCAGCCAAATTTAACACACACCTGCTCAGTATAATCCAGTCCACCCCAGTTTAACCCTGTCCAGCCATATTTAATACACTCCAGCACAGTATAATCCACTCCAGCCCAGTTTAACCCAATCCAGCCCACTTTAAACACAGTCCAGCTCAGTTTGATCCAGCCCAGCCCAGCCCAGTTTAACCTAGTCCAGCTCACTTTGATACAGCCCAGCCTACTTCAGTTCACTTTAGCACAGTTTAACCCAGTCCAGCCCACTTGAACCCAGTCCAGCTCAGTTTGATCCAGCCCGGCCCAGTTTAGCCCAGTCCAGCCCAGTTTAATCCAGTCCGGCTCAATTTAACACAGTCCAGCCAACTTTAACCCAGTCCAGCCCTGTTTAATCCACGCCAGCTCAGTTTAACCTAGTCCAGCTCTGTTTGATCTAGCCCAGCCCAGTTTAACCCAGACCAGCTCACTTTAATCCTGCCCAGCCCACTTCAGTTCATTCTACCACTGTTTAACGCAGTCCAGCCCAATTTAATTCAGTTCAGCTCTGTTCAATCGAGCCCAGCCCAGTTTAACTCAGTCCAGCCATATTTAATACACTCCAGCTCAGTATAATCCACTCCAGCCCAGTTTAACCCAGTCCAGCCAACTTTAAACACAGTCCAGCTCAGTTTGATCCAGCCCAGCCCAGTTTAACCCAGTCCAGCTCACTTTGATCCAGCTCAGTACACTTCAGTTCACTCTAGCACAGTTTAACCCTGTCCAGCCCAATTTAATTCAGTCCAGCTCAGTTCAATCCAGCCCAGCCCAATTTAGTTCACTCCAGCACAGTTTAACCCAGTCCAGCCCAGTTTAATCCAGTCCGGCTCGATTTAACCCAGTCCAGCCCTGTTTAATCCAGTCCAGCTCAGTTTAATCCATCCCAGCCCAGTTTAACCCAGTCCAGACAACTTTAACCCAGTCCAGCACAGTTTGATCCAGCCCAGCCCAATTTAACCCAGTCCAGCCATATTTAATACACATTATTCAGTATAATCCACTCCAGACCAGTTTAAAACAGTCCAGTCCAGTTTAACCCAGGCCAGCTCAGTTTGATATAGCCCAACCCAGTTTAACTCAGTCCAGCCATATTTAATACACTCCAGCTCAGTATAATCCACTCCAGCCTAGTTTAACTTAGTCCAGTTCAGTTTAATCCGGTCCATCTCAACTCAATCCAGCCCAGGCGAGTTAAACCCAGTACAGCCCAGTCTGATACAGCCCTGCCCAGTTTAAACCAGTCCACCCATATTTAATACACGCCAGCTCAGTATAAACCAGTCTACCCCAGTTTAACCCAGCCCAGCCCAGTTTAACCCAGGCCAGCTCAATTTGATCCAGACCAGCCCACTTCAGTTCACTCTAGCCCAGTTTAACCCTGTCCAGCCCAATTTAATTCAGTCCAGCTCAGTTCAATCCAGCCCAGCCCAACTTAGTTCACTTTAGCACAGTTTAACCCAGTCCAGCCCAGTTTAATCCAGTCCGGCTCAATTTAACCCAGTCCAGCCCACTTTAACCCAGTCCAGCCCTGTTTAATCCAGTCCAGCTCAGTTTATTCTAGCCCAGCCCAGTTTAACCCAGTCCAGACAACTTTAAGCCAGTCCAGCTCAGTTTGATCCAGCCCAGCCCAATTTAACCCAGTCCAGCCATATTTAATACACACCAGCTCAGTATAATCCACTCCAGACCAGTTTAACCCAGTCCAGTCCAGTTTAACCCAGGCCAGCCCAGTTTGATCCAGCCCAGCCCAGGTTAATCCAGTCCAGCCATATTTAATACACTCCAGCTCAGTAGAATCCACTCCAGCCTAGTTTAACTTAGTCCAGTCCAGTTTAATCCGGTCCATCTCAACTCAATCCAGCCCAGGCGAGTTAAACCCAGTACAGCCCAGTCTGATACAGCCCTGCCCAGTTTAAACCAGTCCAGCCATATTTAATACACACCAGCTCAGTATAATCCAGTCCCCGCCAGTTTAACCCAGCCCAGCCCACTTTAACCCAGGCCAGCTCAGTTTCATCCAGCCCACCCCAGTTCAGTTCACTCTAGCACAGTTTAACCCTGTCAAGCCTACTTTAATCCACTTCAGATCACTTCAATCCATCCCAGCCCAGTTCAACCCAGTCCAGACAACTTTAACCCAGTCCAGCCCAGTTTCATCGAGCCCAGCCCAATTTCACCCAGTCCAGCCATATTTAATGCACTCCAGCTCAGTATAATCCAGTCCAGCCCAGTTTAACCTAGTCCAGCTCAGTTTGATCTAGCCCAGCCCAGTTTAACACAGACCAGCTCACTTTAATCCAGCCCAGCCCAGTTCAGTTCACTCTAGCACACTTTAACCCTGTCCAGCCCAGTTTGATGCAACCCAGCCCAGTTTAACCCAGTCCAGTCCAGTTTAACCCAGGCTAGCCCAGTTTGATACAGCCCAGCCCAGTTTAACTCAGTCCAGCCATATTTAATACACTCCAGCTCAGTAGAATCCACTCCAGCCTAGTTTAACTTACTCTAGACCAGTTTAATCCGGTCCATCTCAATTCAATCCAGCCCAGGTGAGTTAAACCCAGTCCAGACCAGCCTGATACAGCCCTGCCCAGTTTAAACCAGTCCAGCCAAATTTAACACAAACCTGCTCAGTATAATCCAGTCCACCCCAGTTTAACCCTGTCCAGCCATATTTAATACACACCAGCTCAGTATAATCCACTCCAGCCCCGTTTAACCCAATCCAGCCCACTTTAAACACAGTCCAGCTCAGTTTGATCCAGCCCAGCCCAGCCCAGTTTAACCTAGTCCAGCTCACTTTGATACAGCCCAGCCTACTTCAGTTCACTTTAGCACAGTTTAACACAGTCCAGCTCAGTTGAACCCAGTCCAGCTCAGTTTGATCCAGCCCGGCCCAGTTTAGCCCAGTCCAGCCCAGTTTAATCCAGTCCGGCTCAATTTAACACAGTCCAGCCAACTTTAACCCAGTCCAGCCCTGTTTAATCCACGCCAGCTCAGTTTAACCTAGTCCAGCTCTGTTTGATCTAGCCCAGCCCAGTTTAAACCAGACCAGCTCACTTTAATCCTGCCCAGCCCACTTCAGTTCATTCTACCACTGTTTAACCCAGTCCAGCCCAATTTAATTCAGTTCAGCTCAGTTCAATCGAGCCCAGCCCAGTTTAACTCAGTCCAGCCATATTTAATACACTCCAGCTCAGTATACTCCACTCCAGCCCAGTTTAACCCAGTCCAGCCCAATTTAAACACAGTCCAGCTCAGTTTGATCCAGCCCAGCCCAGTTTAACCTGGTCCAGCTCACTTTGATCCAGCCCAGCCTACTTCAGTTCACTTTAGCACATTTTAACCCAGTCCAGCCCAGTTTAACCCAGTCCAGCTCAGTTTAAACACAGTCCAGCTCAGTTTGATCCAGCCCGGCCCAGTTTAGCCCAGTGCAGACCAGTTTAACCCATTCCAGCTCAGTTTGATCCAGCCCAGCACAGTTTAACCCAGTCCACCTCAATTTAATCCAGCCCAGACCAGTTCCGTTCACTCTAGCACAGTTTAACCCCATCCAGCCCAGTTTAATCCAGTCCAGATCACTTCAATCCAGCCCAGCCCAGTTCAGTACACTCCAGCACAATTTAACCCAGCCCAGCCCAGTTTAATCCAGTCCGGCTCAATTTAACCCAGTCCAGCCCACTTTAATCAAGTCCAGCCCAGTTTAACCCAGTACAGCCCAGTTTAACCCAGTACAGCTCACTTTAATCCTGCCCAGACTACTTCAGTTCACTCTAGCACTGTTTAACCTAGTCCAGCCCAATTTAATTCAGTCCAGCTCAGTTCAATCTAGCCCAGCCCAGTTTCACCCAGTCCAGCCACATTTAATACACTCCAGCTCAGTATTATCCACTCCAGACCAGTTTAACCCAGTCCAGCCCACTTTAAACACAGTCCCGCTCACTTTGATCCACTCCAGCCCAGTTTAACCCAGTCCAGCTCAATTTAAACCCAGGCCAGCTCAGTTTGATACAGCCCAGCCCTGTTTAACTCAGTCCAGCCATATTTAATACACTCCAGCTCAGTATAATCCACTCCAGCCTAGTTTAACTTAGTCCAGTCCAGTTTAATCCGGTCCATCTCAACTCAATCCAGCCCAGGCGAGTTAAACCCAGTACAGCCCAGTCTGATACAGCCCTGCCCAGTTTAAACCAGTCCAGCCATATTTAATACACACCAGCTCAGTATAATCCAGTCTACCCCAGTTTAACCCAGCCCAGCCCACTTTAACCCAGGCCAGCTCAGTTTCATCCAGCCTACCCCAGTTCAGTTCACTCTAGCACAGTTTAACCCTGTCAAGCCTACTTTAATCCACTTCAGATCACTTCAAACCATCCCAGCCCAGTTCAACCCAGTCCAGACAACTGTAACCCAGTCCAGCCCAGTTTCATCGAGCCCAGCCCAATTTCACCCAGTCCAGCCATATTTAATGCACTCCAGCTCAGTATAATCCAGTCCAGCCCAGTTTAATCTAGTCCAGCTCAGTTTGATCTAGCCCAGCCCAGTTTAACACAGACCAGCTCACTTTAATCCAGCCCAGCCCAGTTCAGTTCACTCTAGCACACTTTAACCCTGTCCAGCCCAGTTTGATGCAACCCAGCCCAGTTTAACCCAGTCCAGTCCAGTTTAACCCAGGCTAGCCCAGTTTGATACAGCCCAGCCCAGTTTAACTCAGTCCAGCCATATTTAATACACTCCAGCTCAGTATTATCCACTCCAGACCAGTTTAACCCAGTCCAGCCCACTTTAAACACAGTCCAGCTCACTTTGATCCACTCCAGCCCAGTTTAACCCAGTCCAGCTCAATTTAAACACAGGCCAGCTCAGTTTGATACAGCCCAGCCCTGTTTAACTCAGTCCAGCCATATTTAATACACTCCAGCTCAGTAGAATCCACTCCAGCCTAGTTTAACTTAGTCCAGTCCAGTTTAATCCGGTCCATCTCAACTCAATCCAGCCCAGGCGAGTTAAACCCAGTACAGCCCAGTCTGATACAGCCCTGCCCAGTTTAAACCAGTCCAGCCAAATTTAATACACACCAGCTCAGTATAATCCAGTCCACCCCAGTTTAACCCAGCCCAGACCAGTTTAACCCTGTCCAGCCATATTTAATACACTCCAGCTCAGTATAATCCACTCCAGCCCAGTTTAACCCAGTCCAGCCCACTTTAAACACAGTCCAGCTCAGTTTGATCCAGCCCAGCCCAGTTTAACCTAGTCCAGCTCACTTTGATACAGCCCAGCCTACTTCAGTTCACTTTAGCACAGTTTAACCCAGTCCAGCCCACTTGAACCCAGTCCAGCTCAGTTTGATCCAGCCCGGCCCAGTTTAGCCCAGTCCAGCCCAGTTTAATCCAGTCCGGCTCAATTTAACACAGTCCAGCCAACTTTAACCCAGTCCAGCCCTGTTTAATCCACGCTAGCTCAGTTTAACCTAGTCCAGCTCTGTTTGATCTAGCCCAGCCCAGTTTAACCCAGACCAGCTCACTTTAATCCTGCCCAGCCCACTTCAGTTCATTCTACCACTGTTTAACGCAGTCCAGCCCAATTTCATTCAGTTCAGCTCTGTTCAATGGAGCCCAGCCCAGTTTAACTCAGTCCAGCCATATTTAATACACTCCAGCACAGTATAATCCACTCCAGCCCAGTTTAACCCAGTCCAGCCAACTTTAAACACAGTCCAGCTCAGTTTGATCCAGCCCAGCCCAGTTTAACCTAGTCCAGCTCACTTTGATCCAGCCCAGCCTACTTCAGTTCACTTTAGCACAGTTTAACACAGTCCAGCCCAGTTGAACCCAGTCCAGCTCAGTTTAAACACAGTCCAGCTCAGTTTGATCCAGCCCGGCCCAGTTTAGCCCAGTGCAGACCAGTTTAACCCATTCCAGCTCAGTTTGATCCAGCCCAGCCCAGTTTAACCCAGTCCAGACAACTTTAACCCAGTCCAGCTCAGTTTGATCCAGCCCAGCCCAATTTAACACAGTCCAGCCATATTTAATACACACCAGCTCAGTATAATCCACTCCAGACCAGTTTAACCCAGTCCAATCCAGTTTAACCCAGGCCAGCCCAGTTTGATCCAGCCCAGCCCAGGTTAATCCAGTCCAGCCATATTTAATACACTCCAGCTCAGTAGAATCCACTCCAGCCTAGTTTAACTTAGTCCAGTCCAGTTTAATCCGGTCCATCTCAACTCAATCCAGCCCAGGCAAGTTAAACCCAGTACAGCCCAGTCTGATACAGCCCTGCCCAGTTTAAACCAGTCCAGCCATATTTAATACACACCAGCTCAGTATAATCCAGTCCCCGCCAGTTTAACCCAGCCCAGCCCACTTTAACCCAGGCCAGCTCAGTTTCATCCAGCCCACCCCAGTTCAGTTCACTCTAGCACAGTTTAACCCTGTCAAGCCTACTTTAATCCACTTCAGATCACTTCAATCCATCCCAGCCCAGTTCAACCCAGTCCAGACAACTTTAACCCAGTCCAGCCCAGTTTCATCGAGCCCAGCCCAATTTCACCCAGTCCAGCCATATTTAATGCACTCCAGCTCAGTATAATCCAATCCAGCCCAGTTTAACCTAGTCCAGCTCAGTTTGATCTAGCCCAGCCCAGTTTAACACAGACCAGCTCACTTTAATCCAGCCCAGCCCAGTTCAGTTCACTCTAGCACACTTTAACCCTGTCCAGCCCAGTTTGATGCAACCCAGCCCAGTTTAACCCAGTCCAGTCCAGTTTAACCCAGGCTAGCCCAGTTTGATACAGCCCAGCCCAGTTTAACTCAGTCCAGCCATATTTAATACACTCCAGCTCAGTAGAATCCACTCCAGCCTAGTTTAACTTACTCTAGACCAGTTTAATCCGGTCCATCTCAATTCAATCCAGCCCAGGCGAGTTAAACCCAGTCCAGACCAGCCTGATACAGCCCTGCCCAGTTTAAACCAGTCCAGCCAAATTTAATACACACCAGCTCAGTATACTCCACTCCAGCCCAGTTTAACCCAGTCCAGCCCAATTTAAACACAGTCCAGCTCAGTTTGATCCAGCCCAGCCCAGTTTAACCTGGTCCAGCTCACTTTGATCCAGCCCAGCCTACTTCAGTTCATTTTAGCACATTTTAACCCAGTCCAGCTCAGTTTAAACACAGTCCAGCTCAGTTTGATCCAGCCCGGCCCAGTTTAGCCCAGTGCAGACCAGTTTAACCCATTCCAGCTCAGTTTGATCCAGCCCAGCACAGTTTAACCCAGTCCACCTCAATTTAATCCAGCCCAGACCAGTTCCGTTCACTCTAGCACAGTTTAACGCCATCCAGCCCAGTTTAATCCAGTCCAGATCACTTCAATCCAGCCCAGCCCAGTTCAGTACACTCCAGCACAATTTAACCCAGCCCAGCCCAGTTTAATCCAGTCCGGCTCAATTTAACCCAGTCCAGCCCACTTTAATCAAGTCCAGCCCAGTTTAACCCAGTACAGCCCAGTTTAACCCAGTACAGCTCACTTTAATGCTGCCCAGACTACTTCAGTTCACTCTAGCACTGTTTAACCTAGTCCAGCCCAATTTAATTCAGTCCAGCTCAGTTCAATCTAGCCCAGCCCAGTTTAACCCAGTCCAGCCACATTTAATACACTCCAGCTCAGTATTATCCACTCCAGACCAGTTTAACCCAGTCCAGCCCACTTTAAACACAGTCCAGCTCACTTTGATACACTCCAGCCCAGTTTAACCCAGTCCAGCTCAATTTAAACACAGGCCAGCTCAGTTTGATCCAGGCCGGCCCAGTTTAGCCGAGTCCACACCAGTTTAACTCATTCCAGCTCAGTTTGATCCAGCCCAGTCCACTTCAGTTCACTTTAGCACAGTTTAACCCTGTCCAGCCCAATTTAATTCAGTCCAGCTCAGTTCAATCCAGCCCAGCCCAATTTAGTTCACTCCAGCACAGTTTAACCCAGTCCAGCCCAGTTTAATCCAGTCCGGCTCGATTTAACCCAGTCCAGCCCTGTTTAATCCAGTCCAGCCCAGTTTAACCCTGTCCAGACAACTTTAACCCAGTCCAGCACAGTTTGATCCAGCCCAGCCCAATTTAACCCAGTCCAGCCATATTTAATACACATCAGCTCAGTATAATCCACTCCAGACCAGTTTAACCCAGTCCAGTCCAGTTTAACCCAGGCCAGCCCAGTTTGATATAGCCCAACCCAGTTTAACTCAGTCCAGCCATATTTAATACACTCCAGCTCAGTATAATCCACTCCAGCATAGTTTAACTTACTCCAGTTCAGTTTAATCCGGTCCATCTCAACTCAATCCAGCCCAGGCGAGTTAAACCCAGTCCAGACCAGCCTGATACAGCCCTGCCTAGTTTAAACCAGTCCAGCCAAATTTAATACACACCAGCTCAGTATAATCT
Organism: Pezoporus flaviventris; assembly: GCF_033815535.1. NCBI lineage: Eukaryota > Metazoa > Chordata > Aves > Psittaciformes > Psittacidae > Pezoporus > Pezoporus flaviventris. The sequence goes on from NW_026892645.1 coordinate 84,663, forward strand.
AGACCACCCCAGTTTAACCCAGCCCAGACCAGTTTAACCCTGTCCAGCCATATTTAATACACTCCAGCTCAGTATAACCCAGCCCAGACCAGTTTAACCCAGTCCAGCCCACTTTAAACACAGTCCAGCTCAGTTTGATCCAGCCCAGCCCAGTTTAACCTAGTCCAGCTCACTTTGATCCAGCCCAGCCTACTTCAGTTCACTTTAGCACAGTTTAACCCAGTCCAGCCCACTTGAACCCAGTCCAGGACAGTTTGATCCAGCCCGGCCCAGTTTAGCCCAGTCCAGCCCAGTTTAATCCAGTCCGGCTCAATTTAACACAGTCCAGCCAACTTTAACCCAGTCCAGCCCTGTTTAATCCACGCCAGCTCAGTTTAACCTAGTCCAGCTCTGTTTGATCTAGCCCAGCCCAGTTTAAACCAGACCAGCTCACTTTAATCCTGCCCAGCCCACTTCAGTTCATTCTACCACTGTTTAACCCAGTCCAGCCCAATTTCATTCAGTTCAGCTCTGTTCAATCGAGCCCAGCCCAGTTTAACTCAGTCCAGCCATATTTAATACACTCCAGCTCAGTATACTCCACTCCAGCCCAGTTTAACCCAGTCCAGCCCAATTTAAACACAGTCCAGCTCAGTTTGATCCAGCCCAGCCCAGTTTAACCTGGTCCAGCTCACTTTGATCCAGCCCAGCCTACTTCAGTTCATTTTAGCACATTTTAACCCAGTCCAGCCCACTTGAACCCAGTCCAGCTCAGTTTAAACACAGTCCAGCTCAGTTTGATCCAGCCCGGCCCAGTTTAGCCCAGTGCAGACCAGTTTAACCCATTCCAGCTCAGTTTGATCCAGCCCAGCACAGTTTAACCCAGTCCACCTCAATTTAATCCAGCCCAGACCAGTTCCGTTCACTCTAGCACAGTTTAACCCTGTCAAGCCTACTTTAATCCACTTCAGATCACTTCAAACCATCCAAGCCCAGTTCAACCCAGTCCAGACAACTTTAACCCAGTCCAGCCCAGTTTCATCGAGCCCAGCCCAATTTCACCCAGTCCAGCCATATTTAATGCACTCCAGCTCAGTATAATCCAGTCCAGCCCAGTTTAATCTAGTCCAGCTCAGTTTGATCTAGCCCAGCCCAGTTTAACACAGACCAGCTCACTTTAATCCAGCCCAGCCCAGTTCAGTTCACTCTAGCACACTTTAACCCTGTCCAGCCCAGTTTGATGCAACCCAGCCCAGTTTAACCCAGTCCAGTCCAGTTTAACCCAGGCTAGCCCAGTTTGATACAGCCCAGCCCAGTTTAACTCAGTCCAGCCATATTTAATACACTCCAGCTCAGTAGAATCCACCCCAGCCTAGTTTAACTTATTCCAGACCAGTTTAATCCGGTCCATCTCAATTCAATCCAGCCCAGGCGAGTTAAACCCAGTCCAGACCAGCCTGATACAGCCCTGCCCAGTTTAAACCAGTCCAGCCAAATTTAATACACACCAGCTCAGTATAATCCAGTCCACCCCAGTTTAACCCAGCCCAGACCAGTTTAACCCTGTCCAGCCATATTTAATACACTCCAGCTCAGTATAATCCACTCCAGCCCAGTTTAACCCAGTCCAGCCCACTTTAAACACAGTCCAGCTCAGTTTGATCCAGCCCAGCCCAGTTTAACCTAGTCCAGCTCACTTTGATACAGCCCAGCCTACTTCAGTTCACTTTAGCACAGTTTAACACAGTCCAGCCCACTTGAACCCAGTCCACCTCAGTTTGATCCAGCCCGGCCCAGTTTAGCCCAGTCCAGCCCAGTTTAATCCAGTCCGGCTCAATTTAACACAGTCCAGCCAACTTTAACCCAGTCCAGCCCTGTTTAATCCACGCCAGCTCAGTTTAACCTAGTCCAGCTCTGTTTGATCTAGCCCAGCCCAGTTTAACCCAGACCAGCTCACTTTAATCCTGCCCAGCCCACTTCAGTTCATTCTACCACTGTTTAACACAGTCCAGCCCAATTTAATTCAGTTCAGCTCTGTTCAATCGAGCCCAACCCAGTTTAACTCAGTCCAGCCATATTTAATACACTCCAGCTCAGTATAATCCACTCCAGCCCAGTTTAACCCAGTCCAGCCCACTTTAAACACAGTCCAGCTCAGTTTGATCCAGCCCGGCCCAGTTTAGCCCAGTGCAGACCAGTTTAACCCATTCCAGCTCAGTTTGATCCAGCCCAGCACAGTTTAACCCAGTCCACCTCAATTTAATCCAGCCCAGACCAGTTCCGTTCACTCTAGCACAGTTTAACCCCATCCAGCCCAGTTTAATCCAGTCCAGATCACTTCAATCCAGCCCAGCCCAGTTCAGTACACTCCAGCACAATTTAACCCAGCCCAGCCCAGTTTAATCCAGTCCGGCTCAATTTAACCCAGTCCAGCCCACTTTAATCAAGTCCAGCCCAGTTTAACCCAGTACAGCCCAGTTTAACCCAGTACAGCTCACTTTAATGCTGCCCAGACTACTTCAGTTCACTCTAGCACTGTTTAACCTAGTCCAGCCCAATTTAATTCAGTCCAGCTCAGTTCAATCTAGCCCAGCCCAGTTTAACCCAGTCCAGCCACATTTAATACACTCCAGCTCAGTATTATCCACTCCAGACCAGTTTAACCCAGTCCAGCCCACTTTAAACACAGTCCAGCTCACTTTGATACACTCCAGCCCAGTTTAACCCAGTCCAGCTCAATTTAAACACAGGCCAGCTCAGTTTGATCCAGGCCGGCCCAGTTTAGCCGAGTCCACACCAGTTTAACTCATTCCAGCTCAGTTTGATCCAGCCCAGCCCAGTTTAACCCAGTCCAGCTCACTTTGATCCAGCCCAGTCCACTTCAGTTCACTTTAGCACAGTTTAACCCTGTCCAGCCCAATTTAATTCAGTCCAGCTCAGTTCAATCCAGCCCAGCCCAATTTAGTTCACTCCAGCACAGTTTAACCCAGTCCAGCCCAGTTTAATCCAGTCCGGCTCGATTTAACCCAGTCCAGCCCTGTTTAATCCAGTCCAGCTCAGTTTAATCCAGCCCAACCCAGTTTAACCCTGTCCAGACAACTTTAACCCAGTCCAGCACAGTTTGATCCAGCCCAGCCCAATTTAACCCAGTCCAGCCATATTTAATACACATCAGCTCAGCATAATCCACTCCAGACCAGTTTAACCCAGTCCAGTCCAGTTTAACCCAGGCCAGCCCAGTTTGATATAGCCCAACCCAGTTTAACTCAGTCCAGCCATATTTAATACACTCCAGCTCAGTATAATCCACTCCAGCATAGTTTAACTTACTCCAGTTCAGTTTAATCCGGTCCATCTCAACTCAATCCAGCCCAGGCGAGTTAAACCCAGTCCAGACCAGCCTGATACAGCCCTGCCCAGTTTAAACCAGTCCAGCCAAATTTAATACACACCAGCTCAGTATAATCTAGTCCACCCCAGTTTAACCCAGCCCAGACCAGTTTAACCCTGTCCTGCCATATTTAATACACTCCAGCTCAGTATAACCCAGCCCAGACCAGTTTAACCCAGTCCAGCCCACTTTAAACACAGTCCAGCTCAGTTTGATCCAGCCCAGCCCAGTTTAACCTAGTCCAGCTCACTTTGATCCAGCCCAGCCTACTTCAGTTCACTTTAGCACAGTTTAACCCAGTCCAGCCCACTTGTACCCAGTCCAGCACAGTTTGATCCAGCCCGGCCCAGTTTAGCCCAGTCCAGCCCAGTTTAATCCAGTCCGGCTCAATTTAACCCAGTCCAGCCCACTTTAATCAAGTCCAGCCCAGTTTAACCCAGTACAGCCCAGTTTAACCCAGTACAGCTCACTTTAATCCTGCCCAGACTACTTCAGTTCACTCTAGCACTGTTTAACCCAGTCCAGCCCAATTTAATTCAGTCCAGCTCAGTTCAATCTAGCCCTGCCCAGTTTAACCCAGTCCAGCCACATTTAATACACTCCAGCTCGGTATTATCCACTCCAGACCAGTTTAACCCAGTCCAGCCCACTTTAAACACAGTCCAGCTCACTTTAAAACACTCCAGCCCAGTTTAACCCAGTCCAGCTCAATTTAAACACAGGCCAGCTCAGTTTGATCCACCCCGGCCCAGTTTAGCCGAGTCCACACCAGTTTAACTCATTCCAGCTCAGTTTGATCCAGCCCAGCCCAGTTTAACCCAGTCCAGCTCACTTTGATCCAGGCCAGTCCACTTCAGTTCACTCTAGCACAGTTTAACCCTGTCCAGCCTAATTTAATTCAGTCCAGCTCAGTTCAATCCAGCCCAGCCCAATTTAGTTCACTCCAGCACAGTTTAACCCTGTCCAGCCCAGTTTGATGCAACCCAGCCCAGTTTAACCCAGTCCAGTCCAGTTTAACCCAGGCTAGCCCAGTTTGATACAGCCCAGCCCAGTTTAACTCAGTCCAGCCATATTTAATACACTCCAGCTCAGTAGAATCCACTCCAGCCTAGTTTAACTTACTCCAGACCGGTTTAATCCGGTCCATCTCAATTCAATCCAGCCCAGGCAAGTTAAACCCAGTCCAGACCAGCCTGATACAGCCCTGCCCAGTTTAAACCAGTCCAGCCAAATTTAATACACACCAGCTCAGTATAATCCAGTCCACCCCAGTTTAACCCAGCCCAGACCAGTTTAACCCTGTCCAGCCATATTTAATACACTCCAGCTCAGTATAATCCACTCCAGCCCCGTTTAACCCAGTCCAGCCATATTTAATACACTCCAGCTCAGTATAATCCACTCCAGCCCAGTTTAACCCAGTCCAGCCCACTTTAAACACAGTCCAGCTCAGTTTGATCCAGCCCAGCACAGTTTAACACAATCCAGCCCAGTTTAATCCTGTCCAGCTCAGGTCAATCCAGCCCGGCCCAGTTTAGCCCAGTCCAGCTCAGTTTAACACAGTCCAGCCTAATTTAACCCTGTCCAGACCAGTTTAACCCAGTGCAGCTCAGTTAGATCCAGCCCAGCCCAGTTTGGTTCACTCCAGCACAGTTTAACCCAGTCCAGCCAAGTTTAATCCAGTCTGGCTCAATTTAACCCAGTCCAGCCCATTTTAGCCCTGTCCAGACCAGTTTAACCCAGTCCAGAACAGTTCAATCCAGTCCAGCTATATTTAACACTGTCCAGCCATATTTAATACACTCCAGCTCAGTATAATCCAGAACAGCACAGTTTGATCCAGGACAGCCCAGTTTAGTTCACTCCAGCCCAGTTTAACCCAGTCCACCCCTGTTTAATCCAGTCCAACCATATTTAATACACTCCAGTTCAGTATAATCCAGACCAACCCAGTTTAACCTAGTCCAAGCATATTTAATACACTCCGGCTCAGTATAATCCAGATCAACCCAGTTTAACCCAGTCCAGCACAGTTTAATCCAGTCTAGCACAGTTTGATTCAGCCCAGCCCAATTTAACCCAGTCCAGATCAGTTTAATCCAGTCCAGCCCAGTTGAATCCAGGCCAGCTAAATTTAATCAAACCCAGCCTGGTTTAACACAGTCAAGCACAGATTAACCCAGGCCAGTCACGTTTAACTGAGTCCAGCTCAGTTTAATCCAGTCCAGCCCAGGTTAATCCCATCCAGCTAAATTTAACCCAGCCAAGGCCAGTTTAGCCCAGTCCAGTCACGTTTAACACAGTTCAGCCCAGTTTAATCCAGTCCGGCTCAATTTAACCCAGGCCAGCCCAGTTTAACCCAGTCCAGAACAGTTCAATCCAGCCCAGACCAGTTTAACCCAATCCAGCCATATTTAATACACTCCAGCTCAGTATAATCCAGACCAGCACAGTTTAACTTAGTCCAGCCCTGTTTAACCCAGTCCAGCCATATTTAAGACACTCCAGCTCAGTATAATCCAGACCAGCACAGTTAACTCTGTCCAGCACAGTTTAACACAGTCCAGAACAGTTCAATTCAGCCCAACCCGGTTTAATCCAGTCCAACCATATTTAATACACTTCAGCTCATTATAACCTAGTCCAGCTCAGTTTAACCCACTCCAGCTCAGTTTGATCAAGCCCAGCCCAGTTTAACCCAGTCCAGCTCAGTTTGATCCAGCCCAGCCCAGTTCAGTTCCCTCTAGCACAGTTTAACCCTGTCCAGCCCAGTTTAACCCAGTCCAGCCCAGCCCAGTTCAATCCACCCAACCCAGTTTGGTTCACTCCAGCACAGTTTAACCCAGTCCAGCCAAGTTTAATCCAGTCTGGCTCAATTTAACCCAGTCCAGCCCATTTTAGCCCTGTCCAGACCAGTTTAACCCAGTCCAGAACAGTTCAATCCAGTCCAGCTATATTTAACACTGTCCAGCCATATTTAATACACTCCAGCTCAGTATAATCCAGGACAGCCCAGTTTAGTTCACTCCAGCCCAGTTTAACCCAGTCCACCCCTGTTTAATCCAGTCCAACCATATTTAATACACTCCAGTTCAGTATAATCCAGACCAACCCAGTTTAACCTAGTCCAAGCATATTTAATACACTCCGGCTCAGTATAATCCAGATCAACCCAGTTTAACCCAGTCCAGCACAGTTTAATCCAGTCTAGCACAGTTTGATTCAGCCCAGCCCAGTTTAACCCAGTCCAGATCAGTTTAATCCAGTCCAGCCCAGTTGAATCCAGGCCAGCTAAATTTAATCAAACCCAGCCTGGTTTAACACAGTCAAGCACAGATTAACCCAGGCCAGTCACGTTTAACTGAGTCCAGCTCAGTTTAATCCAGTCCAGCCCAGGTTAATCCCATCCAGCTAAATTTAACCCAGCCAAGGCCAGTTTAGCCCAGTCCAGTCACGTTTAACACAGTTCAGCCCAGTTTAATCCAGTCCGGCTCAATTTAACCCAGGCCAGCCCAGTTTAACCCAGTCCAGAACAGTTCAATCCAGCCCAGACCAGTTTAACCCAATCCAGCCATATTTAATACACTCCAGCTCAGTATAATCCAGACCAGCACAGTTTAACTTAGTCCAGCCCTGTTTAACCCAGTCCAGCCATATTTAAGACACTCCAGCTCAGTATAATCCAGACCAGCATAGTTAACTCTGTCCAGCACAGTTTAACACAGTCCAGAACAGTTCAATTCAGCCCAACCCGGTTTAATCCAGTCCAACCATATTTAATACACTTCAGCTCAGTATAACCTAGTCCAGCTCAGTTTAACCCACTCCAGCTCAGTTTGATCAAGCCCAGCACAGTTTAACCCTGTCCAGCACAGTTTAACCCTGTCCAGTCCAGATTCACCCAATCCAGCTCAGTTTAACCCAGTCCAGCTAAGTTTAATCAAGCCCAGCCCAGTTTAACACATTCCAGCCCAGTTTAATCCTGTCCAGCTCAGCTCAATCCAGCCCAGCCCAGTTTAGCCCAGTCCAGCACAGTTTAACACAGTCCAGCCTCATTTAACCTTGTCCAGACCAGTTTATCCCAGTGCAGCTCAGTTTGATCCAGCCCAGCCCAGTTTAGTTCACTCCAGCACAGTTTAACCCTGTCCAGCCCAGTTTACTCCACTCGTCCACCCCCATTTAATCCAGTCCAGCCCAGTTTAACCGAGTCCAGCCCAGATTAGTCCAGTCCAGCCATATTTAATACACTCCAGCTGAGTATAATGCAGTCCAGACCAGTTTCACCTAGTCCAGACCAGTTCAACCTGGTCCAACTCAGTTTAGTCCAGTCAGCTCAGTTTAACCCTGCCCAGCTCAGTTTAATCCAGTCCAGCCCAGTTTAATCCAGTCCAGCTAAATTTCATCCAGTCCTGCTTACTTTAACCCAGCCCAGCCCAGTTTAATCTAGTCCGGCTCAGTTTAACCCAGTCCAGCCCAATTTAATCCAGTCCAGCTCAGTTTAACCCAGTCCAGCCCAGTTTAATATAGTATTAGGGTTTAGACTAGTCTGCCTTAGATTACTCTAGCCTATCCTAGCTCTGCCTGGGTTAGATTAGATTAGCCTAACCCATCCTATCTTGGGTTAGATTAGGAGAGCTCTGTCTGGGCTACATTAGAATAGCCCATCCTAGCCTGCATTAGCCTAGCATCGGTTAGATTATCATAGCCTAGCTCTACTGGGTTAGATTAGACTAGTCTAGGTTAGCCTGGGTTAGATTAACCTAGCCTTGCCCAACCGAATCTGGGTTGGGGTAGATTATTCGTGTTCTACTCACTCTGCTGCTGGGCAGATTGGTCTATTTTAGGGATAAGGATTGGGGAGGCATCTTTGATTATGGGGAGTGTTAGGGGGTTAGGTTTTGGATTAGGTTTATAGTTAGGATTAGGGTAAGAGTTCGGGTCGGATTATCCCGGGTCAGATTATCCCGGGTCAGATTATCCCGGGTCAGATTATCCCGGGTCAGATTATCCCGGGTCAGATTATCCCGGGTCAGATTATCCCGGGTCAGATTATCCCGGGTCAGATTATCCCGGGTCAGATTAGCTTAGCCCACATTTGGTTAGTTCTGACTGGTAATATTATCTGTTTCATGAGCCTCCCTGTGGTAAAGTTATATTGAATTAGCATAGCCAAGGATGGATTAGACTAGCCAAATTCTGTATTGAAAGGCTAAATTATGCATTTAAACACTAAATTCTGCATTGCAAAACTATTGTTCCCCAGTGAAACACTAAATTCTGCGTTGAAATGCTAACTTGTCCAATACGAAATTAAGTTCTCCATTGGTACACTAACATTGGGCATTGAAACACTAAGTTCTCCAATGAAACGTTAAGTTCTGAAATGAAACAGATTCTCCATTGAAATGCTCAGTTTTGGTTTGAAATGCTGAGTTCTGCACTGAAATACTAAATTCTACATTAAAATGCTAAATTCAGCATTCAAACGCTAAAATCTGCATTGAAACGCTATGTCCTGCTTTGAAACGCTACGTTCCCCATTGAAACGCTAAGTTCTCCACTGAAACGATACATTCTCCAGTTAGACACGAGGTTTTCCAGTTAGAGACTAGGATCACCTATTAGATGCTAAGTTCTCCTTTGAGACAGTACATTCTCCCATTAGACGCTAATTTCGAAAACTTTTAAGTTCTAAAACATGTTAAATTGACAACCCACATTCAATGGCAAGAGAAAAGCCCAAACGTAAGAATTGCTCACATGCTTGCATGCATCTATATATGCTCAGATACGTACCAAATGCATTCCCCTGCCACCGGCACCACGGGCCCAAAATTTGCCTCCGCTCTTTCCTGCTGACGCGTACCCCTGCCTTGCTGAGAATAAATGCCCAGGCACTCCGGTCCCAGGAACATCCTGAACACCCTGCCTGTCAAAACTCTGTCCCTGCACCGAACATTGCTCAAACATAGGCATTGACAAATGTCTCCTCGCAGACCAGCTGGGACTGGGAAAAAAATCCCCTGGCCTGAGAGGGAGAAAAAAAATATCCCCCATCTGCTATTTTTTGTTTCTAAATATCTGAAAATCCAAAAAGGAAAAATGTTTTAAATTGACAGCCCACATCCCACCCATACACACAAGCCCTAAACTGACAACAACCCACAAACTAACACTGACATGCATTCTAAAACTAACACCATGATTCTGATACTTAGACCAGCATTCTAAGTCATACTTTCTAAGACAGACATGCACCCTAAGACTAACACCAGAAGTCTAGGACAAACACCAACATTCTGAGACTAAGACATCCATTTTAAGACTAATACCAGCATTTTAGCACTAAGACTTTCATTTTAAGAGTAACACCAGAATTCTAGCACTAAGACATTCATTTTAAGTTGAACACTAACTTTCCAAGACTAACAGCGCCATTCTATCCCTAACACCAGCATTCTACGGACAATACCAGTAACATTTACTTTACATGAACTTAATTAGTAACATAATACGATTCATTTAAATGCATTTACATACATAAATGACACAGTTCACTTTTTACAGTTCATCCTTAGAAATCCAGCAAGGCTTTACTACTTACACAAAACGCTCAACAGGTAGCATGCTTTGTCAGATAACCATCATCAGACGTCCTTTTACACACGGCAATGTAGCCTTCCATTTGACATGGACAGGTTTCCCGCCTCTAACTGAAATCTTCCACATGCTGCAAATAGCCATCCAGAAACAGATGGAGCTCCTCTTCAATCTACAGGTTCTCAACATATTAACCTGCAAACAGATACATATTGCTATCAATATCATTACAATATGACCTCTAAACATCCTCCCCTCGCTTTATTTTTCCCTATGTCTATAAAGCGACATATTTGCACCCAACAGACAACACTCACTGTACCAAAACATAGTTCACCGCCAGCTACACCCATAGATGAGACAGCAACTTAAAGGCTGCCACATCAACGCTCATATGTTCTTTCCTAATACAAAACAACACCCCCCCCCCTTAGCCTGGCTTCAGGAATTCTCAGCAACTAAATTCCCTGAAGCCTCAAAATTACCCTACCGGAAAACCCCGTATGTGCACCGACTGCCGCTCAACCATAGGTGGTGACGAACATCGCCTTGGTGACCGGCTGGAAGCAGTAAAAAAAGGCCAAATGGGGGAGGAAAATAAAAAAAAAACACCCAGGTCTGCCGTTTTAATTTCTAAACATCTAAAGACCTGAAAAGAAAACATACTTTAAATCTACAACACATATCCCATGCACACACACAAGCCCTAAGCGTAGAACCGCCCACACATGCTTCCACGTATCTACGTCCGGGCACTCGCTTGCCAAATGCAACAGCCTGATGCCTTTCACACAGGCCCAAACTACCTCCACTCGTGCCTGACAAGAAAACTTCTGCATTGCTGGAATAAATTTGCAGGAAACATATTCCCAGGAACATACTAAACACCCTGGCTGCCAAAACTACATCCATGCAAGGACCGTTGCTCAAACATAAGCCAGGAGAAATGTTATCCGTCATTGAGATGATTAAAGGTAGAAAAGTACACTGTAATTATAAAATACCACCAGAGATGTTCAAAAATTCCAGGTGATAGAAAACGAGACACAAACATAGAACTCTCCACAAGCTTAACAATACCATAAACTTTGGAACTACCACAAGATCTGCAATTACAAACACAAATACTAAACGCAATGAACACGTTCTTCTCAATTCTAAGCTACCTCAAACACACACAAACCTCTTACCCACTCACAGCCCTCCCCAGCTGGCACCTTCACATCTCCCGAGTTACCGGTCGCACGTGAAACAAAAGGGAAGCAAACCCTGTCAGACAGTTCAAAGTACAACCCATCCCTTAGGAAGTCCCCACTCCCTCTCTCATCACTGCTACTCCTCCGCTGGCATAAACACATCTTCCGTTTTCCGCCTACAGAACACAACATGAAGAGCTGCTTTTAATTTCACAAAAAACTTCAAGACACTCAATCACTTGCTGCTTCAGTCTGCTAAGCAGAACTCACCGACTCCAGGACGGCTCTGGGGCACCCAGCTCCGTTTCGCTCCTCGCTCTGCCATCTACAAGAACAACCAGGCCTTATGCACAGCAACGCCAAGCGAAAGCTTATTCTGCCTCTCACTCTCAGCCCAAGCTCACACCGACCCGTAGGTTGACAGGCATACACAGACTCATACAACTTTATTCTCAGAGCTCTTCTGTCCATTCACACAGCTCATCAAGAGGAGAGAGCTACACTGTCATGAGGAAAACCCATTACATACGTTACAGAGGTCAAGAACTCCAGGTAAGAGAAAACCACACACCAACAGAGAACTCTTAACTAGTCCATTAACATAGGAAGCTATAGAGATAGTAAAGCTTACACTAAAGGATACTTTTCATGCTTGCTTATCTTACCAACCCCAAGGACCCTAGGAAGACCATCAGCAAACCAGCTCCGACAAGCGTCATGGCAGTGCGAGGTGGCAGGCTCAACCTTAGCGGGCGTCCCCGCGCAGGCAACCGTCACCTGCCTGGGATGAGCTTCTGCCTCCCTCGCACAGCATGAGGCCCGGGCTTTCATACTCACAAAAACGCACGCTCGTTGCTACGCAGGGGGCCAGCCTACGTCGCAAGAAGCGGCCAACCGTATCTAGGAAGGTCTCCCAGGGTCAGGACTTCTCCAGGCAGTTCTAAAGCACAAATTTCTGGCCAGGAACCAAAGCTGGGCTTCGCCTGAAGCAGCCACAGCACAACTCTCTGCGAGGAGCCAAAGTCAACAAACACTACTTTCCCACCCTTGCGTGTTTCACCAAGGTCCATTACCTATCGCCCCTGACACGACACCCTAGATTTAAGCCCCACAAATGGCACCTTTTCATCCTGGCACGTAACTCCCAGGCACTACCTACGCTGAAACTGACCATTCCCCTCCCAGGCACCTCCAAGCGTCTTCTCAGACATTCTGGATCAAATACTACATTGGAATGCTACGTCTCAAACCCCGTCCTGCCATTCTGACACTGTCCCCCACCCCCTCGCCTCGCAAAAGAGTCCCTCTACTTAGCGTGCGTAGGCCCATGGGTCTCGAGGCAGCCTCCCTGCTCAGAACTCCCACGGCAGACGCCAGCCATGTTGCAGACCTTGACAAGTTCCTCTTCATCATCTGCAGAAACAAACCAAAAACAGGGAACAGCCTGTGGTGGCCCTTATCTCCACCACCCCAGCCATCCCGCCCGGCCTGTTCCTTACCAACACTCGGGCTCCTCCAAAGCTCCTCAACACTGGCCTCGCCTGTCCCAGAGCCAGTCCACAGTCTGATTCCAAGCGTCTCCTGCTCTCCATGCCCTAGAAGAGCAAAAAATTCCAACGGCCGTGGTTCTTGCAAAAGTGACCGAGCCCTCAACCCTTCTCCTAACCTCCCCGACTCACCACAAGCTCTCCTCCGACTCCAGAGGTCCAGGGCAAGACCTGCAATACCAAACACAAATACTAAAAGCACTGGACACCTTCTCAATTCTAAGCTACCGCACACACAAACAAACCCCTTACCTCCTCGCAGCCCTCCCCAGCTGGCCCCTTCACCTCTCCCGAGGTATCGGCGGCACCTGAAACACAAAGGCAAACGGACAAACCCTGAGAGAGGATTCAAAGTAACACCCTCCCCTCACCAAGTCCCCGCTCCCTCTCCCGTCACTCTGCTACTCCTCCGCTGGCCTTTGCACGCCTTCCCTTCTCTTCTTTGAGCCCGGGCACCGCCTGCAGAACACAACATGAAGAGCTGGTTTTCATTTCACAAAAACTTCGAGACGCTCAATCGCTTGCTGCTTCAGTCTGCTAAGCAGAACTCACCGACTCCAGGACAGCTCTGGGGCACCCAGCTCCGCTTCCCTCCTCTCTCCGCACCTCCAAATTAAAAACACACAGCCAGGCTTAAGATAAGCCCCCCCAGGAGAATAAACTGGAACTTGCTTCCGACACCACAGATTGACTCACCTGGTCCCCTCACTCAGCTCAACCCTCCTCCATCAGCCTCTCACACGTGGCTAACCATCGCCCCAACTACAAGAACAACCGGGCCTTATTCACAGCAACGCCAAGCAAAAGCTTATTCTGCCTCTCAGTCTCAGCCCAAGCTCACACCGACCCGTAGGTTGACGGGCATACACAGACTCATATTCAGACAATCTCAACACAGCCCTTCACACCCTCTGGCTCAGACACTAACTCTACATAGACTATCACACCCACTCCCAAGCAGACTCTCTGGGCCTGTCTCATTAACTACAAGTTTATTCTCAGAGCTCTCCTCTCCATTCACACAGCTCATCAAGAGGAGAGAGCTACACTGTCATGAGGAAAACCCATTATATACGTTACAGAGTTCAAGAACTCCAGGTAAGAGAAAACCACACACCAACAGAGAACTCTTAACTAGTCCATTAACATCGGAAGCTATAGAGATAGTAAAGCTTACACTAAAGGATACTTTTCATGCTTGCTTATCTTACCAACCCCAAGGACCCTGGGAAGACCATCAGCAAACCAGCTCCGACAAGCGTCATGGCAGTGCGAGGTGGCAGGCTCAACCTTAGCGGGCGTCCCCACGCAGGCAACCTTCACCTGCCTGGGATGAGCTTCTGCCTCCCTCACGCAGCATGAGGCTCGGGCTTTCATACTCACAAAAACGCACGCTCGTTGCTACGCAGGGGGCCAGCCCACGGCGCAAGAAGCGGCCAACCGTATCTAGGAAGGTCTCCCAGGGTCAGGACTTCTCCAGGCAGCTCTAAAGCACAACTCTCTGGCTAGGAACCAAAGCTGGACTTCGCCTGAAGCAGCCACAGCACAACTCTCTGCGGGGAGCCAAAGACAAAAAACACTACATTCCCACCCTTGCCTGGTTCACCACGGACCATTACCTACTGGCCCCGACACAACACCCCAGACTTAAGCCCCACAAATGGTACCTTTATCACCCTGGTATTTAATTCTCAGGCACTACCATCACTAGAGCTGACCATTCCCCTCCCAGGCACCTTCAAGCGTGTTCTCGGACATTCAGACATTCTGAATCAAATACTACATCACAACACTACATCTCAAACCCCTTCCTGCCATTCTGACATTGTCCCCCACCCCCTCGCCTCAAAAAGCAGTCCCTCTACTTAGCGTGCATCCTGCCACAGCTCTTCAGGCAGCCTCACAGCTCAGAACTCCCGCAGCAGACTCCAGCGATGCTGCAGCCGTTGCCAAGTTCCTCTTCATCATCTGCCAGAAACAAACAAAGAAAGGGGACCACGCTGTGCTGGCCGCTATCACCACCACTCCAGCCGAGACCAGCGGCCTGTCGCATCACAGCCATCTGCATCCTCCAAAGCTCCTCAACATTGTGCTCACCTTGCCTGTCCCAAAACGATTTGAGAGTCTGATTCCGGGCCTGCCCTGCCCTCCGAGTCCTAGGAGTGCAATAGAGAGAAATGACCAGGGTGTTCGCAGAAGGGACCAAACCCAAAATCCTTCTGCTTACCTCACTGACTCACCTCAAGAACTCATCCCAGTCCAAAGGCAGAGGGCTGGCCCTGCAATACCAAACACAAATACTGAACCCCTTCACCGTGTTCTCCTCAACACCCAGCCATCACACACACACACACACACCCCCCACTTACCTCTTCACAGCTCCCCACACTTTGCGCCTTCCCCTCTCCCGAGTTGGCTGCGGCACCTGAAAAAGAAACAGAAGCAGACACGCTGAGAGAGGGCTCAAAGCTGCACCCTTCCCTCACTAAGTGCCATCTCCCTCTCGCGTCACTTTACCCCTGGCCTGTGCAGATCTTCGGTTCTATGTCTGAGACCAGGTATCACCTACAAAACACAACACAAGGCGGGTTTCAAATTCCACGAAGATTACAAGACACCGAGTCTCCTGTTGCTGCAGTCTGCGAAGCATAGCTCACCGTGTTCAATTCAGCTCGGGGGCAGGTATCTCGCTTGGCTCCTCGCTCCGCACCTCCAAATGAACATACAGGAAGTCAAAAGCCAGCCAGGAGAAGAAAGCATAGCTTCCTTCTGACACCACAAATTGACTCACCTGGTACTGTCACTCAGCTCAACCCTCCTCCATCAGCCTCTCACACGTGGCTAACCATCTCCCCATCTGCAAGAACAGCAGGGTCTTATTCACAGCAATGCCAAGCAAAAGCTTATTCTGCCTCTAAGTCTCACCCCAAGCTCACACCGACACAGGGGTTGAGGGGCATGCACAGACTCTGATTCAGACAATCTCAACACAGACCCTCATACGCTCTGGCTCAGACACTAACTCTACATAGACTATCCCGCCCACTCCCAAGCAGGCTCTCTGGGCCTGTGTCATTAATTACAAGCTTATTCTCAGAGCTCTTCTCTCCATTCACACAGCTCAGCAAGAGGAGAGAACTACACTGTGATTATAAAACCCCACCACATATATTCCAGAGTTCAAGAATTCCAGGTGACAGAAAACCAGAGAAAAGCAGAAAACTCACAGCTAGCTTATTAAGACAGAAAACTATAGAAATAGTAAAGCATACTTCTCCTACTTACTTAACAACCCCAAGGACCCTGGGAAGACCATCAGCAAACCAGCTCCGACAAGCGTCATGGCAGTGCGAGGTGGCAGGCTCAACCTTAGCTGGCGTCCCCGCGCAGGCAACCTTCACCTGCCTGGGATGAGCTTCTGCCTCCCTCACACAGCATGAGGCTCGGGCTTTCATACTCACAAAAACGCACGCTCGTTGCTACGCAGGGGGCCAGCCCACGGCGCAAGAAGCGGCCAACCGTATCTAGGAAGGTCTCCCAGGGTCAGGACTTCTCCAGGCAGCTCTAAAGCACAACTCTCTGGCTAGGAACCAAAGCTGGACTTCGCCTGAAGCAGCCACAGCACAACTCTCTGCGAGGAGCCAAAGGCAACAAACACTACTTTCCCACCCTTGCCTGGCTCACCAAGGACCCTTACCTATTGTCCCTGACACGACACCCCAGACTTAAGCTCCACAAATGGCACCTTTTCATCCCGGCATTTAACTCCCAGGCACTACCTTCACTAAAACTGACCATTCCCCTCCCAGGCACCTGCAAGCGTCTTCTCAGACATTCTGGATCAAACACTACATAGGAACGATACATCTCAAACACCTTCCTGCCATTCTGATGCTGTCTCCCACCCCCTTGCCTCCTAAAGCAGTCCCTCTACTTAGCTTGCATAGTTCCATGCCTCTCGAGGCAACCTCACTGCTCAGAATTCCCACGGCAGACGCCAGCCATGCTGTAGACCTTGACAAGTTCCTCTTCATCATCTGCAGAAACAAACCAAAAACAGGGAACAGCCTGTGGTGGCCCTCATCTCCACCACCCCAGCCATCCCGCCCGGCCTGTTCCTTACCAACCCTCGGGCTCCTCCAAAGCTCCTCAACACTGGCCTCGCCTGTCCCAGAGCCAGTCCACAGTCTGATTCCAAGCGTCTCCTGCTCTCCATGCCCTAGAAGAGCAAAAAATTCCAACGGCCGTGGTTCTTGCAAAAGTGACCGAGCCCTCAACCCTTCTCCTAACCTCCCCGACTCACCACAAGCTCTCCTCCGACTCCAGAGGTCCAGGGCAAGACCTGCAATACCAAACACAAATACTAAAAGCACTGGACACGTTCTTCTCAATTCTAAGCTACCGCACACACAAACAAACCCCTTACCTCCTCGCAGCCCTCCCCAGCTGGCCCCTTCACCTCTCCCGAGGTATCGGCGGCACCTGAAACACAAAGGCAAACGGACAAACCCTGAGAGAGGATTCAAAGTAACACCCTCCCCTCACCAAGTCCCCGCTCCCTCTCCCGTCACTCTGCTACTCCTCCGCTGGCCTTTGCACGCCTTCCCTTCTCTTCTTTGAGCCCGGGCACCGCCTGCAGAACACAACATGAAGAGCTGGTTTTCATTTCACAAAAATTTCGAGACGCTCAATCGCTTGCTGCTTCAGTCTGCTAAGCAGAACTCACCGACTCCAGGACAGCTCTGGGGCACCCAGCTCCGCTTCGCTCCTCTCTCCGCACCTCCAAATTAAAAACACAAAGCCAGGCTTAAGATAAGCCCCCCCAGGAGTATAAACTGGAACTTGCTTCCGACACCACAGATTGACTCACCTGGTCCCCTCACTCAGCTCAACCCTCCTCCATCAGCCTCTCACACGTGGCTAACCATCGCCCCAACTACAAGAACAACCGGGCCTTATTCACAGCAACGCCAAGCAAAAGCTTATTCTGCCTCTCAGTCTCAGCCCAAGCTCACACCGACCCGTAGGTTGACGGGCATACACAGACTCATATTCAGACAATCTCAACACAGCCCTTCACACCCTCTGGCTCAGACACTAACTCTACATAGACTATCACACCCACTCCCAAGCAGACTCTCTGGGCCTGTCTCATTAACTACAAGTTTATTCTCAGAGCTCTCCTCTCCATTCACACAGCTCATCAAGAGGAGAGAGCTACACTGTCATGAGGAAAACCCATTATATACGTTACAGAGTTCAAGAACTCCAGGTAAGAGAAAACCACACACCAACAGAGAACTCTTAACTAGTCCATTAACATCGGAAGCTATAGAGATAGTAAAGCTTACACTAAAGGATACTTTTCATGCTTGCTTATCTTACCAACCCCAAGGACCCTGGGAAGACCATCAGCAAACCAGCTCCGACAAGCGTCATGGCAGTGCGAGGTGGCAGGCTCAACCTTAGCGGGCGTCCCCGCGCAGGCAACCTTCACCTGCCTGGGATGAGCTTCTGCCTCCCTCACGCAGCATGAGGCTCGGGCTTTCATACTCACAAAAACGCACGCTCGTTGCTACGCAGGGGGCCAGCCCACGTCGCAAGAAGCGGCCAACCGTATCTAGGAAGGTCTCCCAGGGTCAGGACTTCTCCAGGCAGCTCTAAAGCACAACTCTCTGGCTAGGAACCAAAGCTGGACTTCGCCTGAAGCAGCCACAGCACAACTCTCTGCGGGGAGCCAAAGACAAAAAACACTACATTCCCACCCTTGCCTGGTTCACCACGGACCATTACCTACTGGCCCCGACACAACACCCCAGACTTAAGCCCCACAAATGGTACCTTTATCACCCTGGTATTTAATTCTCAGGCACTACCATCACGAGAGCTGACCATTCCCCTCCCAGGCACCTTCAAGCGTGTTCTCGGACATTCAGACATTCTGAATCAAATACTACATCACAACACTACATCTCAAACCCCTTCCTGCCATTCTGACATTGTCCCCCACCCCCTCGCCTCAAAAAGCAGTCCCTCTACTTAGCGTGCATCCTGCCACAGCTCTTCAGGCAGCCTCACAGCTCAGAACTCCCGCAGCAGACTCCAGCGATGCTGCAGCCGTTGCCAAGTTCCTCTTCATCATCTGCCAGAAACAAACAAAGAAAGGGGACCACGCTGTGCTGGCCGCTATCACCACCACTCCAGCCGAGACCAGCGGCCTGTCGCATCACAGCCATCTGCATCCTCCAAAGCTCCTCAACATTGTGCTCACCTTGCCTGTCCCAAAACGATTTGAGAGTCTGATTCCGGGCCTGCCCTGCCCTCCGAGTCCTAGGAGTGCAATAGAGAGAAATGACCAGGGTGTTCGCAGAAGGGACCGAACCCAAAATCCTTCTGCTTACCTCACTGACTCACCTCAAGAACTCATCCCAGTCCAAAGGCAGAGGGCTGGCCCTGCAATACCAAACACAAATACTGAACCCCTTCACCATGTACTCCTCAACACCCAGCCATCACACACACACACCCCCCACTTACCTCTTCACAGCTCCCCACACTTTGCGCCTTCCCCTCTCCCGAGTTGGCTGCGGCACCTGAAAAAGAAACGGAAGCAGACACGCTGAGAGAGGGCTCAAAGCTGCACCCTTCCCTCACTAAGTGCCATCTCCCTCTCGCGTCACTTTACCCCTGGCCTGTGCAGATCTTCGGTTCTATGTCTGAGACCAGGTATCACCTACAAAACACAACACAAGGCGGGTTTCAAATTCCACGAAGATTACAAGACACCGAGTCTCCTGTTGCTGCAGTCTGCGAAGCATAGCTCACCGTGTTCAATTCAGCTCGGGGGCAGGTATCTCGCTTGGCTCCTCGCTCCGCACCTCCAAATGAACATACAGGAAGTCAAAAGCCAGCCAGGAGAAGAAAGCATAGCTTCCTTCTGACACCACAAATTGACTCACCTGGTACTGTCACTCAGCTCAACCCTCCTCCATCAGCCTCTCACACACGGCTAACCATCTCCCCATCTGCAAGAACAGCAGGGTCTTATTCACAGCAATGCCAAGCAAAAGCTTATTCTGCCTCTAAGTCTCACCCCAAGCTCACACCGACACAGGGGTTGAGGGGCATGCACAGACTCTGATTCAGACAATCTCAACACAGACCCTCATACGCTCTGGCTCAGACACTAACTCTACATAGACTATCCCGCCCACTCCCAAGCAGGCTCTCTGGGCCTGTGTCATTAATTACAAGCTTATTCTCAGAGCTCTTCTCTCCATTCACACAGCTCAGCAAGAGGAGAGAACTACACTGTGATTATAAAACCCCACCACATATATTCCAGAGTTCAAGAATTCCAGGTGACAGAAAACCAGAGAAAAGCAGAAAACTCACAGCTAGCTTATTAAGACAGAAAACTATAGAAATAGTAAAGCATACTTCTCCTACTTACTTAACAACCCCAAGGACCCTGGGAAGACCATCAGCAAACCAGCTCCGACAAGCGTCATGGCAGTGCGAGGTGGCAGGCTCAACCTTAGCGGGGGGCCCCGCGCAGGCAACCGTCACCTGCCTGGGATGAGCTTCTGCCTCCCTCACACAGCATGAGGCTCGGGCTTTCATACTCACAAAAACGCACGCTCGTTGCTACGCAGGGGGCCAGCCCACGGCGCAAGAAGCGGCCAACCGTATCTAGGAAGGTCTCCCAGGGTCAGGACTTCTCCAGGCAGCTCTAAAGCACAACTCTCTGGCTAGGAACCAAAGCTGGACTTCGCCTGAAGCAGCCACAGCACAACTCTCTGCGAGGAGCCAAAGGCAACAAACACTACTTTCCCACCCTTGCCTGGCTCACCAAGGACCCTTACCTATTGTCCCTGACACGACACCCCAGACTTAAGCTCCACAAATGGCACCTTTTCATCCCGGCATTTAACTCCCAGGCACTACCTTCACTAAAACTGACCATTCCCCTCCCAGGCACCTGCAAGCGTCTTCTCAGACATTCTGGATCAAACACTACATAGGAACGATACATCTCAAACACCTTCCTGCCATTCTGATGCTGTCTCCCACCCCCTTGCCTCCTAAAGCAGTCCCTCTACTTAGCTTGCATAGTTCCATGCCTCTCGAGGCAACCTCACTGCTCAGAATTCCCACGGCAGACGCCAGCCATGCTGTAGACCTTGACAAGTTCCTCTTCATCATCTGCAGAAACAAACCAAAAACAGGGAACAGCCTGTGGTGGCCCTCATCTCCACCACCCCAGCCATCCCGCCCGGCCTGTTCCTTACCAACCCTCGGGCTCCTCCAAAGCTCCTCAACACTGGCCTCGCCTGTCCCAGAGCCAGTCCACAGTCTGATTCCAAGCGTCTCCTGCTCTCCATGCCCTAGAAGAGCAAAAAATTCCAACGGCCGTGGTTCTTGCAAAAGTGACCGAGCCCTCAACCCTTCTCCTAACCTCCCCGACTCACCACAAGCTCTCCTCCGACTCCAGAGGTCCAGGGCAAGACCTGCAATACCAAACACAAATACTAAAAGCACTGGACACGTTCTTCTCAATTCTAAGCTACCGCACACACAAACAAACCCCTTACCTCCTCGCAGCCCTCCCCAGCTGGCCCCTTCAACCTCTCCCGAGGTATCGGCGGCACCTGAAACACAAAGGCAAACGGACAAACCCTGAGAGAGGGTTCAAAGTAAAACCCTCCCCTCACCAAGTCCCCGCTCCCTCTCGCGTCACTCTGCTACTCCTCCGCTGGCCTTTGCACGCCTTCCCTTCTCTTCTTTGAGCCCGGGCACCGCCTGCAGAACACAACATGAAGAGCTGGTTTTCATTTCACAAAAACTTCGAGACGCTCAATCGCTTGCTGCTTCAGTCTGCTAAGCAGAACTCACCGACTCCAGGACAGCTCTGGGGCACCCAGCTCCGCCTCGCTCCTCTCTCCGCACCTCCAAATTAAAAACACACAGCCAGGCTTAAGATAAGCCCCCCCAGGAGAATAAACTGGAACTTGCTTCCGACACCACAGATTGACTCACCTGGTCCCCTCACTCAGCTCAACCCTCCTCCATCAGCCTCTCACACGTGGCTAACCATCGCCCCAACTACAAGAACAACCGGGCCTTATTCACAGCAACGCCAAGCAAAAGCTTATTCTGCCTCTCAGTCTCAGCCCAAGCTCACACCGACCCGTAGGTTGACGGGCATACACAGACTCATATTCAGACAATCTCAACACAGCCCTTCACACCCTCTGCCTCAGACACTAACTCTACATAGACTATCACACCCACTCCCAAGCAGACTCTCTGGGCCTGTCTCATTAACTACAAGTTTATTCTCAGAGCTCTCCTCTCCATTCACACAGCTCATCAAGAGGAGAGAGCTACACTGTCATGAGGAAAACCCATTATATACGTTACAGAGTTCAAGAACTCCAGGTAAGAGAAAACCACACACCAACAGAGAACTCTTAACTAGTCCACTAACATCGGAAGCTATAGAGATAGTAAAGCTTACACTAAAGGATACTTTTCATGCTTGCTTATCTTACCAACCCCAAGGACCCTGGGAAGACCATCAGCAAACCAGCTCCGACAAGCGTCATGGCAGTGCGAGGTGGCAGGCTCAACCTTAGCGGGCGTCCCCGCGCAGGCAACCTTCACCTGCCTGGGATGAGCTTCTGCCTCCCTCACGCAGCATGAGGCTCGGGCTTTCATACTCACAAAAACGCACGCTCGTTGCTACGCAGGGGGCCAGCCCACGGCGCAAGAAGCGGCCAACCGTATCTAGGAAGGTCTCCCAGGGTCAGGACTTCTCCAGGCAGCTCTAAAGCACAACTCTCTGGCTAGGAACCAAAGCTGGACTTCGCCTGAAGCAGCCACAGCACAACTCTCTGCGAGGAGCCAAAGGCAACAAACACTACATTCCCACCCTTGCCTGGCTCACCAAGGACCCTTACCTATTGTCCCTGACACGACACCCCAGACTTAAGCTCCACAAATGGCACCTTTTCATCCTGGCATTTAACTCCCAGGCACTACCTTCACTAAAACTGACCATTCCCCTCCCAGGCACCTCCAAGCGTCTTCTCAGACATTCTGGATCAAACACTACATAGGAACGATACATCTCAAACACCTTCCTGCCATTCTGATGCTGTCTCCCACCCCTTTGCCTCCTAAAGCAGTCCCTCTACTTAGCTTGCATAGTTCCATGCCTCTCGAGGCAACCTCACTGCTCAGAATTCCCACGGCAGATGCCAGCCATGCTGTAGACCTTGACAAGTTCCTCTTCATCATCTGCAGAAACAAACCAAAAACAGGGAACAGCCTGTGGTGGCCCTCATCACCACCCCAGCCATCCCGCCCGGCCTGTTCCTTACCAACCCTCGGGCTCCTCCAAAGCTCCTCAACACTGGCCTCGCCTGTCCCAGAGCCAGTCCACAGTCTGATTCCAAGCGTCTCCTGCTCTCCATGCCCTAGAAGAGCAAAAAATTCCAACGGCCGTGGTTCTTGCAAAAGTGACCGAGCCCTCAACCCTTCTCCTAACCTCCCCGACTCACCACAAGCTCTCCTCCGACTCCAGAGGTCCAGGGCAAGACCTGCAATACCAAACACAAATACTAAAAGCACTGGACACGTTCTTCTCAATTCTAAGCTACCGCACACACAAACAAACCCCTTACCTCCTCGCAGCCCTCCCCAGCTGGCCCCTTCAACCTCTCCCGAGGTATCGGCGGCACCTGAAACACAAAGGCAAACGGACAAACCCTGAGAGAGGGTTCAAAGTAAAACCCTCCCCTCACCAAGTCCCCGCTCCCTCTCGCGTCACTCTGCTACTCCTCCGCTGGCCTTTGCACGCCTTCCCTTCTCTTCTTTGAGCCCGGGCACCGCCTGCAGAACACAACATGAAGAGCTGGTTTTCATTTCACAAAAACTTCGAGACGCTCAATCGCTTGCTGCTTCAGTCTGCTAAGCAGAACTCACCGACTCCAGGACAGCTCTGGGGCACCCAGCTCCGCTTCGCTCCTCTCTCCGCACCTCCAAATTAAAAACACACAGCCAGGCTTAAGATAAGCCCCCCCAGGAGAATAAACTGGAACTTGCTTCCGACACCACAGATTGACTCACCTGGTCCCCTCACTCAGCTCAACCCTCCTCCATCAGCCTCTCACACGTGGCTAACCATCGCCCCAACTACAAGAACAACCGGGCCTTATTCACAGCAACGCCAAGCAAAAGCTTATTCTGCCTCTCAATCTCAGCCCAAGCTCACACCGACCCGTAGGTTGACGGGCATACACAGACTCATATTCAGACAATCTCAACACAGCCCCTCACACCCTCTGGCTCAGACACTAACTCTACATAGAATATCACACCCACTCCCAAGCAGACTCTCTGGGCCTGTCTCATTAACTACAAGTTTATTCTCAGAGCTCTCCTCTCCATTCACACAGCTCATCAAGAGGAGAGAGCTGCACTGTCATGAGGAAAACCCATTACATACATTACAGAGTTCAAGAACTCCAGGTAAGAGAAAACCACACACCAACAGAGAACTCTTAACTAGTCCATTAACATCGGAAGCTATAGAGATAGTAAAGCTTACACTAAAGGATACTTTTCATGCTTGCTTATCTTACCAACCCCAAGGACCCTGGGAAGACCATCAGCAAACCAGCTCCGACAAGCGTCATGGCAGTGCGAGGTGGCAGGCTCAACCTTAGCGGGCGTCCCCGCGCAGGCAACCTTCACCTGCCTGGGATGAGCTTCTGCCTCCCTCACGCAGCATGAGGCTCGGGCTTTCATACTCACAAAAACGCACGCTCGTTGCTACGCAGGGGGCCAGCCCACGGCGCAAGAAGCGGCCAACCGTATCTAGGAAGGTCTCCCAGGGTCAGGACTTCTCCAGGCAGCTCTAAAGCACAACTCTCTGGCTAGGAACCAAAGCTGGACTTCGCCTGAAGCAGCCACAGCACAACTCTCTGCGGGGAGCCAAAGACAAAAAACACTACATTCCCACCCTTGCCTGGTTCACCACGGACCATTACCTACTGGCCCCGACACAACACCCCAGACTTAAGCCCCACAAATGGTACCTTTATCACCCTGGTATTTAATTCTCAGGCACTACCATCACTAGAGCTGACCATTCCCCTCCCAGGCACCTTCAAGCGTGTTCTCGGACATTCAGACATTCTGAATCAAATACTACATCACAACACTACATCTCAAACCCCTTCCTGCCATTCTGACATTGTCCCCCACCCCCTCGCCTCAAAAAGCAGTCCCTCTACTTAGCGTGCATCCTGCCACAGCTCTTCAGGCAGCCTCACAGCTCAGAACTCCCGCAGCAGACTCCAGCGATGCTGCAGCCGTTGCCAAGTTCCTCTTCATCATCTGCCAGAAACAAACAAAGAAAGGGGACCACGCTGTGCTGGCCGCTATCACCACCACTCCAGCCGAGACCAGCGGCCTGTCGCATCACAGCCATCTGCATCCTCCAAAGCTCCTCAACATTGTGCTCACCTTGCCTGTCCCAAAACGATTTGAGAGTCTGATTCCGGGCCTGCCCTGCCCTCCGAGTCCTAGGAGTGCAATAGAGAGAAATGACCAGGGTGTTCGCAGAAGGGACCGAACCCAAAATCCTTCTGCTTACCTCACTGACTCACCTCAAGAACTCATCCCAGTCCAAAGGCAGAGGGCTGGCCCTGCAATACCAAACACAAATACTGAACCCCTTCACCGTGTTCTCCTCAACACCCAGCAATCACACACACACACACCCCCCACTTACCTCTTCACAGCTCCCCACACTTTGCGCCTTCCCCTCTCCCGAGTTGGCTGCGGCACCTGAAAAAGAAACAGAAGCAGACACGCTGAGAGAGGGCTCAAAGCTGCACCCTTCCCTCACTAAGTGCCATCTCCCTCTCGTGTCACTTTACCCCTGGCCTGTGCAGATCTTCGGTTCTATGTCTGAGACCAGGTATCGCCTACAAAACACAACACAAGGCGGGTTTCAAATTCCACGAAGATTACAAGACACCGAGTCTCCTGTTGCTGCAGTCTGCGAAGCATAGCTCACCGTGTTCAATTCAGCTCGGGGGCAGGTATCTCGCTTGGCTCCTCGCTCCGCACCTCCAAATGAACATATAGGAAGTCAAAAGCCAGCCAGGAGAAGAAGGCATAGCTTCCTTCTGACACCACAAATTGACTCACCTGGTACTGTCACTCAGCTCAACCCTCCTCCATCAGCCTCTCACACGTGGCTAACCATCTCCCCATCTGCAAGAACAGCAGGGTCTTATTCACAGTAATGCCAAGCAAAAGCTTATTCTGCCTCTAAGTCTCACCCCAAGCTCACACCGACACAGGGGTTGAGGGGCATGCACAGACTCTGATTCAGACAATCTCAACACAGACCCTCATACGCTCTGGCTCAGACACTAACTCTACATAGACTATCCCGCCCACTCCCAAGCAGGCTCTCTGGGCCTGTGTCATTAATTACAAGCTTATTCTCAGAGCTCTTCTCTCCATTCACACAGCTCAGCAAGAGGAGAGAACTACACTGTGATTATAAAATCCCACCACATATATTCCAGAGTTCAAGAATTCCAGGTGACAGAAAACCAGAGAAAAGCAGAAAACTCACAGCTAGCTTATTAAGACAGAAAACTATAGATATAGTAAAGCATACTTCTCCTACTTACTTAACAACCCCAAGGACCCTGGGAAGACCATCAGCAAACCAGCTCCGACAAGCGTCATGGCAGTGCGAGGTGGCAGGCTCAACCTTAGCGGGCGTCCCCGCGCAGGCAACCGTCACCTGCCTGGGATGAGCTTCTGCCTCCCTCACGCAGCATGAGGCTCGGGCTTTCATACTCACAAAAACGCACGCTCGTTGCTACGCAGGGGGCCAGCCCACGTCGCAAGAAGCGGCCAACCGTATCTAGGAAGGTCTCCCAGGGTCAGGACTTCTCCAGGCAGCTCTAAAGCACAACTCTCTGGCTAGGAACCAAAGCTGGACTTCGCCTGAAGCAGCCACAGCACAACTCTCTGCGAGGAGCCAAAGGCAACAAACACTACTTTCCCACCCTTGCCTGGCTCACCAAGGACCCTTACCTATTGTCCCTGACACGACACCCCAGACTTAAGCTCCACAAATGGCACCTTTTCATCCTGGCATTTAACTCCCAGGCACTACCTTCACTAAAACTGACCATTCCCCTCCCAGGCACCTCCAAGCGTCTTCTCAGACATTCTGGATCAAACACTACATTGGAACGATACATCTCAAACACCTTCCTGCCATTCTGATGCTGTCTCCCACCCCCTTGCCTCCTAAAGCAGTCCCTCTACTTAGCTTGCATAGTTCCATGCCTCTCCAGGCAACCTCACTGCTCAGAACTCCCACGGCAGACGCCAGCCATGCTGCAGACCTTGACAAGTTCCTCTTCATCATCTGCAGAAACAAACCAAAAACAGGGAACAGCCTGTGGTGGCCCTCATCTCCACCACCCCAGCCATCCCGCCCAGCCTGTTCCTTACCAACCCTCGGGCTCCTCCAAAGCTCCTCAACATTGGCCTCGCCTGTCCCAAAGCCATTCCACAGTCTGACCTGGGGCATCTCCTGCTCTCCGTGCTCTAGGAGTGCAACAGAAGACAATGACCATGGTTCTTGCAAAACTGACCGACCCCACAATCCTTCTCCTTACCGCCCTCACTCACCTCAAGCACTCATCCTACTCCAAAGATCCAGGGCAAGACCTGCAATACCAAACACAAACACTAATAGCACTGAACACCTTCTTCTCAATTCTAAGCTACCGCACACGCACACAAACCCCTTACCTCCTCACAGCCCTCCTCACTTGGCACCTTCACCTCTCCCGAGTTACCTGCAGCACCTGAAACACCAAGGGAAACAGACAAACCCTGAGAGAGGGTTCTAAGTCACACCCTTCCCTCACCAAGTCCCCACTCCCTCTCCCGTCACTCTGCTACTCCTCCATTGGCCTTTGCACGCCTTCCCTTCTCTTCTTTGATCCTGGGCACCACCTGCAGAACACAACATGAAAAGCTGGTTTTAATTTCACAAAAAACACAAGACGCTCACTCACTTGCTGCTTCAGTCTGATAAGCAGAACTCACCGAGTCCAAGACAGCTCAGGGGCACCCAGCTCTGCTTCGCACCTCGCTCCGCACCTACCAATTTAAAAATACACAGCAAGTCATAAGCCAGCCAAGAGAATAAAGCATAGCTTCCTTCTGAAACAAAAACTTTACCCACCTGCTTCCGTTACTCAGCTCAACCCTCCTCCATCAGCCTCTCACAGAGGGCTAACCATCTCACCATCTGCAAGAACAACCTGGCCTTATTCACAGCAACGCCAAGTAAAAGCTTTATCGGCCTCTAAGACTCAGCCTAAGCTCACACTGACACTTGGGTTGTCTGAATATGAGTCTGTGTATGCCTGTCAATCTCAACACAGACCCTCACACCCTCTGCCTCAGACACTAACTCTACATAGACTATCACACCCACTCCCAAGCAGGCTCTCTGGCTCTGACTCATTAAACCCAAGCTTATTCTCACAGCTCTTCTGTCCATTCACACAGCTCATCGAGAGGAGAGAACTACACTGTGAATACAGAACCCCACCACATACGTTTCACAGTTCAAGAATTCCAGGTAAGAGAAAAACAGAGACAAGTAGAAAATGCACACCTAGCTTATTAATACAGAAAACTATACAGATAGCAAAGCATACTTCTCCTGGTTGCTTATCTTACCAACCCCAAGGACCCTAGGAAGACCATCAGCAAACCAGCTCCGACAAGCGTCATGGCAGTGCGAGGTGGCAGGCTCAACCTTAGCGGGCGTCCCCGCACAGGCAACCGTCACCTGCCTGGGATGAGCTTCTGCCTCCCTCACGCAGCATGAGGCTCGGGCTTTCATACTCACAAAAACGCACGCTCGTTGCTACGCAGGGGGCCAGCCCACGGCGCAAGAAGCGGCCAACCGTATCTAGGAAGGTCTCCCAGGGTCAGGATTTCTCCAGGCAGCTCTAAAGCACAACTCTCTGGCTAGGAACCAAAGCTGGACTTCGCCTGAAGCAGCCACAGCACAACTCTCTGCGAGGAGCCAAAGGCAACAAACACTACTTTCCCACCCTTGCCTGGCTCACCAAGGACCCTTACCTATTGTCCCTGACACGACACCCCAGACTTAAGCTCCACAAATGGCACCTTTTCATCCTGGCATTTAACTCCCAGGCACTACCTTCACTAAAACTGACCATTCCCCTCCCAGGCACCTCCAAGCGTCTTCTCAGACATTCTGGATCAAACACTACATTGGAACGATACATCTCAAACACCTTCCTGCCATTCTGATGCTGTCTCCCACCCCCTTGCCTCCTAAAGCAGTCCCTCTACTTAGCTTGCATAGTTCCATGCCTCTCCAGGCAACCTCACTGCTCAGAACTCCCACGGCAGACGCCAGCCATGCCGCAGACCTTGACAAGTTCTTCTTCACCATTTGCAGAAACAAACCAAAAACAGGGAACAGCCTGTGGTGGCCCTCATCTCCACCACCCCAGCCATCCCGCCCAGCCTGTTCCTTAGCAACCCTCGGGGTCCTCCAAAGCTCCTCAACACTGGCCTCGCCTGTCCCAAAGCCATTCCACAGTCTGATTCCAAGCGTCTCCTCCTCTCCATGCCCTAGAAGAGCAAAAAAATCCAATGACCATGGTTCTTCCAAAAGTCACCGACCCCACAATCCTTCTCCTTACCTCCCTGACTCACCACAAGCTCTCATCTGACTCCAAAGGTCCAGGACAAGACCTGCAATACCAAACACAAAACTGAACTCCTTTGCTGTGTTCTTCTCAACACTGAGACACCACACTCTAAAGTAAACCCTCACTTTTTCACAACTGGAAAAGGAAACTGGAGCAGTGCCCCAGAAGACTATTGCTGAGGTGTCTGAAAGAAAGTATGTTCTTTCCTGAACTCTTACAAGTACTGAAAACAAATACTTATCCCACTTTTAAATAACCAGTGTAAACAGTCAGAATATAAAGAACGAGTCCAAACAACAGGCTTACCACCTTTAGTTTTAGCAGTGATGTGGAAGCGCCAACACAGATCACAATCAAATGCACTCATTGAAACAGTCAAGCTGTATTACTTTGCCCACTGTGCGATAGTGCTATAAAACATGCCATTTAATTTTTGTTATCTTTATGGCACATTTCAGACCTATTCCTGCTATTCTGATGCAGTTCCCCACCCCTCTTCTGCCAAAAAGTAGTCTTTCTGCTTAGTTTTTATAGTGACTTAAGTCTCAAATCGTACTTATTGCTCAAGTGTCCCATACTAGACACCTGGGTGTTGACAGCATCCACCCAATTCATTTCTCTCATCTGCAATAACAATAGGGAAAAAAAACAAACAAAAATGTAGCCATATAACATTTTAAAGGCAAACAATTTAAGAGAAACACTCTGAAATCTTAACTACATGCAGAGTGTAAAGAACCAGCGTCTCCTATGCTTTAGACTATTAACATAATAAATGAGCTAACAAGAAATTATTCTTAGACCTTTCCCTGCCAAAAACCACCATTTCTTTAACAGCCTCATCCCAAAACAATAATAATATTCCCTTTTAGTCTTCTGTAAACTTAAGCATTAAACTTAGATTTTGTAATACCACAGACCCAAAAGCACTCTTACAAAAACTCTTAGCCACATAACCTGTATGTTTGTACAATAACCACAGCCATGACCACTATATACAAAAAAGAACAGAAACAAAATCCCATTAACGAGAACATAAACCAAAAACAACTTCTGCCATTACTTCTGTGGCTGAAAGCAAAAAAAAAAAAAAAACACTTAGCTTAGTACCCCCAATAACAATAACACCTCAAAGAAAATCACAGCACAAAGGACTTTAGTGGCACATGGACACATAAACATACTGGCAGCTTAAAACTTGCACCTAAAGAAAAACCCTTTTTAAAAAGTACAAAAACAAAACAGAAAACATTAAAAACACAAAACAGCCCAGAGACCTTACCTTGGAAAGAGCCAAACTTTAAAGAAACCCCTTTGTTTCGAAGCTCTGCCTTATATACCACAGGCCCTACCCACAACCCCTCCCTCAATTCCCTGGCTCGGGGGTGGGGCAAATTACCAGCTAGGATAAAAACAGGCTGACAAGGTACAGCTGGGTCTTTTTTTTCTGGGTTTGGTTTCTTGGTTGCTTTCTGGCTTGAACTTTTTGGCTTTCTTTTTTTGCTTTAGATTTGCATTCAAATTTCACAGACTACACAGCTTTGCTTTTATTCAGTTAGATTTTGAATTATATTTGGTTTCAGAGCACATAGGATTTTTCTGTCTCAGATTCTGGGGCTCAGACTCACATGGGTTTCTTTCCACACAGGCTGGTTCAGTCTCATGTATTTAAACTGCAGACACTCCAGCTCAGACTTAGACTCAACCTGGCATTCACTGACTCACACATCCACACAAATCATACATTGAGGCTAACACAGACTCCCTGGCTCAGACTTGCTTTCACATTTTAAGTGAAAAAAGACATTGAGGTTATTTAGCCAAGGTGAGCCATGCTTAGAACACCCAAGTAACAACTTATTTCATGGTCTTGTAATTTTCATAAAACTGTATTTTTTCTTTCTTGTCAGTGTTTTCCAAGGGGTGTACATGTTAGAATAAAGGGATGGAAAATCTTCCATGTTTAGTGGATGAGTAGTGAAATGACAGGAGAGAGAAATGATAGTTGCTGAGGCAAGGGTGCAGCTTCTATATCTCTTTGTGTGTGCTTGTTTCCATTTCTTTTGTAGGTGCTGCAGGTAACTCCAGAGAGGTGAAGCTGACAACTGAGGAGGGCCGTGAGAAAGTAAGGGGGTTGTGTGTGGGGGTTTGGTGGTTTAGAGATGAGAAGAGGACGGCAAAGGGGTTCAGTATTTGTGTTTGGTGTTGCAGGGCCTGCCTTCTACCACTGGGGTCAGATGAGTGCTTGAGGTGAATCAGGGAGGTAAGGAGAAAGATTGTGAGGTTGGGCACTTTTTCCAAGCACTGTGGTCATTTGTCTCTATTGTACTCCTAGGACCTGGAGAGAAGGAGAGGCTCAGTGTTGGACTCTACTATGGGATTGGAACAGGAAAACATAATGTTGAGGAGCTTTGAAGGAGGAAGAGGGCTGTTACAGACTGGGCCAGTATTGGTGGGTGGGGTGGTGGTGATGATGATGGCCAGCACAGGGTGTTCCTGTTGGTTCCTTTGTTTGTTGCAGGTTATACAGAGGAACTTGGCAGCTATGGCAGAGGCCCCGGACTTTGATGTGGGTGTTCTGAGCATCTAGGGCAGCTTGAGACCCATGGCACTATGGAAGTTAAGTAGAAGGATTGCTGGTTGGGACTGGAGGGTGAGAGACAAGGTCAGGAGGGCAGGAAGGGGTATGAAGTGTGGCATGGGGCTGAGGGGAAGGAAGGGGGTTACATTGCAGCATGAGCTTACATGGGTAGGGCAGCTACAGCTGGACTGTGTTATGGAGTGAGGGTGTCCCCCACAACCCTTCCCTCAGTGCCCTGGGTCAGGGGTGGGGCAAACCCCCAGCTGGGATAAAAACACCCTGATAATCCACAGCTGGGTCTTATTTTACCTACCTCTGGTTCATTGGCTGCTCCCCGGCTTTCATTTTCTGGCTTGCTTTCTGTGGTTTAACTCACATTCAAGACTCCCAAACCAAGAGGGCTCCCTCTCACGCAGACTGGTTCACACTCATACTCGCATTTAAACTGCACAGACACTCTCTGGCTCAGATTTTGCCTCACACTCACTTAGGCTCAGTCTGACACTGACTGGCTCATACAGCCACATAAATCTCTTACTGATTGTATCATAGAATTTCTGGTTCAAACTACTTGGATAAGGCTCCCTGGCTCAAACTCACTCTAACTGTCTAGCTGAAAACTAACATTCAGAGGACTCAGTCAAGGTGAGCTATGCTTGAAACACCCAAGTAGTAACTTATTTCAGGGTCGGCTGCAGCTTCTATTTTTTTTCTCAATGTGTGCCTGTTTCAATTTTGTTTTTAGGTGCCACAAGTAACTCGAGAGAGGTGAAACTGCCAGCTGAGGAGAGCTGTGAGAAGGTAGAAGGCTGCTTGTCTGTGTGAGTGGTGGCTCAGAGTTGAGAATAACATGGCAAAAAGTTCAGTACTCGTGTTTGTTATTGCAGGTCATCCCTTCTATCTCTGAAGTCAGATGAGTGTTTGAGGTGAGGCAGAGAGGTAACAATAGTGGTTTTGGGGGTCCGAAACTTGTTGCAAGCACCATGGTCTATTCTCTCTATTGTACTCCTAGGTCCTGGAGGGGAGGAGAAGCCCAGCATTGTATTTTGCAATGCATTAGTAGAAGGTGAACATAATATTAAGAAGGCAAAGTAGAGTTACAGAAGAGGCTGGCATGGATGGCTGAGGTGGTGGAGATGACGTCCTGAGCAGCATGTTACCATTTTTTTTTCTTTGTTTCTGGCAGATGATGAAGAGGAACTTGGCAGTGGCTGAAACATGGCTGGTGTCTGCCATGGGAGTTCTGAGCAGGGAGGCTGCCTTGAGACGCATGGCACTATGCTAAGTAGAGGGACTCTTTTGCGAGGCGAGGGGATGGGGGACAATCTCAGAATGGCAGGAAGGGTTTGAGACGTAGCATTCCAATGTAGTATTTGAGCCAGAATTTCTGAGAAGACCCTTGGAGGTGCCTGGGAGGGGAATGGTCAGTTTTAGCACAGGTAGCACGTGGGATTTAAATGCCAGGGTGAAAAGGTGCCATTTGTGGGGCTTAACACAGGGGCAATAGGTAATGGTCCTTGGTGAACCAAGCAAGTGTGGGAAAGTAGTGTTTGTTGTCTTTGGCTCCTTGCAGAGAGTTGTGCTGTGGCTGCTTCAGGCGAAGCCCAGCTTTGGTTCCTAGCCAGAGAGTTGTGCTTTAGAACTGCCTGGAGAAGTCCTGACCCTGGGAGACCTTCCTAGATACGGTTGGCCGCTTCTTGCGACGTGGGCTGGCCCCCTGCGTAGCAACGAGCGTGCGTTTTTGTGAGTATGAAAGCCCGAGCCTCATGCTGTGTGAGGGAGGCAGAAGCTCATCCCAGGCAGGTGAAGGTTGCCTGCGTGGGGATGCCCGCTAAGGTTGGGCCTGCCACCTGGCACTGCCATGATGATTGTTGGAGCTGGTTTGCTGATGGTCTTCCTAGGGTCCTTGGGGTTGGTAGGATAAGTAACCCTGAGAAGTATCCTTTACTATCTCTAGAGTTTTTTTGTATTAATAAACAAGTTGAGAGTTCTCCAATTGTCTCTAGTTATCCGTCACCTGGAATTCTTGAACTCTGGAACATATGTAGTGAGTTTTTATAATCACAGTGTAGCTTTCTATCTTGATAATCTGTGTGAATGGGCAGAAGAGCTCTGAGAATAAGCTTGTAATTAATGAGTCTGGGCCAGAGAGTCTACTTGGGAGTGGGTGTGATAGTATATCTGGAGTTTTAATGTCTGAGCCAGAGGGTGTGAGGGTCTGTGTTGAGATTGTCTGAGTATCAGTCCGTGTATGCCTGTCAACCTAGGGGTTGGTGTGAGCTTGGGCTGAGACTTGGTGGTGCAGAACAAGGAGCTAAGTGGGACCTGTGACCTAGAGCTGACTTGGGCAAAGTGAGCTATATTTTGCAGACTGAATCAGCAACTGAGTGTCTTAGAATTTTCATGAAATTAAAACATCCCTCGTTAATGTTTTCTGTAGGCAGAGCTCAGGTGTGGAGAACTGCAGATCTGCAAATCAGAGAACTCGAGCTCAGTTTAATCCAGCCCAGCCCAGTTTAGTCCAGTCCAGCCCAGTTTAACCCAGTCCAGCACATTTTAGTCCAGTCAAGCCTCGCTTAAGCCAGTCCAGCCCAGTTTAATACAGTCAAGACAAGTTTAACCCAGTCAAGTTTAATGCAGTCCAGCGCAGTTTCATCCAGCCCAGCCCAGTTTAGTCCAGTCCAGCTACGTTTAATCAAGGACAGCCCAGTTAATCCCAGTCCAGCACAGTTTAACCAAGTCCAGCCAAATTTAACCAAGTCCAGCCCAGTCTGATACAGCCCAGCCCAGTTTAACCCAGTCCAGCCATATTTAATACACACCAGCTCAATATAATCCAGTCCACCCCAGTTTAACCCTGTCCAGACCAGTTTAACACATTCCAGCTCAGTTTGATCCAGTCCAGCCCAGTTTAACACAGTCCAGCCAAGTTTAAACCAATCCAGCCCAGTCTGATACAGCCCAGCCCAGTTTAACCCAGTCCAGCCGTAATTAATACAATCCAGCTCAGAATAATCCAAACCAGCTCAGTTTGATCCAGACCAGTTTAACCCATTCCAGCTCAGTCTGATCCAGCCCAGTTTAACCCACTCCAGCTCAGTTTGATCCAGTCCAGCTCAGTTCGATCCAGCCCAGTTTAACCCACTCCAGCTCAGTTTGATCCAGTCCAGCTCAGTTCGATCCAGCCCAGTTTAGTTCACTCCAGCACAGTTTAATCCAGTCGAGAGCAGTCTGATACAGCCCAGCCCAGTTTAACCCAGCCCAGTCATATTTAATACACACCAGCTCAGTATAATCCAGTCCACCCCAGTTTAACCATGTCCAGACCAGTTTAACACATTCCAGCTCAGTTTGATCCAGTCCAGCCCAGTTCAGTTCACTCTGGCACTGTTATGACAGTCCAGCCCCATTTAATTCAGTCCAGATCAGTTCAATCAAGTCCACCCCAGTTTAACCAAGTCCAGACCAGTCTAACCCAGGCCAGCCCAGTTTAATACACCCCAGCCCAGTTTAACCTAGTCCAGGCAAGTTTAACCCTGTCCAGCCCAGTTTGATCCAGCCAAATCCAGACATACTTAACCCAATCCAGCCCAGTGTAACCAAGTCCAGCCCAGTATAACCCAGGCCAGCCAAGTTTAACCCAGGCCAGCTCACTTTGATCCAGCCCAGCCCAGTTCAGTTCACTCTAGCACAGTTTAACCCTGTCCAGCCCAGTTTGATCGAGCCCAGCCCAGTTTAGCCCAGTCCAGCTCACTTTGATCCAGCCCAGCCCACTTCAGTTCACTCTAGCACAGTTTAACCCTGTGCAGCCAAATTGAATTCAGTCCAGCTCAGTTCAGCCCAGCCCAGTCTAGTTCACTCCAGCACAGTTTAACCCAGTCCAGCCCAGTTTAACACAGTCTAGCTCAGTTTAAACACAGTCCAGATCAGTTTGATCCACCCCAGCCCAGTTTAACCCAGTCCAGACCAGTTTAACACATTCCAGCTCAGTTTGATCCAGCCCAGAACAGTTTAACCCAGTCCGGCTCGTTTTGATCCAGCCCAGCCCACTTCACTTCACCCTAGCACAGTTTAACCCTGTCCAGCCCAATTTAATTCAGTCCAGCCCAGTTCAGTACACTCCAGAACAGCTTAACCCAGCCCAGCCCAGTTTAATCTAGTCCGGCTCAATTTAACCCAGTCCACCCCACTTTAACCCAGTCCAGCCCAGTTTAACCCAGTCCAGCCCAGCTTAACCCAGGCCAGCTCACTTTAATCCTGCCCAGACTACTTCAGGTCACTCTAGCACTGTTTAACCCAGTCCAGCCCAATTTAATTCAGTCCAGCCCAGTTCAATCTAGTCCAGCCCAGTTTAACCCACTCCAGCCATATTTAATACACTCCAACTTAGTACAATCCAGTTCAGCCCAGTTTAACCCAGTCTAGCCCCCTTTAAACACAGTCCAACTCAGTGTTATCCAGCCCGGTCCACTATAACCCAGTCCAGCTCACTTTAATCCAGCCCAGACCAGTTCAGTTCACTCTAGCACAGTTTAACCCTGTCCAGCCCAGTTTGATGCAACCCAGCCCAGTTTAACCCAGTCCAGCCCAGTTTAACTCAGGCCAGCCCAGATTCATACAGCCCAGCCAAGTTTAAATCAGTCCAGCCATATTTAATACACACCAGTTCAGTATAATCCAGTTCAGCCTAGTTTAATTTAGTCCAGTCCAGTTTAATCCGGTCCATCTCAAGTCAATCCCGCCCAGGTGAGTTAAACCCAGTCCAGCCCAGCCTGATACAGCCCTGCCCAGTTTAAACCAGTCCAGCCAAATTTAATACACACCAGCGC
Source organism: Pezoporus flaviventris (assembly GCF_033815535.1). Taxonomy (NCBI): domain Eukaryota; kingdom Metazoa; phylum Chordata; class Aves; order Psittaciformes; family Psittacidae; genus Pezoporus; species Pezoporus flaviventris. The sequence continues at coordinate 121,597 of NW_026892645.1, forward strand.
AGTATAATGCAGTCCACCCCAGTTTAACCCAGCCCAGTTTAACCCAGTCCAGCCCACTTTAAACACAGTCCAGCTCAGTTTGATCCAGCACAGCCCAGCTTAATCTAGTCCAGCTCAGTTTGATCCATCCCAGCCTACTTCAGTTCACTTTAGTACAGTTTAACCCAGTCCAGCCCAGTTGAACCCAGTCCAGCTCAGTTTAAACACAGTCCAGCTCAGTTGATCCAGCCCAGCCCAGTTTAACCCAGTCCAGCTCACTTTAATCCAGCCCAGCCCAGTTCAGTTCCCTCTAGCACAGTTTAACCCAGTCCAGCCCCCTTTAAACACAGTCCAGTTCAGTTTGATTCAGCCCGGTCCACTTTAACCCAGTCCAGCTCCCTTTAATGCAGCCCAGCCCAGTTCAATTCACTCTAGCACAGTTTAACCCTGTCCAGCCCAGTTTGATCCAGCCCAGCCCAGTTTAATTCAGTCCAGCTATATTTAACGTAGTCCAGCCCAGTTTAACCCAGTCCAGCCCAGTTTGATCCAGCCCAGCCCAGTTCAGTTTACTCTAGCACAGTTTAAACCTGTCCAGCCCACTTTAATCTAGTCCAGCACAGATTAATCCAGTCCAGCTCAGTTCAATCCAGCCAAGTTTAACCCAGTCCAGCCCACTTTAAACACAGTCCAGCTCAGTTTGACCCAGTCCAGCCCAGTTTAACCCAGTCCAGAACAGTTTAAACACAGTCCAGCTCAGTTTGATCCAGCCCGACCCAGTTTAGCCCAGTCCAGACCAGTTTAACCCATTCCAGATCAATTTGATCCAGCCCAGCCCAATTTAAACCAGTCCAGCTCACTTTGATCCCGCCCAGCCCACTTCAGTTCACTCTAGCACAGTTTAACCCTGCCCAGCCCAATTTAATTCAGTCCAGCTCAGTTCAATCCAGCCCACCCCAATTTAGTTCACTCCAGCACAGTTTAAGCCAGTCCAGCCCAGTTTAATCCAGTCTGGCTCAATTTAACCCAGTCCAGCCCACTTTAACTCAGTCCAGCCCTGTTTAATCGACTCCCGATCAGTTTAATCCAGTAAAGCTCAGTTTAATCCATCCCAGCCCAGTTTAACCCAGTCCAGACAACTTTAACCCAGTCCAGCCCAGTTTAACCCAGGCTAGCCCAGTTTGATACAGCCCAGCCATGTTTAACTCAGTCCAGCCATATTTAATACATGCCAGTTCAGTATAATCCAGTCCAGCCTAGTTTAACTTAGTCCAGACCAGTTTAATCCGGTCCATCTCAAGTCAATCCAGCCCAGGCGAGTTAAAACCAGTCCAGCCGAGCCTGATACAGCCCAACCCAGTTTAACCCAGTCCAGCCATATTTAATACACTCCAGCTCAGTATAATCCAGTCCAGCCCACTTTAACCCAGTCCAGCCCACTTTAAACACAGTCCAGCTCAGTTTGATCCAGCCCAGCCCTGCTTAACCCAGACCAGCTCACTTTAATCCTGCCCAGCCCACTTCAGTTCATTCTACCACTGTTTAACCATGTCCAGCCCAATTTAATCCAGTCCAGCTCAGTTCAATCCAGCCCAGCCCAATTTAACCCAGTCCAGCCATATTTAATACACTCCAGCTCAGTATAATCCAGTCCAGCCTAGTTTAACTTAGTCCAGTCCAGATTAATCCGGTCCATCTCAATTCAATCCAGCCCAGGCGAGTTAAACCCAGTACAGCCCAGTCTGATACAGCCCTGCCCAGTTTAAACCAGACCAGCCATATTTAATACACACCAGCTGAGTATAATCCGGTCCACCCCAGCTTAACCCAGCCCAGCCCAGTTTAACCCACTCCAGCCATATTTCATACACTCCAGCTCAGTATAATCCACTTCAGCCCAGTTTAACCCAGTCCAGCCCCCTTTAAACACAGTCCAGCTCAGTTTGATCCAGCCCAGCCCAGTTTAACCCAGGCCAGCTCACTTTGATCCAGCCCAGCCCACTACAGTTCACTTTAGCACACTTTAGCCCAGTCCAGCCCAGTTTAACCCAGTCCAGTTCAGTTTAAACACAGTCCAGCTTTTTGATCCAGCCCAGCTCAGTTTAGCCCAGTCCAGACTACTTTAACCCATTCCAGCTCAGTTTAACCTAGTCCAGCTCCGTTTCATCCAGCCCAGCCCAGTTGAGTTCACTCTAGCACAGTTTAACCCTGTCCAGCCCAATTTAATTCAGTCCAGCTCAGTTCAACCCAGCCCAGCCCAATTTAGTTCACTCCAGCACTGTTTAAACCAGTCCAGCCCAGTTTAATCCAGTCGGGCTCAATTTAACGCAGTCCAGCCCATTTTAACCCAGTCCAGCCCTGTTTAATCCAGTCCAGCTCAGTTTAATTCAGCACAGCCCAGTTTAACCTAGTCCAGCTCAGTTTGATCCAGCCCAGGCCAGTTTAACCCAGTCCAGCTCACTTTAATCCTGCCCAGTCCACTTCAGTTCACTCTAGCCCTGTTTAACCGAGTCCAGCCCAATTTAATCCAGTCCAGCTCAGTTCAATCTAGACCAGCCCAGTTTAACCCTGTCCAACCATATTTAATACACTCCAACTCGGTATAAGCCAGTTCAGCCCAGTTTAACCCAGTCCAGCCCCCTTTAAAAACAGTCCAGTTCAGTTTGATTCAGCCCGGTCCACTTTAACCTAGTCCAGCTCCCTTTAATGCAGCCCAGCCCAGTTCAATTCACTCTAGCACAGTTTAACCCTGTCCAGCCCAGTTTGATCCAGCCCAGCCCAGTTTAACCCAGTCCAGCCATATTTAACCTAGTCCAGCCCAGTTTAACCCAGTCCAGCCATGTTTAACCCAGTCCAGCCCAGTTTGATCCAGCCCAGCCCAGTTCAGTTCACTCTAGCACAGTTTAACCCTGTACAGCTCAGGTTAACCCAATCCAGCTCAGTTTAAACCAGTCCAGCCAAGTCTGATACAGCCCAGCCCAGTTTAACCCAGTCCAGCCCAGTTTGATCCAGCCCAACCCAGTTCAGTTTACTCTAGCACAGTTTAACCCAGTCCAGCTCAGTTTAACCCAATCCAACTCAATTTAAACCAGTCCAGCCAAGTCTGATACAGCCCAGCCCAGTTTAACCCAGTCCAACCATATTTCATACACTCCAGCTCAGTTCAATCGAGAACAGCCCAGTTTAGTGCACTCCAGCACAGTTTAACCCAGTCCAGCCATATTTAATACACGCCAGCTCAGTATAATCCACTCCAGCCTAGTTTAACTTACTCCAGACCTGTTTAATCCGGTCCATCTCAAGTCAATCCAGCCCAGGCGAGTTAAACCCAGTCCAGCCCAGTCTGATATTGCCCTGCCCATTTTAAACCAGTCCAGCCATATTTAATACACACCAGCTCAGTATAATCCAGTCCAGCCATATTTAATACACTCCAGCACATTTTAACACAGACCAGCCCATTTTAACCCAGTCCAGCCCAGTTTGATCCAGCCCAGCCCAGTGTAACCCAGTCCAGCCATATTTAATACACTCCAGCACATTTTAACACAGACCAGCCCATTTTAACCCAGTCCAGCTCAGTTTGATCCAGCCCAGCCCAGTTTGATCCAGCCCAGCCCAGTTTAACCCAGTCCGGCTCAGTTTGATCCAGCCCAGCCCACTTCAGTTCACTTTAGCAGAGTTTAACCCAGTCCAGCCCAGTTTAACACAGTCCAGCTCAGTTTAAACACAGTCCAGATCAGTTTGATCAAGCCCAGCCCAGTTTAACCCATTCCAGACCAGTTTAACCCATTCCAGCTCAGTTTGATCCAGCCCAGCTTAATTTAACCCAGTCCAGCTCACTTTAATCCAGCCCAGCCCACTTCAGTTCACTCTAGCACAGTTTAACCCTGTCCAGCCCAATTTAATTCAGTCCAGCTCAGTTCAACCCAGCCCAGCCCAGTCTAGTTCACTCCAGCACAGTTTAACCCAGTCCAGCACAGTTTAATCCAGTCCAGCTCAGTGTAACCCAGTCCAGCTCAGTTTGATCTAGCCCAGCCCAGTTTAAACCAGACCAGCTCACTTTAATCCTGCCCAGCCCACTTCAGTTCATTCTACCACTCTTTAACCGAGTCCAGCCCAATTTAATTCAGTTCAGCTCAGTTCAATCGAGCCCAGCCCAGTTTAACCCAGTCCAGCCATATTTGATGCACTCCAACTCAGTATAATCCAGTTCAGCCCAGTTTAACCCAGTCCAGCCCCCTTTAAACACAGTCCAGCTCAGTTTGATCCAGCCCGGTCCAGTTTAACCCAGTCCAGCTCTCTTTAATCCAGCCCAGACCAGTTCAGTTCATTCTAGCACAGTTTAACCCTGTCCAGCCCAGTTTAATCCAGTCCAGCTCAGTTCAATCCAGCCCAGCCCAGTTTAACCCAGTCCAACCGTATTTAATACACTCCAGTTCAGTATAATCTAGCCCAGCCCAGTTTAACCCAGTCCAGCACAGATTAATCCAGTCCAGCTCAGTTCAATCCAGCCCAGCCCAGTTTAACCCAGTCCGGGAGAGTTTAACCTCTTCCAGTCCAGTTTCAGACAGCCCAGCCCAGTTTAACGCAGTCCAGCCATATTTAATACACTCCAACTCAGCATAATCCAGTCCAGCCCAGTTTAACCCAGTCCAGCCCCCTTTAAACACACTCCAGCTCAGTTTGATCCAGCCCGGTCCACTTTAACCCAGCCCAGCTCTCTTTAATCCAGACCAGACCAGTTCAGTTCATTCTAGCACAGTTTAACCCTGTCCAGCCCAATTTGATCCAACCCAGCCCAGTTTAACCCAGTCCAGCCCAGTTTAACCCAGGCCAGCCCAGTTTGATACAGCCCAGCCCAGTTTAACCCAGTCCTGCTCAGTTTGATCCAGCCCAGCCCTGTTCAGTTCACTCTAGCACAGTTTAACCCTGTCCAGCGCACTTTAATCCACTCCAGATCAGTTCAATCCATCCCAACCCAGTTTAACCCAGTCCAGCCCAGTTTGATCCAGCCCAGCCCAGTTTAACTCAGTCCAGCCATATTTAAACTAGTCCAGCCCAGTTTAATCCAGCCCAGCCCAGTTCAGTTTACTCTAGCACAGTTTAATACAGTCCAGCTCATTTTAACCCAATCCAGCTCAGTTTAAACCATTCCAGCCAAGTCTGATACAGCCCAGCCCAGTTTAACCCAGTCCAGCCATATTTCATACACTCCAGCTCAGTTCAATCCAGCACAGCCCAGTTTAGTGCACTCCAGGACAGTTTAACCCAGTCCAGCCCACTTTAACCCAGTCCAGCTAAATTTAATCCAGCCCAGCCAAATTTAATCCAGCCCAGTTCAGTTTACTCTAGCACAGTTTAACCCTGTCCAGCCCACTTTAATCCAGTCTAGCTCAGTTTAACCCAGTCCAGCCCCCTTTAAACACACTCCAGCTCAGTTTGATCCAGCCCGGTCCACTTTAACCCAGTCCAGCTCTCTTTAATCCAGCACAGACTAGTTCAGTTCACTCTAGCACAGTTTAACCCTGTCCAGCCCAGTTTGATCCAACCCAGCCCAGTTTAACCCAGTCCAGCCATGTTTAACCCAGGCCAGCCCAGTTTGATACAGCCCAGCCCAGTTTAACTCAGTCCAGCTATATTTAATACACGCCAGCTCAGTATAATCCACTCCAGCCTAGTTTAATTTAGTCCAGACCAGTTTAATCCGGTCCATCTCAATTCAATCCAGCCCAGGCGAGTTAAACCCAGTCTAGGCCACTCTGATAGAGGCCTGCCCAGTTTAAACCAGTCCAGCCATATTTAATGCACACCAGCGCAGTATAATCCAGTCCAGCCAAGTTTAACACTTTCCAGCCCAGATTCATCAGCCCAAGCCAATGTAACCCTGTCCAGCGATATTAAAATACACTCCAGCATAGTTTAACACAGCCCAGCCCATTTTAACCCAGTCCAGCTCAGTTTGATCCAGCCCAGCCCAGTTCAGTTCACTCAAGCATAGTTTACCCTGTCCAGCGCACTTTAATCCACTCCAGATCAGTTCAATCCATCCCAGCCCAGTTTAACCCAGTCCTGCCAAGTTTAACCCAGTCCAGCACAGTTTGATCCAGCCCAGTTTAACCCAGTCCAGCCATATTTCATACACTCCAGCTAAATTCAATCCAGCACAGGCCAGTTTAGTGCACTCCAGCACAGTTTAACCCAGCCCAGCCCACTTTAACCCAGTCCAGCTAAATTTAATCCAGCCCAGCCATGTTTAATCCAGCCCTGCCCAGTTCAGTTTACTCTAGCACAGTTTAACCCTGTCCAGCCCACTTTAATCCAGTCCAGCTCAGTTCAGTTCACTCTAGCACAGTTTAACCCCATCCAGCCCAGTTTAATACAGTCCAGATCAGTTCAATCCAGCCCAGCCCAGTTCAGTACACTCCAGCACAGTTTAACCCAGCCCAGCCTAGTTTAATCCAGTCCGGCTCAATTTAACCCAGTCCAGCCCAGTTTAACCAAGTCCAGCCCAGTTTAACCCAGTCCAGCCCAGTTTAACCCAGTCCAGCTCACTTTAATCCCGTCCAGACTACTTCAGTTTGCTCTAGAACTGGTTAACCCAGTCGAGCCATATTTAATACACTCCAGCTCAGTATTATCCACTCCAGACCAGTTTAACCCAGTCCAGCCATATTTAATACACTCCAGCTCAGTATAATCCACTCCAGCCCAGTTTAACCCAGTAGAGCTCAGTTTAAACACAGTCCAGCTCAGTTTGATCCAGCCCGGCCCAGTTTAGCCCAGTCCAGACCAGTTTAACACATTCCAGCTCAGTTTGATCCAGCCCAGCCCACTTTAACCCAGTCCAGCTCAGTTTGATCCAGCCCACCCCAGTTCAGTTCACTCTAGCACAGTTTAACCCTGTCCAGCCTAGTTTAAACGACTCCAGATCAGTTCAATCGATAACAGCACAGTTTAACCCAGTCCAGCCCAGTTTCATTTTGCCCAGCCCAATTTAACACAGTCCAGCCTTATTTAATACACTCCAGCTCAGTATAAACCAGTCCAGCCTAGTTTAACCCAGTCCACCCCAATTTAACTTAGGCCAGCCCAGTTTGATACAGCACAGCCCAGTTTAACCCAGTCCAGCCATATTTAATACACTCCAACTCAGTCTAATCCAGCCCAGCCCAGTTTAAATTAGTCCAGCTCAGTTTGATCTAGCCCAGCCCAGTTTAACCCAGACCAGCTCACTTTAATCCAGCCCAGTCCACTTCAGTTCACTCTAGCACAGTTTAACCCTGTCCAGCCCAATTTAATTCAGTCCAGCTCAGTTCAATCCAGCCCAGCCCAATTTAGTTCACTCCAGCAGAGTTTAACCCAGTCCAGCCCAGTTTAATCCAGTCCGGCTCGATTTAACCCAGTCCAGCCCACTGTAACCCAGTCCAGCCCTGTTTAATCCAGTCCAGCTCAGTTTAATCTATCCCAGCCCAGTTTAACCCAGTCCAGACAACTTTAACCCAGTCCAGCACAGTTTGATATAGCCCAGCCCAATTTAACCCAGTCCAGACAACTTTAACCCAGTCCAGCACAGTTTGATCCAGCCCAGCCCAATTTAACCCAGTCCAGCCATATTTAATACACATCAGCTCAGTATAATCCACTCCAGACCAGTTTAACCCAGTCCAGTCCAGTTTAACCCAGGCCAGCCCAGTTTGATATAGCCCAACCCAGTTTAACTGAGTCCACCCATATTTAATACACTCCAGCTCAGTATAATCCACTCCAGCCTAGTTTAACTTAGTCCAGTTCAGTTTAATCCGGTCCATCTCAACTCAATCCAGCCCAGGCGAGTTAAACCCAGTCTGATACAGCCCTGCCCAGTTTAAACCAGTCCACCCATATTTAATACACACCAGCTCAGTATAAACCAGTCTACCCCAGTTTAACCCAGCCCAGCCCAGTTTAACCCAGGCCAGCTCACTTTGATCCAGACCAGCCCACTTCAGTTCACTCTAGCCCAGTTTAACCCTGTCCAGCCCAATTTAATTCAGTCCAGCTCAGTTCAATCCAGCCCAGCCCAATTTAGTTCACTCCAGCACAGTTTAACCCAGTCCAGCCCAGTTTAATCCAGTCCGGCTCAATTTAACCCAGTCCAGCCTACTTTAACCCAGTCCAGCCCTGTTTAATCAGGTCCAGCTCAGTTTAATCCAGCCCAGCCCAGTTTAACCCAGTCCAGACAACTTTAACCCAGTCCAGCTCAGTTTGATCCAGCCCAGCCCAATTTCACCCAGTCCAGCCATATTTAATACACACCAGCTCAGTATAATCCACTCCAGACCAGTTTAACCCAGTCCAGTCCAGTTTAACCCAGGCCAGCCCAGTTTGATCCAGCCCGGCCCAGGTTAATCCAGTCCAGCCATATTTAATACACTCCAGCTCAGTATAATCCACTCCAGCCTAGTTTAACTTAGTCCAGTCCAGTTTAATCCGGTCCATCTCAACTCAATCCAGCCCAGGCGAGTTAAACCCAGTACAGCCCAGTCTGATACAGCCCTGCCCAGTTTAAACCAGTCCAGCCATATTTAATACACACCAGCTCAGTATAATCCAGTCCCCCCCAGTTTAACCCAGCCCAGCCCACTTTAACCCAGGCCAGCTCAGTTTCATCCAGCCCACCCCAGTTCAGTTCACTCTAGCACAGTTTAACCCTGTCAAGCCTACTTTAATGCACTTCAGATCACTTCAATCCATCCCAGCCCAGTTCAACCCAGTCCAGACAACTTTAACCCAGTCCAGCCCAGTTTCATCGAGCCCAGCCCAATTTCACCCAGTCCAGCCATATTTAATACACACCAGCTCAGTATAATCCACTCCAGACCAGTTTAACCCAGTCCAGTCCAGTTTAACCCAGGCCAGCCCAGTTTGATCCAGCCCGGCCCAGGTTAATCCAGTCCAGCCATATTTAATACACTCCAGCTCAGTATAATCCACTCCAGCCTAGTTTAACTTAGTCCAGTCCAGTTTAATCCGGTCCATCTCAACTCAATCCAGCCCAGGCGAGTTAAACCCAGTACAGCCCAGTCTGATACAGCCCTGCCCAGTTTAAACCAGTCCAGCCATATTTAATACACACCAGCTCAGTATAATCCAGTCCCCCCCAGTTTAACCCAGCCCAGCCCACTTTAACCCAGGCCAGCTCAGTTTCATCCAGCCCACCCCAGTTCAGTTCACTCTAGCACAGTTTAACCCTGTCAAGCCTACTTTAATGCACTTCAGATCACTTCAATCCATCCCAGCCCAGTTCAACCCAGTCCAGACAACTTTAACCCAGTCCAGCCCAGTTTCATCGAGCCCAGCCCAATTTCACCCAGTCCAGCCATATTTAATGCACTCCAGCTCAGTATAATCCAGTCCAGCCCAGTTTAACCTAGTCCAGCTCAGTTTGATCTAGCCCAGCGCAGTTTAACACAGACCAGCTCACTTTAATCCAGCCCAGCCCAGTTCAGTTCACTCTAGCACACTTTAACCCTGTCCAGCCCAGTTTGATGCAACCCAGCCCAGTTTAACCCAGTCCAGTCCAGTTTAACCCAGGCTAGCCCAGTTTGATACAGCCCAGCCCAGTTTAACTCAGTCCAGCCATATTTAATACACTCCAGCTCAGTATAATCCACTCCAGCCTAGTTTAACTTACTCTAGACCAGTTTAATCCGGTCCATCTCAATTCAATCCAGCCCAGGCGAGTTAAACCCAGTCCAGACCAGCCTGATACAGCCCTGCCCAGTTTAAACCAGTCCAGCCAAATTTAATACACACCTGCTCAGTATAATCCAGTCCACCCCAGTTTAACCCTGTCCAGCCATATTTAATACACTCCAGCTCAGTATAATCCACTCCAGCCCCGTTTAACCCAATCCAGCCCACTTTAAACACAGTCCAGCTCAGTTTGATCCAGCCCAGCCCAGCCCAGTTTAACCTAGTCCAGCTCACTTTGATCCAGCCCAGCCTACTTCAGTTCACTTTAGCACAGTTTAACCCAATCCAGCTCAGTTGAACCCAGTCCAGCTCACTTTGATCCAGCCCGGCCCAGTTTAGCCCAGTCCAGCCCAGTTTAATCCAGTCCGGCTCAATTTAACACAGTCCAGCCAACTTTAACCCAGTCCAGCCCTGTTTAATCCAGTCCAGCTCAGTTTAACCTAGTCCAGCTCTGTTTGATCTAGCCCAGCCCAGTTTAAACCAGACCAGCTCACTTTAATCCTGCCCAGCCCACTTCAGTTCATTCTACCACTGTTTAACCCAGTCCAGCCCAATTTCATTCAGTTCAGCTAAGTTCAATCGAGCCCAGCCCAGTTTAACTCAGTCCAGCCATATTTAATACACTCCAGCTCAGTATACTCCACTCCAGCCCAGTTTAACCCAGTCCAGCCAACTTTAAACACAGTCCAGCTCAGTTTGATCCAGCCCAGCCCAGTTTAACCTAGTCCAGCTCACTTTGATCCAGCCCAGCCTACTTCAGTTCATTTTAGCACATTTTAACCCATTCCAGCCCAGTTTAACCCAGTCCACCTCAGTTTAAACACAGTCCAGCTCAGTTTGATCCAGCCCGGCCCAGTTTAGCCCAGTGCAGACCAGTTTAACCCATTTCAGCTCAGTTTGATCCAGCCCAGCCCAGTTTAACCCAGTCCACCTCAATTTAATCCAGCCCAGACCAGTTCCGTTCACTCTAGCACAGTTTAACCCCATCCAGCCCAGTTTAATCCAGTCCAGATCACTTCAATCCAGCCCAGCCCAGTTCAGTACACTCCAGCACAATTTAACCCAGCCCAGCACAGTTTAATCCAGTCCGGCTCAATTTAACCCAGTCCAGCCCACTTTAACCCAGTACAGCCCAGTTTAACCCAGTACAGCTCACTTTAATCCTGCCCAGACTACTTCAGTTCACTCTAGCACTGTTTAACCTAGTCCAGCCCAATTTAATTCAGTCCAGCTCAGTTCAATCTAGCCCAGCCCAGTTTAACCCAGTCCAGCCACATTTAATACACTCCAGCTCAGTATTATCCACTCCAGACCAGTTTAACCCAGTCCAGCCCACTTTAAACACAGTCCAGCTCACTTTGATCCACTCCAGCCCAGTTTAACCCAGTCCAGCTCAATTTAAACACAGGCCAGCTCAGTTTGATACAGCCCAGCCCTGTTTAACTCAGTCCAGCCATATTTAATACACTCCAGCTCAGTATAATCCACTCCAGCCTAGTTTAACTTAGTCCAGTCCAGTTTAATCCGGTCCATCTCAACTCAATCCAGCCCAGGCGAGTTAAACCCAGTACAGCCCAGTCTGATACAGCCCTGCCCAGTTTAAACCAGTCCAGCCATATTTAATACACACCAGCTCAGTATAATCCAGTCCCCCCCAGTTTAACCCAGCCCAGCCCACTTTAACCCAGGCCAGCTCAGTTTCATCCAGCCCACCCCAGTTCAGTTCACTCTAGCACAGTTTAACCCTGTCAAGCCTACTTTAATCCACTTCAGATCACTTCAAACCATCCCAGCCCAGTTTAACCCAGTCCAGACAACTTTAACCCAGTCCAGCCCAGTTTCATCGAGCCCAGCCCAATTTCACCCAGTCCAGCCATATTTAATGCACTCCAGCTCAGTATAATCCAGTCCAGCCCAGTTTAACCTAGTCCAGCTCAGTTTGATCTAGCCCAGCGCAGTTTAACACAGACCAGCTCACTTTAATACAGCCCAGCCCAGTTCAGTTCACTCTAGCACACTTTAACCCTGTCCAGCCCAGTTTGATGCAACCCAGCCCCGTTTAACCCAGTCCAGTCCAGTTTAACCCAGGCTAGCCCAGTTTGATACAGCCCAACCGAGTTTAACTCAGTCCAGCCATATTTAATACACTCCAGCTCAGTATAATCCACTCCAGCCTAGTTTAACTTACTCCAGACCAGTTTAATCCGGTCCATCTCAATTCAATCCAGCCCAGGCAAGTTAAACCCAGTCCAGACCAGCCTATTACAGCCCTGCCCAGTTTAAACCAGTCCAGCCAAATTTAATACACACCAGCTCAGTATAATCCAGTCCACCCCAGTTTAACCCAGCCAAGACCAGTTTAACCCTGTCCACTCATATTTAATACACTCCAGCTCAGTATAATTCAGTCCAGCCCAGTTTAACCCAGTCCAGCCCACTTTAAACACAGTCCAGCTCAGTTTGATCCAGCCCAGTTTAACCTAGTCCAGCTCACTTTGATCCAGCCCAGCCTACTTCAGTTCACTTTAGCACAGTTTAACCCAGTCCAGCCCACTTGAACCCAGTCCAGCACAGTTTGATCCAGCCCGGCCCAGTTTAGCCCAGTCCAGCCCAGTTTAATCCAGTCCGGCTCAATTTAACACAGTCCAGCCAACTTTAACCCAGTCCAGCCCTGTTTAATCCACGCCAGCTCAGTTTAACCTAGTCCAGCTCTGTTTGATCTAGCCCAGCCCAGTTTAACCCAGACCAGCTCACTTTAATCCTGCCCAGCCCACTTCAGTTCATTCTACCACTGTTTAACGCAGTCCAGCCCAATTTAATTCAGTTCAGCTCTGTTCAATCGAGCCCAGCCCAGTTTAACTCAGTCCAGCCATATTTAATACACTCCAGCTCAGTATAATCCACTCCAGCGCAGTTTAACCCAGTCCAGCACAGTTTGATCCAGCCCAGCCCAATTTAACCCAGTCCAGCCATATTTAATACACATCAGCTCAGTATAATCCACTCCAGACCAGTTTAACCCAGTCCAGTCCAGTTTAACCCAGGCCAGCCCAGTTTGATATAGCCCAACCCAGTTTAACTCAGTCCAGCCATATTTAATACACTCCAGCTCAGTATAATCCACTCCAGCCTAGTTTAACTTACTCCAGTTCAGTTTAATCTGGTCCATCTCAACTCAATCCAGCCCAGGCGAGTTAAACCCAGTACAGCCCAGTCTGATACAGCCCTCCCCAGTTTAAACCAGTCCAGCCATATTTAATACACACCAGCTCAGTATAATCCAGTCTACCCCAGTTTAACCCAGCCCACCCCAGTTCAGTTCACTCTAGCACAGTTTAACCCTGTCAAGCCTACTTTAATCCACTTCAGATCAGTTCAATCCATCCCAGCCCAGTTCAACCCAGTCCAGACAACTGTAACCCAGTCCAGCCCAGTTTCATCGAGCCCAGCCCAATTTCACCCAGTCCAGCCATATTTAATGCACTCCAGCTCAGTATAATCCAGTCCAGCCCAGTTTAACCTAGTCCAGCTCAGTTTGATCTAGCCCAGCGCAGTTTAACACAGACCAGCTCACTTTAATCCAGCCCAGCCCAGTTCAGTTCACTCTAGCACACTTTAACCCTGTCCAGCCCAGTTTAATGCAACGCAGCCCAGTTTAACCCAGTCCAGTCCAGTTTAACCCAGGCTAGCCCAATTTGATACAGCCCAGCCCAGTTTAACTCAGTCCAGCCATATTTAATACACTCCAGCTCAGTAGAATCCACTCCAGCCTAGTTTAACTTACGCCAGACCAGTTTAATCCGGTCCATCTCAATTCAATCCAGCCCAGGTGAGTTAAACCCAGTCCAGACCAGCCTGATACAGCCCTGCCCAGTTTAAACCAGTCCAGCCAAATTTAACACACACCAGTTCAGTATAATCCTGTCCACACCAGTTTAACCCAGCCCAGACCAGTTTAACCCTGTCTAGCCATATTTAATACACTCCAGCTCAGTTTGATCCAGCCCAGGCCAGTTTAACCCAGTCCACCTCAATTTAATCCAGCCCAGACCAGTTCCGTTCACTCTAGCACAGTTTAACCCCATCCAGCCCAGTTTAATCCAGTCCAGATCACTTCAATCCAGCCCAGCCCAGTTCAGTACACTCCAGCACAATTTAACCCAGCCCAGCCCAGTTTAATCCAGTCCGGCTCAATTTAACCCAGTCCAGCCCACTTTAATCAAGTCCAGCCCAGTTTAACCCAGTACAGCCCAGTTTAACCCAGTACAGCTCACTTTAATCCTGCCCAGACTACTTCAGTTCACTCTAGCACTGTTTAACCTAGTCCAGCCCAATTTAATTCAGTCCAGCTCAGTTCAATCTAGCCCAGCCCAGTTTAACCCAGTCCAGCCACATTTAATACACTCCAGGTCAGTATTATCCACTCCAACCCAGTTTAACCCAGTCCAGCTCAATTTAAACACAGGCCAGCTCAGTTTGATCCAGCCCGGCCCAGTTTAGCCGAGTCCACACCAGTTTAACTCATTCCAGCTCAGTTTGATCCAGCCCAGCCCAGTTTAACCCAGTCCAGCTAACTTTGATCCAGCCCAGTCCACTTCAGTTCACTCTAGCACAGTTTAACCCTGTCCAGCCCAATTTAATTCAGTCCAGCTCAGTTCAATCCAGCCCAGCCCAATTTAGTTCACTCCAGCAGAGTTGAACCCAGTCCAGCCCAGTTTAATCCAGTCCGGCTCGATTTAACCCATTCCAGCCCACTTTAACCCAGTCCAACCCTGTTTAATCCAGTCCAGCTCAGTTTAATCCAGCCCAGCCCAGTTTAACCCAGTCCAGACAACTTTAACCCAGTCCAGCACAGTTTGATGCAGCCCAGCCCAATTTAACCCAGTCCAGCCATATTTAATACACATCAGCTCAGTATAATCCACTCCAGACCAGTTTAACCCAGTCCAGTCCAGTTTAACCCAGGCCAGCCCAGTTTGATATAGCCCAACCCAGTTTAACTCAGTCCAGCCATATTTAATACACTCCAGCTCAGTATAATCCACTCCAGCCTAGTTTAACTTACTCCAGTTCAGTTTAATCCGGTCCATCTCAACTCAATCCAGCCCAGGCGAGTTAAACCCAGTACAGCCCAGTCTGATACAGCCCTGCCCAGTTTAAACCAGTCCAGCCATATTTAATACACACCAGCTCAGTATAATCCAGTCTACCCCAGTTTTACCCAGGCCAGCTCAGTTTCATCCAGCCCACCCCAGTTCAGTTCACTCTAGCACAGTTTAACCCTGTCAAGCCTACTTAAATCCACTTCAGATCAGTTCAATCCATCCCAGCCCAGTTCAACCCAGTCCAGACAACTTTAACCCAGTCCAGCCCAGTTTCATCGAACCCCGCCCAATTTCACCCAGTCCAGCCATATTTAATGCACTCCAGCCCAGTTTAACCTAGTCCAGCTCAGTTTGATCTAGCCCAGCCCAGTTTAACACAGACCAGCTCACTTTAATCCAGCCCAGCCCAGTTCAGTTCACTCTAGCACACTTTAACCCTGTCCAGCCCAGTTTGATGCAACCCAGCCCAGTTTAACCCAGTCCAGTCCAGTTTAACCCAGGCTAGCCCAGTTTGATACAGCCCAGCCCAGTTTAACTCAGTCCAGCCATATTTAATACACTCCAGCTCAGTAGAATCCACTCCAGCCTAGTTTAACTTACTCTAGACCAGTTTAATCCGGTCCATCCCAATTCAATCAAGCCCAAGCGAGTTAAACCCAGTCCAGACCAGCCTGATACAGCCCTGCCCAGTTTAAACCAGTCCAGCCAAATTTAATACACACCAGCTCAGTATAATCCAGTCCACCCCAGTTTAACCCAGCCCAGACCAGTTTAACCCTGTCCAGCCATATTTAATACACTCCAGCTCAGTATAATCCACTCCAGCCCAGTTTAACCCAGTCCAGCCCACTTTAAACACAGTCCAGCTCAGTTTGATCCAGCCCAGCCCAGTTTAACCTAGTCCAGCTCACTTTGATACAGCCCAGCCTACTTCAGTTCACTTTAGCACAGTTTAACCCAGTCCAGCCCACTTGAACCCAGTCCAGCACAGTTTGATCCAGCCCGGCCCAGTTTAGCCCAGTCCAGCCCAGTTTAATCCAGTCCGGCTCAATTTAACACAGTCCAGCCAACTTTAACCCAGTCCAGCCCTGTTTAATCCACGCCAGCTCAGTTTAACCTAGTCCAGCTCTGTTTGATCTAGCCCAGCCCAGTTTAACCCAGACCAGCTCACTTTAATTTTGCCCAGCCCACTTCAGTTCATTCTACCACTGTTTAACGCAGTCCAGCCCAATTTCATTCAGTTCAGCTCTGTTCAATCGAGCCCAGCCCAGTTTAACTCAGTCCAGCCATATTTAATACACTCCAGCTCAGTATAATCCACTACAGCCCAGTTTAACCCAGTCCAGCCAACTTTAAACACAGTCCAGCTCAGTTTGATCCAGCCCAGCCCAGTTTAACCCAGTCCAGCTCACTTTGATCCAGCCCAGTCCACTTCAGTTCACTCTAGCACAGTTTAACCCTGTCCAGCCCAATTTAATTCAGTCCAGCTCAGTTCAATCCAGCCCAGC
Source organism: Pezoporus flaviventris (assembly GCF_033815535.1). Classification (NCBI taxonomy): domain Eukaryota; kingdom Metazoa; phylum Chordata; class Aves; order Psittaciformes; family Psittacidae; genus Pezoporus; species Pezoporus flaviventris. The sequence continues at coordinate 137,924 of NW_026892645.1, forward strand.
CCAATTTAGTTCACTCCAGCACAGTTTAACCCAGTCCAGCACAGTTTGATCCAGCCCAGCCCAATTTAACTCAGTCCAGATATATTTAATACACTCCAGCTCAGTATAATCCACTCCAGCCCAGTTTAACCCAGTCCAGCCAACTTTAAACACAGTCCAGCTCAGTTTGATCCAGCCCAGCCCAGTTTAACCTAGTCCAGCTCACTTTGATCCAGCCCAGCCTACTTCAGTTCACTTTAGCACAGTTTAACCCAGTCCAGCCCACTTGAACCCAGTCCAGCTCAGTTTAAACACAGTCCAGCTCAGTTTGATCCAGCCCGGCCCAGTTTAGCCCAGTGCAGACCAGTTTAACCCATTCCAGCTCAGTTTGATCCAGCCCAGCCCAGTTTAACCCAGTCCACCTCAATTTAATCCAGCCCAGACCAGTTCCGTTCACTCTAGCACAGTTTAACCCCATACAGCCCAGTTTAATCCAGTCCAGATCACTTCAATCCAGCCCAGCCCAGTTCAGTACACTCCAGCACAATTTAACCCAGCCCAGCCCAGTTTAATCCAGTCCAGCTCAATTTAACCCAGTCCAGCCCACTTTAAACACAGTCCAGCTCAGTTTGATCCAGCCCAGCCCAGTTTAACCTAGTCCAGCTCACTTTGATCCAGCCCAGCCTACTTCAGTTCACTTTAGCACAGTTTAACCCAGTCCAGCCCACTTGAACCCAGTCCAGCTCAGTTTAAACACAGTCCAGCTCAGTTTGATCCAGCCCGGCCCAGTTTAGCCAAGTGCAGACCAGTTTAACCCATTCCAGCTCAGTTTGATCCAGCCCAGCCCAGTTTAACCCAGTCCACCTCAATTTAATCCAGCCCAGACCAGTTCCATTCACTCTAGCACAGTTTAACCCCATCCAGCCCAGTTTAATCCAGTCCAGATCACTTCAATCCAGCCCAGCCCAGTTCAGTACACTCCAGCACAATTTAACCCAGCCCAGCCCAGTTTAATCCAGTCCGGCTCAATTTAACCCAGTCCAGCCCACTTTAATCAAGTCCAGCCCAGTTTAACCCAGTACAGCCCAGTTTAACCCAGTACAGCTCACTTTAATCCTGCCCAGACTACTTCAGTTCACTCTAGCACTGTTTAACCTAGTCCAGCCCAATTTAATTCAGTCCAGCTCAGTTCAATCTAGCCCAGCCCAGTTTAACCCAGTCCAGCCACATTTAATACACTCCAGCTCAGTATTATCCACTCCAGACCAGTTTAAACCAGTCCAGCCCACTTTAAACACAGTCCAGCTCACTTTGATACACTCCAGCCCAGTTTAACCCAGTCCAGCTCAATTTAAACACAGGCCAGCTCAGTTTGATCCAGGCCAGCCCAGTTTAGCCGAGTCCACACCAGTTTAACTCATTCCAGCTCAGTTTGATCCAGCCCAGCCCAGTTTAACCCAGTCCAGCTCACTTTGATCCAGCCCAGTCCACTTCAGTTCACTTTAGCACAGTTTAACCCTGTCCAGCCCAATTTAATTCAGTCCAGCTCAGTTCAATACAGCCCAGCACAATTTAGTTCACTCCAGCACAGTTTAACCCAGCCCAGCCCAGTTTAATCCAGTCCGGCTCGATTTAACCCAGTCCAGCCCTGTTTAATCCAGTCCAGCTCAGTTTAATCCAGCCCAGCCCAGTTTAATCCTGTCCAGACAACTTTAACCCAGTCCAGCTCAGTTTGATCCTGCCCAGCCCAATTTAACCCAGTCCAGCCATATTTAATACACATCAGCTCAGTATAATCCACTCCAGACCAGTTTAACCCAGTCCAGTCAAGTTTAACCCAGGCCAGCCCAGTTTGATATAGCCCAACCCAGTTTAACTCAGTCCAGCCATATTTAATACACTCCAGCTCAGTATAATCCACTCCAGCCTAGTTTAACTTACTCCAGTCCAGTTTAATCCGGTCCATCTCAACTCAATCCAGCCCAGGCGAGTTAAACCCAGTACAGCCCAGTCTGATACAGCCCTGCCCAGTTTAACTCAGTCCAGCCATATTTAATACACTCCAGCTCAGTATAATCCACTCCAGCCTAGTTTAACTTACTCCACACCAGTTTAATCCGGTCCATCTCAATTCAATCCAGCCCAGGCGAGTTAAACCCAGTCCAGACCAGCCTGATACAGCCCTGCCCAGTTTAAACCAGTCCAGCCAAATTTAATACACACCAGCTCAGTATAATCCAGTCCACCCCAGTTTAACCCAGCCCAGACCAGTTTAACCCTGTCCAGCCATATTTAATACACTCCAGCTCAGTATAACCCAGTTCAGACCAGTTTAACCCAGTCCAGCCCACTTTAAACACAGTCCAGCTCAGTTTGATCCAGCCCAGCCCAGTTTAACCTAGTCCAGCTCACTTTGATCCAGCCCAGCCTACTTCAGTTCACTTTAGCACAGTTTAACCCAGTCCAGCCCACTTGAACCCAGTCCAGCTCAGTTTGATCCAGCCCGGCCCAGTTTAGCCCAGTCCAGCCCAGTTTAATCCAGTCCGGCTCAATTTAACACAGTCCAGCCAACTTTAACCCAGTCCAGCCCTGTTTAATCCACGCCAGCTCAGTTTAACCTAGTCCAGCTCTGTTTGATCTAGCCCAGCCCAGTTTAACCCTGACCAGCTCACTTTAATTTTGCCCAGCCCACTTCAGTTCATTCTACCACTGTTTAACGCAGTCCAGCCCAATTTCATTCAGTTCAGCTCTGTTCAATCGAGCCCAGCCCAGTTTAACTCAGTCCAGCCATATTTAATACACTCCAGCTCAGTATAATCCACTCCAGCCCAGTTTAGCCCAGTCCAGCCAACTTTAAACACAGTCCAGCTCAGTTTGATCAAGCCCAGCCCAGTTTAACCTAGTCCAGCTCACTTTGATCCAGCCCAGCCTACTTCAGTTCACTTTAGCACAGTTTAACCCAGTCCAGCTCAATTTAAACACAGTCCAGCTCAGTTTGATCCAGCCCGGCCCAGTTTAGCCCAGTGCAGACCAGTTTAACCCATTCCAGCTCAGTTTGATCCAGCCCAGCACAGTTTAACCCAGTCCACCTCAATTTAATCCAGCCCAGACCAGTTCCGTTCACTCTAGCACAGTTTAACCCCATCCAGCCCAGTTTAATCCAGTCCAGATCACTTCAATCCAGCCCAGCCCAGTTCAGTACACTCCAGCACAATTTAACCCAGCCCAGCCCAGTTTAATCCAGTCCGGCTCAATTTAACCCAGTCCAGCCCACTTTAATCAAGTCCAGCCCAGTTTAACCCAGTACAGCCCAGTTTAACCCAGTACAGCTCACTTTAATCCTGCCCAGACTACTTCAGTTCACTCTAGCACTGTTTAACCTAGTCCAGCCCAATTTAATTCAGTCCAGCTCAGTTCAATCTAGCCCTGCCCAGTTTAACCCAGTCCAGCCACATTTAATACACTCCAGCTCGGTATTATCCACTCCAGACCAGTTTAACCCAGTCCAGCCCACTTTAAACACAGTCCAGCTCACTTTGATCCACTCCAGCCCAGTTTAACCCAGTCCAGCTCAATTTAAACACAGGCCAGCTCAGTTTGATCCACCCCGGCCCAGTTTAGCCGAGTCCACACCAGTTTAACTCATTCCAGCTCAGTTTGATCCAGCCCAGCCCAGTTTAACCCAGTCCAGCTCACTTTGATCCAGCCCAGTCCACTTCAGTTCACTCTAGCACAGTTTAACCCTGTCCAGCCCAATTTAATTCAGTCCAGCTCAGTTCAATCCAGCCCAGCCCAATTTAGTTCACTCCAGCACAGTTTAACCCTGTCCAGCCCAGTTTGATGCAACCCAGCCCAGTTTAACCCAGTCCAGTCCAGTTTAACCCAGGCTAGCCCAGTTTGATACAGCCCAGCCCAGTTTAACTCAGTCCAGCCATATTTAATACACTCCAGCTCAGTATAATCCACTCCAGCCTAGTTTAACTTACTCCAGACCAGTTTAATCCGGTCCATCTCAATTCAATCCAGCCCAGGCGAGTTAAACCCAGTCCAGACCAGCCTGATACAGCCCTGCCCAGTTTAAACCAGTCCAGCCATATTTAATACACTCCAGCTCAGTATAATCCAGACCAGCACTGTTTAACTTAGTCCAGCCCTGTTTAACCCAGTCCAGCCATATTTAATACACTCCAGCTCAGTATAATCCACTCCAGCCCCGTTTAACCCAGTCCAGCCATATTTAATACACTCCAGCTCAGTATAATCCACTCCAGCCCAGTTTAACCCAGTCCAGCCCACTTTAAACACAGTCCAGCTCAGTTTGATCCAGCCCAGCACAGTTTAACACAATCCAGCCCAGTTTAATCCTGTCCAGCTCAGGTCAATCCAGCCCGGCCCAGTTTAGCCCAGTCCAGCTCAGTTTAACACAGTCCAGCCTAATTTAACCCTGTCCAGACCAGTTTAACCCAGTGCAGCTCAGTTAGATCCAGCCCAGCCCAGTTTGGTTCACTGCAGCACAGTTTAACCCAGTCCAGCCAAGTTTAATCCAGTCTGGCTCAATTTAACCCAGTCCAGCCCATTTTAGCCCTGTCCAGACCAGTTTAACCCAGTCCAGAACAGTTCAATCCAGTCCAGCTATATTTAACACTGTCCAGCCATATTTAATACACTCCAGCTCAGTATAATCCAGAACAGCACAGTTTGATCCAGGACAGCCCAGTTTAGTTCACTCCAGCCCAGTTTAACCCAGTCCACCCCTGTTTAATCCAGTCCAACCATATTTAATACACTCCAGTTCAGTATAATCCAGACCAACCCAGTTTAACCTAGTCCAAGCATATTTAATACACTCCGGCTCAGTATAATCCAGATCAACCCAGTTTAACCCAGTCCAGCACAGTTTAATCCAGTCTAGCACAGTTTGATTCAGCCCAGCCCAGTTTAACCCAGTCCAGATCAGTTTAATCCAGTCCAGCCCAGTTGAATCCAGGCCAGCTAAATTTAATCAAACCCAGCCTGGTTTAACACAGTCAAGCACAGATTAACCCAGGCCAGTCACGTTTAACTGAGTCCAGCTCAGTTTAATCCAGTCCAGCCCAGGTTAATCCCATCCAGCTAAATTTAACCCAGCCAAGGCCAGTTTAGCCCAGTCCAGTCACGTTTAACACAGTTCAGCCCAGTTTAATCCAGTCCGGCTCAATTTAACCCAGGCCAGCCCAGTTTAACCCAGTCCAGAACAGTTCAATCCAGCCCAGACCAGTTTAACCCAATCCAGCCATATTTAATACACTCCAGCTCAGTATAATCCAGACCAGCACAGTTTAACTTAGTCCAGCCCTGTTTAACCCAGTCCAGCCATATTTAAGACACTCCAGCTCAGTATAATCCAGACCAGCACAGTTAACTCTGTCCAGCACAGTTTAACACAGTCCAGAACAGTTCAATTCAGCCCAACCCGGTTTAATCCAGTCCAACCATATTTAATACACTTCAGCTCATTATAACCTAGTCCAGCTCAGTTTAACCCACTCCAGCTCAGTTTGATCAAGCCCAGCCCAGTTTAACCCAGTCCAGCTCAGTTTGATCCAGCCCAGCCCAGTTCAGTTCCCTCTAGCACAGTTTAACCCTGTCCAGCCCAGTTTAACCCAGTCCAGCCCAGCCCAGTTCAATCCACCCAACCCAGTTTGGTTCACTCCAGCACAGTTTAACCCTGTCCAGCACAGTTTAACCCTGTCCAGTCCAGATTCACCCAATCCAGCTCAGTTTAACCCAGTCCAGCTAAGTTTAATCAAGCCCAGCCCAGTTTAACACATTCCAGCCCAGTTTAATCCTGTCCAGCTCAGCTCAATCCAGCCCAGCCCAGTTTAGCCCAGTCCAGCACAGTTTAACACAGTCCAGCCTCATTTAACCTTGTCCAGACCAGTTTATCCCAGTGCAGCTCAGTTTGATCCAGCCCAGCCCAGTTTAGTTCACTCCAGCACAGTTTAACCCTGTCCAGCCCAGTTTACTCCACTCGTCCACCCCCATTTAATCCAGTCCAGCCCAGTTTAACCGAGTCCAGCCCAGATTAGTCCAGTCCAGCCATATTTAATACACTCCAGCTGAGTATAATGCAGTCCAGACCAGTTTCACCTAGTCCAGACCAGTTCAACCTGGTCCAACTCAGTTTAGTCCAGTCAGCTCAGTTTAACCCTGCCCAGCTCAGTTTAATCCAGTCCAGCCCAGTTTAATCCAGTCCAGCTAAATTTCATCCAGTCCTGCTTACTTTAACCCAGCCCAGCCCAGTTTAATCTAGTCCGGCTCAGTTTAACCCAGTCCAGCCCAATTTAATCCAGTCCAGCTCAGTTTAACCCAGTCCAGCCCAGTTTAATATAGTATTAGGGTTTAGACTAGTCTGCCTTAGATTACTCTAGCCTATCCTAGCTCTGCCTGGGTTAGATTAGATTAGCCTAACCCATCCTATCTTGGGTTAGATTAGGAGAGCTCTGTCTGGGCTACATTAGAATAGCCCATCCTAGCCTGCGTTAGCCTAGCATCGGTTAGATTATCATAGCCTAGCTCTACTGGGTTAGATTAGACTAGTCTAGGTTAGCCTGGGTTAGATTAACCTAGCCTTGCCCAACCGAATCTGGGTTGGGGTAGATTATTCGTGTTCTACTCACTCTGCTGCTGGGCAGATTGGTCTATTTTAGGGATAAGGATTGGGGAGGCATCTTTGATTATGGGGAGTGTTAGGGGGTTAGGTTTTGGATTAGGTTTATAGTTAGGATTAGGGTAAGAGTTCGGGTCGGATTATCCCGGGTCAGATTATCCCGGGTCAGATTATCCCGGGTCAGATTATCCCGGGTCAGATTATCCCGGGTCAGATTATCCCGGGTCAGATTATCCCGGGTCAGATTATCCCGGGTCAGATTATCCCGGGTCAGATTATCCCGGGTCAGATTATCCCGGGTCAGATTAGCTTAGCCCACATTTGGTTAGTTCTGACTGGTAATATTATCTGTTTCATGAGCCTCCCTGTGGTAAAGTTATATTGAATTAGCATAGCCAAGGATGGATTAGACTAGCCAAATTCTGTATTGAAAGGCTAAATTATGCATTTAAACACTAAATTCTGCATTGCAAAACTATTGTTCCCCAGTGAAACACTAAATTCTGCGTTGAAATGCTAACTTGTCCAATACGAAATTAAGTTCTCCATTGGTACACTAACATTGGGCATTGAAACACTAAGTTCTCCAATGAAACGTTAAGTTCTGAAATGAAACAGACTCTCCATTGAAATGCTCAGTTTTGGTTTGAAATGCTGAGTTCTGCACTGAAATACTAAATTCTACATTAAAATGCTAAATTCAGCATTCAAACGCTAAAATCTGCATTGAAACGCTATGTCCTGCTTTGAAACGCTACGTTCCCCATTGAAACGCTAAGTTCTCCACTGAAACGATACATTCTCCAGTTAGACACGAGGTTTTCCAGTTAGAGACTAGGATCACCTATTAGATGCTAAGTTCTCCTTTGAGACAGTACATTCTCCCATTAGACGCTAATTTCGAAAACTTTTAAGTTCTAAAACATGTTAAATTGACAACCCACATTCAATGGCAAGAGAAAAGCCCAAACGTAAGAATTGCTCACATGCTTGCATGCATCTATATATGCTCAGATACGTACCAAATGCATTCCCCTGCCACCGGCACCACGGGCCCAAAATTTGCCTCCGCTCTTTCCTGCTGACGCGTACCCCTGCCTTGCTGAGAATAAATGCCCAGGCACTCCGGTCCCAGGAACATCCTGAACACCCTGCCTGTCAAAACTCTGTCCCTGCACCGAACATTGCTCAAACATAGGCATTGACAAATGTCTCCTCGCAGACCAGCTGGGACTGGGAAAAAAATCCCCTGGCCTGAGAGGGAGAAAAAAAATATCCCCCATCTGCTATTTTTTGTTTCTAAATATCTGAAAATCCAAAAAGGAAAAATGTTTTAAATTGACAGCCCACATCCCACCCATACACACAAGCCCTAAACTGACAACAACCCACAAACTAACACTGACATGCATTCTAAAACTAACACCATGATTCTGATACTTAGACCAGCATTCTAAGTCATACTTTCTAAGACAGACATGCACCCTAAGACTAACACCAGAAGTCTAGGACAAACACCAACATTCTGAGACTAAGACATCCATTTTAAGACTAATACCAGCATTTTAGCACTAAGACTTTCATTTTAAGAGTAACACCAGAATTCTAGCACTAAGACATTCATTTTAAGTTGAACACTAACTTTCCAAGACTAACAGCGCCATTCTATCCCTAACACCAGCATTCTACGGACAATACCAGTAACATTTACTTTACATGAACTTAATTAGTAACATAATACGATTCATTTAAATGCATTTACATACATAAATGACACAGTTCACTTTTTACAGTTCATCCTTAGAAATCCAGCAAGGCTTTACTACTTACACAAAACGCTCAACAGGTAGCATGCTTTGTCAGATAACCATCATCAGACGTCCTTTTACACACGGCAATGTAGCCTTCCATTTGACATGGACAGGTTTCCCGCCTCTAACTGAAATCTTCCACATGCTGCAAATAGCCATCCAGAAACAGATGGAGCTCCTCTTCAATCTACAGGTTCTCAACATATTAACCTGCAAACAGATACATATTGCTATCAATATCATTACAATATGACCTCTAAACATCCTCCCCTCGCTTTATTTTTCCCTATGTCTATAAAGCGACATATTTGCACCCAACAGACAACACTCACTGTACCAAAACATAGTTCACCGCCAGCTACACCCATAGATGAGACAGCAACTTAAAGGCTGCCACATCAACGCTCATATGTTCTTTCCTAATACAAAACAACACCCCCCCCCCTTAGCCTGGCTTCAGGAATTCTCAGCAACTAAATTCCCTGAAGCCTCAAAATTACCCTACCGGAAAACCCCGTATGTGCACCGACTGCCGCTCAACCATAGGTGGTGACGAACATCGCCTTGGTGACCGGCTGGAAGCAGTAAAAAAAGGCCAAATGGGGGAGGAAAATAAAAAAAAAACACCCAGGTCTGCCGTTTTAATTTCTAAACATCTAAAGACCTGAAAAGAAAACATACTTTAAATCTACAACACATATCCCATGCACACACACAAGCCCTAAGCGTAGAACCGCCCACACATGCTTCCACGTATCTACGTCCGGGCACTCGCTTGCCAAATGCAACAGCCTGATGCCTTTCACACAGGCCCAAACTACCTCCACTCGTGCCTGACAAGAAAACTTCTGCATTGCTGGAATAAATTTGCAGGAAACATATTCCCAGGAACATACTAAACACCCTGGCTGCCAAAACTACATCCATGCAAGGACCGTTGCTCAAACATAAGCCAGGAGAAATGTTATCCGTCATTGAGATGATTAAAGGTAGAAAAGTACACTGTAATTATAAAATACCACCAGAGATGTTCAAAAATTCCAGGTGATAGAAAACGAGACACAAACATAGAACTCTCCACAAGCTTAACAATACCATAAACTTTGGAACTACCACAAGATCTGCAATTACAAACACAAATACTAAACGCAATGAACACGTTCTTCTCAATTCTAAGCTACCTCAAACACACACAAACCTCTTACCCACTCACAGCCCTCCCCAGCTGGCACCTTCACATCTCCCGAGTTACCGGTCGCACGTGAAACAAAAGGGAAGCAAACCCTGTCAGACAGTTCAAAGTACAACCCATCCCTTAGGAAGTCCCCACTCCCTCTCTCATCACTGCTACTCCTCCGCTGGCATAAACACATCTTCCGTTTTCCGCCTACAGAACACAACATGAAGAGCTGCTTTTAATTTCACAAAAAACTTCAAGACACTCAATCACTTGCTGCTTCAGTCTGCTAAGCAGAACTCACCGACTCCAGGACGGCTCTGGGGCACCCAGCTCCGTTTCGCTCCTCGCTCTGCCATCTACAAGAACAACCAGGCCTTATGCACAGCAACGCCAAGCGAAAGCTTATTCTGCCTCTCACTCTCAGCCCAAGCTCACACCGACCCGTAGGTTGACAGGCATACACAGACTCATACAACTTTATTCTCAGAGCTCTTCTGTCCATTCACACAGCTCATCAAGAGGAGAGAGCTACACTGTCATGAGGAAAACCCATTACATACGTTACAGAGGTCAAGAACTCCAGGTAAGAGAAAACCACACACCAACAGAGAACTCTTAACTAGTCCATTAACATAGGAAGCTATAGAGATAGTAAAGCTTACACTAAAGGATACTTTTCATGCTTGCTTATCTTACCAACCCCAAGGACCCTAGGAAGACCATCAGCAAACCAGCTCCGACAAGCGTCATGGCAGTGCGAGGTGGCAGGCTCAACCTTAGCGGGCGTCCCCACGCAGGCAACGTTCACCTGGCTGGCATGAGCTTCTGCCTCCCTCGCACAGCATGAGGCCCGGGCTTTCATACTCACAAAAACGCACGCTCGTTGCTACGCAGGGGGCCAGCCCACGTCGCAAGAAGCGGCCAACCGTATCTAGGAAGGTCTCCCAGGGTCAGGACTTCTCCAGGCAGTTCTAAAGCACAAATTTCTGGCCAGGAACCAAAGCTGGGCTTCGCCTGAAGCAGCCACAGCACAACTCTCTGCGAGGAGCCAAAGGCAACAAACACTACTTTCCCACCCTTGGGTGTTTCACCAAGGTCCATTACCTATCGCCCCTGACACGACACCCTAGATTTAAGCCCCACAAATGGCACCTTTTCATCCTGGCACGTAACTCCCAGGCACTACCTACGCTGAAACTGACCATTCCCCTCCCAGGCACCTCCAAGCGTCTTCTCAGACATTCTGGATCAAATACTACATTGGAATGCTACGTCTCAAACCCCGTCCTGCCATTCTGACACTGTCCCCCACCCCCTCGCCTCGCAAAAGAGTCCCTCTACTTAGCGTGCGTAGGCCCATGGGTCTCGAGGCAGCCTCCCTGCTCAGAACTCCCACGGCAGACGCCAGCCATGTTGCAGACCTTGACAAGTTCCTCTTCATCATCTGCAGAAACAAACCAAAAACAGGGAACAGCCTGTGGTGGCCCTTATCTCCACCACCCCAGCCATCCCGCCCGGCCTGTTCCTTACCAACACTCGGGCTCCTCCAAAGCTCCTCAACACTGGCCTCGCCTGTCCCAGAGCCAGTCCACAGTCTGATTCCAAGCGTCTCCTGCTCTCCATGCCCTAGAAGAGCAAAAAATTCCAACGGCCGTGGTTCTTGCAAAAGTGACCGAGCCCTCAACCCTTCTCCTAACCTCCCCGACTCACCACAAGCTCTCCTCCGACTCCAGAGGTCCAGGGCAAGACCTGCAATACCAAACACAAATACTAAAAGCACTGGACACATTCTTCTCAATTCTAAGCTACCGCACACACAAACAAACCCCTTACCTCCTCGCAGCCTTCCTCAGCTGGCCCCTTCACCTCTGCCGAGGTACCTGCGGCACCTGAAACACAAAGGCAAACGGACAAACCCTGAGAGAGGGTTCAAAGTAACACCCTCCCCTCACCAAGTCCCCGCTCCCTCTCCCGTCACTCTGCTACTCCTCCGCTGGCCTTTGCACGCCTTCCCTTCTCTTCTTTGAGCCCGGGCACCGCCTGCAGAACACAACATGAAGAGCTGGTTTTCATTTCACAAAAACTTCGAGACGCTCAATCGCTTGCTGCTTCAGTCTGCTAAGCAGAACTCACCGACTCCAGGACAGCTCTGGGGCACCCAGCTCCGCTTCGCTCCTCTCTCCGCACCTCCAAATTAAAAACACACAGCCAGGCTTAAGATAAGCCCCCCCAGGAGAATAAACTGGAACTTGCTTCCGACACCACAGATTGACTCACCTGGTCCCCTCACTCAGCTCAACCCTCCTCCATCAGCCTCTCACACGTGGCTAACCATCGCCCCAACTACAAGAACAACCGGGCCTTATTCACAGCAACGCCAAGCAAAAGCTTATTCTGCCTCTCAGTCTCAGCCCAAGCTCACACCGACCCGTAGGTTGACGGGCATACACAGACTCATATTCAGACAATCTCAACACAGCCCTTCACACCCTCTGGCTCAGACACTAACTCTACATAGACTATCACACCCACTCCCAAGCAGACTCTCTGGGCCTGTCTCATTAACTACAAGTTTATTCTCAGAGCTCTCCTCTCCATTCACACAGCTCATCAAGAGGAGAGAGCTACACTGTCATGAGGAAAACCCATTATATACGTTACAGAGTTCAAGAACTCCAGGTAAGAGAAAACCACACACCAACAGAGAACTCTTAACTAGTCCATTAACATCGGAAGCTATAGAGATAGTAAAGCTTACACTAAAGGATACTTTTCATGCTTGCTTATCTTACCAACCCCAAGGACCCTGGGAAGACCATCAGCAAACCAGCTCCGACAAGCGTCATGGCAGTGCGAGGTGGCAGGCTCAACCTTAGCGGGCGTCCCCGCGCAGGCAACCTTCACCTGCCTGGGATGAGCTTCTGCCTCCCTCACGCAGCATGAGGCTCGGGCTTTCATACTCACAAAAACGCACGCTCGTTGCTACGCAGGGGGCCAGCCCACGGCGCAAGAAGCGGCCAACCGTATCTAGGAAGGTCTCCCAGGGTCAGGACTTCTCCAGGCAGCTCTAAAGCACAACTCTCTGGCTAGGAACCAAAGCTGGACTTCGCCTGAAGCAGCCACAGCACAACTCTCTGCGGGGAGCCAAAGACAAAAAACACTACATTCCCACCCTTGCCTGGTTCACCACGGACCATTACCTACTGGCCCCGACACAACACCCCAGACTTAAGCCCCACAAATGGTACCTTTATCACCCTGGTATTTAATTCTCAGGCACTACCATCACTAGAGCTGACCATTCCCCTCCCAGGCACCTTCAAGCGTGTTCTCGGACATTCAGACATTCTGAATCAAATACTACATCACAACACTACATCTCAAACCCCTTCCTGCCATTCTGACATTGTCCCCCACCCCCTCGCCTCAAAAAGCAGTCCCTCTACTTAGCGTGCATCCTGCCACAGCTCTTCAGGCAGCCTCACAGCTCAGAACTCCCGCAGCAGACTCCAGCGATGCTGCAGCCGTTGCCAAGTTCCTCTTCATCATCTGCCAGAAACAAACAAAGAAAGGGGACCACGCTGTGCTGGCCGCTATCACCACCACTCCAGCCGAGACCAGCGGCCTGTCGCATCACAGCCATCTGCATCCTCCAAAGCTCCTCAACATTGTGCTCACCTTGCCTGTCCCAAAACGATTTGAGAGTCTGATTCCGGGCCTGCCCTGCCCTCCGAGTCCTAGGAGTGCAATAGAGAGAAATGACCAGGGTGTTCGCAGAAGGGACCGAACCCAAAATCCTTCTGCTTACCTCACTGACTCACCTCAAGAACTCATCCCAGTCCAAAGGCAGAGGGCTGGCCCTGCAATACCAAACACAAATACTGAACCCCTTCACCGTGTTCTCCTCAACACCCAGCCATCACACACACACACACACACCCCCCACTTACCTCTTCACAGCTCCCCACACTTTGCGCCTTCCCCTCTCCCGAGTTGGCTGCGGCACCTGAAAAAGAAACAGAAGCAGACACGCTGAGAGAGGGCTCAAAGCTGCACCCTTCCCTCACTAAGTGCCATCTCCCTCTCGCGTCACTTTACCCCTGGCCTGTGCAGATCTTCGGTTCTATGTCTGAGACCAGGTATCACCTAAAAAACACAACACAAGGCGGGTTTCAAATTCCACGAAGATTACAAGACACCGAGTCTCCTGTTGCTGCAGTCTGCGAAGCATAGCTCACCGTGTTCAATTCAGCTCGGGGGCAGGTATCTCGCTTGGCTCCTCGCTCCGCACCTCCAAATGAACATACAGGAAGTCAAAAGCCAGCCAGGAGAAGAAAGCATAGCTTCCTTCTGACACCACAAATTGACTCACCTGGTACTGTCACTCAGCTCAACCCTCCTCCATCAGCCTCTCACACATGGCTAACCATCTCCCCATCTGCAAGAACAGCAGGGTCTTATTCACAGCAATGCCAAGCAAAAGCTTATTCTGCTCTAAGTCTCACCCCAAGCTCACACCGACACAGGGGTTGAGGGGCATGCACAGACTCTGATTCAGACAATCTCAACACAGACCCTCATACGCTCTGGCTCAGACACTAACTCTACATAGACTATCCCACCCACTCCCAAGCAGGCTCTCTGGGCCTGTGTCATTAATTACAAGCTTATTCTCAGAGCTCTTCTCTCCATTCACACAGCTCAGCAAGAGGAGAGAACTACACTGTGATTATAAAACCCCACCACATATATTCCAGAGTTCAAGAATTCCAGGTGACAGAAAACCAGAGAAAAGCAGAAAACTCACAGCTAGCTTATTAAGACAGAAAACTATAGAAATAGTAAAGCATACTTCTCCTACTTACTTAACAACCCCAAGGACCCTGGGAAGACCATCAGCAAACCAGCTCCGACAATCATCATGGCAGTGCGAGGTGGCAGGCTCAACCTTAGCGGGCGTCCCCGCGCAGGCAACCGTCACCTACCTGGGATGAGCTTCTGCCTCCCTCACACAGCATGAGGCTCGGGCTTTCATACTCACAAAAACGCACGCTCGTTGCTACGCAGGGGGCCAGCCCACGGCGCAAGAAGCGGCCAACCGTATCTAGGAAGGTCTCCCAGGGTCAGGACTTCTCCAGGCAGCTCTAAAGCACAACTCTCTGGCTAGGAACCAAAGCTGGACTTCGCCTGAAGCAGCCACAGCACAACTCTCTGCGAGGAGCCAAAGGCAACAAACACTACTTTCCCACCCTTGCCTGGCTCACCAAGGACCCTTACCTACTGTCCCTGACACGACACCCCAGACTTAAGCTCCACAAATGGCACCTTTTCATCCCGGCATTTAACTCCCAGGCACTACCTTCACTAAAACTGACCATTCCCCTCCCAGGCACCTCCAAGCGTCTTCTCAGACATTCTGGATCAAACACTACATAGGAACGATACATCTCAAACACCTTCCTGCCATTCTGATGCTGTCTCCCACCCCCTTGCCTCCTAAAGCAGACCCTCTACTTAGCTTGCATAGTTCCATGCCTCTCGAGGCAACCTCACTGCTCAGAATTCCCACGGCAGATGCCAGCCATGCTGTAGACCTTGACAAGATCCTCTTCATCATCTGCAGAAACAAACCAAAAACAGGGAACAGCCTGTGGTGGCCCTCATCTCCACCACCCCAGCCATCCCGCCCGGCCTGTTCCTTACCAACCCTCGGGCTCCTCCAAAGCTCCTCAACACTGGCCTCGCCTGTCCCAGAGCCAGTCCACAGTCTGATTCCAAGCGTCTCCTGCTCTCCATGCCCTAGAAGAGCAAAAAATTCCAACGGCCGTGGTTCTTGCAAAAGTGACCGAGCCCTCAACCCTTCTCCTAACCTCCCCGACTCACCACAAGCTCTCCTCCGACTCCAGAGGTCCAGGGCAAGACCTGCAATACCAAACACAAATACTAAAAGCACTGGACACGTTCTTCTCAATTCTAAGCTACCGCACACACAAACAAACCCCTTACCTCCTCGCAGCCCTCCCCAGCTGGCCCCTTCACCTCTCCCGAGGTATCGGCGGCACCTGAAACACAAAGGCAAACGGACAAACCCTGAGAGAGGATTCAAAGTAACACCCTCCCCTCACCAAGTCCCCGCTCCCTCTCGCGTCACTCTGCTACTCCTCCGCTGGCCTTTGCACGCCTTCCCTTCTCTTCTTTGAGCCCGGGCACCGCCTGCAGAACACAACATGAAGAGCTGGTTTTCATTTCACAAAAACTTCGAGACGCTCAATCGCTTGCTGCTTCAGTCTGCTAAGCAGAACTCACCGACTCCAGGACAGCTCTGGGGCACCCAGCTCCGCTTCGCTCCTCTCTCCGCACCTCCAAATTAAAAACACACAGCCAGGCTTAAGATAAGCCCCCCCAGGAGAATAAACTGGAACTTGCTTCCGACACCACAGATTGACTCACCTGGTCCCCTCACTCAGCTCAACCCTCCTCCATCAGCCTCTCACACGTGGCTAACCATCTCCCCAACTACAAGAACAACCGGGCCTTATTCACAGCAACGCCAAGCAAAAGCTTATTCTGCCTCTCAGTCTCAGCCCAAGCTCACACCGACCCGTAGGTTGACGGGCATACACAGACTCATATTCAGACAATCTCAACACAGCCCCTCACACCCTCTGGCTCAGACACTAACTCTACATAGACTATCACACCCACTCCCAAGCAGACTCTCTGGGCCTGTCTCATTAACTACAAGTTTATTCTCAGAGCTCTCCTCTCCATTCACACAGCTCATCAAGAGGAGAGAGCTACACTGTCATGAGGAAAACCCATTATATACGTTACAGAGTTCAAGAACTCCAGGTAAGAGAAAACCACACACCAACAGAGAACTCTTAACTAGTCCATTAACATCGGAAGCTATAGAGATAGTAAAGCTTACACTAAAGGATACTTTTCATGCTTATCTTACCAACCCCAAGGACCCTGGGAAGACCATCAGCAAACCAGCTCCGACAAGCGTCATGGCAGTGCGAGGTGGCAGGCTCAACCTTAGCGGGCGTCCCCGCGCAGGCAACCTTCACCTGCCTGGGATGAGCTTCTGCCTCCCTCACGCAGCATGAGGCTCGGGCTTTCATACTCACAAAAAACGCACGCTCGTTGCTACGCAGGGGGCCAGCCCACGTCGCAAGAAGCGGCCAACCGTATCTAGGAAGGTCTCCCAGGGTCAGGACTTCTCCAGGCAGCTCTAAAGCACAACTCTCTGGCTAGGAACCAAAGCTGGACTTCGCCTGAAGCAGCCACAGCACAACTCTCTGCGGGGAGCCAAAGACAAAAAACACTACATTCCCACCCTTGCCTGGTTCACCACGGACCATTACCTACTGGCCCCGACACAACACCCCAGACTTAAGCCCCACAAATGGTACCTTTATCACCCTGGTATTTAATTCTCAGGCACTACCATCACTAGAGCTGACCATTCCCCTCCCAGGCACCTTCAAGCGTGTTCTCGGACATTCAGACATTCTGAATCAAATACTACATCACAACACTACATCTCAAACCCCTTCCTGCCATTCTGACATTGTCCCCCACCCCCTCGCCTCAAAAAGCAGTCCCTCTACTTAGCGTGCATCCTGCCACAGCTCTTCAGGCAGCCTCACAGCTCAGAACTCCCGCAGCAGACTCCAGCGATGCTGCAGCCGTTGCCAAGTTCCTCTTCATCATCTGCCAGAAACAAACAAAGAAAGGGGACCACGCTGTGCTGGCCGCTATCACCACCACTCCAGCCGAGACCAGCGGCCTGTCGCATCACAGCCATCTGCATCCTCCAAAGCTCCTCAACATTGTGCTCACCTTGCCTGTCCCAAAACGATTTGAGAGTCTGATTCCGGGCCTGCCCTGCCCTCCGAGTCCTAGGAGTGCAATAGAGAGAAATGACCAGGGTGTTCGCAGAAGGGACCGAACCCAAAATCCTTCTGCTTACCTCACTGACTCACCTCAAGAACTCATCCCAGTCCAAAGGCAGAGGGCTGGCCCTGCAATACCAAACACAAATACTGAACCCCTTCACCGTGTTCTCCTCAACACCCAGCCATCACACACACACACACACACCCCCCACTTACCTCTTCACAGCTCCCCACACTTTGCGCCTTCACCTCTACAGAGTTGGCTGCGGCACCTGAAAAAGAAACAGAAGCAGACACGCTGAGAGAGGGCTCAAAGCTGCACCCTTCCCTCACTAAGTGCCATCTCCCTCTCGCGTCACTTTACCCCTGGCCTGTGCAGATCTTCGGTTCTATGTCTGAGACCAGGTATCACCTACAAAACACAACACAAGGGGGGTTTCAAATTCCACGAAGATTACAAGACACCGAGTCTCCTGTTGCTGCAGTCTGCGAAGCATAGCTCACCGTGTTCAATTCAGCTCGGGGGCAGGTATCTCGCTTGGCTCCTCGCTCCGCACCTCCAAATGAACATATAGGAAGTCAAAAGCCAGCCAGGAGAAGAAAGCATAGCTTCCTTCTGACACCACAAATTGACTCACCTGGTCCCCTCACTCAGCTCAACCCTCCTCCATCAGCCTCTCACACGTGGCTAACCATCTCCCCATCTGCAAGAACAGCAGGGTCTTATTCACAGTAATGCCAAGCAAAAGCTTATTCTGCCTCTAAGTCTCACCCCAAGCTCACACCGACACAGGGGTTGAGGGGCATGCACAGACTCTGATTCAGACAATCTCAACACAGACCCTCATACGCTCTGGCTCAGACACTAACTCTACATAGACTATCCCACCCACTCCCAAGCAGGCTCTCTGGGCCTGTGTCATTAATTACAAGCTTATTCTCAGAGCTCTTCTCTCCATTCACACAGCTCAGCAAGAAGAGAGAACTACACTGTGATTATAAAACCCCACCACATATATTCCAGAGTTCAAGAATTCCAGGTGACAGAAAACCAGAGAAAAGCAGAAAACTCACAGCTAGCTTATTAAGACAGAAAACTATAGAAATAGTAAAGCATACTTCTCCTACTTACTTAACAACCCCAAGGACCCTGGGAAGACCATCAGCAAACCAGCTCCGACAATCATCATGGCAGTGCGAGGTGGCAGGCTCAACCTTAGCGGGCGTCCCCGCGCAGGCAACCGTCACCTGCCTGGGATGAGCTTCTGCCTCCCTCACGCAGCATGAGGCTCGGGCTTTCATACTCACAAAAACGCACGCTCGTTGCTACGCAGGGGGCCAGCCCACGGCGCAAGAAGCGGCCAACCGTATCTAGGAAGGTCTCCCAGGGTCAGGACTTCTCCAGGCAGCTCTAAAGCACAACTCTCTGGCTAGGAACCAAAGCTGGACTTCGCCTGAAGCAGCCACAGCACAACTCTCTGCGAGGAGCCAAAGGCAACAAACACTACTTTCCCACCCTTGCCTGGCTCACCAAGGACCCTTACCTATTGTCCCTGACACGACACCCCAGACTTAAGCTCCACAAATGGCACCTTTTCATCCTGGCATTTAACTCCCAGGCACTACCTTCACTAAAACTGACCATTCCCCTCCCAGGCACCTCCAAGCGTCTTCTCAGACATTCTGGATCAAACACTACATTGGAACGATACATCTCAAACACCTTCCTGCCATTCTGATGCTGTCTCCCACCCCCTTGCCTCCTAAAGCAGTCCCTCTACTTAGCTTGCATAGTTCCATGCCTCTCGAGGCAACCTCACTGCTCAGAACTCCCACGGCAGACGCCAGCCATGCTGCAGACCTTGACAAGTTCCTCTTCATCATCTGCAGAAACAAACCAAAACCAGGGAACAGCCTGTGGTGGCCCTCATCTCCACCACCCCAGCCATCCCGCCCAGCCTGTTCCTTACCAACCCTCGGGCTCCTCCAAAGCTCCTCAACATTGGCCTCGCCTGTCCCAAAGCCATTCCACAGTCTGACCTGGGGCATCTCCTGCTCTCCGTGCTCTAGGAGTGCAACAGAAGACAATGACCATGGTTATTGCAAAACTGACCGACCCCACAATCCTTCTCCTTACCGCCCTCACTCACCTCAAGCACTCATCCTACTCCAAAGATCCAGGGCAAGACCTGCAATACCAAACACAAACACTAATAGCACTGAACACCTTCTTCTCAATTCTAAGCTACCGCACACGCACACAAACCCCTTACCTCCTCACAGCCCTCCTCACTTGGCACCTTCACCTCTCCCGAGTTACCTGCAGCACCTGAAACACCAAGGGAAACAGACAAACCCTGAGAGAGGGTTCTAAGTCACACCCTTCCCTCACCAAGTCCCCACTCCCTCTCCCGTCACTCTGCTACTCCTCCATTGGCCTTTGCACGCCTTCCCTTCTCTTCTTTGATCCTGGGCACCACCTGCAGAACACAACATGAAAAGCTGGTTTTAATTTCACAAAAAACACAAGACGCTCACTCACTTGCTGCTTCAGTCTGATAAGCAGAACTCACCGAGTCCAAGACAGCTCAGGGGCACCCAGCTCTGCTTCGCACCTCGCTCCGCACCTACCAATTTAAAAATACACAGCAAGTCATAAGCCAGCCAAGAGAATAAAGCATAGCTTCCTTCTGAAACAAAAACTTTACCCACCTGCTTCCGTTACTCAGCTCAACCCTCCTCCATCAGCCTCTCACACAGGGCTAACCATCTCACCATCTGCAAGAACAACCTGGCCTTATTCACAGCAACGCCAAGTAAAAGCTTTATCGGCCTCTAAGACTCAGCCTAAGCTCACACTGACACTTGGGTTGTCTGAATATGAGTCTGTGTATGCCTGTCAATCTCAACACAGACCCTCACACCCTCTGCCTCAGACACTAACTCTACATAGACTATCACACCCACTCCCAAGCAGGCTCTCTGGCTCTGACTCATTAAACCCAAGCTTATTCTCACAGCTCTTCTGTCCATTCACACAGCTCATCGAGAGGAGAGAACTACACTGTGAATACAGAACCCCACCACATACGTTTCACAGTTCAAGAATTCCAGGTAAGAGAAAAACAGAGACAAGTAGAAAATGCACACCTAGCTTATTAATACAGAAAACTATACAGATAGCAAAGCATACTTCTCCTGGTTGCTTATCTTACCAACCCCAAGGACCCTAGGAAGACCATCAGCAAACCAGCTCCGACAAGCGTCATGGCAGTGCGAGGTGGCAGGCTCAACCTTAGCGGGCGTCCCCGCGCAGGCAACCTTCACCTGCCTGGGATGAGCTTCTGCCTCCCTCACGCAGCATGAGGCTCGGGCTTTCATACTCACAAAAACGCACGCTCGTTGCTACGCAGGGGGCCAGCCCACGTCGCAAGAAGCGGCCAACCGTATCTAGGAAGGTCTCCCAGGGTCAGGACTTCTCCAGGCAGCTCTAAAGCACAACTCTCTGGCTAGGAACCAAAGCTGGACTTCGCCTGAAGCAGCCACAGCACAACTCTCTGCGAGGAGCCAAAGGCAACAAACACTACTTTCCCACCCTTGCCTGGCTCACCAAGGACCCTTACCTATTGTCCCTGACACGACACCCCAGACTTAAGCTCCACAAATGGCACCTTTTCATCCTGGCATTTAACTCCCAGGCACTACCTTCACTAAAACTGACCATTCCCCTCCCAGGCACCTCCAAGCGTCTTCTCAGACATTCTGGATCAAACACTACATTGGAACGATACATCTCAAACACCTTCCTGCCATTCTGATGCTGTCTCCCACCCCCTTGCCTCCTAAAGCAGTCCCTCTACTTAGCTTGCATAGTTCCATGCCTCTCCAGGCAACCTCACTGCTCAGAACTCCCACGGCAGACGCCAGCCATGCCGCAGACCTTGACAAGTTCTTCTTCACCATTTGCAGAAACAAACCAAAAACAGGGAACAGCCTGTGGTGGCCCTCATCTCCACCACCCCAGCCATCCCGCCCAGCCTGTTCCTTAGCAACCCTCGGGGTCCTCCAAAGCTCCTCAACACTGGCCTCGCCTGTCCCAAAGCTATTCCACAGTCTGATTCCAAGCGTCTCCTCCTCTCCATGCCCTAGAAGAGCAAAAAAATCCAATGACCATGGTTCTTCCAAAAGTCACCGACCCCACAATCCTTCTCCTTACCTCCCTGACTCACCACAAGCTCTCATCTGACTCCAAAGGTCCAGGACAAGACCTGCAATACCAAACACAAAACTGAACTCCTTTGCTGTGTTCTTCTCAACACTGAGACACCACACTCTAAAGTAAACCCTCACTTTTTCACAACTGGAAAAGGAAACTGGAGCAGTGCCCCAGAAGACTATTGCTGAGGTGTCTGAAAGAAAGTATGTTCTTTCCTGAACTCTTACAAGTACTGAAAACAAATACTTATCCCACTTTTAAATAACCAGTGTAAACAGTCAGAATATAAAGAACGAGTCCAAACAACAGGCTTACCACCTTTAGTTTTAGCAGTGATGTGGAAGCGCCAACACAGATCACAATCAAATGCACTCATTGAAACAGTCAAGCTGTATTACTTTGCCCACTGTGCGATAGTGCTATAAAACATGCCATTTAATTTTTGTTATCTTTATGGCACATTTCAGACCTATTCCTGCTATTCTGATGCAGTTCCCCACCCCTCTTCTGCCAAAAAGTAGTCTTTCTGCTTAGTTTTTATAGTGACTTAAGTCTCAAATCGTACTTATTGCTCAAGTGTCCCATACTAGACACCTGGGTGTTGACAGCATCCACCCAATTCATTTCTCTCATCTGCAATAACAATAGGGAAAAAAAAAACAAACAAAAATGTAGCCATATAACATTTTAAAGGCAAACAATTTAAGAGAAACACTCTGAAATCTTAACTACATGCAGAGTGTAAAGAACCAGCGTCTCCTATGCTTTAGACTATTAACATAATAAATGAGCTAACAAGAAATTATTCTTAGACCTTTCCCTGCCAAATACCACCATTTCTTTAACAGCCTCATCCCAAAACAATAATAATATTCCCTTTTAGTCTTCTGTAAACTTAAGCATCAAACTTAGATTTTGTAATACCACAGACCCAAAAGCACTCTTACAAAAACTCTTAGCCACATAACCTGTATGTTTGTACAATAACCACAGCCATGACCACTATATACAAAAAAGAACAGAAACAAAATCCCATTAACGAGAACATAAACCAAAAACAACTTCTGCCATTACTTCTGTGGCTGAAAGCAAAAAAAAAAAAAACACTTAGCTTAGTACCCCCAATAACAATAACACCTCAAAGAAAATCACAGCACAAAGGACTTTAGTGGCACATGGACACATAAACATACTGGCAGCTTAAAACTTGCACCTAAAGAAAAACCCTTTTTAAAAAGTACAAAAACAAAACAGAAAACATTAAAAACACAAAACAGCCCAGAGACCTTACCTTGGAAAGAGCCAAACTTTAAAGAAACCCCTTTGTTTCGAAGCTCTGCCTTATATACCACAGGCCCTACCCACAACCCCTCCCTCAATTCCCTGGCTCGGGGGTGGGGCAAATTACCAGCTAGGATAAAAACAGGCTGACAAGGTACAGCTGGGTCTTTTTTTTCTGGGTTTGGTTTCTTGGTTGCTTTCTGGCTTGAACTTTTTGGCTTTCTTTTTTTGCTTTAGATTTGCATTCAAATTTCACAGACTACACAGCTTTGCTTTTATTCAGTTAGATTTTGAATTATATTTGGTTTCAGAGCACATAGGATTTTTCTGTCTCAGATTCTGGGGCTCAGACTCACATGGGTTTCTTTCCACACAGGCTGGTTCAGTCTCATGTATTTAAACTGCAGACACTCCAGCTCAGACTTAGGCTCAACCTGGCATTCACTGACTCACACATCCACACAAATCATACATTGAGGCTAACACAGACTCCCTGGCTCAGACTTGCTTTCACATTTTAAGTGAAAAAAGACATTGAGGTTATTTAGCCAAGGTGAGCCATGCTTAGAACACCCAAGTAACAACTTATTTCATGGTCTTGTAATTTTCATAAAACTGTATTTTTTCTTTCTTGTCAGTGTTTTCCAAGGGGTGTACATGTTAGAATAAAGGGATGGAAAATCTTCCATGTTTAGTGGATGAGTAGTGAAATGACAGGAGAGAGAAATGATAGTTGCTGAGGCAAGGGTGCAGCTTCTATATCTCTTTGTGTGTGCTTGTTTCCATTTCTTTTGTAGGTGCTGCAGGAAACTCCAGAGAGGTGAAGCTGACAACTGAGGAGGGCCGTGAGAAGGTAAGGGGGTTGTGTGTGGGGGTTTGGTGGTTTAGAGATGAGAAGAGCACGGCAAAGGGGTTCAGTATTTGTGTTTGGTGTTGCAGGGCCTGCCTTCTACCACTGGAGTCAGATGAGTGCTTGAGGTGAGTCAGGGAGGTAAGGAGAAAGATTGTGAGGTTGGGCACTTTTTCCAAGCACTGTGGTCATTTGTCTCTATTGTACTCCTAGGACCTGGAGAGAAGGAGAGGCTCAGTGTTGGACTCTACTATGGGATTGGAACAGGAAAACATAATGTTGAGGAGCTTTGAAGGAGGAAGAGGGCTGTTACAGACTGGGCCAGTATTGGTGGGTGGGGTGGTGGTGATGATGATGGCCAGCACAGGGTGTTCCTGTTGGTTCCTTTGTTTGTTGCAGGTTATACAGAGGAACTTGGCAGCTATGGCAGAGGCCCCGGACTTTGATGTGGGTGTTCTGAGCATCTAGGGCAGCTTGAGACCCATGGCACTATGGAAGTTAAGTAGAAGGATTGCTGGTTGGGACTGGAGGGTGAGAGACAAGGTCAGGAGGGCAGGAAGGGGTATGAAGTGTGGCATGGGGCTGAGGGGAAGGAAGGGGGTTACATTGCAGCATGAGCTTACATGGGTAGGGCAGCTACAGCTGGACTGTGTTATGGAGTGAGGGTGTCCCCCACAACCCTTCCCTCAGTGCCCTGGGTCAGGGGTGGGGCAAACCCCCAGCTGGGATAAAAACACCCTGATAATCCACAGCTGGGTCTTATTTTACCTACCTCTGGTTCATTGGCTGCTCCCCGGCTTTCATTTTCTGGCTTGCTTTCTGTGGTTTAACTCACATTCAAGACTCCCAAACCAAGAGGGCTCCCTCTCACGCAGACTGGTTCACACTCATACTCGCATTTAAACTGCACAGACACTCTCTGGCTCAGATTTTGCCTCACACTCACTTAGGCTCAGTCTGACACTGACTGGCTCATACAGCCACATAAATCTCTTACTGATTGTATCATAGAATTTCTGGTTCAAACTACTTGGATAAGGCTCCCTGGCTCAAACTCACTCTCACTGTCTAGCTGAAAACTAACATTCAGAGGACTCAGTCAAGGTGAGCTATGCTTGAAACACCCAAGTAGTAACTTATTTCAGGGTCGGCTGCAGCTTCTATTTTTTTTCTCAATGTGTGCCTGTTTCAATTTTGTTTTTAGGTGCCACAAGTAACTCGAGAGAGGTGAAACTGCCAGCTGAGGAGAGCTGTGAGAAGGTAGAAGGCTGCTTGTCTGTGTGAGTGGTGGCTCAGAGTTGAGAATAACATGGCAAAAAGTTCAGTACTCGTGTTTGTTATTGCAGGTCCTCCCTTCTGTCTCTGAAGTCAGATGAGTGTTTGAGGTGAGGCAGAGAAGTAACAATAGTGGTTTTGGGGGTCCATCACTTTTTGCAAGCACCATGGTCTATTCTCTCTATTGTACTCCTAGGTCCTGGAGGGGAGGAGAAGCCCAGCATCGTATTTTGCAATGCATTAGTAGAAGGTGAACATAATATTAAGAAGGCAAAGTAGACTTACAGAAGAGGTTGGCATCCATGGCTGGGGTGGTGGAAATGACTGCCTGAGAAGCATGTTACCATTTTTTTTCTTTGTTTCTGGCAGATGATGAAGAGGAACTTGGCAGTGACTGAAACATGGCTGGTGTCTGCCATGGGAGTTCTGAGCAGGGAGGCTGCCTTGAGACGCATGGCACTATGCTAAGTAGAGGGACTCTTTTGTGAGGCAGGGGGGTGGGGCAGAATGTCAAAATGGCAGGAAGGGTTTGGGAGGTAGCATTCCAATGTAGTATTTGAGCCAGAATGTCTGAGAATACCCTTGGAGGTGCCTGGGAGGGGAATGGTCAGTTTTAGCGCAGGTAGCACGTGGGAGTTAAATGCCAGGGTGAAAAGGTGCCATTTGTGGGGCTTAACACAGGGGCAATAGGTAATGGTCCTTGGTGAACCAGGCAAGGGTGGGAAAGTAGTGTTTGTTGTCTTTGGCTCCTTGCAGAGAGTTGTGCTGTGGCTGCTTCAGGTGAAGTCCAGCTTTGGTTCCTACCCAGAAAGTTGTACTTTAGAAGTGCCTGGAGAAGTCCTGACCCTGGGAGACCTTCCTAGATACGGTTGGCCGCTTCTTGTGACGTGGGCTGGCCCCCTGCGTAGCAATGAGCGTGCGTTTTTGTGAGCAAGAAAGACCGAGCCTCATGCTGTGTGAGGGAGGCAGAAGCTCATGCCAGGCAGGTGAACGTTGCCTGTGCGGGGACGCCTGCTAAGGTTGAGCCTGCCACCTCGCACTGCCATGACGCTTGTTGGAGCTGCTTTGCTGATGGTCTTCCCAGGGTCCTTGGTGTTGGTAGGATAAGTAACCCTGTGAAGTATCCTTTACTGTATCCTTTACTATCTCTAGAGTTTTTTGTGTTATTAAACTAGTTGCGAGTTCTCCATTGGTCTCTAGTTATCCCTCACCTGGAATTCTTGAACTCTGGAACATGTGTAGTGAGTTTTTATAATCACAGTGTAGCTCTCTATCTTGATAATCTGTGTGAATGGGCAGAAGAGCTCTGGGTATAAGCTGGTAATTAATGAGTCAGGGCCAGAGAGTCTACTTGGGAGTGGGTGTGATAGTATATCTGGAGTTTTAATGTCTGAGCCAGAGGGTGTGAAGGTCTGTGTTGAGATTGTCTGAATGTCAGTCTGTGTATGCCTGTCAACCTAGGGGTCTGTGTGAGTTTGGGCTGAGACTTGGAGGCAGAATAAGCTTTTGCTTGGCATTGCTGTGAATAAGGCCAGGTTGTTCTTGCAGATGGCAAGATGGTTAGCCACCTGTGTGAGGCTGATGGAAGAGGGTTGAGCTGAGTGAGGGTACCAGGTGAGTCAATTTGTGGCGTCAGCAGCCAGTTCCAGTTTATTCTCTTGGGGAGGGGGGGGACTTATGTCTTGCTGTGTGTTTTTAATTTGGAGGTGCAGGGCGAGGAGCGAAGGGGAGCTGTGTCTTCCAGAGCTGTCCTGGATGCGGTGAGTTCTGCTTAGCAGACTGAAGCAGCAAGTGATGGAGTGTCTTGAAGCTTTTGTGAAATTAAAACCAGCTCTTCATGTTGTGTTCTGCAGGCGGTGCCCGGGCTCTAAAAAGAGAAGGGAAGGCCTGCAAAGGCCAGTGGAGGATTAGCAGAGTGATGGGAGAGGGAGCGGGGACTTCTGGAGGGAAGGGTGTTACTTTGAACCCTCTCTCAGGGTTTGTCTGTTTGCCTTTGTGTTTCAGGTGTTGCAGGTAATTCAGGAGAGGTGAAGGGGCCAAGTGGGGAGGGCTGTGAGGAGGTAAGGGTTTTGTATGTGTGTGTGCAGTAGCTTAGAATTGAGAAGAAGGTGTTCAGTGCTTTTAGTATTTGTGTCTGGTATTGCAGGTCTTGCCTGGACCTTTGGAGTCGGATGAGTGCTTGAGGTGAGTCAGGGAGGTAAAGAGAAGGATTGCGGGCTCGTTCACTTTTGCAAGAACCATGGTCGTTGAACTTTTTTGCTCTTCTAGGACATGGAGAGCAGGAGACGCTTGGAATCAGACTGTGGACTGGCTTTGGGACAGGCGAGGCCAGTGTTGAGGAGCTTTGGAGGAGCCCGAGGGTTGGTAAGGAACAGGCCAGGCGGGATGGCTGGGGTGGTGGCTGCCACAGGCTGTTCCCTGTTTTTGGTTTGTTTCTGGCAGATGACGAAGAGGAACTTGTCAAGGTCTGCAGCATGGCTGACGTCTGCCGTGGGAGTTCTGAGCAGGGAGGTTGCCTCGAGATGCATGGGACTCCGCACGCTAAGTAGAGGGAATCTTTTGTGAGGCAGGGGGGTGGGGGACAATGTCAGAATGGCAGGAAGGTGTTTGAGATGTAGCCTTCCAATGTAGTATTTGAGGCAGAATGTCTGCGAAGACGCTTGGTAGGTGCCTGGGAGGGGAATAGTCAGTTTCAGTGTAGGTAGTGCCTGGGAGGTAAATGCCAGGATGAAAAGGTGCCATGTGTGGGGCTTAAGTCTGGGGTGTTGTGTCAGGCACAATAGGTAATGGTCCGTGGTGAAACACGCAAGGGTGGGAAAGTAGTGTCTGTTGCCTTTGGCTCCTTGCAGAGTGTTGTGCTGTGGCTGCTTCAGGCGAAGTCCAGCTTTAGTTCCTAGCCAGAGAGTTGTGCTTTAGAACTGCCTGGAGAAGTCCTGTCCCTTGGAGACTTTCCTAGATATGCTTGGCTGCTTCTTGTGACGTGGGCTGGCCCCCTGCGTAGCAATGAGTGTGCGTTTTTGTGAGTATGAAAGCCCGAGCCTCATGCTGTGTGAGGGAAGCAGAAGCTCTTCGCATCCAGGTGACCATTGCCTGCGTGGGGACGCCCGCTAAGGTTGAGCCTGCTACCTCACACTGCCATGATGATTGTCGGAGCTGGTTTGCTGATGTTCTTACCAGGGTCCTTGGGGTTGGTAGGATAAGTAACCCTGTGAAGTATCCTTTACTATCTCTAGAGTTTTTTGTATTAATAAGCTAGTTAAGAGTTCTCCATTTGTCTCTAGTTATCCCTCACCTGGAATTCTTGAACTCTGGAACATGTGTAGTGAGTTTTTATAATCACAGTTTAGCTTTCTATCTTGATAATCTGTGTGAATGGGCAGAAGAGCTCTGGGAATAAGTTTGTAATTAATGAGTCAGGGCCAGAGAGTCTGCTTGGGAGTGAATGGGATACTCTATGTAGAGTTAGTGTCTGAGCCAGAGGGTGTGAAGGGCTGTGTTGAGAATGTCTGAATGTCATTCTGTGTATGCCTGTCAACCCCCGTGTTGGTGTGAGCTTGGGCTGAGTCTTAGAGGCAGAATAAGCTTTTGCTTGGCATTGCTGTGAATAAGGCCCAGTTGTTCTTGCAGGTGGGGAGATGGTTAGCCACGTGTGAGAGGCTGATGGAGGAGGGTTGAGCTGAGTGAGGGGACCAGGTGAGTCAATTTGTGGTGTCAGCAGCCAGTTCCAGTTTATTCTCTTGGGGGGGACTTATGTCTTGCTGTGTGTTTTTAATTTGGAGGTGCAGAGCAAGGAGTGAAGTGGAGCTGGGTGCCCCAGAGCTGTCCTGGAGTCGGTGAGTTCTGCTTATCAGACTGAAGCAGCAAGTGACGGAGTGTCTTGAAGCTTTTGTGAAATGAAAACCAGCTCTTCATGTTGTGTTCTGCAGGCGGTGCCCGGGCTCAAAGGAGGGAAGGGAAGAGGTGCAAAGGCCAGCGGAGGAGTAGCAGAGTGATGGGAGAGGGAGTGGGGACTTGGTGAGGGAAGGGTGTGACTTTGAACCCTCTCTCAGGGTTTGTCTGTTTGCCTTTGTGTTTCAGGTGCCGCAGGTAACTCAGGAGAGGTGAAGGTGCCAATGGTGGAGGGCTGTGGGGAGTTAAGGGGTTTGTGTGTGTGTGTGCAGTAGCTTAGAATTGAGAAGAAGGTGTTCAGTGCTTTTAGTATTTGTGTTTGGTATTGCAGGTCTTGCCTGGACCTCTGGAGTTGGATCAGTGCTTGTGGTGAGTCAGGGAGGTAAGGAGAAGGATTGCGGGCTCGGTCAGTTTTGCCAGAACAATGGTGGTTGGACTTTTTTTCTCTTCTAGTTCATGAAGACCAGGAGACGCTTGGAATCAGACTGCGGAATGGCTTTGGGACAGGCGACGCCAGTGTTGAGGATCTTTGGAGGAGGCCGAGGTTTCGTAAGGAACAGGCAGGGAGGGATGGCTGGGGTTGTGGAGATGAGGGCCAACACAGGCTGTTCCCTGTGTTTGGTTTGTTTCTGGCAGATGTCGAAGAGGAACTTGTCAAGGTCTGCAGCATGGCTGACGTCTGCCGTGGGAGTTCTGAGCAGTGAAGTTGCCTCGAGAGGCATGGAACTATGCAAGCTAAGTAGAGGGACTCCTTTAGGAGGTGAGGGGGTGGGGGACAACATCAGAATGGCAGGAAGGGGGTTGAGACGTAGCCTTCCAGTGTAGTATTTGAGCCAGAATGTCTGAGAAGACGCTTGGAGGTGCCTGGGAGGGGAATGGTCAGTTTCAGTGTAGGTAGTGCCTGGGAGTTAAATGCCAGGATGAGAAGGTGCCATTTGTGGGGCTTAAGTCTAGTGTGTTGTGTCAGGGACAATAAGTAATGGTCCGTGGTGAACGAGGCAAGGGTGGGAAAGTAGTGTTTGTTGTCTTTGGCTCCTTGCAGAGTAATGTGCTGTGGCTGCTTCAGGCGATGTCCAGCTTTGGTTCCTAGCCGGAAAGTTGTACTTTAGAACTGCCTGGAGAAGTCCTGACCCTGGGAGACCTTCCTAGATATGGTTGGCCGCTTCTTGCGACGTGGGCTGGCCCTCTGCGTAGCAATGAGCGTGCGTTTTTGTGAGTATGAAAGCCCGAGCCTCATGCTGAGTGAGGGAGGCAGAAGCTCATCCCAGGCAGGTGAACGTTGCCTGCGCGGGGACGCCCGCTAAGGTTGAGCCTGCCACCTCGCACTGCCGTGATGATTGTCGGAGCTGGTTTGCTGATGGTCTTCCCAGGGTCCTTGGGGTTGGTAAGATATCCCTCACCTGGAATTCTTGAACTCTGGAACATGTGTAGTGAGTTTTTACAGTCACAGTGTAGCTCTGTATCTTGATAATCTGTGTGATTGGGCAGAAGAGCTCTGGGAATAAGCTTGTAATTAATGAGTCAGGGCTAGAGAGTCTACTTGGAATTGGGTTTGATAGTATATCCGGAGTTTTAATGTCTGAGCCAGAGTGTGTGAGGGTCTGTGTTGAGATTGTCTGAATGTCAGTCTGTGTACGCATGTTAACCTAAGTGTCAGTGTGAATCTGGCCTGAGACACAGAGGCAGAATTAACTTTTGCTTGGCATTGTGGTGACTAATGCCAGGTTGTTCTTGCAGATGGGGAGATGGTTAGCCACGTGTGAGAGGCTGATGTAGGAGGGTTGAGCAGTGTTGAAGGTACCAGGTAGGTAAACTTGTTGTGTCAGAAGGAAGTTATGCCTTATTCTCCTGGGGGGCTTATGACTTGCTGTGTATTTTTAATTTGGAGGTGCAGAACAAGGAGCTAAGTGAGACCTGTGACCTAAGGCTGACTTGAGCAACTTAAGCTGTATTTTGCAGACTGAATCAGCAACTGAGTGTCTTATAATTTTCTTGAAATGAAAACATCCCTTGTTGTTGTTTTCTGTAGGCAGTGCTCGGGCTTGAAGAAGAGAACTGCAGACCTCCTAAAGTCAGTCCATGAGCAGTAAAGTGACTGGAGAGGGAGATGGGACTTGGGGAGACATGGCTGCAGTTTGGAACCTTATCTGTGTGCTTCTACATGTTTTTCAGGTTCTGCAGCCAACTCAGGAGAGGTGAAGACCTAAACCAAGGAGGGCTGTGAGAAGATAAAAGGGCTGTGTGTGCGGGTGGCTGCTCAAAGTTGAGAATATCAGGGCAGAGGGGTTCAGTATTTGTGTTTGGTATTGCAGGTTCTGCCTTCTAAATCTAGAGTCACGTGAGCGTGTGAGGTGAGGCAGGGTGGTAACAACAGGGGTTGTCGGTTAGTCACTTTTTGCAAGCACCATGGTAATTTGTCTGTCTCGTACTCCTAGGTTGTGGAGGGCAAGAGAAAGCCCGGCATCAGACTCTGCAATCAATTTGGAGCATGAGAGCACAATGTTGAGGAGCATTGGGAGGAGGAAGAGGATTGTTATGGAACAGGCTGGTGTTGTTGGCTGGGGTGGGGCTAGTGACAGCCAGCCCAGTGTGTTCCCATTTGTTTGTTGTTGCAGATGATGAAGAGAAACTCGGCAACTGTGGCAAGATCTCAGGACTTTGATGTGCGAGTTCGCAACATTGGGCCTGTCTGGAGACCATGGCACTATGGAAGCTAAGTAGAGGGACTCTTGTTTGGGGTAAGAAGATTGAGGTACACTGTCAGGATAGCAGGAAGGGGGTTGAAATGTGGCATGGGGCCGAGAGAAAGGCAGTGGGCTACTCAGCCCTATGAGGTAACTGTGGGCAGGGCAGCTCCAGCTTGACTGTTAAATAGTACAAGAGGTCCGTGTTCTGTATCAGCACCTCTTCAGGTCTTGATATCCGCATTGCTCATTGAGCACAAGGTTCTCAGCGCATTCCTCTGGCACTGTTCTTTGGATCCTGACCCCTTGCATCAGTCACCTAAGTGCCGGCTGGAAAATTCCTTTCCAGTTTTACAAGCATAAAGCACAGTGGGGCTTGTACCTGGTATCATCAATTGGTTAACAGTAGTGAAGGTAGTGCCTGAGAGTTAAATGCCAGGATGAAAAGGTACCATTTGCGGGGCTCCTGTCTGGGGTGTCGTGTCGGGAACAATAGGTAATGGTCCTTGGTGAAACACACAAAGATAGGAAAGCACTGTTTTTTGTCTTTGGCTCCTTCCTGGTGTTCTGCTTCGGATTTTCCAGAAAAGTCTAGCATTGGTTCCTACCCAGAAAGTTTTGCTTTAGAAGTGCCTGGAAAAGTTCAGACCCTTCAAGACCTTTCTAGATATTGCTCACTACTTCTTCTGACATAGGCTGGCCCCCTGCGTCAGAATGAGTGTGCATTTTCGTGAGTATGAAAGCCCGAGCCTCATGCTGTGTGAGGGAGGCAGAAGCTCATGCCAGGCAGGTGAAGGTTGCCTGTGCGGGGACGCCCGTTAAGGTTGGGCCTGCCACCTTGCACTGCCATGATGATTGTCGGAGCTGGTTTGCTGATGGTCTTCCCAGGGTCCTTGGGGTTGGTAGGTTAAGTAACCCTGAGAAGTATCCTTTACTGTATCCTTTGCTATCTCTATAGATTTTGTATTAATAAACTAGTTGAGAGTTCTCCATTTGTCTCTAGTTGTCCCTCACCTGGAATTCTTGAACTCTGGAACATGTGTAGTGAGTTTTTCTAATCACAGTGTAGCTCTCTATCTTGATCATCTGTGTGAATGGGCAGAAGAGCTCTGGGAATAAGCTTGTAATTAATGAGTCAGGGCCAGAGAGTCTACTTGGGAGCGGGTATGATAGTATATCTGGAGTTTTAATGTCTGAGCCAGAGTGTGTGAGGGTCTGTGTTGAGATTGTCTGAATGTCAGTCTGTGTATGCATGTTAACCTAAGTGTCAGTGTGAATCTGGCCTGAGACACAGAGGCAGAATTATCTTTTGCTTGGCATTGTGGTGACTAATGCCAGGTTGTTCTTGGAAATGGCGAGGTGGTTACCCACGTGTGAGAGTCTGATGTAGGAGGGTTGAGCAGAGTTGAAGGTACCAGGTGGGTAAACTTGTTGTGTCAGACAGAAGTTATGCCTTATTCTCCTGGGGGGCTTATGACTTGCTGTGTATTTTTAATTTGGAGGTGCAGAACAAGGAGCTAAGTGAGACCTGTGACCTAGAGATGACTTGAGCAAGGTGAGCTATATTTTGCAGATTGAATCAGCAACTGAGTGTCTTATAATTTTCTTGAAATGAAAACATCCCTTGTTGTTGTTTTCTGTAGGCAGTGCTTGGGCTTGAAGAAGAGAGCTGCAGACCTGCGAAGGTCAGTCCATCAGCAGTAAAGTGACCGGTGAGGGAGATGGGATTTGGGGAGGCATGGCTGCAGTTTGGAACCCTATCTGTGTGCTTCTACATGTTTTTCAGGTGCTGCAGCCAACTCAGGAGAGGTGAAGACCCAAATCAAGGAGGGCTGTGAGAAGATAAAAGGGTTGTGTGTGGGGGTGGCTGCTCAAAGTTGAGAATATCAGGGCAGAGGGGTTCAGTATTTGTGTTTGGTATTGCAGGTTCTGCCTTCTGAATCTAGAGTCACGTGAGCGTGTGAGGTGAGGCAGGGTGGTAACAATAGGGGTAGTGGGTTAGTCACTTTTTGCAAGCACCATGGTAATTTGTCTGTCTCGTACTCCTAGGTTGTGGAGGGCAAGAGAAAGCCTGGCTGGCATCAGACTCTGCAATCAATTTGGAGCATGAGAGCACAATGTTGAGGAGCATAGGAGGAGGAAGAGGGTTGTTATGGAACAGGCTGGTGTTGTTGGCTGGGGTGGGGCTAGTGACAGCCAGCCCAGTGTGTTCCCATTTGTTTGTTGTTGCAGATGATGAAGAGAAACTCGGCAACTGTGGCAAGATCTCAGGACTTTGATGTGCGAGTTCGCAACATTGGGCCTGTCTGGAGACCATGGCACTATGGAAGCTAAGTAGAGGGACTCTTGTTTGGGATAAGAAGATTGAGGTACACTGTCAGGATAGCAGGAAGGGGGTTGAAATGTGGCATGGGGCCGAGAGAAAGGCAGTGGGCTACTCAGCCGTATGAGGTAACTGTGGGCAGGGCAGCTCCAGCTTGACTGTTAAATAGTACAAGAGGTCCGTGTTCTGTATCAGCACCTCTTCAGGTCTTGATATCCGCATTGCTCATTGAGCACAAGGTGCTCAGCGCATTCCTTTGGCACTGTTCTTTGGATCCTGACCCCTTGCATCAGTCACCTAAGTGCCGGCTGGAAAATTCCTTTCCAGTTTTACAAGCATAAAGCACAGTGGGGCTTGTACCTGGTATCATCAATTGGTTAACAGTAGTGAAGGTAGTGCCTGAGAGTTAAATGCCAGGATGAAAAGGTACCATTTGCGGGGCTCCTGTCTGGGGTGTCGTGTCGGGAACAATAGGTAATGGTCCTTGGTGAAACATACAAAGATAGGAAAGCACTGTTTTTTGTCTTTGGCTCCTTCCTGGTGTTCTGCTTCGGATTTTCCAGAAAAGTCTAGCATTGGTTCCTACCCAGAAAGTTTTGCTTTAGAAGTGCCTGGAAAAGTTCAGACCCTTCAAGACCTTTCTAGATATTGCTCACTACTTCTTCTGACATAGGCTGGCCCCCTGCGTCAGAATGAGTGTGCATTTTCGTGAGTATGAAAGCCCGAGCCTCATGCTGTGTGAGGGAGGCAGAAGCTCATGCCAGGCAGGTGAACGTTGCCTGCGCGGGGACGCCCGCTAAGGTTGGGCCTGCCACCTCGCACTGCCATGATGATTGTCGGAGCTGGTTTGCTGATGGTCTTCCCAGGGTCCTTGGGGTTGGTAAGATAAGCAACCATGAGATGTAGGCTTTGCTATCGCTATAGTTTTCTGTATTAATAAGCTAGCTGTGAGTTTTCTGCTTGTCTCTGGTTTTCTGTCGGCTGGAATTCTTGAACTCTGGAACGTATGTGGTGGGGTTTTATCTTCACAATGTAGTTCTCTCCTCTTGATGATCTGTGTGAATGGACAGAAGAGCTCTGAGAATAAGCTTGTAGTTAATGACTCAGGGCCAGAGAGTCCACTTGGGAGTGGGTGTGAAAGTCTATGTAGAGTTAGTGTCTGAGCCAGAGTGTGTGAGGGTCTGTGTTGACATTGTCTGAATGTCAGTCTGTGTATGCCTGTCAACCTACGGGTCGGTGTGAGCTTGGGCTGAGACTTGGAGGCAGAATAAGCCTTTGCTTGGCATCGCTGTGAATAAGGCCCGGTTGTTCTTGCAGATGGCGAGATAGTTAGCCACGTGTGAGAGGCTGATTGAGGAGGGTTGAGCTGAATGACGGAACCAGGTGAGTCAATCTGTGGTGTCAGAAGCAAGTTCCAGTTTATTCTCATGGGGGGCTTATGACTTGGTGTATGTTTTTAATTTGGAGGTGCGGAGTGAGGAGTGAAGCGAGCTGGGTGCCCCAGAGCTGTCTTGGACTTGGTGAGTTCTGCTTATCAGACTGAAGCAGCAGCTGCTGGAGAGTCTTGTAGTTTTTGTGAAATTAAAACCAGCTCTTCATGTTGTGTTCTGCAGGCGGTGCGCGGGCTCAAAGAAGAGAAGGGAAGAGGTGCAAAGGCCAGCGGAGGAGTAGCAGAGTGATGGGAGAGGGAGCGGGGACTTCCGGAGGGGAGGGTGTGACTTTGAGCCCTGTCTCAGGGTTTTTCTGTTTGCCTTTGTGTTTCAGGTGCCGCAGGTAACTCGGGAGACGTGAAGGGTCTAGCTGGGGAGGGCTGTGAGGAGGTAAGGGGTTTGTTTGTGTGTGCGATAGCTTAGAATTGAGAAGAAGGTGTTCAGTGCTTTTAGTATTTGTGTTTGGTATTGCAGGTCTTGCCCTGGACCTCTGGAGTCATATGAGAGCTTGTGGTGAGTCAGGGCGGTAAGGAGAAGGATTGGGGGCTCGGTCACTTTTGCGAGAACCACGGCCCTTGGATTTTTTTTCTCTTCTAGTTCATGAAGAGCAGGAGACGCTTGGAATCAGACCGTGGAATGGCTTTGGGACAGGCGAGGCCAGCGTTGAGGAGCTTTGGAGGAGCCCGAGGGTTGGTAAGGAACAGGCCAGGCGGGATGGCTGGGGTGGTGGAGATGACGGCCAACAGAGGCTGTTCCCTGTTTTTGGTTTGTTTCTGGCAGATGATGAAGAGGAACTTGTCAAGGTCTGCAACATGGCTGGCATCTGCCGTGGGAGTTCTGAGCAGTGAGGTTGCCTCGAAACGCATGGGACTGTGCATGCTAAGTAGAGTGACTCTTTTGTGAGGCGAGGGGGTGGGGGACAATGTCAGAATGGCAGGACGGGGTTTGAGACGTAGCATTCCAATGTAGTATTTGAGCCAGAATGTCTGAGAAGACGCTTGGAGGTGCCTGGGAGGGGAATGGTCAGTTTCAGCGTAGGTAGCGCCTGGGAGTTACATGCCAGGATGAGAAGATGCCGTTTGTGGGGCTTAAGTCTGGGGTGTCGTGTCAGGGGCAGTAGGTAAGGGTCCTTGGTGAGCCAGGCAAGGGTGGGAAAGTAGTGTTTGTTGCCTTTGGCTCCTCGCAGAGAGTGGTGCTGTGGCTGCTTCAGGAGAAGTCCAGCTTTGGTTCCTAGCCGGAAAGTTGTACTTTAGAACTGCCTGGAGATGTCCTGAGCCTTGGAGACCTTCCTAGATTTGCTTGGCCGCTTCTTGCGACGTGGGCTGGCCCCCTGCGTAGCAATGAGCGTGCGTTTTTGTGAGCATGAAAGCCCGAGCCTCATGCTGTGTGAGGGAGGCAGAAGCTCATCCCAGGCAGGTGAACGTTGCCTGCGCGGGGACGCCCGTTAAGGTTGGGCCTGCCACGTCACGCTGCCATGACGCTTGTCGGAGCTGGTTTGCTGATGGTCTTCCCAGGGTCCTTGGGGTTGGTAAGATAAACAAACATGAGAAATGTCCTTTACTGTATCCTTTACTAGTTCCACCATTTCTGATATTATTAAACTTGTGGAGAGTTCTATGTTTGTCTCTGGTTTTCTGTTCCCTGGAATTTTTTAACTTTTGAACATTTGTGGTGGTTTTTTATAATCACAGTGTAGTTTTGTACCTGTGATCATGTGTGTGACAGATAACATTTCTCATCGCTTATGTTGAAGCCTCCCAGCGCCAGGTGCTCCGTACTGGGGGGAGTAAAGACAAGGGGGGGGGGGGGGTGTTACCCAGAGGTCCTTAATTCACACTGTATCTTCATGGGTGGGAAAGGGGCAAAGAGGGAAATACCCGTTTAGAAAGTAGCCAAGGAATTCCCTGTTTATTTCCTCTGATCTAAATTTGCCGTTAGTTTGGAAATGAGGCTGTTCACTGTAGCTTTAAGGAGCTGAAAGATCTGGAGCTTGTAATTCTCTCTCTATGAAATGAGTGAGGCCTGCAGCAGGGCAGGGCTCATTGCTCTCCTTTTGTTCTGCAAATAGACCTTGCCTTGTTATGGCCTGGGGGAGCCCACCCAGCTCATCACAGCCTTTCTGTCAGGGAGGACTTCGGTTGCTGCTGCTGCTCCCCTGGTTTCCTCCTGTTTGGACACCGGCCTTTCTCCAGTAGATGCATCAGGTTTCTTCATAACTGCTAGGTGTTCTAGATGCAGAGACAGCATTGTGACGGAGCTGATCCTGATCTCGATCTGTGTTGCAGGGTGCTTGTAACAGAAGATGCATCGAGTTATCAGACTGGGTGTCTTCAGGGCTCCTCTGTTTATGCTGAATGATTTCAAGTCTCAACCTGGTGAGAACAGGCAGAATCTTTATGTGCTCTGCTGCTATTTCTGAACAATTGCTGGTCATTCCTATCTTATTTTTGCTCATTTCTTACCAGTTTTAAGACTATTTTGGCTGTTTCTAACCCATTTTTCCCATTGCTAAGTCATTTTGAGTCTTTTTTGGCTATTTCTAAAAAATTGATGGCCACTTCTGTCTTATTTTTGCCTGTTTCTCACTAGCTTTAAGCCATTTTAGGCTATTTCTGAACAGTTTCTTGCCATTTCTAGCCTGTTATAAGCTTTTCTTAGCTATTTCTAAACTGGCTTGGCCTATTTCTAACCTTTTTTTGCCAAGTTCTAAGTCTTTTTAAGCCCTTTTGGCCATTTCCAAACCTTTTTTTGTCCTGTTCTTACCAATTTCTTGCCATTTCTAACCCGGTTTTGCCCTTGCCTATGTGGACAGGCTCCTGGCTGTGTGCTGTCTGTGCAGGTGTCCAGCAGGCCCCTTCCTCTTCTTGCTTTACTTATGTCTTTTTAGGGTTTGATTTCAGAACTCTCTGGCAGGCACATTGCACCCCAACTTACTGTTTAACTACAGCAGCAGGTTGCAGCGGCTTAGTTTCATAGGTTGTACAAAGGTAGCGAAGGAGTTGGGCAAGCCTGGTGTTAACAGTCCTCTCAAGGTCTGTATGTATCAGGAGGTGATGGAATGCTTCCATGTGATTGTGGTATTGTGGCAACTATCCTTTAGGACTTAAGTACTCCACAGCAGTAGAGGAGAGTGTCTCAAACCAGTTCTTAAGGCTCCTGAGTTACGTGCTTAATGAGTTATGTGCTGAGCTATGTACTGCTTAATTTGGGGCACGGAAAGTAAGTGATTACATCAGTTAGATGCTGTAGTTGGGAGAACTAGTGCCTGGGTTTAGTCCCAGTTAAGTGAGAAGGGCTTAAATGGCAGCGAGATTTAGTAAGAATCCAGCTGTGCTGATACTTGGCACCACATGTAGCAACCTGAACTATCCAATCACTGTGTGCTTACTCTGCATGCACTTGTGCTTATCTTGCTTTTCTATAGATGTGATGTTATAGCTGACTAGTCTGGCAGTAATGCGTGTTTGGGTTTCGCTTATCTGACATGCTGAGGGCAAAACGCTTCACTTGTCAAGGTTTCAAACAACCCCAGCATGGTCATTGCACTCTTCAGAAGCACTCATTTGATCTTGACTGTTTCTTAACAGGCATGTGGCATTGTTACGAGCATCTCGAAGGAACACCTTGGGTCTGACCTCACTGTTTCTGATACTGGATTCCAGAGAGACTTCAGAGTGTACCTGCAGCTGAGGCAAACATGGGTAGCATTTAATAATTGCCCTTTCAACTTGGTACCTGTTAATAGACATTCAGGAGGTTTAGTCGCTGTCTTGCTACAGTTTCTGCCTTGGTAAATCTCCTCCTCTACATATGGTGCTCACAGAAGGAAGCACAATTCTCTTTATGCTTTTTCTGCAAGGCTACCAGTGTATGTGTAAGGGGCCATAATGTGGTCGCAGTAGTGATGAGAGTGAAAAACGCTGGTGTTACTAGCAATCTGCTTGCTCTGTAGCAATTTCTTGCTATGTCTAACCCTTTTCCTAACTTGGTTTAACCCATTTTTGGCCATTTCAAATCCATTTTAAGGGGGTTATTTTTGGCTATTTCTAAACAATCGATGGCCACTTCTATCTTATTTTTGCCCACTTCTTACCCTATTTAAGTCTTTTTTGGCTATTTCTGAGCAGTTCCTTGCCATTTCTAGACTGTTTTAAGCTTTTCTTAGCTCTTTCTAAACTGGCTTGGCCTATTTCTAACCCTTTTTTGCCCAATTCTAAGTCTTTTTAAGCCCTTCTGGCTGTTTCCAAACCAGTTTTGTCCTGTTCTTACCAATCTCTTGCCATTTCTAACCCCTTTTTGCCCTTTCCTGACTTGGTTTAAACCATTTTTGGCCCTTTCTAGCCCATTTTAAGTCTTTTTTTTTTTGCTATTTCTGAACAATTGCTGGTCATTCCTATCTTACTTTTGCTCATTTCTTACCAGTTTTAAGACTGTTTTGGCTGTTTCTACCCCATTTTTCCCATTGCTAACCCATTTTAAGTCTTTTTTGGCTGCTTCTAAAAAATTGATGGTCTTTTCTATCTTCTTTTACCTGTTTCTTACCAGTTTTAAGCCATTTGGGGCTATTTCTGAACAGTCCCTTGCCATTTCTAGCCTGTTTTAAGCTTTTCTTGGGTATTTCTAAACTGGCTTGGCCTATTTCTAACCATTTTTTACCATGTTCTAAGTCTTTTTAAGCTCTTTTAGCCATTTCCAAACCAGTTTTGTCCTGTTCTTACCATTCTTTTGCCGTTTCTAACCCCTTTTTTTCCTTTCCCAACTTGGTTTAAACCATTTTTGGCCCTTTCTCATCCATTTGAAGTCTTTTGGCTATTTTGGAACAATTGCTGGTCATTCCTATCTTACTTTTGCCCATTTCTTACTAGTTTTAAGACTATTTTGGCTGTTTCTAACCCATTTTTCCCATTGCTAACCCATTTCAAGTCTTTTTTGGCTATTTCTAAACAATTGATGGCCACTTCTATCTTATTTTTGCTCACTTCTTGCCCTTTTTAGGTCTTTTTGGGCTCTTTCTCAACAATTGATGGCCATTTCTAGCCTGTTTTAAGCATTTCTTAGCGATTTCTAAACCGGCTTGAGCTATTTCTAACCCTTTTTTAGCATGTTCTAAGTCTTTTTAAGCCATTTTGGCCATTCCCAAACCTTTTTTGACTAGTTCTTTCCACTTCTAACCCATTTTTGCCCTTTCCTGACTTGCTTTGAAACATTGTTATTCTTTTCTAACCCATTTTAACTCCTTTGTGCTATTTCTATACAGTTTACAGTCATCTCCATCCTTTTTTTGCCCATTTCCTAGCATTTTTAAGCCATTTTTGCTACTTCTGAACAGTTCCTTGCCATTTCTAGCCTGTTTTAAGGTTTTCTTAGCTCTTTCTAAACTGGCTTGGCCTATTTCTAACCCTTTTTTGCCCAATTCTTTTTAAGCCCTTCTGGCTGTTTCCAAACCGGTTTTGTCCTGTTCCTACCAATTTCTTGACATTTCTAACCCATTTTTGTGCTTTCCCATCTTTATTTAAACCATTTTTGGCCCTTTCTAGCCCATTTTAAGTCTTTTTTTTTGCTATTTCTGAACAATTGCGGGTCATTCCTATCTTACTTTTGCCCATTTCTTACCAGTTTTAAGACTGTTTTGGCTGTTTCTACCCCATTTTTCTCATTGCTAACCCATTTTAAGTCTTTTTTGGCTGCTTCTAAACAATTGAGGGTCCTTTCTATCTTTTGCCTGTTTCTTATTAGTTTTAAGCCGTTTTGCTCTATTTCTGAACAGTTCCTTGCCATTTCTAGCCTTTTTAAGCTTTTCTTGGGTATTTCTAAACTGGCTTGGCCTATTTCTAACCCTTTTCTACCCAATTCTAAGTCTTTTTAAGCCCTTCTGGCCCTTTCCAAACTGGTTTTGGCCTGTTGTGACCAACTGCTTGTCATTTCTAACACCCCTTTTTGCCTTTTCCCAATCTGGTTTGCTCCTCAGAGAGAATATAAAAGAGGCTTGCTCCAAGCCCCTGTGTCCAACCTGGCCTTGAGCACTGCCAGGGATGGGGCAGCCACAGCTTCTCTGGGCACCCTGTGCCAGCGCCTCAGCACCATCACAGGGAAGAGCTTCTGCCTAAGAGCTCATCTCAGTGGAGGAACTGCACTGCTGAGGAGAAGGCAGGGGCTGGAGGGAGGGAGAACCAGGAACTGCACGTCAGACCCATTATTTTTCTGTAATGAGGGTGGTGAAGAACTGGCACAGGTTGCCCAGAGAGGTGGTGGAGGCACCATCCCTGGAGACATTCAAGGCCAGGCTGGATGTGGTTCTGAGCACCCTGCTCTAGTTGAAAATGTCCCTGCTCATTGCAGGGGAGGCTGGACTAGAAGACCTTTAAAGGTCTCTTCCAACCATAACTGTTCTATGATCCTATGGTTAGAACCCCAGGGAATGCAGGCATTTCCCTACAGCTGCCGAGGGTCTCTTTAAAACCCCAAAGCCACAATTATCCTTCTTTCTTATGGACGGGCTTCTCACACTTTGGTGTGTCTGGTGGGGATTGTGCCATTGCTGAAGCTCCTCTTTGGTACCTTGAGCTAAAGTGCTTTGCGGCCACGAGGTTAAATTCATCTGGGGGAACATATTTTAATGCAGCCAGGGAGGGGAAACTGGCTTATTTGAAATACTGAACATGTCTGTTCAGCCTGTGATTCACAGTAAACATTTGCTACCACCAGTACCAACGCGAGTAACACCCAGCTCTGGGCATATTCACTTTTATTTCAGCCTGTTTGACCTGGTCACTTAACAGCATAGCAAGTATCACATCTTGAAAGCAAAGCTCCTCTGGTGCAGCTGATGGACCCCTGAGCCCAGCAGGAGGCCTGAGGCTGCTTTTCCCTTTACCGCCAAGAACAATGGCACTTGAACCACAGCAGGATGTAGAGCTTTTGTG
Source organism: Pezoporus flaviventris (assembly GCF_033815535.1). Classification (NCBI taxonomy): domain Eukaryota; kingdom Metazoa; phylum Chordata; class Aves; order Psittaciformes; family Psittacidae; genus Pezoporus; species Pezoporus flaviventris. The sequence goes on from NW_026892645.1 coordinate 180,317, forward strand.
TGCATAACCCCAAATGTATCTACCTTTCCCAGCCTGCCAGGCATGTGGCATTAGTGCAGGTTTCTAATTCACTAAGGGGTATTACCTGGTAAACGTTTGACAGTGACAAGACTTCAGCTGTACCATAGCGATGGGGGGGCTTACAGACCAGAACACACACAGCCTGTTCCACGGATGGGCTTTCCCGGCAGCCCCGGGCCCCACTCACAGGGACAGAGATGTGTATTTAGCCCCTGATCTCAAGAAGATGTCATGACAGGGCAGTGCCTGCAGGCAGACAGCACATTTCCGAGGGACCCCTCTCTACTGCTGCCTTTGCCGCACCCTGGTGATCACAGAGCCCTGCAGGTGATGCATGCTGCCCAGCACGCAGAGTGCTGCTGAGCCCAGCCGTACAGGGGCAAGTTCCTTGGATGCTGCAGTGAAGCACGGCAGTGGCACGGGAGGAAGAGGTAAGGCCACCGGGGATGTGAATAGAAAACTCTGTAATTGCTACTTGGTGCACACCCAGCAAGCACGTTGGAAATGTGCCTCTGCTTTCCGTGCACACAGCAGCATCTCCTCCTGTTCGGTGCCTGCTGCCAGAGCTTATCTGCTCTGTTGGTGGCATTAGTGTTGTTGCACAGCTGACACCGATGGGTGGCTGTAACAGGTGGTCACTGCTCACCTGCTTGCCTTAGAGAAAGGATTCCCTTTGTGCAGCTGCCTCTCACAGCTTGATGACTGCTGCAGGGGTTTGGAGCTCTGTGACAGACAAGACTGTGTATATTTAAAGATTCCTGCTTTTAATGAAATTAAATAGTTGTCCTGAAAAAATAAACATGTTACCAGGCCAGGAGCATGTTTCTTTTGTCTTGTCTTCCCTAATACTCCCTTACAGTCTCTTCCCTTCCTGTCTCTTGTACTCTTTTCTCCTATATTCTCTTAGTTTCTTCCAGTCTCTTCCCTTCCCTTCTCGTTCTGTTTTCTTAGATTCCTTTATATTCTCTTTCCATATATTCTCTTAGTCTTTTCTAATCTCTATTCTCTTCTACTCCCTTCTCTTCTATCCCTTTGCATGTTCTTATATTCCTTTCTCTTTACTCTCTTCTATTGTCCTATATTCTCTTAGTCTCTTCTAGTCTCTTCCTTTCCCTTATGTTCTCTAATATTCTCTTCTCTTCCCTTCTCTTTTCTCTTCCCTTAGCTTCTCTTCCCTTATCTTAGATTCTCTTACAGTCTCTCCTCATATATTCCTTTCTCTTATATTCTCTTCCCTTCCCTTATGCTCTCTTGGAGTCTCTTCCCTCTTTTATATTTTCTTCCCTTTTTTTATAGTCCTACATTTTCTTATTTTCTCTTGTATTGTCTTACCCTGTATAGTGTTTTCCTTACTCCTGTCTCTCTTCTGTATTTGCTTACATATTCTTCACTTAGATTCCCTTCTATTTTATTTGCTTGTATACTCTTATGGTCTCTTCCATTTCCTTTTCTTAGATTCTCTAAATTTCTTCTTCCTTTTCCTGTATGCTCTTCAATTTTTCTCTCTTGGCTTCTCTTAGGTTTTCGTCTGTACTCTTCTTGTCTTAGTTTCTCTTCTATTCCATGATATTCTCTCCCCTGTATTGTCTTCTTAGATGCTCTTCAATTCTCTAATCTTATAATGTTAGATTCTGTTAGACCTCTTATGTTCCCTGATATTCTTTTCCCCTAGATGCTCTTCTCTAGTAATCTCTTAGATTCTCTTCCCTTCTGTTCTCTTCCCCGTATTCAATTGTACCCTTACCTTCTCTTCCATTAGATTGCCTCAGAACCTATGCTCTTGTGTTCACTCTCGTTCTGAAGGAAGGAAGGAGGGAGGGAAAGGAGGAAGGGAGGGAATGAAAGGAGGAAGGGAAGGAAAAAGCAAGGATTGAAGGAAGGAGGGACAGAAGGAGCCATTTATGGCCATTTCTAGCCCATTTTTGCCCATTTCTTACCAGTTCAAGCCATTTTTTGGCTATTTCTAACCCATTTAAAAGCTTTTTTTCCCATTCCTAAACTGGTTTTGGCCATTTCTAACCATTTTTTGACTGTTTCTAACCTGGTTTAAGCCATTTTTGGTAATTTCTAGCACATTTTAAGCCATTTTGGCTTTTTTTTTTTTTTTAACACATTTTTCCCATTTTTAGCTCATTTTAATGTGTTTTTGTTTTGAGGGGGTTTTCTTTTGTATTTCTAAACTGGTTTTGGCCATTTCCAACCTATTTTTGCCAAATTCTAACCCATTTTTTACCCGTCTTTGGTTATTTCTAGCGCATTTATGCCCACTTCTAAACCGTTGTAAGCTTTTATTTGCTATTTCTAGCTTTTTTTTGCCGCTTCTGACCTGATTTTGTCCACTTCTATCCCGTTTAAAGCCTTTTTTTCCAATTTCCACGTCTTTTTGGCTCATTTCTAACTCAGTTTAACCCACTTTTTTCTTTTTCTAACCCATTATTGCCCATTTGTCCCCAGTTTTAAGCCATTTTTGGCCTCTTGTAACCTGATTCATGCCAATTTTAGCCATTTGTAACCCTTTTATGTCCAATTCTAATCTGTTTTAAGCCGTTTTGGCCATTTCTGAACTTGTTTTCATCATTTCTAACCCGATTTTTGGGACTTCAAGCACATTTTTGTCCATTTCTACCCGTTTGAAGCCATTTTTTTCTGTTTCTAATCTATTTTCCCCATTTCTAACCTATTTTAAGCCATTTTTGTCTATTTCTAAATAATTTATGGCCATTTCTATCCCATTTTTGCCCATTTCTTACCAGTTTTAAGCCATTTTTGGCTATTTCTAACCCATCTTTCCCATTTCTAACCCATTTGAAGCTTTTTTCTTGGCTATTTCTGAACAACTTAGAGCCATTTCTTTCCCGTATTTGCCATTTTTAGCAAACCCTTTTTAAGCCATTTTTGCTCATTTCTAACCCGTTTTGACCCACTTCTTGTTTTAATCCATTTTGGGCCGTTTCTATTCCTTCTTTGGCCATTTCTAACGTGTTTTAAACCATTTTTTTTCCCTTTTCTAACCCATTTTTGACCATTTCTTCTCTCATTTTAGGTACGGGACGCCTCAATGAAAAAAGTTACTTTGGTACCGAAAAGTCCGCGTGTGCTGCCACCACGTGTCCAAACTTCGGTACTGCGGGGGGTGGGGGCCATGGCGTGGCGCAGGACTTGGCTCACTGCTGCCATCATATGCCCAAGAGCAGGTACTGCAGTGGGAGGAGCCGAAGAGCGGAAACGAGACCTGATTTCAGGCAATCCGCTGGCGCCATTGGCCGAGGAGGCTGTCAATCACGAGTAGCCCCCGCCCCTCATCCTCTCAGTTTTGTCACCGCCCCCTCCGGCGGCCATTGGCTGAGCACCCGTCAATCACGCGTAGCCCCGCCTCTCTCCCTAAGTGGTTTGTCACTGCCCTCCCTCGGCCGCCATTGGCTGGAACTCCCGTCAATCACTCGTAGCCCCGCCCGTCTCCAGCTGTGTTTTGCCTCCGCCCTCCCACGTCTGCCATTGGCTGGAGGCCCGTCAGTCACTCTTACCCCCGCCTCTCTTTCGGTCTGTTTTGCCACCGCCCCTCCCACGGCGATCATTGGCTGAAACTCCTGTCAGTCACTTTTAGCTCCGCCTCTTTTCCGGTCTCTTTTGTCACCGATCCCCAACGGCGGCCATTGGCTAGAACGCCCGTCAATCACTCTTAGCCCCGCCTAGCTTCCGGTCTATTTTCCGACCGCCCCCCCCGCAGCGGCCATTGGCTATTGCGCCCGTCAGTCACTCTTAGCCTCGCCTAGCTTCCGGTCTGTTCCTCCCAGCGGCCATTGGCTAGAGAGCCCGTCAGTCACTCTTAGCCCCGCCTAGCTTCCGGTCTGTTTTCCCGCCCCCATGCATCTGTCATTGGCTAGAGAGCCCGTCAGTCACTCTTAGCCCCGCCTCTTTTTCCCTGTCTGTTTTGCCACCTCCTCCCCGTTGCTGCCATTGGCTGAGGCGCCCGTCAAGCACTCGTAGCCCGGCCCTTCCGCCGCTCTGATTGGTTCGTCGCCACAAGCTCAGCCTCTTTTCTCTACCCCGTGCTGTACCGATTTTTTGGCCACGTGATCGCAGCACGGATCGTCTCCCGGCGCCGTTCCTGCGCTTCCCCACGCGCAGTGCCGCGGTTTGCACACACGGTAGCACCGGAACGCGGCCCCCAGACGCTTTCCCCCCATCACCGCTCGCTTCGGTGCTCAATTTTCCACAGGGAAGGGGAGCAGCGGGCGGTTCCCGGGACCGCAGCGCGGCCCCCCTCTCCCATCAGTATCGGGATTTCGAGACAAGATGGCAGCAGCGAGCCGCGCCCGGCGCCCCCCCTTTCCATTTTCACTACCTGCAGTACCGGCGTTTGGACACACGGTGGCAGCACACGCTCACCTTTTCGGTGCCGCAGAGGCAGCGGGCTCCGAAACCTGCTTCTCCCCGCCTGGTTTCCATCCTCCGCGGAGCGCTCTTCGGAGCAGTTTCCTGGTTCTGCGAACCCAGCAGCGTTTCTCCCGCAGGCATCACCTGCACACACGGAGCTCCTGCCCTCGCTTGGCCGCCTGAAACTCCGTCTGCGCACGGCTTCTCTGGTGTCCGCTCCCCAGCGTCAATAAGTGTCTCTGTAAGGCTTTCTTTTCGGAGGTGTTATATTTATAGGAGGGGTTTAGGTTCCCTAAGGTTCCTTATTGGTCCGGTTTGCCATTTTTGTCATTGGGTTCTGAACGTTTCCTTTCCTGGAGGCAGAGTTTTGAGGTTGCTTCTTACCACTTGTGTGCTGTGTTGGGTTGTCAGCTGAAATCTTCACTGCTGGGAGACCCAAAGCAGAGCAGTGGCGAGGAGGTGGAAGCGGGAGTCGTGTTTTAAATGTCAGTAGCTTGGTGAAGGGAGCAGCATGCCTGCTGGTTGTTGCCCGTCACCTCCAGCTGGAGATGTCTTGAACGGTTCCACCAGCACAGCAGTCCGGCCACGCTTTCCCTCCTGGCTTTTTTCACTGCCCTTGTGAGAAGACATCCTCAGACACTTTGCTGTTCAGAACGAAAAACTTACAGGTCCAAATAGGATAGCACTGCATAGAGCGCCCCCCTCTCCTGCCACACTCCCCCACCACCTCCCCCCTCCCTCCCTCTCCTCCTCTCACCCCCCTCACAGTCCCCCCCTCCCCCGCCCCTCCCTCCCGCCCAAGAGAGAAAAGGGCCCTTCCCTGAGCAGACCCGAGGTTGCTTTCTGCAGGAGCACATCCCCAGCCCTGGATGCTGCCGAGCGGGCACCGGAGCGGCCGTGGGCAGACGGAGTTTTAGGTGGCCAAGCTGGGGCAGGAGCTCCGTGTGTGCAGGTGGTGCCTGCGGGGGAAACGCTGTTGGGTTTGCACATTCAGGAAGAGGCTCTGCAGTATTGGGGCTGGGCTAAGTTGCAAAGGGAACTCTTATTGGAGGTTCTTTCAGGCTTGTTCGCTTTTCTCGCTTTGCGTTTGCTTTGTAGCAGTTTATAATCACATTCTGCTCTTGCGCTTTTTATTCTCTTTACGCATTTTTATTTATCTGCGATGATTCTGCAGAGGAGCAGGTGAGTAGAGGACTGAGGGGGTCCTCTGAAGAAAGGGGGTCACAGCTGGATTTGGGGCTGAATCCCCCACAAAGACCTTTCCATGGCACGCACGCAACTCGGTGCAGCGGGGAAGGAGGGAGAGAGAACAGGCAGAATCTGTATGTGCTCTCCTGCTGATTTGCCCTGGCCGTCGAGCTGAAGGCCTTAGATGTGGGAGCAGTTGGTCTAAGGCTTGCTTACGGAGTTTTCTGCCATCTAAAGATTACACTGTGTGATAAACACATAAATGTATTGGCTTTCGCAAATCATAGGTGTGGTTATGTGGATATAACTATACGAGTTTACAATAATAGAAACAAAACACACTAAAGACACAAGACTAGACAACAAGTTAAAAAGGTTCAAATCTCTTGATCAAAACGGAGTCACACAGCAAAAGAATTTGTAAAGGTAAAAGAAAGGGGGGGGTGTAGCTTGATATAAGGAAAGCTAGTGCCTGGAAAACATAACGTACTTTTTAGCTTAACTTAGGCTGTAGAAAGAGAACAATGTTTATGTTGTAAGTCTGTGGAATGTAGTGGCCCCACTAAACATGAGTTAATTGTTTCACACTAGTCTTCTAAAGTAGTTTTAGAGAGCGATGTTTGTGTTGTAAGTCTGTGGTGAGATAACAGGATTTAGTGGCCCCACTAAACATGAATGAGTTATTTCACACCATCGTTCTAGTTATCAGTTAGTTTAGAGACAGAGCCTCCCAAGCATCTGCTAGCTTGGGATACTCCTTGTCTGCCCATCCTGCAATATATTGCAAAATATTTCTGTGCTATGGCAGCAGCTCTACAGGCATGGCCTGCCATGGAAAGTCCTTGCTTAGGGGAATTGTCTATGAATCATGATGGGAAAAGGGAGGAAAGGATAAGGGGGAAAGGGGCAGCTTCTCAAGATAGTTTTACATTTTCACCGTTTAGTTAGAGGGTGGATGCGAGTTTTTAAGTCTATAAATAGGGTTTCTGTGCATTTTAAAAACCTTATATGGCATAGATGTTTACACATCTATATATTTTGGGTATATTATATATATTATCTATTTACACTTATAAATTTTCAGTCATTCTTGGGCTGTTACCCGCTCTTTCTTCAGATGACCCCCCCATCCTCTACTCACCTGTTCCTCCACAAAATCATTGCCACAACCCAGAAATACTGGGGTACCCCAATGACATCATCATTGCTCAGATTCTCCCCCTCCCTTTTTTATCAAAAAAAAAGAGGCAAACTGTGAGCAAAACTATCCCAAACAGCACCTCATTACTTTAATAATTACATTTACAACCTTAAAAAAGGGGCAGCTTCGGTAGAAAAAGAAAGGGGGACAGCATTGCAAACAGTTGTAGCACCCACAGCCCTTATCCCTTAACAGACACTCCCATTGACTATTTTTATTGGCCACATATATAACTGTGTTGGTTCTGGAATGGACAGGTAGTGAAATGATTTGCTGGTTTGATATACACTTCTACTTGAGGTATAACCACTTGAAGACGCCTCCAATCCATTCTGACTTGACTGTTATTATAGGATCTCTGCTCTCGAAACATCAGAGCAGAACTAAATACATAATTCATGTATTTCTCCTGTTTAAGCTGATGCCTTAATCTGTTTTACCCCTCTTGATTTGGCACAGCAGAAGCAGGCACCCTTCAGAAACTGCCTGGACAGCAGAAACCCCAGCAAAAGTCCACTTGAGACCTTGCCAGGTGAGGGGAGCTGGTGATCTGGGTGAAGATGATGGCCTCCCCCAGCGTGCTCCTGGAAGCACGGCATGCAGTGAGCCTGGCTTTCTGCCTGCTTCCAGCGGGCTGGAACCGAGGGGGAGCGTGCAAGAGTCAGTGCCATGTGTTCCTGTGACTGTGCTCACTGGACCTGTTCCCTCTTGGTCACCAGTTGGCTTTGCCAGAAGAACAACCTGTGAGCTCTCCCACAAAAAGCATATTTTGGTTTCTCACCGTGCTCCTTCATTGGCACTTAAAAAAATATACATAGATATCTTAACTGCGTTTCCATTTTGCCTGGTCTATGTACCTACCAAGCTGCAGTAGCTAGAGTAGCAAATGCAGAGTGTGAAGCCTTTTGTGCTCCTAATGCATTTCATACAGAGCAATGGGGTAATTCCCCAAACTTTCCTCAGTGGTGTCACAAGATTCCTTTATGGTACCAGTATGTGATAGGGAGGTGGGGTGAAAGACAAACTGACCCATTGCTCACTCAGCTGAGTCCCTTCTCTTCCAAAATCTTGAGCACAAGCTTCCATTTTCACATGTTTCTTGTCAAGGCCCCAGGTCTGTGTGTGTGCCACAGGCAAAAAGGAGACCTGATCCTTTCCCTGTTTCTTAGGAAGGATACAACAATCCCCAGGTGTCTGGTGAGAACCTGATTGGCCTCAGCAGGGCCCGTCGCCCACACAATGCTATCTTTGTGAACTTTGATGACAAAGGTCCCTGCTAAACCACTGGATGCTGCTGTACACACCTGGAAGAAAGTGTGCACAAATCCTGTGGATAAAAAGGTGGAGGAAGAGCTGAGAAAGGTACGTACGTGCCTTACTCTTTGAGCACTGTACTGCAGCATGCAGACCTCACTGAAAATTCTTGTGGTTGTAACTACTGCTGCTTCTTTGGTGTTTTTGTTATCGTGCTTGTTTAACCTTGTTATTGAGTGAGATACGGGCCTATGTAATTATGTCAGGGACCCAAATACAGGCTTTTGGGTCCCATTCCTGTTCGATATCAGTTGTCCTTTGTGCCCCAAGCCAAATACACATTTGTTTTTTCTGTAATCTATCAAATGAGGAGGGCTGTACTGGCACATTCTGTCACGGATGCGGGAATATTTGGTGTCCTGAACAGCTGCAGTTCTACTTGAAATGACGGATGAGATAATAGTTTGTCAAGGCACGACAATGTCACATCAGGAATGTGAGTGAGTGGCAGGTGTTTGAAATGCTGGCCAGGGCTCTGAAATAGTATTCCTTAGTCTTGGCCATGTTCTGAAAAAGAATTTTGCAATGTGCTTTCTGCACAGATCTCCAGCCCTTTTGAAGAGTAGACTGGCTGCTCGATGGTCATTGTCTGTTTATCTGGGGATAAAAATGGCCAAATCCATAGTTTGACTGATATAAAAAGTCTCATTATATGCCACCAAGACTGCTGTGTTCAGTTCCACAGTTTGTATTATTTTAGATCTTTGAAATCTGTCCTGTCAGGTCTTGGAATGCAGTGAAAGCCAGTATCAGTGTCCTACCCAGACAAGCCTAAACTTCTTTCACTGCATTTGGCCTATTACATGGCAAGTCCATACATCTGCCCTTGTGCCTGAGACTGCTGAAGGCAGAGCAAGGAAGCAACAGCTGGGTGTTGGTGATCCTCTGCATCTCACGCAGGACAGTAAGTCCCAGATATTGGGACACAGTGTTCCCCTGCTCTGATGTTGCAAAGGGCAAATTGAGGGAAATGACCTTTCTGAGGTCATCCAGTAAGTCCATGGCAGAGCTAGCATCCAGTCATTGCCATCACATCTCCCAATCTAAATGGTTTTATAGATGTGACAGCTCTCCTCTCCCCACCTTGCTAACATCACAGTAGCCCAAGGATCACCCTGCCTCTTGCACACCAGCCCACCACTTCTGTTACTGAGCTAGGGATATTCTGCAGCATGCTTATCCTCTGTTCATTGTTGGCTTTCTCTTTTCGCCTCTAGGTTATGCCCCTAATGACATGCCCGTGAAAGCAAAATGCAGTACATATAACTACAGTCTGCCCATCACAGTCAAGAAGCCTGATAAGCTGTGCCTGCAGAAGGGCTTTCTTTGGTTAAACAAGCACTGAAGATGGTGAAGAGCAGCTGGCGTATGAGTCTGCAGAGGATGAGGATGACGAAAAGGAGGAGGAAGAGGACTTCAAGCCTTCTGATGGGAGTGAAAATGAAATGGAGACAGAAATTCTGGACTACGTGTGAACTCAGGGAGCAGTCTGGCTGCTGCTAGACTAACACTGTCTCTGTTGTTGGACCCTGAGAGCTGAGGGTTCAGCAACCATGCCCAGGATGTGGGAAAGCAGAACTTGTACTAAGAGGATGATGAGCTCTCTGCACTAACTGCGGTGCTTGCTGATGGCTGTCGTCCATTCGTGATGTTAGGGAGCATTACCTGTATTTTCATAACTGCTGGCTAATAAGTCCTCAAGTAAAGCTCAACAAACTCCTAAGACAGAGCCCAGAATCCAAACCAGCTGGTAATATACCAGAAGAGAGGAGAGGTCACATACCCAAATGTTTCCATGTGTAGGAAGTGCACTTTAACTGGCTTGGTGTCCACATGGAAAACAGGGAATGTACATGAGGACAGAGCACTCTAGTCTTACTGGAGTCTCCAGGGCAGGTGCTGCCCTTCTGCTTGTCTAAGGGGAATGAAAACCCTGGGCCATGACTTGAGCATCAGACCTCACTGGTGATCTTGGAAATAAAGCCAGCAGGAAAGAACACTTTCCGGCAGTGAGTAACTCCTTTGCACAGTATGTAGTGTATGTTGTCCTCACGAGCCAGTGTGCTTCTCAAGCCTGTTTTGACTTCTCTGGTAGTTAGCAGAGACAGAAGGATGCATGCAATGGAGCAGAGCTTCAGGTCCACAGAGGCTGGCCACTTCTTAAGTCTGCCACTGCCAGCTGGATTGGTACCACTCTATCACAGAAATTAAGGATCTGCTGGCATTTTTGGAGTCTTGTGTGTTACGAGTACAAGGTTTCTCATTAGTTGCCTATAATACACTCTACTGCATGTTCAGTGTGTTTTGAGACTCTTGCGCTTGTGTGAGGCTTCTCAAAGCTTCAGCTTTTATGATGTGCTCTGGAGTTTTGTTAGGCTGAACTATTTCCTTAGGTTTGGCTTCCAGCCCACAAAAGCAGCATCTGCAGGGCTCTCACACTGTGATGCCAGCTTACGTCATCCATGGTTTGGCCTCAGCCTACTGAAGGACAAGTGTGTAGAGGCTCCTCTGGTTTAATTTAGAGCCAAGACTGGTTCATGGCATTGACACACAGTGGCACTGCTAGATATATATGAGTCTCCACTTAGGAACTGGCTCCTTGGGTGTGTGCTCACCATGGCTCGCTGGGAGATCCTGTGCTTCGCCTTGTACACCTTCCTTGTGGTAGCACAAGCTGCAACCGTAAGTACAAAAGCACTTTTTATGGCTTTGCAAGACAATTTGCCTGTTCCTGCCTGAATGAGTAAACTCAGAATCACAGAATCCCAAGGGTTGGAAGGGACCTCAAAAGATCATCTAGTCCAATCCCCCTGCAAGAGGGGGGTTGGACTCCTACACCTGGTCTGGAGCCCATGAAAGAGAGCCTGCAGACTCTGACAGCCAAAGCAGGGTATTTTCCTGCCCTAAAACTTGCAAGGCTCTCAACAACGTTTTTCCAAAAGTTCCTGCACAGTTCTGTGTCAGGTCTGGCCTGATTTACATCTTCAAGCTGAAGGTCCTCAGATTCTGCTATTCTCTTTGGGAGAGCAGGGGAATTGCTGCTTCCTGTCTACTTCAAAGCGCATCCTGTAGGACATCTGCATGGGAACGTCTCCAGTGGCAGCTACTTGTCATTTCCCCAAGGTTCCAAGGGGACAGCTGGGGAAGGCAGGCTGTGAGTGGGTCTACCTGGGGGACTGGCCAGGGCAAGGTGTGGGTGCTGGCAACATGGGAAGCCAGAGGCATGAAGAACTGTGCAATGGATTTTCTCTTCTCCATGGTACCACATGTAGCTGGGTGTGGTGCTCACCGAGGGAGGTTTTGTGGAAGGCGAGAATAAACGACGGGGACTCTTTGGGGACTACGTTGACGTCTTTAGAGGGATCCCCTTTGCTGCCCCACCAAAGACTCTGGAAGACCCCAAACCTCATCCTGGCTGGGATGGTGAGATCCAGATTTTGAATGCCTTTGGTTTGGGGTTTTATTTTTGCTTCTCTCTCTTTAGTCTGTTTTGACAAGCCAAAGATACTGTTGCTTGCTTCCATCTACTAAGCACTGCTAAGGAAAAACTCTTAGACTCATGCTGGGTCTGAAAGTCTGTGTCTAAGTGTTCCCAAGCAACTGAAGTAACCATATGACAAGACTGAAGCATGGAACCTCCATCTCCCCCTCCATGCCTTGGCTGTCCAGAGCTAGTTAACATGGGGAAGGGTCCCACTTTGTCATTCTCACAGAGTGGTCACAGTGGCTGGGGAGATTTTGCTGCCTCTGCCCTGGACTCACAGAGGAGAGCATGGATGGATGGAAGCTTGGAACCAAAAGATGGAGTTGATGCCTCTAACTAGGACCTGCTGTCTTTCCTCTCTTCTCAGGAACACTGCAGACAAAAGAATTCAAAAATCGCTGCATGCAGGTGACACTTACACAAACTGATGTTCGCGGGAGTGAGGACTGTCTCTATCTGAACATCTGGATCCCTCAGGGAAAGAGACAGGGTATGTGTTTGGCAGAGACCTGGGGAGGAGATTCTCAGTTGACTTTTGTGAACAAATTGCCCTGAAGCATCTCTCAGCAGCTATTTTCCCATAGTGGGCATCTGCAGGAGCACTGATTTTCAGGGGGAAAGGTGGGAACCATGTCAACCAATGTCCCTCAGCTGCAGCCTGTTGGGAGTTTCAGCCTCTTTACAGAATGTGGGCTTTCTTGGCCACATTCTGTAAAGACATGTTGTGGCTCACACTGCTTTTCTTCCTCATCTCCCAGTCTCTACCAACATGCCAGTGATGATCTGGATCTACGGCGGCGCCTTCCTTCTAGGAGGAAGCCAGGGAGCCAACTTCCTCAATAATTACCTTTATGATGGTGAGGAGATCGCTGTGCGGGGCAATGTGATCGTGGTGACCATCAACTATCGCCTGGGGCCCCTGGGCTTCCTGAGCACTGGAGATGCAAACTTGCCAGGTATGGTTGCTGCTCCCTCTTCAGGGGACTGTTGTGGGTCCCCAGCTTATCAGCTTTGCTTTGTCCTTACTCAGTGGCAGGTGCTCTCTTGCTCAGGGAACTATGGGCTGAAAGACCAGCAGATGGCTATTGCCTGGGTGAAGAGAAATATCAAGGCCTTTGGGGGTGACCCAGAAAACATCACCATCTTTGGGGAATCAGCTGGTGCTGTCAGTGTCTCCCTGCAGGTTTGTTGTCCTTATCAGAGTCCTCCAGAGCCACTTCTTTTCTCTGCAGACAAGAGAAATGATCCCCTTGGCATTCTGATGCTTTCCTCCACACGTATCACCTGATTAACATCCTCTCCTGCTGAGGGTCAGCAATGCTCGGCCTCTTTGCTTTTTGGCTTCTCCTCCCTCTTCAGTTTAATCTATCCCACTGCTGTAGGGATGTGTCCTTGCTTTTGGGACCTCTGGTAAAATAGCATTTATTTGCCATAAGGCCCTACTCTGCTCTTCTTGTAATCATATCACCTTTTAACTGCTGAGACTGTTAAACAGGATGAGATCTGAGAGCTTTCCAGTGCCTGGTGCACAAGCTGTGAAGGGATCAGCCGGGTCTGGGACGTGATGATCTCTTTAGCAGTTTGCACCTGAAACCCTCTTGTTTCTATTTTGCACCACAGATGTTGACCCCAAAGAATAAGGGCCTGTTCAGGAGAGCCATCAGCCAGAGTGGTGTTGGTCTCTGCAGCTGGGCCATTCAGAAGAACCCACTCACCTGGGCTAAGAAGGTAACATGGAAGTCTTGCCTTTGGGACTGGAAAAAAACAGAAAACTGATTCTCCAGAGAAAGGCATAACTAGCCAGGGATTCAGCAGGAGCCATGGTGCCAAACTGAGCTTTGGAAACATGCTGTTTTGAGATTAAAACCAACCATTCCTCTGCCTCTGTGAAGCTGGTAATGAAACCTGTTTTCAAAAGGTAGTGCTAGGAGGTTTCTCTCTCTCCCCTGCTGCAGCTTGGACAAAGTGTGGGATGCCCCACAGACAACACCACCGCCTTAGCCAACTGCCTGCGCATCTCCAACCCCAAATCTTTGACACTGGCCTACCGTATGCAGCTGATCAACCTGCCCTGTAAGTCCTCCAGCCCATGCTATGGTGACTCCTCCACTCTTAGTGACCCAGGTCTCTCTATGCTTTTGGTGGGACATGGGCAATTGCCAGAAGTGTTGAAGCAGTGCTTGTGTCCTATAGAAAGGTACAATAATGACAGACCTTGCAGTGACCTTCTGCAGGCAGTTGCCCATTGGGCTGCATGAACACTGTCATCAAGCAATGTCAGCAGAGGCAGAGGCATTATTAAAGGGCTATGTCTTTAGCTCCAGAGCAACCATATGAGCTTTCTGTTCTGTGAAAGCAGCAAGAGCAATTCCAGAATGCAGCTTACAAAAAAAATAACTGACCACAACCCTGGGTCTCTGAGTCACTGGGTGGAGTGTAGGACTTGTACACCAAGTAGGGAATGCTTCTGGTTTTGTGCCTCTGGGGATTTCTTTCCCAAGAACACTGTCCTCCCCTTGCTCTCCTCACGCTCCTAGCAAATAGCTCGTGTTTAGGCTTGCTTGGGTCAGAGAGCAGCCACACAGTGGCATAGTGCAGCCACACTGGCTGGAATCAGCTGTCTTGACAATGAGTGAGCACAGCCAGGTGAGATGAGAAATTCTGCTCTTCCCCACCTTTGGCAGGGCTTTTTGGAAAGTGACTGCATGGAAGAGAGGAATTTTTGATGTTACCTGCTGGTACTTGGCTGGCAGATCTCTTGCTCGTCCCCCCCACCTACAGGCATGAAGTCCGCTGAATGCAATCCTGTGGTCACCCTGCTTCTGGGTGACATCCTGCCCATGCTGAAGTCACTGCCCAAGCTGTCATTCACCTCAGCCTATACCTTCTAGAGTTCTTTGAGTCATGGGATATGCCATGACTCACACATCTGTCTTTTCTCAGCTCCTAATGGACTCTCTTTTTGTCTTGTGCTGCAGCTCCTGTGGTTCACACACTTGCCCTCACTCCTGTCATCGACGGAGACTTCCTCCCAGACATGCCAGAGAACCTGTTTGCCAATGCTGCTGACATTGACTATATCGCTGGAGTTAATAACATGGATGGACACATGTTTGCTGGCATTGATTTACCTGTTATCAATCGCCCACTTGTGAAAATCACTGAGTAAGTGAAGGATGTACTACCTTCAAAACAGGATGTCACTCCAGGTTAGGGTGCCTAGGGCATATGGTGCCAAGTCCAGAGCCTTCAAAAGCAAGGGCCAGTTAGTGGAGAAGCTTCTCCATATTCCTTTAAGGTCCCCCTGAACTCAGCACCAGGGATAGGCTTAGCAGCCCTGATGCTCTCTGTCCAAAGCAGATACATGCCAGACATGCTAGGTGCCCACCCCGTGAGACTCCTCTTTGGGGATGAAAGGAACTTGTGGCCAATTTGCCCTCAGGCTGTGCTGCTAAGAAAGCTTGAAGCACATGCCCTCCATCTAAGACCTGGAATGAAATAACTGGCTTTTATTCCACCAAACCATCACTAACTGCAGGGTTGAATCTGAATGTCAGTGAGGGCTGGGATCCATTTCCATGAGCCCTGCCCCACTTGAAGCTGCTGGTCTGCAATTAATTGATACTACTTGTCTTTTCAGGGACGAGATCTATAATTTGGTCAAAGGACTTACTTTGGACAGGGGTGAGCGTGGAGCCAATGAGACCTACAGTGTCTACACACAAGCATGGGGCAAAAACCCAGAGCAGGAGGCCATGAAAAAGACAGTGGTGGACCTGATTACTGACTACATCTTCCTGATTCCCACACAGTGGGCACTGAATCTGCATCTGCAGAATGCCCGGTGAGCAGCTCAGCCCTGGCAGGAGCCCAAAGCCCACCTGGGAGCCAAAACACTGAGTTCCCAGCATTGGTTAAGAGAACTGAACTTGTAGGAGGCAGGCTTTTTGGTACTGAGTACACACTCACACATAGCTTGTATAAACACTATTTCTCTAATGCTGCAAAGCAGTCATGCTAGAAATTTGTTTAAAATTCCCATTACAACAAGTTTTTGCATCCTAACAACTTCACAATTCATCCTAGCAATGTTTAATGCCATGAGACTTGGCAGTTGGATGATATGAGGGTTAGGGTGAGAATCAGAAATGGAAGCTAAAACTTACCAGATAGAAAGATGTTTTCTCCTGAGACCACCTCTTAGGTGCATGTGAGCATCTTCCAAGGCTAAATCTCTGTCTCTGCAGGTATTTGGCGTATGGTTATGAATCTGCACACCTTTCTCTGCTCCCTACTTGCAGCTGTTTAGCAAGTCCATTTATTTCCTCAGGAGTGCCAAGACATACAGCTACTTGTTCTCCCAGCCATCCCGAATGCCCATCTACCCAAGCTGGGTAGGTGCAGACCATGCTGATGACCTGCAGTACGTGTTTGGGAAACCCTTTGCCACACCTCTGGGCTACCTGCCCAAGCACAGGACTGTTTCAAAGGCCATGATTGCTTACTGGACCAATTTTGCAAGGACAGGGTGAGTGATTCTGGTTCCACATTTGCTGCAGCACTTCAGCCTGCTCCCTTTGCCTATTAACTTCTTAGGAGCAATTCCCAGAAGCTAGTTGTCCTCTGTCTGTACTTCCGATGTGAGCCTGGCTCTGTTTCGCAGTGGTGGAGTTTGCTCTGGGTCCTTCTGACCCAGAGAACACCTGGGGACAGCAGAAGCATTTTCAGGATTTGTGAATTCTACTTCAAACTTAATGATGAGGTTTGTTTCCAAGTCCTGGTGTTCAGACAGGAGTTAAGCTGCTGCATGCTGCCAGGGATGATGCTAGTGGGGACTAAGGGGGGAGGCTGCAGGTCACCAGGTTGCTCTTAGCAGGCAGAATTGCTATTGCTTGTCTCAGTGTCCAACATGTTCTTTGCACTCACTTAAAGCCTCACCTGAGCAGAGAGCATCCCTGCCAAACAACTCAGACCTTGCTGTATCCACAAGCTGCCCTAATATAAATGCATTTCTATGTCTTTTCGCCCAGTGATCCTAACAAAGGGAATTCAGAGGTGCCCATTACCTGGCCACCCTATGCCAGTGAGGGCAGTTACTACCTGGAAATCAACAACAAGATGAACCAAAACTCTGTGAAGCAGAATCTGAAATCCCAGTATGTGAACTTCTGGAACTCTGTCTATCGGAATCTGCCACTGGCTGCAACATCACCATGAGGAACTGCTCAGGAGCAAAGGGAAAAAACCAAACCAACTTCTTAAAGAGATACCCCATTCATTAAAAGCTTGCTTGTAACTGAGCAATTCTGTTTTCTTCATGTCTTTGCTGTGACAGGATTTTCTCCCCAGTGTTCAAGTGACATCCACCCTTTGGGCAATGTGTGTTCCCCTGACCCTGTTACACTGCGATGTGACAGGGAAGCTGCTGACACAAGAGCCACGGCTCCCTCTGCACCAAGCAAGCACTTGGCAGGGTTTGCTTTACCTCATCACCTGTGTGATTGCTGACTGGACAGCATTAATCCAGTCCTGCCCTCTCAATATCCCCACGTCACCATCAACATCCATGCTAATTACAAGCACCTCTTAGATAATTACAGCGGTAATATATATGAACGCAAGCCAGTTGGTGAACTATCACCGTATGTGCACACAAATCGGCTCAGAAGCTCAAAGGGGGCAAAAAAAAGCCAAAGGAGGATGTTGCGACGCACAGCCTTGTGAGGAGAGGCCGGACTGGGGAGTCCGGCTCCGGGCGCGAGCAGAGGAGGAGTCTGAGCCCGGCGGCGCTCGCTCAGCACCAACCACCGCCATCGGGACCGCCCCGGCCTCGCGCCGCCGCCGTAGGAACCCTCCTGCGGCGGAACTTTAGTTCTGGGGTCAGGAACGACTGCCGGGATCTACCCGGGCTGGGAGCCATGGCGGAGTGCGGACGGCTGGGAGAGCCGGGCTCGGCCGTGCTGGAGCTGCCCCGCACGCCGCGGCTCGTGTGCGTGGAATACCCGGGGCTGGTGCGGGACGTCGGGGCCATGCTGCGGACGCTGGGAGGAGAGCAGGGGGTGTCGCGGGTGAGGGGACCCCGGAGGAGGGTGGAGGTGATCCGGGCCGAGGGTCTGTGGGGGAGGGAGGCCAGCCCAGGCGCTGGGGAGGGGCCGGGGGGCAGGGAGCCGCCCCTTGGGGGATCGCTCTGTCCGGCTGTCCAGGCCCTGCATGTGCCCGCGTAGGCTCCACGCGTGGCTCCGGGGGAATGCCGCTCGTCTGCCCGGCTGCAGACCGGGAGAGAGGCGGCGGGAGGTGCCGGCCAGGGCGGCGTCCACCCGGAGCGCTGCCGGCCCTAGTGGGGCAGCGATTCCTGCCCCTGAGGCGGTGTGGGCGCGTGGGGCTGGTGCCAGAGGCCCGAGGAGATGGGCTATGCAGGTGCGATGCTGACGGAGAGTGTGCCTGGCCTTGCTGACAGATCTATGCGGACCCCGCCAAAAGGCTGGAGCTGTATTTCCGCCCCAAGGACCCCTACTGCCATCCCGTATGTGCCAATCGCTTCCCCACCTCCACCCTGCTTCTGAAGGTGAAGAGGAGGACCAAGAAGAAGAAGCAGTTGGATACCAAAGAACAAATCCAGCCTGAAGTCCAGTTTGAAATGGAAATTCTTGGGACTGTTGTGACTGTTTACAAATTTCAAGGTATTACTTGCGTTTGTGTCCACGTGGCTTAAAGACAAAGTATGTCTGATGGGAAAGAGAAGTGTTTCCCTTTAAACAATTCAGGACTGAAAGGAAAATCAAGTGTCCTGTTGTTATAGCCTACTTGCTGTGTAAACCTTTGCATAAATTTGTCAGACGCCTGCTCATGTAAGTTGAGTGTTGTGAGAAATACTGTCATATTCACAATTAACTTTACAATGTTTTAACTTCTGTTTCTCACAGGAATGTCTGATTTCCAGTACCTGGCAATGCACTGTGGTTCTGATGGAAAACAAACTTCTATGTACAACAAAGTCCTAATGCTCAAACCAGAGAAGGAAGAATTTTTCAATAGAGAGCTACCACTCTACATCCCACCACCAATTTTCTCACGTCTGGACACTCCCATTGACTATTTCTATCGGCCAGATATACAACACCGGTTAGTGCCTTTTCTCACAATGTAGCATATAACTGTACTGGTTCTGGAATAGACAGGTAGTGAAATGATTTGCTGGTTTGATATACACTTCTACTTGAGGTATAACCACTTGAAGACGCCTCCAATCCATTCTGACTTGACTGTTATTATAGGATCTCTGCTCTCGAAACATCAGAGCAGAACTAAATACATAATTCATGTATTTCTCCTGTTTAAGCTGATGCCTTAATCTGTTTTACCCCTCTTGATTTGGCACAGCAGAAGCAGGCACCCTTCAGAAACTGCCTGGACAGCAGAAACCCCAGCAAAAGTCCACTTGAGACCTTGCCAGGTGAGGGGAGCTGGTGATCTGGGTGAAGATGATGGCCTCCCCCAGCGTGCTCCTGGAAGCACGGCATGCAGTGAGCCTGGCTTTCTGCCTGCTTCCAGCGGGCTGGAACCGAGGGGGAGCGTGCAAGAGTCAGTGCCATGTGTTCCTGTGACTGTGCTCACTGGACCTGTTCCCTCTTGGTCACCAGTTGGCTTTGCCAGAAGAACAACCTGTGAGCTCTCCCACAAAAAGCATATTTTGGTTTCTCACCGTGCTCCTTCATTGGCACTTAAAAAAATATATATAGATATCTTAACTGCGTTTCCATTTTGCCTGGTCTATGTACCTACCAAGCTGCAGTAGCTAGAGTAGCAAATGCAGAGTGTGAAGCCTTTTGTGCTCCTAATGCATTTCATACAGAGCAATGGGGTAATTCCCCAAACTTTCCTCAGTGGTGTCACAAGATTCCTTTATGGTACCAGTATGTGATAGGGAGGTGGGGTGAGAGACAAACTGACCCATTGCTCACTCAGCTGAGTCCCTTCTCTTCCAAAATCTTGAGCACAAGCTTCCATTTTCACATGTTTCTTGTCAAGGCCCCAGGTCTGTGTGTGTGCCACAGGCAAAAAGGAGACCTGATCCTTTCCCTGTTTCTTAGGGAAGGATACAACAATCCCCAGGTGTCTGGTGAGAACCTGATTGGCCTCAGCAGGGCCCGTCGCCCACACAACGCTATCTTTGTGAACTTTGATGACAAAGAGGTCCCTGCTAAACCACTGGATGCTGCTGTACACACCTGGAAGAAAGTGTGCACAAATCCTGTGGATAAAAAGGTGGAGGAAGAGCTGAGAAAGGTACGTACGTGCCTTACTCCTGGGCTGAGCGCTGTACTGTGTACAGCATACTGTGAAGGAAGAAACTGCATGCAGCCATTTTCTCTGATCTCCCCAAAAAATCTTGGTGATTGTAACTGACTGATATAGCAAGTGTCAGTAGACACCACTGACATCGCTGTGTTCAGTTCAGTTGTACATGTCAAGAGTTGAATGTTTTTGCAGCCAGCTCACATGAAGTTCCTTTTTCTGCCACTAGTTCTTGCATTACCATTTTGGTAGCCAAAGACCCCAGCACAGAAAAAAGTCCACTTGGAAAGCTGAACTGCCATTGTTACTTCCCACTGTTCCATGGTTGTTTTTGTATTATTTTAGCTCTTTGAAGTCCGTCCTGTCTGGTCTCGGAATGCAGTGAAAGCCAATATCAGTGTCCATCCAGACAAGCTGAAACTTCTTTTGCCATATTTGGCCTATTACATGGTAAGTGTGTATAGTTGCCCTTGTGCCTGAGGCTGCTGGGAGGCAGAGCAAGGAAGCATCAGCTGGGTGTTCCTGGCTCTTTAGCATTTTTTGAGGCCCTACCACCAAAGTACCTGTGCTTAACCTTATGTAAAGAGAATGCTGGAAGGAAAGCCTAGCTTCTGAACAGAAGTTAAAGCTGTGGAGGATTCAGAAACTGTTCACATTATTGGTTCTAATCAGCTCTGCAATTCAGTCAGACACTCGACTGTTCATCTGGCATAGATAGCAGATTTTTTCCAAGCAAACACTTTATGGTGACCTTGCAAGTCAGTTTGTAAAAGCACACAAATATTTGTGCTTCGATGCATTGACTGACTGAGTTTCAGTAGATAAATATATATTGTTGTGGCAAGTGAGGAAAGGTCTGGTAAAAGAAATAACCTTTGGAAAATGAGGGGAAATACTAAAATTTTTTAAGACCCTCTGCAACACTGTACTGAAGAAATTATGCAACACTGTCCTGGTTTTATTGTAACCATCTTCCCGCATGTGTGTTTGTACAGTTAACAGGTCCTTGGAGAAGCCTATGGGTTAGGTTTGGGTATGACCCCAGGAAACACCCTGAAGCAAAGATTTATCAAGTACTGGACTTCCGAATTCGCTGTGGAATGAAATATGGTAAAAACACCCAACCCACAGAGATGCTCTCTCTGCTTTCTGATTAATCCTGATAGTACTTTTCTTTTTACTTGTTTTTCACACTCTTTTGCCATATTTCTGCTCTGGTGAAGATGATTCCTTTTGAGCTCATTGCTTACTAGTTATTCCATATATTCCTTTAATACATTTATTTTATAGTAGGCAATCGTCTTTCCTCATTTGGCACATTCCAAACTCAGTGGACTGACTGTATAGTCAGCTGGATAACTTTTCTCCTCCATGAATTCCAATCCCAAGTAGATGTAGCAGACCATCTTCCCTCTCACTCAGGAGAGGCACTGAGCAATACATTCTGTTACTTACCTTGTAGCTTTCCCTCGAGGAACTCAGGAAGGACCTCATCTTGTGTGGGATGCTCAGTCTCAGAGCTTTCTGAGGTCAGTCCATGGGAAAGCTAGCATCCAGTCATTGCCATCACATGTTCCAATCTAAATGGTTTTATAGATGTGACAGCTCTCCTCTCCCCACCTTGCTAACATCACAGTAGCCCAAGGATCACCCTGCCTTTTGCACACTAGCCCACCACTTCTGTTACTGAGCTAGGGATATTCTGCAGCGTGCTTACCCTCTGTTCATTATTGGCTTTCTCTTTTCGCCTCTAGGTTATGCCTCTAATGACATGCCTGTGAAAGCAAAACGCAGTACATATAACTACAATTTGCCCATCACCGTCAAGAAGCCTGGTATGCTGTGCCTGCAGAAGGGCTTTCTGGCTCTTTTGTTTGTTTAGTCTATCCTAGTGCCAGCTGGTGAAGGGTCTTCCCGTGTTCTACCTGAGCCAAAACCGGAGCTTTATTTCTGGTTATAATGTGGTGTTGCTGTTAAGCCAGTAGAATAATCTCCTTCTCAGAAGTGTTGTGAGAGTCTCTGGTGCATGCCTGGCTGAGCCACAGTATCTGGTAGCAGACAAGGGAGTTCTGCCAGCAATACTGAGGGAATTCAACATTCACTTCAGTGGTGGTGCAGAGTAAGGGGAGAGGTTTCTGTTTTCTTTGTCAAGGAACAGTAGAAGAAGTTAAAATTCTGAACAAGTGTGCTATGGAAAAAGCCACCAAACTTGCCACTGCTCCTGTGCCTGTCTAGAAATGTCTTTGAAGAATGAGTAACACATGCTCAGGTGCTGGCTTAGTCTGGTTTTTGCTGACCAGCAAAGTTGAGTCAGCATAGAGAAATGATAATACAATGCCACAGGATGAAAGATGTCCCTAATTAGGACTCTTTTCTTGTCTTTCAGTAAGTCACACAGTCAGTGTACATGATCTGAAACAGGGGCTAGGTACATCCAGTGCCCCTGGTGCAAAAAAGACTGCCTCCAGTAGGTATAAACTGAAGGTAACTATTACTCTCTTTAACAAGAATCTTAAATAAAAAGTGTTGTTTACCATTTTGTCAGTCAGTGAGGGAACAGTTGTGGGTGAATTGATGTCCTCAGATTTCCTGGGAAGCTGCTAGTTATACACATCACTACAGAATTTCACCTGCTGTGCATTGAATGTATTTCTGCAAAATGGCAGAAATGTATTTCTGCAAGACTAGGCAAGCCCTAGTCTTAGATGATGTCATGAGCATTTTGTTTCAATTGATAAAACTGGTACTTTGTGATCAGCGAAATGCAAAAAAATGGCCATGTATTTATCAAGTTGTCCTACAAACCAGGAGTCTTTCGTTCTTCCCTTTTTGTTAGAATGAAACCTATGAGCCACTGTTAAACAGTAACAGGCTGCACAGCTGCAGTTTGAGAGATGAAATAAGTTCTCTGCACAACTGTGATGCTGTTGACTGTTGCTGCAGTGAAGTTTTGCTGCATTCGGAATTCAGCTTTATCTTTTATCATATGCAGCCCTGTGCCTTGGAACTGATTTGCATTGGAAGCACCTTGTTCTTGATTCAGCCCACTGGAAGTACTGATCGGTTATGCCAAAGTTGTCTTGTTGCACCATAAAAATGCACATTAATCTTTTCTCCTTCTTTCCTCCTCTTAGGAATCCATTTATATTTTCCAAGAAGGAGCTTTACCCCCTTATCGGCAGATGTTCTACCAGCTCTGTGATTTGAATGTGGAAAGGTATTGCACACTGGCAGCTGAGTCTTCTGTTAGAGCTGGATTTCAAAGCCAGCATAGAATCATAAAATGGTGTGGAAAGGACCTTAAGATCATCTAGTTCCTCTAGCTCCAACCTCCCTGTCATTGAAAGGGATGCCTCCCACTAGACCAGGTTGCTCAAGCCCCATCCAACCTGGCCTTAAACACTTCAGGGATGGAGCATTCACAACCACCTTGGGCAGCCTGTGTAAGCACCTCACCACTCACAGTAAAGAATTTCTTCCTTATATCCTACCTGAACTTCCCCTGTTTCAGTTTAAACCCATCACTCCTTGTCCTATCACTACAGTCCCTGTTAAAGAGTCCCTCCCCACCATCCTTGTAGCCCTCTCCAGGTACTGGAAGCTGCTCTGAGGTCTCCACACAGCTTCTCTTCTCCAGGCTGAACAGCCCCAATTTTGTCAACCTGTCTTTAAACAGGAGGTGCTCCAGCCCCTGATCATCCTTGTGGCCTCCTCTGGACTTGCTCCAACAGCTGCATGTCTTTCTTATGTGAGGACAGCAGAACTGCACCCAGTGCTGCAAGTGGGGTCTTACAAGAGCAGAGCAGAGGGGGCAGGATCACCTCCTTCAACCTGCTGGTCATGCTCCTTTTGATGCTGTTCAGGACATGGGTAGTTCTTGCGCTCAAGTGCACACTGAAGCAACTCATGTTCAGTTTCTCATCAACCAGCATACCCAAGTCCTTCTCCTTAGGCTGCTCTGAATCACTTCTCCACCCAACCTGTAGCTGTGCCTGGGATTTTCCCTATTGTTTATAGCCAGTCCATTTCCCTCTCTCAGCCATAGATTTGAGAGGTGTTTAGCTTCATTAAAATAGAACAGACTTTTCACACATGAACTTCCTGTCTCATATGACAATTACCCAAATAAATACAATATTACAACTCAATGAAATAAAAGGGAAGTAAGCCATAACCTGCCTCATTTGAAGCCTGTATCTGAAAGTAGAGGGCTAACATTTCCTTCTCTTTTGCTGCTTTTTAGGCTACAGAAAATCATCCATCGTAATGATGGCACGGAGTCAGAATGCACAGAGCGGGATGGGTGGTGCGTTCCAAAGACTAGCGATGAGCTGCGAGATACCATGTCTCTGATGATAAAGCATATAATCAGATCCACAAGACCTGGTAGGGATGCTTCTGAACATCAAAGTGTATTACTGTCTTACTACCTACTACTACTATTGGGAATAGCTGGAAGTAAAGGTCGTCTGTTTCATCTTCCCAGTGTCACAGCCTTCAGGTTTTATATGTCTTTGCACAGTGAAAATCAAGATCCTATTCTTAATGATGTATCTGCTGGTGGCATTTTACTTTTTATTGATGTTATTAATCAAACAACAAGCAAGGAAATTATTTTTGCATGCTGAGCCAAAGCAGTATCCCAGTGAGAGAGATCAGAATCAGCTGGGAGAAGAGGCACAGCACTGCAGATCTGCCAGTGTTCTGCTAGCATTTCTGGAGTATGGAAACAGACTGCTTTGGGCTTAATCAAATTCTGTTAAGATGTGAAATAGTAGCTGTGCCCCTCCAGCCTCTGCCTTCCTCTCACACGTTTTAAGAACTCTACTGCAGATGTCCACAAGTTTCGCTGAGAGAGGCATCACGGTGTCTTTCTTTCTTCCCAATTAAGCTCTTTTCGCAAATAAAAGAAGCAGTGAAGATAGCGAAGAGCAGCTGGCATATGAGTCTGCAGAGGATGAGGATGATGAAGAGGAGGAAGAGGACTTCAAGCCTTCTGATGGGAGTGAAAATGAAATGGAGACAGAAATTCTGGACTATGTGTGAACTCAGGGAGCAGTCTGGCTGCTGCTAGACTAACACTGTCTCTGTTGTTGGACCCTGAGAGCTGAGGGTTCAGCAACCATGCCCAGGATGTGGGAAAGCAGAACTTGTACTAAGAGGATGATGAGCTCTCTGCACTAACTGCGGTGCTTGCTGATGGCTGTCGTCCATTCGTGATGTTAGGGAGCATTACCTGTATTTTCATAACTGCTGGCTAATAAGTCCTCAAGTAAAGCTCAACAAACTCCTAAGACAGAGCCCAGAATCCAAACCAGCTGGTAATATACCAGAAGAGAGGAGAGGTCACATACCCAAATGTTTCCATGTGTAGGAAGTGCACTTTAACTGGCTTGGTGTCCACATGGAAAACAGGGAATGTACATGAGGACAGAGCACTCTAGTCTTACTGGAGTCTCCAGGGCAGGTGCTGCCCTTCTGCTTGTCTAAGGGGAATGAAAACCCTGGGCCATGACTTGAGCATCAGACCTCACTGGTGATCTTGGAAATAAAGCCAGCAGGAAAGAACACTTTCCGGCAGTGAGTAACTCCTTTGCACAGTATGTAGTGTATGTTGTCCTCACGAGCCAGTGTGCTTCTCAAGCCTGTTTTGACTTCTCTGGTAGTTAGCAGAGACAGAAGGATGCATGCAATGGAGCAGAGCTTCAGGTCCACAGAGGCTGGCCACTTCTTAAGTCTGCCACTGCCAGCTGGATTGGTACCACTCTATCACAGAAATTAAGGATCTGCTGGCATTTTTGGAGTCTTGTGTGTTACGAGTACAAGGTTTCTCATTAGTTGCCTATAATACACTCTACTGCATGTTCAGTGTGTTTTGAGACTCTTGCGCTTGTGTGAGGCTTCTCAAAGCTTCAGCTTTTATGATGTGCTCTGGAGTTTTGTTAGGCTGAACTATTTCCTTAGGTTTGGCTTCCAGCCCACAAAAGCAGCATCTGCAGGGCTCTCACACTGTGACACATAGCTGTGCTGCTGAGTATCTAGCATATGTATTTACCTATGCATCTATCCCCATAGAAGCTGCATTTGAGGACTCAGGTGTGTGCTCATCATGGCATACTGGGAGATCCTGTGTTTTGCTTTGTGCTTCTACCTCAGGGTAGCACAGGCTGCCTCTGTAGGTACAAAGGCATTGTTACAGCTTTAAGATGGGGGGGCTGCACATCTTGTTCTGTCTAGTGACACCTCCAGCCAAGGTAAGTTGTAGGTCCTGCCCATGTGGGAATTCTGAGGCACAAGCGGCTGTGCAATGGAGTTACGCTTGTCAGTGCAGCACATCATGGCACAAAGAAGAAAAGGAGAGATGCAGTGGACGTAGTGCTGCCATGTAAGAATATGTGCTCAGATATTAGCAAGCATCACGAATAAACATTCTTGGAAACACTGCGAAAAACACAAGCTTCCTATGAGCAGGAGGCCCAAAGCCAAAGGAGCCAGCAGTCACTTTTGCCAGAGTTCATTTAGTTTCCTGACATTTTCAAAATTTCCCTGTATTGGAAGGCTGTAGCAATTTGGGTGTTTAATTCTGCCTGAGCAGGTAACAGCATTACCAGTCCTGAATGTGCAATGCAGTCCTTTCATTTCCAAAAGCTTAGGCCTTAAATGGATCTATACAGCCACAGGCACAGCAAAATTCTTGATCATGCTGCTGCATCCTTAATATCCATGCTCTGAATCAACACACTATCCAAGTAATATTCACTGCTGTTTGTGCAGTTACAGAAGATAAACATGCTGGCCATGCTAGGAAATGAGCCCTTGAGCACCAGAAGAATGATGCCTCAAACCAAGGCAGACCACTGTATCCAAACCATAAGGACCAACCACTGCATTTGCTCTTAAAGCCATTGCTTATATTGAAGGCACATCCAGTAAACTGGACGCAACCAGAAAATGCAAAAGTCCCAGCTACTCACAGGTTCAAATGAATAGGTTTCATTTGAAAATCAGGTATTGGTCCCTCAAACAAAAAGCCTGTATCTTACTTCAAATACAAAATAAAGCTCAGCTCAGCTGAGTTAATGTAAGGTAGTAACCACCTTCCCCACAGTTAGGCCTACTCTTCTTTCTCCAGGAACATGCCAGCATTTTAGGGAAGGAGGACAAGACAAGCTCTGCCCTGCGACAGAGACATTTGAACATCAGTATTTTACTGCAAAGATTAAGTACATTGCTGTGTACAAGACACACCGGGGAGTGTGCTCCTTCACTGAAGTGGTACAAAATACATACGGTACAGCCAGTCCATCCGATGACACTGGGCTGCTGCGGGACACTAGTGGGAGGGGGACCAGCATGGCCCCAGGGTGGGCAGGAGCTGGCAGCATAGAGCAGAGGGAGGACCCTGGGTGCTGGTGCCCAAGGGCTGGGTTTTGAGCAGGGTGGGAGGCACAAGGCTGCCCCTGTGTCAGGGACCCATGGGCTCCCATCATGTGCAGAGATGTGCAATGCCACCCAAGGGGATAGAGGGCTGGGAGAGCACACTGCCAGCAGCCCCGGCCCCTGGAGCGTGGCCATTCAGCCTTGCTGCATCCCCAGGTGCTGCAACCCCCAGGAGCACGGAGAGAGGGAAACGGGAACAATACACTGGAAGGAAGCACGCTGAAAAGAAAAAAAAGGGATGGAGGCAGGAGTAAAAAATGGTCCCCTTTGGGTTAGTGTTTCCTACAGCGATTAAAACAAGCATCTCTGCTCCTGCTTGGATGGTAGAAAAACAAGGGAGGGGGTGGCCAGCAGTGTCTGCACCCCATGAGCATGGCAGAGAGACTCTGCTGCTATCACTGTCCCTCCAGGCATCCTTAAATACCAGGGTGGGGAGAGGGACTGGACTGCAGGGCAGGCAGAGGCTGGATTAGTAAAATGTACAAGTTTGACTCTTCTATTTACAACCAATAAATACTGGGCGGGGGGGGGGGGGGGGGGGGGAATCAGTAAACTATTTTGTTTTATACAAAAGAAGTCTCAGTGCTGCTTCTCCCATGGTCAGTGTTTGAAAAAGTCTGGTTGAAGCCCAAGGCGAGTGGCACTTTCTGTGGGCAACAGCTGGGGCACCAGGAGCTCTGGCTCCTCACCTGCCCATGCAGACCCGAGGTCCCTATTTACACGAGTTCAAACAGAATTTTGCTCTCCTCCTCGTGGGCTGGCAGCACTTGGGGCACAACCCAAAGCTTCCCCCGATGGCAGAAGAGACACTGGTGTTTGATCTTTGGTGCAAGTTTGAACACGGGCTGTGAAAGTCTGGCTGAGGACATGCTGGACTGGGGAGAGAAGAGAGACCACGCAGGCTTTCAGTTGTTGAGAGTATGAGGCACCCAATCCATCATGGCATGGACACAGCCCTCCTCCACAGGGCTCCAAGCATCGGTGCAGGGCTGCATCCTTTCCAGCTCACTTCCCAGACCAGGGCATCCACAGCTTCTCCCAAAGGAATGACAGGCAGAGAAGTGTGGCAACAGTGATGCCAGTTATCCCGTGGAGGAAGGACATGGAGGTAAAACAATGCCAGGAAAATGGGAAGAAGAGCACCCCACCATGTGCTTGTGCTCTACTCCTTGCAAATGGCCCCTCTTGTGAGTCACTACTCCCTGGCTTGCTCGGACACAAGGCACCTACGGCAGAGGCAAGCTCCAGACAAGGGCTGCCCAGTGGCTGGGCTGGACTAGTGTCACACCAGGCGGGAGGGGAAGAGAAACAGAGAGAGTGAGGGGGGAGAGAGAGAGAGGCCCCCATCCTGCTGTCTTCCTGTGCAGAAACAAGGACCCAACTGAAACGGACCGAGGTCGACACCGGCTGCTGAAGTGCCCAGCTCTTGGTGCAGGAGGGTGAGGCACAGTGGGACCTGTGGGCAAGGACCGCTGCTCTTGCCTTGCCAGGCAGCACAAGGGCCGGCTGCAGCCAAGGCTGGATCAGCATGCCCCAAAAGCCCCGCTGGTGATGGGTGGCAGTGGGGCTGAGGCTAGAAGATCCCTTTGGCGATCTTCAGGCCTTTCTGCTTCATCCTGGGCAGGGTGGAGCTGGAGCCATGCTTGATCTTCACTCCCTTGGAGAAGCCCCTCTTCTTGAGCACAAAGTCATAGTTGGCAGCAGAGTTCATGGCATAGAAGACATTGGCATTGTCGGGGATCTTCAGCTCTGGAAATGACCAAGGATGGGGGTCAGTTGGGTACCTTTCCCTGAAGGGGGGGCAGAGTGGGGCTGAGAGCTGTCCCCAGGTACTGACACTTCCAAGTCTAGCTTCCAAGCCAGGCTTCAGAGCTTCATGGCTGGCTGAGGATACAGACCCCAGGAAAGCCCCCACACCCCAGGACACACCTCTCTCCTCTGAGATGATCTGAACGAGCTCATAGTCTTCAGGCCTGTCCCCATCCAAGTTGTGTTTCGCCATGGCCTTGCGAATAACAACTGGGGTCTTATCCTGGCTTGTCACCTGAGAGCAGAGAACATTATTAACCAAGGAGTGCAAAACACTGCAAAGCCTCTCACTATGGCCTACCCCCAAAATGGGCCCTGCCCACAACCAAGTGGGGTGAGCCACCCTTTCCTGGCATCACCACACGCGCCCTGCACTAACCAGGATGCTCTTGTACATGTTGCCGTTGTCCACAGCCAGGCTGACACGGATGATGCAACAGTCATCGACCTGCTGGTTGTAGAGGGGCAGCGAGAGGGAGGAGTAGCTAGAGATGCCAGAGACTGAGCGCTTGTGGGTACGGGAGGCCGTCACTGGCGTGGAGGAGACTGAAGAGGACGAGGCACTGCTGGAGCCTGAGCCAATGCCTGATGTGTCCAGGGAGGAGAGGGACGTGGATTCCCAGAACTGGAGGGCAGGGAGGAGAGGGGATGCGGAGGACACAGCGGGTTTAACTTCTCCATTGGCCACAGACAGGGCGTACCAGCGCTGGGGGAGGGAGGCCAGAGGGATCTCACTGACCTGTGACAACAGGGGACTGACATGACTACAGTCACCAGAGGTGCAAGAGCCTTGCCATTCCAGTGGAGCAGCAAAGGGGAGGGGCCTCCCTCACCCCAGCGGGTCAGAAACAACCCCTGGGAACCCCCCAGACCCAGTGCCAGCACCAGTGCTGGGGCAGTTCCCACACAATAGCCACACCTGCCTCCAGAGGCCCGGACCCCATGAGCTGCCCCATACCTTCTTCTCCTGGCAGTCGGGGGACTCAGGGATGAAGCTGATGTTGATCTCCTCCACATCGGAGCTGCTGGAGCCAGCGGAGGTGACGCTCACTGAGTCAGTGGCATCCCCACTGCACAGGTACTGCCCACACTTGAGCTGATCGAAGGATTTTGAGTGGGAGCTGCTGCTGCTGCAGGGCTCGGTGCTTGGTGGCTGCCGGCTGCCAGGAGAGATGCAGGGCAGGTGAGAACAGGGCAGAGCAGGTGTGCGCTTGGCTGGCATGACAGCAGCCACCCCCGCCTGGCTCCCTGCAATGCCAGTGATGCCCCACATTTGCCCCTGTCTCCAGGGGACAAGCAGACTCACTCGCTCCATCGCTTGATGATGCCTGTGTTTTTCTTTGCTTTCAACGTGTTGCTGGCTGACTCTGACAGTGGCTCAATCTCACATGACAACCCGTAGCTAGGAGGGGAAAGATGAGGGTTTGAGTTCTCCATGCTGCCACGGCTGTGGAGAGGAGGCAGCGCAGACACTGGAGCATGGGGCAGCTGCTGCTCATTAGCTGAAGGAGACCAGGAGTGGGACCTCCCCATACACCAGCAGCAGCACAGCCTTAGTCCCCTGTCACACTCACCTCTCAGCCTCACTGAGCCGCTCCAGGCTGTGGAACCAGTCCACGAACTGGTCCTCCCGCGTGAAGCTGTAGTTGTTGCAGGCTGACTGAAGCAGCTTGATCTGAGCAATGACTTCAAACTCCTGCAGTAAATAGAGGCGATGAGTCCAGACCTGTTTGCCAGCCACAGTCTTCTCCAAAACAGGCCAGCCCCATGTACGGAGGCAGATGTGAAGGACCAGAATCCTTCTCCCCAAAAATGAAGGCATGACAGCAAAACAGGAGAGGAATTGACCCCGAAGAGACTGGCATAGCCTGGGCTAGCACCAAGTCAGCCTCCTCCTTCCACCCTGCTGTGCTGCAGACTGGGAAAAGCTCTCACCTTCCTTCTCTTCTCAAAGTTGATCAGCCCACCCTGGAAAAGAGTGAGCCAAATGTCAGTGTGGAGCAGGCAGAAAAATACTGC
Organism: Pezoporus flaviventris; assembly: GCF_033815535.1. Classification (NCBI taxonomy): domain Eukaryota; kingdom Metazoa; phylum Chordata; class Aves; order Psittaciformes; family Psittacidae; genus Pezoporus; species Pezoporus flaviventris. Next base: position 211,465 of record NW_026892645.1, read on the forward strand.
TCTCATCCCCCCCTCCACTACAGTGCCTGTGTCCCTGCTGAGAGGCAGCGTGAGACTGGCCCATTTCCACGTGCTGACAGAGGTGGATGTGCAATGTTGAATATAGGATGTGCAGGGTGCAGTGTCAGATGTAGGATGCACAGGGAACAAGCCCTCCTTTCATCAGCCCAGCCTCTGAGGTTGCTGTGTGGAGAAAGAGAGGAAGGGGAGAACAGAGATGGAGGGACATACATCCAGGAAATCCTTCATGGCGGTGTCAAGCATCACCAGGTCCGTGAGGAAGGTACCAAGGTAGGGAATGGTGCCCTGCATCACACCCTGTGGGGACAGAAGGGACAGCGAGGTCAGCAGAGAGCTGGGACCACCCTAAGCAGCTGCCAGGGAGGGGGCATAGGGGCACCTGTGTCAGACTCACCATTTCTCTCTGCTGCTGCTGCCGCTTCTGAGCCCTCTTCGGATTGATCTCCAAGGTGGCAAATTTGGATGTGCCTTCCTGGATGGTGGGGAGAGGTGGAGATCAGCGCGGGTGGGAACCTGCACTAATAGATGAGCTAAAATTCACACCCGCTTTCATTTGTACAACCTTCCTTGCAGAGGAAAAGAGGGATGAAGGGGAGGGGAAGAAATCAAACCTGAGATTTTTCATGGCTCACAGAGAGGAGCAGCTTAGTGAACAGGAACTGCTGATCCCACTTCCAGCTCTGTATAAACCTTCTCAATGGAATGGTTTGTTCCTTTTTGCATTTTGTGTCCTCTCAGCCCCCAAACTGTGAAGCTGCAGAGAGGCTCCAATGGGAAGAAGGACAGTTTTGCTGCATCCTTCCACAAACACTACAACCCCACCGGACATCAAGAGGATTTCACACTGTGCTGTTAAAATGCAGCTCCTTCCTGGGAGAAGCTGTCACCTGACGCACTGGATCCTATCCCACTGCTTATCTCTGCTTGCTGAGTATTTCTCTGCAAGCTGCAGACAGTGTTGACTTTTTGGTGGAGAAGCAGAAAGCCCACCCTAGTCCAAAACCCCTGCCTGCTCCCCAGACCCAGCATACCCTGCTTGTACCCCTGCCTGACACCCCAGCAGCACTGACAAGGCTTTATTCTGGTGACTGGAACACTGCAGAAACTTGTGCTGGCACCAGCCTGTGCTCCATGCCAAAGACAGAGAGATGTGGATGCCACTTCCCCATACCTTAATGAGAAGCTCCCGGCTCAGCGAGTGGTTGTTCTCGTCGGAGAAGATCTCTGAGAGCTCATGGAAAGTGCGGAAGCTCTCCCTGCTCAGGGGAAAAGTCAGCAGTGCTGTCACAGTTGGTCTCCTCCTCTGCTCACCCAAATGACCCCAGCTCTGCTCATAGCTCTAGAAGGGCCTTGCTGTTTGGAGGCTACTGCAGGGTGTTTCACATGGAAAGGAGGTCGTAACACTTTTATCTCCTCCCTGACCCCTTATACTGGTCCCTGTGTTTTGGGCACACTACAAGAAGCAATGCTGGAGCTGAGATGATCCCATCTACATATTCAAGGACCATAGCAGCCACAGCATAACCTGCCCCTTGAAACCTCCCAGCGGCCACATGAACCCAGCAGGTGCTCCTTACCGTAGGACCTCGTCCCAGGTCTTCTTCAGCCGGTGAACAGCGTTGCACTGCAGAGCTGAGAGAATGGCTCGGAGGGAGGAGAAGTTCTTCAGGATGCGGCACTCCTGGGGCAGACAAAGAGATGACAGGACTCAGCATTAAAGAAAGCTCAGGGATCTGCTGGGATTCAGGCACTGCAAAACCTCAGCCCTTGGGCCGAGAGGGACAGTAAGCTGTCCTACCCGAGCCACTTCGATCCACCGCTCCACCACTTTAGCCCTGTGCTGTGGCTTCAGGGACCGGTCTCCGAGACATGTGGCAATGACACAGTTGGCCACACTATTAAACTGCGAGACCGTGGCACGGATGGTGGGTGCTAGGTGTTCTTTGCCTTTCTTGTCTCGTTGGGACCAGATGCAGCCCAGACAGTGGTAAGGCACCACTTTCTTAAACAGCTCCTGGAAGATAAAGGCATGGAGATGGGTGTCCGCTTCTCCTGGGAAAAGAACAAGCCAGGAGGAAGAGATGGCTGGAAGGAGACAGGCCTGTGCCCAGAGTTGCAGGTATCAGGCAGGAAAAGCACCATTGACCTAGCTGTTGGATGAATACTCACAGCATCCATCAGTGTGAACTGTTCTGCTACCATCTCTGGGGAGAAGGAGAGGAAATCCGGCTTCCCGTCCCTGACCCCGTTCTCTTCCACCAGCTGAAAGGTGCAGCCACTGTGGTCCACAGCTGTGAGAGATGGTGTGAAGCTGAGCACCACAGTGCTGACAGGAGCTGGGGCCCATGCTGAACCACTTCAGCTCCCTGTGGACACCCATATCCTACCACCTGGGCTTTTAATTCCCATCTGGCTTCACACCACAATAAACGAGGCTCAGATAAAAGCACAGTCATTTTAAACCTGAACACATGTATCTGCAGAGGCTTAAGGGCAGATAAGCTAATCCATTTAGAAATCCCACTTCTGGTGCAGTTGGATTAGCTTCCCGGTGCACCTTCATGTAAACACAGGCAGGGTTTATGGGGGCTCAGCCATGTGGCAAGACCCGAGGTTTTGGAGACCCTTAATGCCAAACAGTAGCACTACCTCCACCTGCAGCCCCAAATGGCCCCCTGCAAGCAGGAAAAGGACCCCCACCTTCCACCTCGGACTCGCTCTGCTCTTGCTGCTGGAACTGGGCTAACAGGATGCAAGCTCGGCGCTCCAGGTCTGAGCCAGGGATGTTGTGGCGCACGTAAGAGATGAGCTGCTTGAGGCAGGCAAAGTCCGGGGGCTTGCGGAAGTCCTCTGAGTACTGGTCCAGCCAGGCACCCAGGATGGAGGAGATGGTGCTGCAGGGAGAGGGGGGAAACACAGGCAAGCCTGTGTGAGAATCAGGTGCCAGGAGACAACCATGTGCAGTCTCATGAGCACCCCCATGAGCCTCAGGAGCACCTCTGGGACAAGAGAAATAACACATGCCTTTGAGCGAGAATCAAAGAGCTGTCACCAGAGCTACCCATCTTGTTCACCCACAGTGCAGTCAGACTTACTTCTTCAGCTCCATCCTCTCATCCACAGCATGCCTGGCATGGTCCCCATTCACCTGCACATGGAGGTTGCCGTACCTGGTGGGGCACAGCGTGGAAGCTGTGAGCATCCTTGAATCAGCTGCCTCTCAGTGCTGCCTCTTCTCCCTCCACATCACCCCGCAGCTCTGCCAGGGGGTCAGGATGAACTTCCCAGGCACTGTCCTGTTCCCCCCTCTCTGCCACAGCCCCCATGTTATGGGAATAGGGAAGCAGCTGGCACTGGCCACCTCACAGCAGAGTATCAGTTGAAAAGGCTCCAGCTTTCTGGGAGGTTGTGTCCTCCCTGCCCAGCCCCAAAACCTTCACGTTGATGGAGCTTGGAGAAGCCCATCAGCCCTCCGAGGCATGGCAGCAAAAGAAGCTGGGGCTCTCCTTGTTGAGGGGGCTTAGACACCACCGAAGCTGTGTTCTGGGGCTCAGGGCAGCCTCACCTGTTAAGCAGCAGATCCAGCACTTGCTTGGTGGTAGCAAAGGCCCGGTAAGTGCACAGGAAGATGGTGACATAGGTGGAGTCATTGCCCTTGAAGGCCGAGACCAGGTATTCTACCAGCTTCTCCAAGGTCCCGGCTTTTATTGTCCGTACCTTGCATGTCTCGTAGAGGTTTAAGGCTGACTCATTCTCAAACTGTGGGGACAGGATCAGAAGTCAGTAGGCTGGGTGAGGACAGACACTTTCAGCTTCAAAAGACATTGTTCGGGTCTAGGCGGGGCCCATGGACACCCTACACAAGGCCTGGGGCTCTCATGATGGGTCTGAGAAAGGGAAACCGGGTCTCTTCAGACACCAAATACCAGCAACACAGCTGAGAAAACTCGAGCATTTGGGAAATGCCAGGAAAGGCCTCAAAGTTGCCAAAATCTAAATGCAAATCAGAGTTGCCCTGTTTGCAAAATGGGCTTTAGATTGTTTCCCCCATGCCCCTTCCTGTGGGGCAGAGGCCAGCAGGTGCTCCCATGCCACTGCTCCCAAGTAATCCCATGATTCCCAGATAAGGCTTGGAAGGACACCCCCCAGGACAGGAGGGTTTGGGGGAGCAAGAAGAGGGCGAGACATGTGCTGGTATTAACCCTGCAAAGCCCTGACTTTGGCAGGAAACACCTTTAAAACACCCTCTGGCAGGAGGCTGGTGAAGCCCCTAGCTTACCCCCAGCCATCGCTGCCCTTTGTTGGCTGTGTGATGGAGCTGCACTTTCCGAAGCGATATGCTGTAGATCACACCATCCTCCAGCTCTTCTCCAATCTCCTGTGTGGAGCTCTGCATGAAAGGATATGATACACCATGAAATAAGGAGAATAAAGTGTGGCAGAAGTGCTCTTGCAGGCTTATATGAGGCACCCCAGCAAGCCAAAGGCAATGGCTGGCAGGCAGTGAGAATCACCCTTGCTACTCAGAAATGCAAACCAGGTGACAACTTTCTGGACAGATTAAGCCTGGGCCCACCTAAGCCTGCACACAGGAAGAGCCAGGACTTTGGGAAGCTGCTCTCAGTCTGCTCCATGCCCCCTGGTTCAGTGTCTCAGCCCTTCCTACCTGCACCAGCGCCAGGTACTGGGCAGAATGAGGACCCCTCACCAGGCAGTGAGGGGAGCAGGTGGCAGCACATCCCTGCACCCAGCCCCAGCTGTTTCTCCCTCCCCAAGTCTTCGCCTTTCTCACAACATGACATTGCTGCCTGGTCTGACCACATTCTCAGTAATCTGCCTTTGTGGAAACTGAGCACCTCAAGATGCTTTAGTAATAAATAACTGTCAAAGCAAGCTGCCCACAAGCTTTGGCAGAGCTGGCCATGCACAGAAGGCAGAAATCCTAAGGGGGAGCTCAAAGCTGAGGGGAAACCCCAGGGAACCACACTGAGATGGGCTTGGGCACAGCAGGGACACATCCCTGTACCTCTGGGGACAAGCACTTCTGTCCCACAGCGCGATCCAGCCACGAGGCTCACATTTCTGCTCTGTGGAATGGAGACCATCTAAAATTTGGTGAGGAAAGAGGGGATGCTTCTTCAGTCAGGTGTCCAGGCATGCATGTCCCCTAGCCTCACATGCCAGCATGGGGCTCCATGGCAGCTCCAGCCCCACAAGGACAATCTGTTTCCCTCCTTCTCTCTAACCACACTCTGATGAGTCAATGACTCTGTTAAGAAGGATTTATCCAAATCCTTTCAAACACTGTGGGATCTCCCCTGCCCTCCATCCCCCATGCCAAATGGTGGGACACAGTGTAACATGCAGCAAAACCCCACTGCTCAAGCAATGCCTGGAAGCAGTAAGCGGTTAGCATGAGGATGTGACCACATGCTGGGGTGCAGGGGTTCAGGAACAAGCCGCCCTGCATATCACAGTGCAGCCAAGGGCTTTCCTTGAAATCTGCCTCTCAGGAGCACAAAAACCTCTGAGCAATGCAACCACACAAGGCTTTCCAGAGGAGATGCTGCCATGGAACAACCCAGGACAGAGTCTCGGGAGCAGTGCTGTTCCCTGCAAAATATTATCCTCCCAGGCTGTTCCCTGTGAACATGGGAACAGCCATACCCAAGGCCCCGGCTTCAGATGGCACTGCCCATCTCAAGAGACACTGAGCAGAAAGCACTGAACATGACCCTGAGCTGATGTATCAAAGGTGCACCTAACGTGCTCTTCAACCACCATCTTATATCACTGCCATCGCAGCAGCAATCACTGTGCTATTGTCACACCCCGCTTAAATCAAGTGCTTGTTATGAGCAAGGAACCAAGGCAGGGAACCACAGCCAGTTCAAAGACTGAGGGGAAAACTTTAAAAAAGCTTGTTGTTCATGGTTCTAATGGACGAGGACAGAGCCCTGGGCAGGGTTACTGGACTTCTCACTTTCTGCTGAACCCGCTCTTCTCATTTCATGCCAGACTATGGAGAGGTTTTGTCTGTTGAAGCTCAAGGGTTTGTAAAGCTAACTCCAGCTGTATTGCCATCATCAAATGTCTTTCCCTGGATTCACTGGCTTCCAGATCAACCCTGACAGCACCCGCACAAGGCAGTGGACACAGACGTCCTTCCAGACACCTGCATCAGTCTCTCTTGTTCTATGCTGTGAGATAAATTATGGCGTAAGTTTATGTTCAAGTATAAACAGATCTAAATCACAAGAATGGAAAAGGCACCCAGCAGCACACATGCCCAGCGGCCTCCTAGACAGCATGACATGAAAATATGTCTCCCTCCTGCCTCCATAAATCTTCCAAAGTTATGATGCTGGCTGCTGGGGATAGTGCAGCTCTAAGTCCAACCTTCCCCCAGCTCATCTGGCCCAGGCCCAGGCAGGCTGGCAGCCCTGAGCCCCAGTGGCTGGCACCACACAGCCTGGACACCAACAGGGCCATGAACAAGCCCCTGAGCCCACCCTGACTCCCTGTTCCTCTGCAGCCCCACGTCACACCTGTACTGGCAGCTCCACCAGAGCAGCCCATGCAGGACACTGGCCCCAGTGTGGGAAGATGAAGCTGTTTAAAATACATCAGCAAGGGGAAGGTGACCTTGGTATACAGCTAAAGGCACCAGCAGCCAAGAGCACTGGGCTTCTCCCCCATCACCTCTCCTCTCCATCAAAAGCTCACAGGAACAAGGTGCTTCTATACTAGGTGAGTCCCCCTCCAACCCCGCAAGGTGCCGTAGCTGGGAACGGGAGGGACTGACAGGGCATCATGAGAAAGCTGCCAGCAATGCTAAAGCCTTGCACCTGCTCTAAATCAACGCCCTACAGTGAAGGTACCTAGCTTGAGCCCAAGTCAGCCAATTTGTCTTTCTTCCATCTCTAGATGATGTTTCCAGCAAAATGAAAGAAAAGCTGTGGAAACTCTTCCCAGTTTGCCCACAGAGACCATCAGATCCTGGTGTTCACAGCTACATGCTGTCCTCTGGAAGTGACAGCAGTGGATGCCTCTTGAGCACACAAGCCCACTGCCCATGGGGGATAGAGAAGAAGGGTCACTACCAACGATGCTTTACACCAGATGTCCTGGGCTTTCTCCCAGGTTTTATCACCCAGCCTGCGGATCAGCCCTACCCTTGCGTGTCTTTCAGTTATGCTGACTTCGGGCTGGAGGAAAGCTCTGGGTCCAGCAGGACCAGCAGACCCCCATACAGTCTCTCAGAAAAAGAGATTTGGCTGGGCAGTTATAAACTCCAGATGCAAACATCAAGAAAAATCAGATGCTTTAGAGATGCAATTAAATTAATAAAGAAATTTAATCATATAGGAGGATAAAATGTCCTTGGATCAATTAATGAATCATTGGCAGCTGCTATGCAACTACAGTGGAAAGTATTGCCACAACTGCACGGGGGTTTTCACTATGTTTCATGTCACATGCAGAGGATACACCCAATTTTTACGTGCGTAGAAGCAAAATTCATTTCCTTCCCATATTCAAGATTGTCAAATTCGTTCATTTTTTGCCTTGCTGACCTGTGTGATATCCCCCAAAGTTCCCCCTTTGCAAACCACACATGAAGTACTGCAGTTTCGCAGAGGTCTCTAGCCAGGCTCACGCCAAGAGCCAGCCAAGCTGCTACACTGGCACATTTTAAAATTTGGCTATTTATATTCTATGCGAGCTTCCTTTTTCCTACGGCCGCCTCTCCAAGATGCTGATTGTGCATTCTGAACATGTTGGTTAAAAACCAAGGAAGCAAAAGCCAGCAGCAGGGTGGAGCCAGTGAAGTCCTGCTTAGCACCTGCACTGAATGTGCACGCTTCTCCCTTCGCAGATGTGGAGACACTGGGTGGGACCAGGGCTGGGGGGACAAAACCCCTTGACCTGTGTCTTATGTACATGCCAGCCACCAAGAACACTGCAATGCTAAGTATGGCACTCACACCAGGATTTCCAGCTAATCAAACAAAGATAACATCTTCAAAACAGTCTTTAAAGAGCTCTGACAGACAAATGCTGGTAAATATTACTGCAACAGCTACTGCTCCCCATTGCCTGCTCTACACATCTGCTGGAGTTTTCTGCTCCTCACAGAAAAAGGGAACGTGAGTCAGGGCTCAGCCAGCACAACCACAGCCCAGCACGCAGGGGTTCGACTTGAATAACTGAGCACCACATCATAGCAGACGTCCCTTCTGCTTACTGCATCACGTTGGTAGAAGAGAGACATCCAATAGGCCCAGAGAGCTCTTGGCTCAGCTGCAATGAGATTCAGCAAAGCTTTTCTGTGAAAGCACTAGCTTTGAGCACGTTGATGGTTATGGCTGTTGTGGAAGTGGCTCAGCACCCTAGAAAGTGTGATCCAACACATTTCAAGATGGGCACCAGAAAAGGGAAGACACAGGTAATGAACACTTGAGCATGATTTCTCCAGTTCAGTGGGAAATCCTGCTCCTCTCCATACAGCAAGGAAAAGGCCTCTCAATGGAGGGGCACAAGAAAAAGACGCATGTTTAACACAGGATCAGACACCCAATTCTTCAGAGTGGAAGCTTTTGCTGGAAGCGAACTCTCTGCAAAAGTTCATCCCTTGAAACATGAAACAGGAGGTCAGCACCTGATGGCTTGCCTGGTTTTAGGCTGCCTCTTCCAACTGCAGATAGCCTTGGGCTGCATGAGCAACCTCCCACAGTTCAAAACCTTTGTGACTACACCAGGGAGGAATTCCTACTCTCCACACTCTGGTGAATGCTCTAGTATATGGTGTGGTGTCAAACCATATCTTCATACTGAGGTTTAATAATGAGCTCTAAGAAGTAGACAAGGTTCGTGAGCCTGGATAAAGGGCTATGGTGTGAGGGATTCTCAAAGGAACCAGGCAGCGAGACTTTGTCTCTTGCTAGCTGAAGAGAGGGGAAAAATGCAAAAGCCAAATAGCAAAGCAAAATATTGGCTAGGGATCTGCATTTTGGAAAGTGCTTTAGTTCAGTCACAAAGATGGTTTTAGTAAGACAGGAACAAAGTACAGGATTAAGCATGAGCATGACAGCACCCCTGTGTGTTACGCACAGACAATCATCCAACAATTACCAGGTCTTCAGAGCTCTGATCTATCTCCTGGGTTAGCACACTAGCCTCCAAAGACACAAACCAATGAACTGTTATTGGAAAGAGGTATTCATTTCAGCACACATGGAAGAGGCAGAACTGCTTAAAGTGCTTTTACTGATGCTCCCTGGACAACAGCTGGTTTAAAGATCAAGAATTTCATGTTACTCTGTTCCCTTTCAGCTGGGCTACACGAAATGCCTGCTCTATAGTCAGGTATAACACAGCACCCAGAGTATCTCTGCACTGTGATTTCAAAGAGCCACTATCAGCCACAGAGAGAAGCAGATGCTAACCCTGTCCATGGGAAGCCGGGGACCTGCACTTCCTGGGAACTGACATTGTCGCTGGCTAACAAGACAAGAAAAGGCAGAGCTGAACCTGGGAGACATCACCAGGAGGTTCTCATTGAAGGTCTGCATTTGCACAAGTTTGAGAGGATTTGAAGAAAGCTGGGAAAGCTGGAAACAAAAAGGGGGGAGTTGGTCTTTACAGCCCTCAGACCCTTCTCATAATAAGCTCTTTCCACTGGCAAGGGGAAATAAGCCTTTACAGGAGAAAAAAAAAAAACCACCTCCACCAAGGACCATGTCCTCCATGGCTGACACAAGCCCAAGGTAACTTTCATTACACTTTTGGGAGCAGAATTTGGAACCCAAGCAACACATAGCAGTGACTTTGGGGCCTCTTTACGTAAACTGAAGTACACAACATTATGTAAAAGGAAATAGGAAAAATATCACCCCCGTCTAGTGAAAGGAAAACAGCTGCAGTTCCGTGAACCAAAGATAAAGACTACAAAAGCAGAAGTACCCTCTGTCCTACACATCCAAAATAAGCACACACAGCACAAGATTGCCTCACAGGGACTTTCAGGCAAAAAGCCCCGTGGTGGATGTTCCCCTACAGCTCCACCAGCTGGGATTGTTCCTCTGTGCCTCACCCTTGTCAGCAGTTTCCTTCCCCTGGCCGCACGCAGAAAAGCTACAGAGACTACTGAAAGCTGGCAAGGAAACTGCAAAATATCCCCTGTGCTCAGAAAAAAGAAAGGTGCCCCATGCTGGTGCCTGCTTACCGCAGCACTCCTGCTATGCCGAACACCATCCCAGCAATGACCATAGAGGCACTGGGGTGCAATGGTTTTCTCTAGCCAACATTGGCCTCAGGCAAGTTGATCTCCCATTGCCTCCTTTCTCCCTGAGCCATGTTCCCATTGCTGGTGATGGAACTCAAGTTTTCTGCCACAGCTTGGCTGCACCCAGCCCCTCCTGGGCACTGCTCCCTTCACAGAGACGTTAGGCAGACAGACATGATTCCTCTGGGTTTTCAACACTCTCCCGATCTGCCTGCCTGCCTGCTCAGAGCTGCCTCAAACCAGAACCAATTCCAACAGTGCATGAAAACATAGTGACAATGGTGGAAACACGAAAAGAATAGAAAAAGGGCCAGAAGCTAAACTGAAACCCACTGTGAAAAGGGGGTGGTTTTGGTGGGACACCAGGACAGCAGTAATAGCCAAGAGCCTGATCTCACCCCATCAGCTGCTGGGCTCTACAGCTAGGCTTTCCTGACACCCTGAGCACTTGCTCTCTGCTTCAGGTGTTTCAGCAGGGAAAGCTGCACCTGCAGAGAACAGCCCTGGAGCTGAGCATCACCCAGCATCACACACTCACAAGGAGCAGGATGGGAGAGGAATGGAACACATCATCCTGTATCTGTCTGTTGTGGGGATTTTACACCTTCTCCCTGGGGTCTGGGGCTGCCCCAGAACAACAGCAAGTTGTTCTAAGTCAGAGGGGTTAGAAACAATGTTCAAAGGCAGCCTCCTCCATCCTTGTAGCTTAGGAAGAAGAGAAAACAGCAGTTGGTTACAACGGTATCTTGTCACCTGCATGCAGTGAGTCAGTGGCTGGAGTGAGGATTAGGAGCTCAGTGACCAGGTCCAGAGATGAGACAGAGGAGATACATAGGATTCCTCACACATTTGCTTTTAAAGAAAATTAAGAGCCTTCCCATATGCAGAAACGTATTTTTTTTTCCTCTTTTTATGGTCAAGAGTTGAAGATCTGCAAAGATGCTCTGTCCCACTCTGGCCTCCAAGGGGCCTGATCCTGACCCTTATGCATGAGGTGATGTAGGTGCTGGAGGATTAGCCTTGCTAGGGGGATGGCCCAGGGAAAAGCAAACTTCATCTGTAACTGGCAGTGCCAGAGATAATGGCTTAACTCCAAACCCTGTGCTTCTTCCACCCAGGGGTATAGAAGACCACCAACACCTCTACCTAGACATTTTTTCCCTATGTGAAAATGCTACCAAAGCAGGACTTCCCTCATGTTTCCTACCAGGTGACATGCTGGGATAGGCTCCCCTCCCAGGCTGCTGAAAGTTAGAAGAAAACTGAGTGCAGGTTTTGCTTCCCCTGGAGGCTGATGGAAATAAGATCCTGCTGACACAGCAGTTCTAGCTCTTGCTCCACAGTCCTTAGCTTTGTGTTCGTGATCACCTTGGTGTGTGTTCTGGCAGCATCCATGCTCAGTGCCAATGCCTACAGAGTCAGGCTTGCATACAAGGGACACAGCTGGCCTTGGCTTACAGAGCAACAGCTCCACTAAACTCACCCAGAGCCTGGAGAGTAATTGCTGGAAACCAGAGCAACATGCCTGATGAAAACCAGTGCATAAAAAAATAATACATATTGCTCTGTAAGGTTAAATAAAGATTGAGTGCCTCATAGTAAGTAATTTCTGCTCAGAACAAAGGTCTGTATTTCACCAAGATAGAACAGAAAAATCTGAAAAACCCCACAACAGAAACAAGTTCAAAAATGGACTATTTGTGTGTGTGTAATAAGTCACATGCAATATGACAGCTACATAGTGCCTTGTTCAAACACGAACAAAAGCAGGCTATGTGTCCCAAAGAGGACACAGTTCAAGTGTATCTGGTCTAAAGTTACTCTATGGATTCCACTGCTGAAACAGGGCACTCCTGCACCATCCGTGTTATTTCTGCAGCAAAAAGTGCTGTACGTATTTGGAAAGGGAAGGCAATTAGGTTGGCATTCAGAGCTGATGTACCCTTAAACTGATCAAATGGTCACTCCTGAGATGTCAGTTACATCTCAACACATTAACCACAAGAGAGATTTGTTCCTTTTTGCAGCTTCAGGGCAGCGCTTGTCCTTCTCATGTCTTGGCATCTGCAAGCTAACAAATTCATCTATCTCAAAAGTCAAGCCTTTGCAACCTCAGACACCTAAAGCCTCAAGTGAATACTCTCTTGCTCTCAGCCCGCAGCCCAGGTGCCAGTCCAGACAGACAAAAAGATTAATTTGAAGAAGTTTCAGCTGCTCTAAAACAGCTTTTTTTGTAAAACTTCTCTTTGCCCCAGCATGTACAAGACCTGCATGAGTGAAGCGCACGTCCGCAGCGCAAGCAAGGCACACAGGATATGCAGAACGGGCAAAGCAGCAAGCATGGCACCAGCAACTGCCAGACCCAGCCCCAGGAGGCAGCTTGCAGCCCCCCATGCCATGCTGACCCACCCCAACGGCCCCACACCGACATTCCCAGGGAGTTCCACCACGCACTGTTCCCAAGCAGCCTGGATAAGCTGTAAGCAGCTGCCTACGCAGAAACTCACCTGCTGCAGCTCCCAGAGGGAAAAAGAAAACAACATCCTGTCTTTCTGTAATTTTGAAGGTGTGTAGGTTGCAGTGGACAAATTGGAGCCTGTCCAAAACCCATAGCCCTGCCTGGCTGCAGTCTGCCTTACGGTAACTGTGCCATCACCGTCTGTTTCAATTTGAACAAGGTTAATTTCAGTTTAGCTCAGACACATAGATAAACTGAACCAAAATAAGCCCTGGTGAAACTTAGTGTCCACCCATGTGTTTACACTGCCTTAAGTCAACTTAAATTCCCTCCATTCAAGCTGCTGTGACTGAAGCATGGGCAAAGACCTCTTGGGCCTCCCCTCCTTAAAACCCCAAGCCCCTGCCTGTCCAGAAGAGGATGCCCAGGGAGCTATGGATGCCCCTGACCCAGAGCAGGGCAGGCTCAGGCATCTCCCAGCCTGTCTCAATGGCACCACTGGAGAGGGGCTCACGGAGCTGGTGGCAGAGGAATGGCCTCGTTGGAAGGCTCGCTCTTTGTGTACATGTCTGCATCAGGGTGACCCAGTAAGCAGCTGAAGCAGAGAAAATGCAGAAACAATCCAGTGCTGGGAGGCAGCGAGGGGTTGTGGTGAAAGGAAGGAAGGAATAAATGAAAGCTTTTGTTCTCTGGTCATGCCCCTCATGCCTGACTCCCACCCCAGGCAGGATGACGTAGGATGCCTCCATTTGCTGCCAGCATGTTTCATGGAAGTCTGGGCAGAGCCTGTCTCATCTCAGCCTCCTCTTGACACCTGCAGCCCCAGCATGTCCCACCACATCCCAGCTGCAGGTCTTAGCTCATCCCCTTCGCTCTGGGAAGGGCTGGGAGAGATCCTTCTCCTCCACCACTTGTTTCTCTCCCTGGGGCTGCTGTCAGAAGCTGGAAGGGGGAACAGCAAAGCTTCTTTTGCTTTGCAATCAAGAAAATTCCACCTTCTGATCATTACTTAAATAGGTGTCAACGAGGCAGGAGGTGCTATATAGGAAGGTACAGGGACAAGAGTCAATAAACTGACACCTGGGGCACCTGCATGCAGGATGCTCAGTCAACTAAGTCCGATTTCCACAGCTAAAGCAACTGAGAGCTTAAGTTTAATTTGCACCTTTAGGGAGAAAATAAATGCAAAAAAAAACAAACCCAAAACCACTCCAGCTGTTGTTAAGTGCCTGGACACACACCTCAAGAGCCCAAGCAGTGAGGTTTGGAGGTGGGCCTTGCCCTGAGCACTGGGTGTGCCAGATCCTGCACATGGAGAGGGCTGAGAGCGCCTACAGTATGAGGAACGTGGTTGTCCAAGCAGGGTGGTGGGATAAATTTCCTACCTGGACCCTCTGCCTTGTACTTGCAGGTGCGGGTCCTGCCACGGACCATGTCTGAACATCAGCCAGCGCAAGACCTGCAGGCAGCCAATCTTCCATCAAGTACTAGCCAAACACTGGAGGGTGGCAGGGAGACAGGAGGCAGCTTCCCGCATGGTTGCTCCACTTTCCCACTTACTCTGACTCAGCACAGACTTTGGGGATTGTTTTCTCCCACTGCTTAAGACACAACCCTTTGCCAGTGATGGCTGATGACAAGGGTGTAGCAGAGCCTGAAGCACACCTGCATCTGCGCAATGACACTGGGATTTCAACCTGGCGCTGCTCACTGTAGGCATTTGCAGGCAAGCATACTCTCATGTTACTAGAGCTGTTCCATGGCAGGTAAAACACCACACAAGTAAGCCTGTTCCTCATAGCCATGTCACTTTGGCAAGCCAGTACAGGCACGCTCCAGCCCTGATTCATCTGTTCCTGACACATTCATCCCCTGGGATTACAAGCCACAGGTGAGCATTCCTGCAGCTTGGACTCCTATTTAAAATTATTTGGGGGGGACAAACCCTTGGATACCCAAAAAAGCTGATGCACAGAATGACCATGGGCAGCATCCGTGTGAAGAGAGCAGAGGTGCCCACCTTCCTTCTGTGGCTCCTTTCCTTTGCCATTGCCTGCCCTAAAACAGGTCAAGCCTCAAACAGCCCCATCCTCCCAGAGCTGAGTTTTGCTGAGGAACATTCTGAAATCCATAGGAATGAGCACTGGGACAGATGGAGTTTGTGGGATACCCCCCTCCTCAAGAAGTGCCTCAAGGATTGTTTGTTATGACACTGGCATGAGGCATAGCTATGTTCTGAGTCAGCCCAGCATGCTGCAAGGGAGGGACCAGCCGGCCCGTCTTAATGCCAGTTCTCACTGTTGCAGCTCAGACCGAATCTAGTAAACCACTAGGTTTGTTGTATAGAAACCCAGTAATCATACTGATGGTCACCAGCAATGGTCACTGCTGCCACATTGCTCAGCACTGGGATCTGGCCAAAGGGTCCTGACCAGCAGAACTGCAGCTGGGACCAAATACCCCTCCGTGTGCTGGGCTGCACTCCCAGAGCATGAGCAGCAGGTCAGGGAGGGGATTCTCCCCCTCTGCTGTGCTCTGGGGAGACCCCCCCTGCAGTCCTGGTCCAGCTCTGGGGCAACAGCACAAGAGGGGCCTGGAGCTGCTGCAGCGAGTACAGAGGAGGCCATGGAGATGCTGCGAGGGCTGGAGCAGCTCTGCTCTGGAGCCAGGCTGAGAGAGCTGGGCTGGGGCAGCCTGGAGAAGAGAAGGCTCCTGAAGGGGAGACCTGAGAGCAGCTCCAGTGCCTAAAGGGGCTGCAGGGAACCTGGAGAGGGGCTTGGGACAAGGGCCTGCAGGGACAGGCCAAGGGGAATGGCTTTAACCTGCCCGAGGGGAGACTGAGATGAGCTCTTAGGCAGAAGCTCTTCCCTGTGAGGGTGCTGAGGCGCTGGCACAGGGTGCCCAGAGAAGCTGTGGCTGCCCCATCCCTGGCAGTGCTCAAGGCCGGGTTGCACACAGGGGCTTGGAGCAAGCTGCTCCAGTGGAAGGAGTCCCTGCCCATGGCAGGGGTCAGAGCTGGATGAGCTTTAAGGCCCCTTCCAAGCCAAACCAGTCTGGGATTCTACAAAAAAGCAGTGTTTGTAAAAAAGCTGGGCTATTTGAAGATGATACACCAGATCGAGCATTTGCCTTACCTTGAAAAATCTGCAGTGATTGTTGGGGTCACAGCATAGGAGGAATGGGGGTGACACCATCAGCCCCACTTCACACCTCCTACACTTCCCAGTTCCTGCAGCTCACCAGCTTTGCTGCTGCTCTGATGCACAGAGCCTTTCAGGCAAGTATCTTTGAACAAAAACCCTACGGTTTTTGCCTAAACTGGAAGGTGAGGTCCCAAGCCCCCAACCATTTGAAGGTGTGCACTTCATAATCCTTGTTCGCTTCTCACTACTGAGTTTTCACCCTGCCAGTCTCAGGCAACATGCTTTGCTTTACCCAGCTTGGCTAAATGATGGTTTCCTGAAGTGAGTTCCAACTCTAAGAGGTAAACCCAAACTAAACAAACCATTTTACAAACAAAAACACCAGCTGAAGCAGGAGCCTAGGGCAGGTTCTCAGCTTGCAAGTCTCCATGGAGACCTGAGCACCGCAAAGAGCAGGGAAAGGTTGCATGGTTTTCCTCCAGCACATGAAAAGAAGTTCTGGTAAGACAGGTAGCAAACCCTTTGAAAAGCAGGTTTCCACAGGGGCCCTCAGCTCAACTGCTGTTTGTTGAAGTGTGGTTAGCTGAAGGAAAAGCTGTTCTAAAAGTAATGCTTCAGCATTCCAGGTGAAGTTCCCTCCGATGAGTTTTCTCCCCAGTTAGCTCTGTTTGCAAGTTAAAAGAACTTTCTCCTCCCCTGTCAGCTACAAGGACTCAGCTGGTGCCTAGCAGCCGGAGCCATCTCTGTCCTGCCTCCACCAAGCCCGGGCTTGCCAGGTAGCTTAGCCCTGCTGCACGGCCACCCAGCACACCACATGCACAGTGGGAAGACGCCTTCCCCACTGCAGTGCTTCTGACAGCAGGGCTCATCAAAATACCAACTGTGTTTGGAAACAAACACACTCCTGTCCAACTGTGCAACGGACATGGACATGCATGTGCTTATCTCCACTGGCATTTAACTGTCACATAACTACTCACCCTCAGGTATGTTAGAGAAATTCTCAGCAGTTACCTAATGTAAAAGCGCAGTCCTATAAGAACCTGTACCAACAGGGCCCCAGGAATGTAACCAAAACCTGTAGAAATTATTTTATGTAACATCATAAAAAACAAAACAAATTCAGGTGGAGAGAGACAGAGGGTTTAGTTTAGGCAGACCCTCCACTGCATCGAAGGAGACAGGTGTTTGCTCACTGCAGCCCACATGAAGGTCCATGCTGAGATTTAGGAAAGGACTTTCCTGTCACTTCTGGAAGAGCTGTTTCCAGGTGTTAAGAGAACAAAAGGCCCATCCACGAAAGCTCTTCTGCAAACACCAGCTTATATGTGAGCAAAGCTACCCCTGTGCTAAGCTGAAGCACCTGCTCGGGAGTGGGCTCACGGTGCAGCACTCTCACACCTCTGTCCTTGCTCCAAACCCCTTCTGGTGTTTCTATTCAGACGGCCAACTCACAAGGCAGAGCCCTCGGGAGCAGCTGGGACTACTCCATGCCAGACTTCAGCACCTCCCTAATGAGTCAGGAGCAAAGTCCAAATACATCTTTATTGGAGCCCCATTAGGCCAGGTGGGCTGGGGCTGCTGTGGTGTGGGGCGAGTCCCTGCACAGGGACAGGAATGAGACAAACTAAAGACTGAAGTAGCCAAACAGCTCAATCCTTCCCTGCTGCCAGTTTCCTAAGCTCCAGCCAGGCACCATGATGCATTTTCAGTGTGATGGTGAATAGGTCTCCCTGGGCATCATGTCTTTCCTTGCAGAAGCCCCCATGCTAGCCTCACCTCCAGATGCTGCTGCAGAACGAAGTCCAACAGACCCCTGCAGCAAAGGCCACACATTTTGGGCAGGCCATGAATGCTGCCATTGTGTCCAACCCAGCACCACACCATGGGATGAACAAATTAATCTATGGAAGCTACAAGTCCTGCAACTCAACTCTTTCTCCCCAGTGCCCAAGTAATGCTTCAATGCTCACCCAGACCCCACAGATGCCATCCCACAAAGCAATGCACAAACTCTGACCCACCATGGGCTGCACTAGAGCCTCCTGTGCCTCCTGCCAGCAGCTTAGCTAGCTTTGCATCCAAATCCTGCTCCTTAGCAACAACATTCCCTCCCGGCCCTTGCTGAGTCCATGGGAAATGGAAGAAATATTTGAGAACTGAAACAGCCCTGCTGCATGTATATATTTAAATAAAAGGCACGCATCTGCTTGAAAGCCAGTCACCAGGCAGCTCTGGAGATAATGGCATTAGAGAAAGTACAAGCAGGGGATATGCAGATATTAAATGTGGTCTAGAGTGACCTAAATAAGTTCATTGCTCCTTCAGTTACACATCCCTTGGGGGCAGAGTGTCTGACAATTAAAAAGCCAGAAAGGGTGATGAAGGAGCTGCTAGTGGTGAGCCCCTCCTATGGCTGGATGAGCTCAGGTGGCCCGAAAACTAGGCTGTGCTATGCCCTAACGGGGGGGGGTGGTGACAGCCAACCCCCCAGCTCCAGAACAGGGGTGACAGCTCAGCTCTGTCCTCACAGGCACAGCCAGCCCGATGCCCATTTTGCAGCCCAAACCCAGGAACAGGGAAGTGTGGAAATTCTCCAATTCACAGCAGCCTCCAAGTAACACGATTCTTACACAGACACATTTAGAAGCCTCTCTCCAACTTCTCTCTAATCATATCAAATAGTAATAAGAAAAATCCCTCCTACTCCTGTTACTCCCACCCTTCAGCAGCCACCAACAATCAGCATCACAGCCTGCTCCCAGCCTCATCACCAACTCCAAACCTTTCTGGAAGGCAGCCAGAAGGTGGGTCCCATCCAAGAGATACCAGCAGATGATGTTCATCTGGCAAATTGCAAGGAACATATCAGGTTGTGCCTGGGGGAGGAGAACAGACTAGGAGAAAATCTTCTTCCAAAGGCACTACAGAAAGGCAAAAGAAAATGGCTTTTAAGAGATATCTTTGCCCCTCCCTTGCCTCCTTCCCAGCTGCAAAGAACAAGCACTGACCTCCAAGGCATTGAGGCTGAGCAATTCCAGTTTTCGAGGATGTGTTTGGCAACTAAAAATCTCCTAATTGTTCAGAAGACAAATAAAGCCAGAATACAAGGACACAAGGTTTTTTGAATGCGTCAGCCCAGCCACTTGTCTCAAGGTTCAGTAACATCAGCCTCATAGGAATTTTGGTCTGTGTCTTCTGCAGTGATGTTTATGGCATGCTTGTCCAGCAAGGACAAGGACAGCCACCAAATTCCCTTTGTGGCTACTGCTGGAAAGGAAGGATTAACACTTCCTGCTGATTTGGGATGGAGTGGAACTGGAAAGGTCAAAGCAGAAGGTCTGAAAAGCTGCTCTGTCAACCCTTTGCTTAAGACAGTTTAAATTTTCCATTCCCCATGGTCAAAATCATGGCAAGAACACTTGGAAGCACACAGCCACCAGACCTTGAGTAGGACCCCAAAGCGATCCCAGGATTATCAATACTGTTGCTGTGGGGCACAGGCAAAGGTCTGCCCTGCTGACATTTGCAGGGCTCAGCCAAGGAACAGAAAATGAGATCCACATTCCCTGCAAATTGCCCAGCAGCTTTCCAGAGATCCTCTGTTCCCTGTGGGACCAGACTAGCCACCCCATAAGCTGGCACAGCTCTGCCAGAAACAGTTCCATCCTAGTGCAGGGGCCATTCCAAGCCTGGGAAGTAGAGCTCCCTTTGGTGGAGGCAGCAGCCCCAGGCTCCCATGGAGCACCCAGCACTGCTGAGGGGCACCCAGTGGGACTCACCCAAACACTGAGGATCTCAGGAGATATTCAAATAATCTGCCTTCTCCTCCCACCAAGCACCTTGCAGTCTCTCTACCTAAGGATTATAACCACACCCGGCTGCTGCCACAGTAGTTGTCACAACACTGATACCTTTTTTCCCTTCCACAGTCATGCCCTCCAATGCCAACCAGCCCAATGTGTCCAGTGGGGATTAGTGAGCAACACGCAGGCCCTTGCATGAGAGGCTGCTCGAGGCGAGCAGCTCTTCGAGCACCTTAAAGCCCCCCAGGAGGCAGAGGGTCACCATACACCACTCTGGGATACATCTTTTCTTGCCATCACTTGCAAACGGATGGTACAGAGAAGGGAGGAATTTGTCTGCAAGTTGTTCAGGGCTGCGAAGAAAGCCCAAGCGATCAGATGCTGTGGCTCTGCTCTGACCATTACACCGCACAGACCCATGCACAGCCCAGGACAGGAATGTGGGCAAAGACAGCTTCAGAGGAGGTCTGCTGGGCAATCATCTCTCTCCACTGTGCTCAGAAGAGGGGACTATGCAAAGCCTCCTTCAGCCCCCATCACCCAAGATGCTGCCAACCCTTCTCCTGAGCTCCAGAGCATCCTTTGGCCAGAGTGCATGGGCAGCTCACACATGCCAGGTACCTCTGGGGTGAGAGGAGCAGCAAGCTGCATCAGCTCCTCCCCACTTCTCTTGCTCTCCTTGCCAAAAGTGCAGCCCCTCAGCCTCCCGGAGTGCTGTGGGCCAGAGAGGCTGGACTTCCTGCCAGGCATAACACAAACCAGACGATTTACTCTAAACCATGTCAGTACACCCACCCCCACAGGAGAGAGGAGGAGGGAAGGGAAAGAAAGCTGGCTGGAGGTTTGATGAACTCTCAGCAGAGCTGATGAGCCGCTTCCACCCAGCCAGAGGCGTATGATACAGCCAGAGCCTGAGATAATCCCTTCCCATCTATGGCTGACAAGCTTTTCAAGCTTAGATTATGGGATAGAGTATTTAGTGCTGGGAGAAGGAGCCATCACCTCCTGAAATGCTGGCTGCCCTGTGTGGGTATCTACACAGTAACCCAAAAGGTTTTAAGTGCAGATCCCCCCCCTCCACCGCCCCACTCCAGCAGGAAGTATCCAGAGCAGAGAAGCACATCTGCAGCTGGCTGTAAATCCCAGCAAAGCCAGATTTGCTGACCCTTGCTGATATTAACCCCTGCACCACCAGCAAGCTGTGCAGGGCTCAGACACTGCATGAAAGCACCACCTCAAATGCCAAAACCTTTCTCCAGCTGAGTGTCTCTTAACACCCCCTTTGCTCACAATCAATGACATTCCTGGCACGCCAAAGATGATCATCGATTACTAAAAAAACAAAGCACAGCTCTGACTCAGATTGTTTCAGGTCCCTCCACCCACACCTGCGGCCAACAAACCGCTCAAGCTGAGACCCCCCGGGGACAGGCTGACTCTGAACCGCTGCAGGTTGAACCCAACGAAGCATGAATATTTTGCATCCTCCAGCAAAGTTGTCCCAATACCCGTAACCTTCCCAGAGGACACTTTTGTGCTTTAGACAAGCCTAAAGCCTTTACAAGCAGCTCAGACCCGAGCAGTCTCAAATAAAATATTAAAAGCCCCCAGTTTTAGCAATCTTACCCCTTCTCTGCTGTCTTGAGAGAAAGCATCTCAAGCATCTCTTAAGTGAAAGCAGAAAGCCTGGCAGCCTGCCCGCCAGTCAATGGCACAGGGACGCACAGCAAAAAGAGCCAAGCAGGGGCACCCATTTATTACACGAAATGAAACAGCGCTATGCGTGCCCCATAACCACCCCCTGATCAGACTCGGTGCCAGCTTTGCCCACGCTGCCAGTGAGGAGGAGAAACACAAACTAGAGGGGACTGTGTGCCGGGTCCTGCTCCGTGTGCTCCCCCGGCTCCCCCCACCAACCACCCCGCTCTCCGCGCTCACCTCCAGCGGCGGCAAGTCGGGGTCGAGCTGGGTAAAGCTGTGCAGCACCACGGGACTGCTCTCGCCGGCCACCTCCAGCTTCACGCCTCCCCAGAGGCTCCGCACTCGCCGGCAGCCCTCGAACATCCTCTCGGGGACGGGCGCGGCGGCATGGTGCGGCGGGGCGCGGCGGTGGCGGCGGCTCACCATGGGCCCCGCCGCATCCCCGGCGCCGCGCTCCGCCGCCGGCCCCGCCAGCGCCCACGGGCTGCCCGAGGCCACCGGGCAGGGAGAGCCGCAGCGGGCAGATCGGCGGGGTAGGGGCAACGGGAGCGCCCGCAGCCGGCCCCGAGCAGCCGGATGTCACCGCGAGGCCGGGACGGAGCCGACCAGGCTGCAAACCCAGGCGCTGGATTTCCTCCCGCAGCCTCCGCCCGCCCGGGGGCCGGCCAGACTCGGACCGGCCCCCGCGGGGTGGGGGAGGGGGGGGGACGGGGGAGGACGGACACGGGGCGGGGGAAGGAGCGAGGGAGGTTGGGGAAAATACCGAGCTCACGGAAACGTGAGCAGCGGCGACGCGCCCAGAGGAGCGAAGCTTGGGGGCTTGCGCGCCTGGGGTTAACTAGGCTGGCAGGGAGCAAAGCTATACTGGTAGCAGCGGCTTTGGGAGAGGATCCTGGCATCACCAGATGCTGGTACAGCACCTAGGTCTGGAGTTCACACACACCACCCAAAGAAAAAGTATTAAAGTCAAGTGCATGAATATTCATAACGTGGTTTTGCCTGAACAGACAAGTTTTAACTCACCACCTGAGCTGAGCCCCCACGAACAGTGCTGCGTGTGTTCAGAGCCCTGCCCAGTCTTTCTCCGTCCACAGCTGCACTTTATGTGCGCCGCAGTCATTACCCCACAGGCAGTGTCCCCAGGGAGATGAAGGGATGTGACCAAGGCCCCTGCAGCCCGTACTTGGCCCCAGCGTGTGAAAACGGACCACTGCAAGACCAGGAACTCTGCACTCAGCCCCGCAGGGACTCGGGGAAAAAGAAATGGGCCCAGGGGACAGCATGGCTTCAGATCCCACTGATTTAATGAGGCTCTAAGCCTCCAAAATGATGCTGAAACCCTGCAACATGAATTTGCTTTCAGAGGCAAAGAGAAATGGGAAAAACTGTCATCCATTAGCCCCCTGTGCTGAGTGCAGCACACTCCCATCCTCCCCTGGCTGTTCCCCTTCTCTCCTCATATGCTGATGATAAAATGTGTCACAGGGTTCAGAGCAGTTGCTGCTAACAACACCAAAACCCAAACTTCTGCTCCTCGGCTCTCTGTGCAGCTGAAATAACATCAGCCTCCCAGGACCTTCCTGCCCCTGGCTTTATTTCCAGTGAGAACATGAAGCTAAGGTTTGCCCATCGAGCTTGGCTGAGGGCACCAACAGCTCCTGCTGGGGGAGGAAAGGATTAACAAAGCTGCCAGGGATGCAATACCTTCAAACTCTAAAGTTTACCAGGCAGGATGATGAGCAAAGACAAGGCAAGCTATTGTCCTGCTTATCAGGAGCTGCAGCAGGCCAAGGGGACTTTCTGGGACATCCTGGGAAAGGGCATCCAGCACTGCACCATGGCCTTGTCCTGCCCCAGGCAGCCCAGCACTTTCCGGATGCTCTCCTGGGGGCGTTGCGGATCTTTAATGCTGCCTGGGCACAGGGAGGTAGCCCTAATCCCTGCCCAAAATTACCTGGCCAGGTCACCTCACACAGCCAGTCAGGTCCCGAGCTCTCTGCTGCAAAAACGATGCGAGAAAGCTCTGCACAGGTGTCCTTCAGCCCACTGGCACGTCATGCAGAAACTGTGTGACACTGCAAGATGTGCTATGAAATGAGACCAGTGGTGTGCACCATTTAATCCAGTACATGCAGAACCTGGAGGTAGTGCCTGGTTCCCTCACAGAAATCAGTGTTTGTAGGATCTTTGGGAGGGAGACTGTACTTTTCTTTGGTGTTGATCTCTTAGGGCAGTAAAATCATGGCCCACCACTGGAACTGCTTGGCACTGCTCAAGTACACATAATAAACAACAGTACTACTCATTTTCAGTTGGCAAAACCCTTAAAAACCCTCCAGCTTTACCTGACCTCTATGGAAAAATGCATCCCTGATAGGCAATTTTCACTGGTCCCCTAGTTGACCACTAAAGATGGTTGCAGGGGAGAAACACTTCTGATAATGGATAATAAATAATATAAAGCAGGAAGGGTTTAAAAATAGCCCGACAGTTTCCTTTCTTCTCTCCTGGGAACCTTCTGGGTCTGAAAAGCAAAACACTCAAAGCAGGGTCAGGAGCCCAAGTTCAGGATGTTTGCTCAGCACAGCTAACCCCAAACACTCAGCTGTCAGGGGCCAGACTCTTGAAAAGAGTGAGACTCAAAGCAAGTAACTTTTCAGGGCTTCTGATTTGCCTGTAAGCATAGAGCCGAAAGAGAACACACAGAATCACACCCTCAGAACTCTCCCCTACACTCCTGAAGATGTAGAAATTGTTGAAAAAGTATTTTACAAGCACATGACTCCAGGAGCAAGGGACCTAAGGAAATGGTCAATGATTGAGTGACAAAGAAAATACCATCATTGACTTATACTTGACAAACTCAGCAAAACCATTTCACGACACACTGTTTTTTGCACTGACATCAGCTGTGTATGTCCCATTGACTTCAGCAGGCCCAAGAACTGGGTGCCCCAGGAAACCCCTTACTTTGTTTCTTTCTGCCACTGTAAAATCAGCACTTGGCTGAGTAAATGCAAACCTATACAGCCAACACCCGAGCATCTACAGGCATCTGTGCTCCTCTGCCAGTTTTGTGGAGTGGGTACCACAGAGAGGCTTTTGCAAACACAAAGCCAGCCTCCTGGTTTAGCTCAATGCATTTGGGTCAGGAACCACAGATTCAGACCTTTTGTTTCTTAATAACCAGGCTCAATGACCTCGAGTCAATTCTCCCCAGCTCGTACAAGCTCACACACATGGCCTGTGAGCATCCTCCTCAGTTCTACTCTCCACCCCTCCCAGCAACTGCTCTCCTTTACTTTCATCTCACTGTTTCACTTCCAGGAAGGGCTTTTCAATGTATTTCCTACAGGACAAAACTTGTTGCCCAGTTCCCGTGCTCGGTATTGCTGGTTGGGTGTGTTTGATTTTGGTTTTCCTTTTTCCATGAGGCCACAGGCTGAGTGAGCAAGACTGCCCAGCCCAAAGCATCAGTCTGAAACACTTTCACAGGGGTTGCTGCCTCCCACATGGCATCAGGCTGCTTGCAAACACCCCCAAAGCCTTGCCACTGTCCCAAGGGAGCGCACTGGCACCACCTTGCAAAACCTGTGTTTCCTTTGAAGCCTCAGTGAGCCTACAGCAGGACAGATGTCAGAGCACAGAAGTGAAGTTTATCTTGGCCTCAACCACAGAAGGCAAGCATCCCCCCCAGCCACCTCTAGCAGAGCCCTGCACAAGCATCACGTACCACCAGCTTCTGCTGTGAACTGGGACCCAAACCAGCAGCCTCCGATGGGAGCCAGACTGTTTTATATGGGAGTTGTGACATCATCCAGTTTCTGTCCCAAGCTCAGGCACCAACTGACAAGCTGTGTCGAGTCAATCCCTGCAGTGGTCTGTGTCAGGCTGCTTGCTATAAAATGGAGACAATAACAGTTCCTTCTACTGTAGGGGCTGGGGAAGCCCTTTCCATGGCTGTTTGTACAGCACTCTGGAGGAAAGAGTTTTTAACTCTTTAATAGAAAAGAATTTTTAACTGAAAGTCAGGCTGTTTGTTACACTTGCATCGAGTCTTAAATCAAAACTTTTAGACATTCAGATTTTAATTTGGAAAACTTTCATTTCCACTGGCCAGGCTCAACTGGAAGATTATTTAATAATAAGGAATAATAAACTATCTCTTCTACTTCTGGACAAGGGAAAAGCCTCCAAGCTTGTGCAAGAAGGGAAAACAATGTCTCTGCTTCATTCAGTACAATCTGTATATAGATGTCAGGTTAGAGCAGTTGCTTCCAAAATCTGTGGAACAACAGATCACAGCCAGCCCTCAGTCCCTCGCAGACCCAATTCTCACTTGCAAGCACAATCAATGCCCCTATTTAACCAGATTTTAGGGTGAGTCACACACATATCACTTGCCCAGGCTTACAGCATCATGGATTTTACGACATTCTCTGCTGAGTATTTCGGATCACTTGCCCTGCCTGCAGGTTGTGGGTATTTCTCAGGATCGTTTCCCTAACAGATCAGGACTATGAACTCTCTGTGCTGGCAGAGAGGAAGATTGAGGCTGACTCAAGCTCTCCTGCACTGCTTGTCCCTTTTGCTGGTGACACTGCCTCCTCCCCACAGCCCCCATGGGCAGCTACAGATTAGGCACCAGGTTAATTCAGGAACACAGCTTGCCTCCAGCCTCTCTGAGCACACCAAACGTCTTATGCAGCAATGCAAGCTCTTAAATAGTGTCAGTTCCTAGTAGAGGAAGCACATCACATCCCTGGGCAATTAGGATCCAAAACTCTCCATCCAGCTAGGCTGTGTTTCATTTCCTGCAGCCCCTGCACACAGCTGGGCTCCAGCATCTCCTGTGGAGACTGCAGACTCCTGAAGTTCTGCAGTGGCAATACAATTATGCCAGAAGCCTTGGAGACTTGAGAGCTTGCAGGAATATTTCTCCCCAATCCTACTTCTTATTCCATCCATTTGCCTGTAAGTATTTGAGCATCTTCCATTAGGGCAGCAAGTGACAACATAAACCTGTTTTTCAAGCTTGCTAACCTCTAATAACTTAGCAGAACAAAGCTAACACAGGGGGTAGAGGGGAACCAAGCCATTTTCTAAGAAACAACTGACTACAGCACACTTTGTGTGGGCATTTCTGGTGAGAGGAGCCTTGATTCCTTTGCAGCAAAGTGCCACACAGCCATTTACAGTGAAAAGAAAATAACCAGAAAAATAAGAGGCAAAATGTGACTACTAAGATTAAAATATGCCCAGGATGTCGAAGACAATAGGGTCCATCTCATGAAAAGCACCAAGACACACGAGCATTTTGCAGAGCAGCCATGGCAGGGGGATGCAGGAAAAGAGGCACGAAAGCTTTCCCACAGCTGGCTGCTTCAAAGAGGATCACAAGATATTCCGGGAGTTTTACTACACATTGCGAGGGAGCTGGGTCACAGCTTTTCCCTTTTCCACATGCTTCTCTGCTGCCAGCCGCAGCGCTCCCCCGAGGGCGGGGTTCAGCAGGCATTAAGCTGCTGAAGCCTGACACACTGCAGACGCACCAGAGCTCCTCTGGTAAAGACTATTATTTCTTGGGCTGTTTGTCTTTAAAGGCAGCTTTTATCTCCCTATCACCTTTCTGCCAGAACGCTTCAGTCAGCTTTTTTAACAAATACCACCTAAGGTGCTTGTAACCAAAAGAAAAACAGGAAAAACATTTTTCTGTGTTGCTTAGCGATCAGCATTCAACAAGTTGAAGTCTCCCAGGTGCTCAGAGTTATTGCAGTTTCCATCCTCGCTTGCATGGGCCCTCTGCATAACAGTTGGGTAAAGAAAAATCACTGGTAGAAAAAGAAGAGAAGGGTTATGAAGCCACAGAAATTGGCAGGGAAAGATGGGAATGTGTGCAGCCCCTGGAGACAGGGAAAACTCATTCCTCAAAACAAACCAGCCCTGACACAGTGAGATTTCATGACCTATTTGAAACACAAGTGATTGCTAGTGTTGGGCAACGTCCAATGGCGGCAGCACCCCAAGCCTTGTAGGGTCCCCCAAGAGCTGGAGTCACACTCCCACAGGCAGCTCCTCCCTTCCTGAAGGGCACCCCAAGTGCTGCCAGTCCCTGTCCTGCTCAGACATGCGGCAGCCATGGGCCACGCAGAGGCACAAAGCAAAGTGAATTTGCCTTCCAGCTGCAGCGCTTCCCAGAAGAAATTCAATCTAAACTTATTCCCCCCACTGAACCTTTGGCAAGGAAGGTTATAGTATCACTGAATCATTTAGGTTGAAAAAGACCTTTAAGATCATGAAGTCCAGCTGTTACATGCTGGATTTTCTGTGCAGGTGATTGTTCCTCCTCCAGCATATTTGTACCATGCTACTGTGGCCAGACTGGGAGCAATAGCTCTGTTCAATATCCAAAATATGTACTGCAACAACCACTGCCTATGAAACTGAGAGCAGCATCACACGCTGCTAGAGCTTTGGGATGCTCATGTCTTTGCCTACGTAGGGCTGAGTGGCCCCATCTCTCCCATCCCAACTCCCCCCAGTCACCGGGACAGCAGCAAGTGCTCTCCATGGCCAGGCTCCTGAGCTCAAGTGGAAAAGAAACAGAACAAAGCTTTGGCTCTGCTCACCTTTCAAAAATACATTTAAGGGCAGGCAGTAAATTTTTCCACCACCAACAACTAGCCAAAATGAGACGTTCACCTGAATTGTGTAAAAGGAGGCTCTCAGAAAGAGGCGGCTCTGGCAACTGATCAACAGAGAAATCCCAGCAGGTAACAAAGCAGCATTGTTTGGCAGAGGATCTCTCCTCCTCATCAGCTCCTATCCCAGCACGTTCTCCAGCCTTGCTCTCACTCACGCCTTCCCTGGCCAACGCAGGAGCTGCTGTATCCGCGAAGACGACATGAACATTGCTGTGCCAGGCTTACAGACAGACGTGGAACTTGGACTGGCCTTTGGATCCCACTCCCAACCAGGGGAGAGGGAGGGCAGCTTCATTCTGCTATCCTGCTGGCTCTCCTCCTGGTCTAGAGAATGTGGTGAGGAGGTCACCCCCTGCCCTCTGCCTGGGCGATAGCTCCTGCCAGCATATACACAGCATCACTGAGTGCCTGCACTTGTACTACATCTGAGGATGTGCTCTGACTGACATTGCTGGTTCCCACTGGCGACAGGGATGCAGGTTTCCATCTGTGTGACTTCCCCAGCATGCTCAGACACAGCTCCCTGAACCTGATCAGCACCAAGCATTCCCCGTGTCGCTGGAATGATGCGTCCAAACACACACAGGGGATGGAATTTTGCCACAAAGCTGCTAAGAAGTCCGAAAGAAATGTTGATGCCACAGCACAATCACAGGGAAGAAGCACACAGAGTTGATATGTTGCATGAGACTAAATTTTGTCCAAAGACCAGCTTAAACATGGGAGCCAAACAGGCTGCAAGATGCTGAGCTGCAGTGCTGAGCTCATCTGAAGAGCTACAAGTAGCAAAATGAAAAAGATTTACATGTAGCCTAGGTTTAGTACAGAAACTTAGCCCAGTATAGGAATAAGGTGGAACAGATTTAAATGTCAGATCCTCAAATAAGTGAAGCAACAGGAAGGTGTACCACGCACATAACATTAATAACAAGTATATAACAAAGTTTACTTAAAATAAGAAAAATAAATTAAACAGGAACAAAGCCCCTTAGCAGGGGATATGGAAAAGGATGTTTCAACAATGGTCCTTTATCTCCTTTGGCTGCAAAAACGTCAAGGAAAGCATACATCAAAACTCAGATGTGTTGGAAAGGTGCTGTGAAAGCGGCAGGAAAGCTGACTTGAGCTGAAGTGAGAAGTGAAACCTGGAGCCAGGCTTCAGGGGAGGGAAACACTGATGTGACTGAAAGTGAGCAGCTGAGAGAGGAGCCACAGGGCCTGGAGCAGCCATAAGGGATGAGGGAGAGGAGCTGCAGGAGCACAGCAGGAGACATCCAGCAGCTGAGCAGCAGGCAGAGCACCCAGGAGCTTGCTGACACCGTGTGGCCCCTGCCCAGCAGCTTTGGCCAAATTCGCCTTGGTCTGGGCCTGGGACACAGTGAGTGAATGTGAAAATATTCTGCTAACAGCCTGAGTACACACTTCCTGTGTCAGCCACTCGAGAATCAGGAAGAGGCTGGCAAGAGCTGGGAAGTTTCACTGCGCAGCCCTGAACCAGGTACGGCAGAGATGAAACAGTGACATGGCTGAAAAGCCAGCTAAGAATTGTAAGAGCCTGTCAGTATTCTCACGTACTGTCAGACCCTCAGACAAAGGAGGTTGTTGTTTGTTTCTTTTTAAATATATATATATTTTTCCCTTTGGCAGTGGCTACTTTAGAAGGTTTCTGCTCTGCATTGTTCTAGTGGGGGAAGTTATTCCACTGCCTCTTTCAATGGCCAGCAAAACTCTTTTTGTTGTGGATTCTTGGCATGGAGGAGCAGTGTTCTTCCAAACAATACTGCACGCTGCTGGCCGAGGGCCAGAGTCATCTCCCGGTTACAGTGGCACAAATATCAACAAACTGGGTGAGTGCCACTGAGCCACACCACGGCACTGAATCTGGCCACAGTGCTGCCGACCCTATCCACTTTCTACTTTCAGGTCTATGATTTACGCTGTTTTTCCCTCAAATCCTGGCTCTGGGAATCACACTGAGTGGTGAAGAATTTCAGTTTTCATTAAAAAGGGTCATCCATGAGCACTGAAACTGCTTGTGTTGTTTCCTATGGTTCTGTGTATCAAGACTGTCTCTGGTGCCTAAAAATGTATGAACTGAGAATAAAAATGTTTTTGTGCTTAAAGTGTTTGGAAGCATCTCCCACGTGGATTTTCTAGTGTCTAATAATACACGAACTCATGCTACAGATGTTTTGGGGCATTTACGTGATTCTTTTCCTCCTCTCAACCATCTTGTTTCATCATTTTTGCACAGACTTAATTATCTGCCAGCCCTCAGCCCAATCTGCATGAAGCAGGGAAAACAGCTAGAAAACACAACCTGAGCTTTTGCAGGAGGGGCAGGGGCCAGAGGGCAAGTGAAACAAGCTGCTCCCTAAGGGTCTCATCCAGCTTCAGCGAGAGTTTCTGTGGCAGCAAGGCAGCATCCTGCCCCCGATGAGCTTCTCCCATCTTTCCCTCTCACGGCACAGAAGGCATGTGCTGATGAATCCATTCCTGAGCAGCCAGCACCATTGCAAGTCACATTTTTTTACATCGTAGCAGTATATATTAGATACACATCAATAGTTCATTACCCCATTGCTATTTCCACCGTGCTGGTGAAAAGCAGTGTCAGCATTTCCATCACACATGGCATGCAGGAGCAATGCCAGCCATGTGCCAAGTCACCTTTCTGTAAAAGCCAAGCCCCGGGAGAGTTCCCTTTCCCTTCTTCCTCACCCCAGGCTCTGGCACAGATTCACCAGCTCTTGCAAAGCTCTTTTCCAGAGTGGGCTCGCAGGAACATGACCAGTGGTCATGGGTACGTTTAGGAATTGAGGTTTGTTGTAGGTCTGGGATGGAGCCTTGGTGCTATGCTGTGACTGACTGGGGTGTGAGCATCAGCCACTTCCCCAACACTTGGAGAGTTGTGCCTTGTGCTGACCCCAAAATATCTGGGGAGAGATGTGCAGGGCCACTTCTCCCAGGGGCAAGGGCTGTGGGTGCGGAAGCATCGAGTCCTGTGCAGCAGGAAAAGGTGGAGCTGCATCCCTGTGGCTCGTCCACCTCCTCCCCTGTGTTTCCCCCATCCCTGTGCCAAATAGAAAGGGAAATCCGGGATTTTCAGCTGCTTTTGATCCCCTCTTGCTCCGCACACAACAGGGCAGGAAGGGATTAAGTCTCCATTTCCTGGCTCCAGCAGCTCACAGCGCTGCCCAGGTGAGGGACCCCCCAACGCCCCCATTAGGGGCTCCTCAGCTCGAAACTGCCACAGTGCTGGACCCCAAACTGCTGCAACAGCCGTCTCCATCCCACCTCCCCCTACCCTCACACATCTCCCCAGGGCCTCCTGATGTGCTTCGCGGCTGCTCTGCTCAGTCAGCCCAGGGTCTGGCACTGCAAACAAACCACACTTTCCCTCCTTCCTCACTTGATTGCAGTTTCTAACTTGTACATAGTTTCCAACATGGGAAGCAGGGTACTATAATGAAAGAAATCCCTAGACTCTCAGTGCAATGCACACAGGAGCTCCTAGAGGGAGAAGAAAGGGATGATCAGAAATAGGTTATTTTGAAGGTAGTTTTTCTGGGTGCTGTTTCCTGGCAGGCAGGAGAGAGAGCAAGCCCCCTGGATCTCAGGCCACCAGCGTTACCAGGGACATTGCTCTGCATTCGTTTCACCTGTGACCAACATCACAGCCAGACACAACCAAGACTGTCAAACAGCTCATCCCAAACTGCTCCTCAATACCTCAAAGTCAAGGGCTTGATCCTGCTGGCTATCCTCTGCAGCATGCAGTGCCTAAACTAAAAAGGCAATGGCAGCTGTGAGTGGGACGGGATCTGGATTCCCCATTCCCAGGCTGCCAGGGGAAATAAAGACCATGGTGTGCAGCTGCCAAGCGCTCCCACAGCCCCAGAGCACCCAGGGACAACCCCAGCACAAACCCAGAGAAGCCAGGAAAAGCAGAAGGACACGGGGCAGAGGAGATGCCTGCCAGCATCTGTGCAAAGATGACACAAGAAAGCCAAAAATCAGCCTTTGGATGTAAACAGCCCTTGGGGTTCACAAAATCAAGACTTCACATTAAGACAGAGGGAATTCCTTACCATAGAAGCACAGAGGAAGATGAGCACCTGAGACACTGCTCACACCCAGCATCTGGATGGAGGTAATGCTTGAAAGCCTCTGCTCCGGACCACAGCAGCAGGGTATACACTACTGCGCCAGCACCACACTCGCCTCCCCAGACACTGCGCACGATGCCCCATGCACATGACTCCAGGAGCCAGGATTTAAAAATACCAAGTATCACAAGTTCCACCCAAACCAAACCACCAGCCAGCCTGGCCCATTACATTACAGCATTGTCATATGACAGAGCAAACAGCTCCATCACTGGGCAGGAGGATCTGGTGAGAGCCATCTCTTCATGGCAAGATGGAGCCAGCCCTTTCAGCAATGTAAATACTAAAGCAATGCAATTAAAGCACTCCGCGTTCACAACAGACAGAGCCAACATAGAGCTGCATCTGGCTGTCCTCTGTTACTTGTGCTGTAGTGTCTTACCACCTTGTAAGCACATTGCTTTTTGCAGCAAAATGGTACTTGATTGATAGTCAGCACAGTCACCAAATCAAGCTGTTTCAGGACGGCTCCTGGCAGCATAGTGCCTTAACATTATGTGAATCTCACATGGCTGAATTCAGCCCTATGTGAATGCCACAGCACTGCCCTTCTATGCTTGATGATGCTTAAACAAAAAAGAACACTGTCCTATGCATGGGGACACTGGAGCAGAGTGAGGGTCAGCGCATCCACCAAAGCCACGTGTTGGCTTTGGACAGGTGCTGAGAGCTCCAAGGCATGTAGGTACTGGCCAAGGAGCAGCTGCACAGCAACTGCGTGCTGACATGAGGACATTTCAGCAACAACATGGACTGCAACTGCGGAACGTGTGTGAGCAAGAAGCAGTCACCACATCTGATAGCAGGCAGGTCCAGCTCAAGGCATTTAATTGTGTGTCAGGCACATGCAGAGCACACCTCATCCTCAGTATTGCCACTGTCTGCTGTCTCAGCTGCCCTGGGGCTTGCTGATTGCTGCCAAAACATGGGGTAAATAAATAGGGCCAGCTCTGATGGAGTCCCTGGATGAGAGATGCCCAGGGCTAAATCCATGCTATGCTGTCACATTTGTGGCTCTGAATGGGGTGAAACTCCTGTTTCTACTGTGTTTCCAGCTGGCATACTCCGAATCAAGTAGCTGTATCAATGATAGCCTCATTCACAGGCCAGCCCTGCTCTAGGATGCGGCAAGGTAATCCACGCAGAGGAGTGACAGGGCACACTGGCAGGCAGTTTTCTGATCTCTGCAGGATAGCCAGGGCTAAAGTACCACTGTGCTCTTGCACCAAGCAACACACCTCTGACTGGCGGGACCAAGCCTCTGACTGGTAGATCAAGCTACACATGGGCCAAGCAGATGCTTGGTGAGAACCACCCATCTCAAAATCTGTAAATAGAACACCCCAGAGGCTGCAATGACAAACCCTTGGGCAGAATGAACCCCCAGGGCAGGCTGTGCCCCAGGGAGCTCCACCACACACTGGTCAAGACTCCAGAGGTCTGCATTCTCATTTCACTTTGGCAAGTCCTACTAACTGCTTATTTAAAGTAACCTTGATATTAGTGGCCCAGCAGTCCCACGGCTGCACTTCACTTGTTTATTCAGTCAACACACACACATGTGGTAGTGAAGACTCTGGACACTTTAGTACCAGTGAACCAAACATAGCAGCAATTGGTGACCCTTCTCCCAACCCGTTAAGCCATTGTAAATACTCAGCTACCACACCAACCCTTCCCCTCCCTGAAGCCTTACCAAGGGCTGGAAACAGGGAATGATGCCACCCCAAAAGCCTGCCAAAGGCTCAGGCCAATTCTGTCCATGTCTGCAGCCCGTGGGGGTTTAACTGGCTTGCAGGACAGTGGTTAAAT
The DNA here is from genome assembly GCF_033815535.1 of Pezoporus flaviventris. Lineage (NCBI taxonomy): Eukaryota > Metazoa > Chordata > Aves > Psittaciformes > Psittacidae > Pezoporus > Pezoporus flaviventris. The sequence continues at coordinate 245,567 of NW_026892645.1, forward strand.
ACCCTGCTACAGGGCTGATGAAACCAGCCCAGAGGTACAGATGTGGCAGGAGGTTACTTACACATGCTGCCCAGCGGTGCCACAGCAGCACCTTGAGGCACTTGTGCAGGAGCCACGGCCAGGCTTGAAGCTGCCCTATCCATGCACACAAGGCGTTGCACTGGCTCAGACCTTAGCCTGGCCAGGGCAAATCCCAGAAATCCAAGACTTTACAGCGTGCTCCTAAATTTCTGTCCTTGCAGTTGAGAATTCAACCTGGGAGACTTTTTCCATAGTTCCCAGTTTGCTCCAATAAAGTGGGTGACGATTCACCCAAGAGAAACACAGAGCTTGGCCAAGAGCAGGGACCGAGGGATTTGTTGGTTTTACTGTGATGTGGTCAGGAAACAGTCCTAGCACTCATTTTCAGCTCCTCCCTCTTGATAACATCTACCATATGCAGGCAGTGGAAAAGAAACAGCCTTTGATATAAACATGATAGTGTGATTCATTGCAAGGCTGTTTGCAGCTATCGCTTCACCCCAGAGCTTAGTGCATGGCTTCACCCTGTGACGAACGGAAGCACTAGTCCCACTGGCTCTTGGTTAAAGCCTTTCTGCCTGCAACGGCCACAAGCTGGCAGAGCCACACCAAAAGAGCAGAGGGATGCTGCTGAGGTTGCAGGAGATGTCAAGTGTCTCAGCAGGGCTTGGTTGCCAGCAAGCATTCATCAGCAGGACAAGAGGCTTTCACACTGTGCAACTCACCCCCTCACCAACTCACCCCATGGCCTGAAGGAACCCGCTGTATCTGTGCCCCACATGCAGCCCCTGGGAGGGAGCTGAGCCCCACTGACCCAACATCTACCTCCAGCCTTGGGGATTCAGTGCTCTAAGCTTGATGAGGAAGGTGTGTTTCCAGCTCCTTTGCAGTGCTATGAGGACAGCCATCACTGCCGCTGTGGGACACAACCCTTGACTGCCAGGGGTCAAGGGGGCTGGCCTTGGTTCCCATAGACCAAGTAGATACTTTCACCCATTAGTGCACAGGAAGTAATACCATTCCCACCCACTCCTGCACGGATTAATTAGGTGTCATTTATGCAGCACTCCAAGGTGATACCAGTGTTGCAGACAGGAACAACCAAGCTGGAAATAGTAATTCATCACTGCTGATCTGAAAGCTTTTCTTCTATGTGCCAAAGGACAACATTTCACCCAAGATACCTGGGTTGCAGTCAGCTAAAACACTTAAAGCTCAGCTGAACAAGATCTCAAATGCATCAAGGAATAAGCCTGTGCTACAGTAAACATGGGAACTAATAATCTGTTCCCATCTCCAACTCTTCAGAGCCTGACCCTAAGGCCAAACCAAGCTTTTACCTCCTCCTGTATTCCAGTACCTGGGAAAACATAGTATTAGAGGAATAAATTAGCATGTGAAATTTATCTAATTAGCCCACTGGAGTGGAAAATACTTGGTAACTACTTTGAAGTTGAACCTACTGTACTTATTAGGACATCACAGAAGAGAAAGGAAGGAAGCGAAGATGGGGAGACCACCAGGACAGGTTCCAGAGGACGCAACTGCCTAAGCAGCACAGAGTTTCACCTGGTCATGACTCTTTTCTTCTCAGTCTGCAGAGCTGCATTAAGTGTCCAACTCAGACACAGCTGTGCTGGAAGAGACCAAAGGCTGTGCTGTATTCCTCTCTAACTTGCCATTTACTGGACACTGCAACAAGGGAATATTTCCCAGTGATTTTCACTGTGACAAAGGGCTAAGCGTTAGCCTGGAATGCACAACCATGAGTGAGCTAACTGACCAGGAAGGAGGGAGGCACTGAGACTGCACATGGCCTGGGCAGCAGCACCCACCACTGCGTGACATCAGCCCAGTGTTTCCTTCCAGCCTGGCGGGCTCCAGTGCACAGGGAGCAGGTATTGCTGACAAAAGAACCGCCCATAAAGCTCCATCGTGTTAGGCAACTGGCTGAGATGCCACAAAAAGCTGTTACAGCACTTGCAACAGGCCGTTCATTGATTTCCCCATTTCCCAGATATAGAAACTTTTGTTCTTTTATTAGCGAAGCTTTGGAAATCCCTACCCGTAATAGCAAGAGAGGAACCCTGGGAAATTTTGCAACTGCTGTGGCTGAATTGAAAGGGAAGGAATGATGGCCCCACCAAAAGCCAGCAAGAGACAGAAACGAGAGACACCTCTGCCTGACACGCACCTCACGTTCCCCTTTCAGCTGACCACCCACTAAACATGGGCACAAGCAGCCCATGCCCCTCCAACCCATCCAGTGGCCTACTGCCTGCTGTTGAAATGCTCCCCAAAGGAGCCCCACTCCATGCTGGGACAGAGCAGTTTTCCTGAAAAACAGGAGTACGAGATGTTGCTCACCACAGAGGCTGCAAGGCACTTCAGAAAGAGGGGAGCTTGCTAATGGGGCATGATACTCCTTTGGCAAAGGGCAGGGAGGGTTGTAAAGTGCCAACTCAACTTCAGCGAGGCACTCACCACCCCAGAATATCCTTTGCAAAGGACAGCAGGACTAGGAGCTGGTGAGCTATGGAGCTGAGACCAGCAGTGCTGGGAAAACCTCCAGTTCCCTTCCTTTGAAGCTGATTTGTTTTACTCTGTCCCACCCCTGCCTCCTGCACACTTGCAACAGGCCAGGAAGGCAGTGCTGGGCCAGCCTGCTGCAGAGAAGGCAGGGTCTGACCACTTGTTAGGACATTCCTTGGATAATCCAGTTTCTGGACCCCCATCTCTTAGTAAAACTTCCTCTGGGTTCAAGCACCTAAAGGTCCCCATGAAATACAGCTCCTGAACTTCTTCCCAACCTGCTTGCTCCATTTCCAAGAAGAAAGGCCATTAGTGAGTCTGAAAGTCCTGAAATAGAAAGGGAAATGCCAACACAGCCTCCTCCAGGTGCCCATGCAAACTGTCAGAAGTGACTGCAGGGAGATGAGCAGGTACTCACATGCAGTGTGAGCATGAGACACCAAACCCTGGCAGGCTGGCGGGAATCTTTCAGCTGTGAAAGAAGAGTTTTCCCATCACTCCAGAGACAGAAATACTGATTAGGACTTCCCCACTGGCTTTTCCCCACTGGCCCATGCTTTGCAGCAGAGGGAGGTGCCAGCTCCATGGTGCACAGGAGCTGCTATGCCCCCAATTTCCAGGAATGGAATACAGGGAAAGCATCCTCGGTGCTGAAGCAGCAGCACGCAAGCACAGAGAGGCAGAGTAATCCCTAATCCACCTCCTGCTCACAGGTGCTGCCAGCCAATGCTCAGCCCTGAGGATCCCATCCTGTTCTGCTAAAGCACGAGAGAGCAGGGGATGAAAGCACCAGTGGAACCCTGTGCTGGGATAGGTGATCGCAGCTGGGAAACACACACAGTGCACATCCAGAGCCTCAATTTAAATGGAAACGGGGATGCTGGAGACCATGCTCCCAGCCTAACTTCATGGCAGTTTCCACAAGAAGAGCGCTAACCCTTTCAGTCTTGCACAATGGAGCCAACATGCCAGTAATGACCTGAGGGTTGGGGATGCCCCGATGTGCCAGATTAACAGAGCAGTGCCCCACCGTGACACAACCAAAACTCCCACCAACCTTTAAAACAGCGCACAACCACCTTAAAAATATTTTGTGCAGTAAACCCAGGAATGTGATTAGCAGCAGAAATCATTTCCAAGCAGCCCAGCGTTCAGTGCCAGCACTGCCCACGTCTCCAGCTTAGGTTTCTTGCTCTGCCGGGAGGGAAGCGAAGACTCCACCCCTGTCAGGCAAACCCTGAGGATGCCCTGGGCTGCATCACAGGCCACAGAGAAATCCAGCACCAGATCGCACGACTGAACAGGAACGGGTCTCGCATAGTGTAAGCCTTAAGAAACCTGCTGCTTAAAAAATGAAGCTACATGGGAAGCAAGCAGCGAGCCGCGGGCTCCCCGGCACCCGCCGCCCGGCTCCTCACACCGGCTGCTGGAGGCACCCGCCTCTCGGGCACGTTTCCCGGCACACCCCCCCAGCTCTGCAGTGGCCATCGCAGGTATCCTCATCAGAGCAGCAGCACAGGAGGTCCCGGCAAGCCCTTGGCGGGGGGGGGTGTTCTAAATATAGGAGGCTCCCTGCAAGTCCCCTGATCCTGCAGAGGCTGCTGCGCTGGGGCTTCCTGCCCCTGCCAAGATCCAACACACTGCCCTGCAAGAAAGTCCTCCCTGCTCCCAGGGAAGCAAGCTCCTTTCTGTACTGTCGTTTCACCTCTTCAAACACAGACGATGTTGAAGAGAAGGCAACATATCAACCATGATATCAACCATGACATATCAATTGTTTCCCATCAAGAAAATCCAGATTTAAGGCTCCTGCAGTGACAGTACAAACACTGAACACACAGAGTAAGAACATGGCTTTTCCCTGCTCCAAAATCAAAGGAAGTTCTGCCTTGAATTTTAACAGCACCTGGATCACATCCAAAACCCTTACACAGGTGGGACACCAACTGCTCACCACCTACCCCTCTGGAAAACAAGGTCCCTATTTTGGGTTTCCAGTAGCTTTATCACAGGTTGACTTCTTGTACGTCAGATTTGTGGCATATTTCTGTGAGGGGCAGAGTTAAGATGACAAGAGGAGTCCTCAGCAGGAATCCCCTGACCCGAGACACATCAGGAAACCTCTATCTCACTGCTGCAACCAGCACCATTTTTTACCTCGTGGACCAAGCCCTACTCTACAATGGCTGCACCTGCAACACAGCAGCAGAGCGAGAGGGCAGGATCAATACCCACACAGACAGGAGACGATGCAAGGCAGGCACCACGATGTGCCTCCCATATTTCACACACACCAGCCACTCCAAGGCAGCAGAGCCAGGACATACATGGCAAACACTCCCTTTCCCACTGCAATTCAAGGCTGTTTCCATGTAGGAAGGCTTCCCCTCCCTCCCAAACTCCTCCTTTAAATTTGGTGCCTTGGATGTGGCAAGTGCAAGACATAGTCTGTCTCAAAATACACTACTTCAGAGAGGAAACAGTCACATCTGGAGGCAGTGCCAGCTCTTGGCATCTTTAACTTTGCCAGAAGTTCATCACACCTAGATAGTGCTGGGGCAGGGTCACAGCACCTCTCCTTGCACACCCACCCCATCCCTGCAGCTAAAAATGGGCTAGCAGCTCACTTGCCTTCTACTTACATCATCATCCTGCACGCTCAGGGGGATATCCAACATGCACATCTGCACAGGCTGCACCAGAGCCTTCTGCACGTTGAACAAAGGTTTTGCCTCCATCTTCCCAGGGATGGAGGGGCTGCTCATCCTCCTCTCTCTCCTCTGCCCCTCCTCTTCCAGGAGCAGGTCCAGCCCAGGCAGCAAAACAGATTTGAGATTTCTCCCTGCTCGATTTTGTCAGCACATCTTGTCAACAGCTGCTGCTTCTGCTGCTCTAAGAGGTCTTATTTCCTTCCTTGCAAATCAAAGAGCAGTGAGGAGCTGCACCAAGAGGCTGTGTGTGCGCGTGTGTGAGCAAGTGCGCCTGTGTGTGTGTGTGTGTGCATGTAGCCAGCGATGTTCCCGAGGCTGGTGAAGCAGCCCCTTGCAAGCACGCCACGGCACACTGCCTTATTCCAGCCTCTCCTTTCTTTCAGGGCAAGCTCAGTGCTGGCTCCAGCTGCTGCTTTGCACTGGTGTGAGGTTTTCAGCCTCATCTACATGCACAGCACTTGCAAACCCTGTGCATTGTCCCAGAGACACAACAGGTCCTGCCTGCGGTTGATTTCAGATTATGCTCAAACAGTGTCTGCAGCAGCTACAGCATTTCACTCTGTCTTTTGTGGCAGGCAGACAAGCAGAGCTGGAAGGATGAGAGGGTATGAGAAAGAGAGCATGAATGATCGGAGCTACAGCCTCCTTTTTTCATTCCTTCTCTCTTCCATCCCTGCTTTCCATTGTCCAAGGCAGTTTCAGCTCAACGCCCTCCTGTACTCCAAGGACCACAGTGAGGCTTAAATAATTCACAACTGGGGAGCCTTATGGCAGTGCAGCGTGGCAGTAAAAGACAGTGAATATTGATGTGCAGTTCAATCCTGCATGGAAAGTTTTGCCCAGGTGAGTATGGCACCGGTTGACTTTTCCATCAGAGGGAGACAGCGACTCTGACACAGTTTTGCTAAAAAGAGTATGGCACAAAATGGGGTGGTTTTGCTACAAAGGGCATCTTCCTGCAGAATGCACACCAACAGGAGCAATAGGATGAGAAAGCAGACACGGAGCAATGTGTATCTCACAGGTGTTATAACTCTCACAAGGAAGAGTAAACCTGTGGCCAAGTCTGAGCCATTTTCTCATCCTCAGCTGCAGAGACCTGGCTTAGTAACAGGGCAAGACACCCCTCCAGCGATGACAGCAGTAGACAGAAGCAGTTTGGTGGATTCATCCAGCCACACCCAGCAAGGGGACTCACTGGGACCAGTTAAGCACCAACACAGGGGCTGCAAAATGCCAGGGCAAGTCAATACAAAGTCCTCGTTGCTCTCAAACAGGAGTTTACATCCTTTGAGCTGCCCTTCTGGCTAGGCTCAGGAGGGATGATAAGTAGGGTGAACAGACCCTGCTCCAGCAGGCATTTTTAGGTGGTTTCCCATGACTGCAGGCAGCAGCGGGTCCCACTCTGGGGCTGCCTTTTGCCAGGAAAAGGTTTGGGACAGGGCAGCTCTGTCCCGGCTTTCCCAAAACCAGCTGCTGCCTTGAGGCCACAAGCGCAGTGTGTGGCATGCCCGGGTCTCAGAGTAGAGTGAGGAGCCCTGCTGAGCGGGCATTCCTGCGGTGTTAGGTAAACTGGGCTGGGCCAGCCCTGCTCAGCGCCCAGCCAGAGCGGGGCTGAGTCACTACCGCAGGAGCCAGAGCTGGCTGAGATGCCGGGGTTCGACAGGTCTCACACACACTTGCAGAGCTGGGCACCTTCCCAGCGCACTGGTGTGGAGCGTGGGACTGTAGCAGGGTGCAGCCCATCCTTCCTGCAAGAAACACAAGAGTGAAAAACCCAGTGTTTACATCCTGCGGGAATGGGAATTCATGTACAAGCCTGAAACAAGACTGGATGGGATTAAACCCACCATAAAATATGTTTTAACTGGAAATTGGGCAGATTTTTCAATCATTGTATAGCTGAGATGAGCAGCAGCTACACAGAGGGCAGAGCTGCAGCAGCCTTGGGAATGTCTTCACAGGAGAAGAGAGAGGGGACATCACAGCTCAGCACATGGACAAAGCAGTATTTCCAGGGCCATCTCCCAACTTCTAGATGACAGCATTTTGGCAACTGCCTGTCTCTTTTCATCACAGAGAGGTAGTGCCACAGCCCAAGAAACACCCCGGCATGTCAGTCAGTATCCCTCTACGTGGATGATGACTTGGTGACTTAATACAACGTGTGCTCCCAAGGAGGACAGTCCCACATTTCACACTGCTATCATAAGCAACAAAATCTGTCCCCAGCACAGACAGTTCCCATAGCTCTGATTCCAGCAAATGTGACTCAAACCCTTGCCTCAGCCCAAGCTCAGGTTACTCGCCTCCCCACAATAGCAGGTAGGAGAACATCGCTTTCCAATAATAATCTTCCAGTAACAATCTTCCAGTAACAAGCTGGGTTTGGCCAGATGGAATCGCACCTTCCAAAGGGCCTAAGTGACTGCATCAACATCCTTAGAAGGACACAGATTTCACAGTCCAGTGCCAGAGTCTCCAAGGGCTACCATCCACAGGAACCCACTTATCACCCTGGTCAGCAGCTATTCTTTACCATGGGAACAGGAGTCTCTGCAAAGGTAGTGTGAAGCTGTAGCAGTCCCATCACCTGCGGGTGCCCAGGTCTGCGGGATCTCCCCTGGACTTCACAGTAACAGCAAGGGATAGACAGCAGAGTTTGCTACCCCAGAGCACAGACTTCTGGCAGGAGCTCAGTCTGCTCTACTGGTCCCCAGAACACAGCATGGTTCTGCCAGGCAGCTGTTGACACCAAAGGGTTGTCCTAAACCTTCTGGAAAAGTCACAAGCCACGCAAGCAGACTGTGAAGGAAAGCAAAACTACAAGTGCAGAGTCCCAGGAGAGACGCCAGGCAGCACAGCAGTGGCTGAACAAAAGAACAGCCACACTGGAGAACCACCTCCAGCTAACAGGAACGGGACAGAGTGGACAGGGGCTGATGGGACATGAGGGCTGCTGTGTATGGAAGGCTTCAGCCAAAGGTAACCAGACAGATGTGGGTATTCACACGGTCCCAGAGACGGCACAAAACCTCCTCATGCCAACTCGTACACATCCACCCACCGGTCTCCCCAGGCACCTGCATAAGTCACTGGGGAACATAACATTCCTTCAACAGAAACAGGCAAAGTGGTTTTGAATGATTTTGCATCAGGATATTTTCTGCAGAATTACAAAGCAATGATTTCCCCAGCACTAAACCAACCCAGACAGAATGATCCTATGCAGGCTTCTGAATGACAGCCTCATCCTACTGCTCCTCCAGTCTGCCTGGCATGAGTGCTACAATCTCAGATCCTCCAGCAACAGCAGCAGAGTACCTTAAACACACCACTGCACAGATAGCAGAAGAGCCATTCTCACAGACAGGATGCACCCACTGCTGCAGCCCAGCAGCAGCGCGTTCAACCCCAAGGAGTGGGGAAGCCCTGCAAAGGGTGCAGGAGAAATCTCCCCCTGGTACCACCTTGGCACAGTGGCCACTTCTGGCAGGCAGGGAAGCCCTAGCACAGCCACTGATGCTTCCCCATTTCATTCTGCACTAGAGCTCTATTGTTTCCTGCAGATCCAGCTGAGCAGATAAAGCACATCATGAGACCTAACTGCTTAGCAACCATTACTGGAAAAACACTGTTTTCCAGCAAGTTTTGGCAGGAACAGAACAACTGCAGGGCAAATAAACTGTGATCCCTATGCTTTATGTATCCTTCTCCCAACTTCTTTGCTGCTGCCCCAGGGAGAAATGGAGTGCTGCACTGGGAAGTGCACCCATTCCTTAAGGTATGAACAGCCTTTACCACCCTGCAAGCACATCACTTTGGGCACACCGCGATGGACCAGGACTGAATCTCTGCATAGGTGGATACACATTTCAGTGACAAACTCATGCATAGGAGGATCTTAGTACCCAGCATAGCTGCAGTGGCATAAATGTTCAGAATGATCCAAGAACTGGTGACCAGCCTCTCCCACCACACTGGTTGTTCCTTACACCAAGTGATTCACAAGGACAAAGGCCCACCTAAGAAGGGCTGATTCCAATGCTTGATGCAGTCAAGTGAAGACTTACACAAAATTAAACGAATTCCACAGAAATAACAATGGCAAGTTTGTTTTTCAAAGGAAATTGCAACTCCGGATGCTATCCTCAAGCCCAAATGTCATGGCATCCTACACATGCACCATTTGGTTTTGAAACAACACAAACCAACTGGTTTATTTTCACTGTGCAAGGCTGATAGAAAGGCAAAGAGGAAACAAAGCAGCATGATGGGTGAAAGGCAAATGGAAAATCCCAACAGTTCTTCCCCTCTAACAGTTCTCGGTAATAGAAAGGGGAAACCTGCTTTCAAAAACACAGAAATCCCAATCTGAAGCATCCCCCTGAAGAAATCTGGCTTTTACAGAAAGCCTGTTGATAGATTTAGAGGCAGATACAGGAAGCAGACAAGAAGACGGATGCCTAGTGGGACTTGCAGGAGACCAGGAGCCAGTAGGATACCCATTTCTTAGTGAAAATCAAATGCATCTTGATACATAAGTTCATAGGTGCCTCTGTATATCCCATGTGAAATCCATCTGCCTTGTCCCAAATGAGTCGTGAGAAGAAATCCCATTGCAGATCCCACTGCACCCTTGTTCTGATGTATTTATTTGAAGAAGCCACCCTTGTTCCTTCAAAGTTATTCCCAACAGCGGCCGTAGCTCATGCTGCAGCTCAGGCCTCTGTAAAGCCCATCTGCCATTCAGCATCCTGAGGCGGATAAATTCCCATGCTCCCCAGAAGAAATACATATGCAAAATTAATTTGCAATCGAGCCTGTGCAAAGCATGGGGCGGCCTTTTAATAGCTGCAGAGTAGCAACTATCCATGCAAAGTGAAGCCAGCAAGCATTAGAGGAGGGGTGGGGGAAACCAATTAGTTTTCTTGGGATTCCTCCACACATTTTCCACTTGGGGGATTTCGATTTTCATACTCTCCTGAGGGCAGAGAGTGCACCCTGTGAGCCATCATGTCCCAGAGGGGAGGGACGGGGACATTTCCCAGTGGCCACCCCTTATGGTCCTGTGATGCAGCTGTGCTGGACCAGTCTCCATGGAGACTGTCACTGCAGCAACAGAGACCAGAGGTGCAGCTCATGGCACTGCAAGAAGACGCAAACCAGGACAAAGACCACCCCTCTCCCATAGAATAGGGACCATCAGGTACCCATGTGCCTCATTTCCGCTTCTGAGACTATTTCCCTGCATTGGCAGGATAAAAGGGCTCTGCTGCTTGTGATCCAGCTGCCTCATCCCATGCTGAAAGCACTTTACCCTGCTGAAATCAGTCCCACAGGAGCTGATAATATTGAGCTGTCACAGTAGGTAGAGCATCGGGAGGGAGCCATGCTCAAAGCTGTCATGGCAACAGTTTATTGAGTTTCCATAACCACCCTCTCTCCAGGTGGGGACAGACCCCAGGCTGGGGACACTGATGCAGTGTCCTCTGCCTTTACAGGAGGCCCCACCAGAGCAGCACACAGCCCGGGAGGTGGAACGGCCTCCCTCCAGCACCATAATGGTCTCTTGCCACATAAACAGAACAGCCATCAACTGCCTGTGCTGTAAATAGGATGAAACTCAGCCCTGGAGGCCCACCATTGATTTTCACTGCCTAACAACAGGAAAGCTTTACAATCCTATTAACTAAACACCCTTTCAAGCAGCACTGGGACGTGCAGAGGGGAGCTGTGCAGCGCCTAGCTGCAAGAGGTGCTGGTAAATTCCCCAAAAGCTGGGCTGTGACTCCTGCAGTGGCTGGTGCCACGTCAGTGGTGGCCCCTGCAGAGGCAGGTTGAATCCCACCAAGAAACACAGGCTGCAGGTCACTGGCCAGAGTGCAAAGGAGCGAGCAGGCCTTGCCCAGGAAAATGGTGCCCACATGGGAGAACTTAGAAGGACTTGAGCCCTGAAATATTGACAAATATCACTGCATTTCAATCTCTTCCTAATTACCACCTGGTCATATCTGTAGGTGCTTCCTTGCAAAAGATAGACTGCTTTGGCCAAAATACATAAACATTTCATAGAAAAATATGAATTTCATCCTAGGAGAAAGGATAAATCTCAGAATACTATTTGCAAAATGTTTCAAGATTATATCCCTCCTCTCCAGTTTGCAGCAACAGCCAGTATGAAAACAAAAGTAAACCTTTCTGGGAATGTGAAGTCCCAGCTTCCCAGCCAGCCCCAGGGAGCCCAGATCCACATCGCATCTGCACATGAGGGCGAGAAACCTGCGTCCAGTGAGCTCAGAGGATACTGCTATGCCACTCACAGGGACGGGCACTGGCACAGCCGTGGGCGTTGTGACCAGGCCTCCTCCAAGCACCACAGGAGGGGCCGTGCCACCGTACAACACAGGGGTGCCTGGCTGATGCCTCATCCGACCAAAGTCCCTCGGGGTCCAGATCCGCCTCCAAATGGCATGGCTGGGATATCTGCAGCAGTTAGCCTGAGGACAAGGGTCTGTGCTGCAGCAGGAGGGAGATAAACGCCTTTGCACCAGAGGAAACGCACCTTCCCCAGACTGTCTAAGCATTTATCAGTCATCTCCCCTTCCCTTCTTTTCAATCAGTTAATCACACAGCATTGCCAATTGCCAGACCTAATATTTTTCACAATGGGTTAGGAATGCAGAGACACAGGATGGGCACTTTGTCAGAGGACACGATACTGCCAGCATCCCCATCAGTACCACCTGCAGTGATGGAGCAGGAGGCTGGGCTCACCTCTCTGAAACAAAACTCTCCCTTCCTTTCAGTGTTTATTCCACAGGGAGGCAAAACAGATTGCCCTCCACAATCACTGGGACAGCAACCTGTCCAATTCCCCCATACGAGGGACAAGGCTATGGGGCCACAGGCTCTAGTTAGCAAATCCACCACACCGAGGCACCGCACTTGCACCAACCTCCTTATATTGGTGCCACAGAGGACAGCACAGCCACCAGAAGTGCCAGCCTGTCACCATGGAAATGCTGAATGGGAGGGTTTGAAGGCTGCTGGGACTTTCAACAGGGCCCTTTGTACAAATGCTCAGGGCTCATGGCTGTTTAGGAGGAGACCTGCGCTCCCCTTGGCCTGCTGGGCTCGAGGCAATTAACATGGGACTTCTCCCAGGATAAAAGAAAACACCTGGAGAAAGGACATCCCTGCTCCTCCAAACTCCACACAGGCAGAGCTCAGCCCCATCCCGTGGCTGCTCCTGCCCAGGGCCAGCTGTCCTCTCCTGTTGTGACCACCAGGTCTGCAGCACTGGGTTCCTGGGTCTGCACAATCAATGCTTCTGCATGCCTTGAACCGCATCGCCATGAGAAGACTCCTCCACACCCCCCCAAGCAAACCTGACCACTGGTCCCACCGGGGCAGCCCAACCTCCTTGGCAAGGGGCTAGAAAGCAGCCGAGGGCTGGCAGAATTCCTATTCCCCATCATTCAAAACAGGCATGACACAACAGCCAATCTGACCAGGAAGCTCTCACCTGCCCTGGACCTTGCTGTGTCACCCCAGCTGCCATTGCTGCTTTTCATGTCAGTGGCATCTCCTTCCCAGGGAGGAGAGGGAAGAGCCATGACCATACAGAACAGGGTGCTGAGAGGGATGGGCAGGAAACACACAGTGGGAAATCTGCTGTGAGATGGAGGCAGCAGGGCCAAAAGAACAGGGCAGGGTGGCTGCCAAAGATTTCAGAGGGACCTACAGGCTGCCCTGTGAAATGACCCCAACCTCCCCATCTCATGTCAACGGCCTGCACAGAGCCAGGCAGGCTCCTCCAGCACTGAACATGGCCTTTGGAGTGTTTGCTTCCTGCCTTCAGGCCAGCCAGGGCGTTTATAGCAAGGAAGTGGGAAACAGATTGGGACCACATGGAGGAGGAAAGATAAAAAGCAACAGCGGATGTCCTGAGAAACCAGCAAGGGTGTAAGCCAGGCACAGTCTGCAGGGTAATATCAGCCAGCATGAGCCTTCAGGGAGGAGGTTCACATGGCCACATTGTGGATCTTGGGCAAAGCATTATCTCTAGGCTGTGCCAGCAACCTGCCCCCCAGCTGCACATTCCCTCCTCTGATAATGCCAGGACTGCTTCTCCCACCACACAAGTACGTCCTCCAAACAGCAATGGTCAGCCTACAGCAGTCAGTGTCTACACACGACTCATTTACTCTCCTGTTTCTTTCTTTTCTAGGTCCTGCAGGGAAGTGTGGAGCCTTATCTGGGATGCCTTTTCATCCCAGGGCTCTTGCACCACATCTAAGGTCTCTCTTCAGATCCTACACAGAAACACGACAGACTAAGGGACAGCTTCTCCACCTCTGAGCTGCAGCAGGCGAGTGACCTACCAGGGCACAGCTGAACCCCTTCCTTCCCCACCAGACCCATCGCCCTGCCTCTTTTCTTCCTTCCCTCCGTCTTTGAAACCTCTCTCCAGGCAGGGTGGTGAAGGACGCTGTATTGCAGCTACACCCTCTCCAGGGAACACATGAGAGCAGGAGCCCATGGGGCCATCCCAGAGCTCAGCGAACCCGGGAGACCCAAGGGGCTATAACTCTGCAGAGGATGAACTCCCACTGCACTCCCGGGCCTCAGGGGAGTGGGAAGTCTGTGATCCCCCAGCACCACCACCACCAAGCTGCCTTTGACGTCAGCACGTGTCTAAAAACATTGTCTTTGACCAGCAGCCAAAACTTGCAGTGCAGGCAAATATCAGTGGAGAAAGCAAACATGAGCAGAGAGCCTTCTCCAAGGTCACTGGCTGGTGGTGACAGACAAAGGTGAACATGCAGGGGTTCATCCAGGTGACTTGGGGGCCAAAAGGTCCCCAAGAAATCAAATCATTTAAAATGAAAAAAGCCCCAAGGAAAACAGATGGGTGAACGCTCACTGCAGGTCACGCAGGCTGGGCTTGAACATTCCCAGCAGGAAAACCTGCTAATGTCTGCAGGCTCTGCCAGTGCCACTGGATCCCACAGCAGCAGGGGTAAGCCCCAGCTACAGCAAACCCCAGCACTGCTCCAGCCACGGGGGCAGGAACACAGCACGTCCAACCACACTGACCCATTCACGGTTTAAATAAAGCTCTACCAACACTGACAGCACAGCTGGGGCAGCCTGAAAAGCAGCAAAGGCACCTCTCCCAGCCACTGCTGATGGAAAGGTCATGTATTTGCCTCTTGTCTACCAAGTGCTAGAGAGAGCTGGGGGGATGGGTTGACTGGTGGCAGTGGGAACAAGCACAAAAGGGAGCTGTAGATCAGGGCTGTTTTTTTTTACAGGAGGGACATGGTGACTGATCTGGCTGAGGTGTCACAGCAGGCCCATGGTGGCTTTGGGATTGGACCTTAGGTCTCCGAGGCTGGAGCTGGCTCACATTCCTTATCAGCAAGAAGCCAAACACAGCTCCTCCTTCTTCAGCAAGACAAGGCACAAGCACCGAGCGCCTCTAAGCAGATCTGCTCCCTGCAGCAGAGCTGAGGTCCGCACGCTCGCCGCTTTCCGAGAGCCTCTGCCACGCTCCCGCTCCTCAGCACCGATGAAGGCAAAAAGCGAGGCAGTGACTGATAGGGAGAACAACAGCGCCACCTGCCGCACAGCCCGCCTGGCCCCGCAGCCCGGGCCTGCTACCCCCCGCCCCAGCGCGTTGCGCCGCTCACCACGACCCGCAAAACGCATCCCCGGCCAGCAGCACGCCTCGGGAGCAGCAGCAGGGAGCAAACCTGCGACAGCCCCTGCAGGCACCCGCAGCTGACTGCCTGGGGACTGCCTCTAGCTTGCACAGCAGAGCAAAGGACAACAGGATGGGGGAAAGCAGAGCAGAAAAGGAGCATCCCAGAGCCCATTTAGGGACCACAGTGTGTGAGGGAGATGGAGGAAGAAGCAGACAAGCTGCCTTGGCAAAAAGAGACAAGCCACCCCTCTTCTCCATCAGCACCCTGCAGGTGAAGCACATCTTCCAGCCTCTCTACAGGCAAGGGGATAGGAGAAGAGTCAAACAGTCCCTAACATTCACAAGGCCTTGGCAAGTAGCTGATACACACTCCCACGTATCTCCTTTGGAGAGAAATCCCAGATCCTGTCACTACATACCATGCATTCCCGTATGTACCAAGTCACCCTGTTATCCCAGGGAAACTCCAGGCAGTGGGGACACCTGGGAGAGCAGGGTCAGCCTGAGGGAGCCAGCTGCAGTTTCTCTGCACCTCCAGCCCCAGTGGCTGTGTGTAGTTGCCAGTTTGCCAGCCCCGCTCCAAAAGTGACAGCACTTTGGTGGCAGGTGAAGCAGTTTCTCTGCATACACCACCTGGAAAGCAGGCTGGCATCCTCCCTGAGACAGATCCATGGAATGGTTTGGGTTGGAAGGGACCTTAAAGCTCAGCCAGGTCCAACACCTCCCACTAGAGCAGCTTGCTCTAAACCCCTGTGTCCAACCTGGCCGTGAACACTGCCGGGGATGGGGCAGCCACAGCTTCTCTGGGCACCCTGTGCCAGCACCTCAGCATCCTCACAGGGAAGAGCTTCTTCCTTATATCTACCATAAATCTTCCCTGTTCTGAAAAGCCCCTTCTTTCTTCACATGCAGAGTCATCTCAGCACAAACTGACCCCAAAGATAATAATAAACTGCACTGAGCTACTGGATAAAATCAATCACTACTGTATCTCAGAGATTAATTCTGGATCCTGCAGAAGTCACTGCATCCTCTGTTCACATCTGATCAGCACTATCTGCAGGCACACATGCGTGAGTGGGAGCTCCAGATGGAGCAGCTGAACCACACTGAGAAGGGACTTTTCATCTCTCTTCCCGCTTCCTCACAAGCCTGCTGCCAGCTGGACCCTTGCTTGCTGTCACTTGTTGCCAACTCACCCTCCTACACGTGGCAGGGCATCACCAAGAGTTAACTCCTAGCCATTGGAGTCGCCTCAGACACAGCTCTCCCTTCCCTGCCTCAGAGCAGATGACAGAGATTGCCTGCACTCGGGCACTCTGCGCTCAGCCAGCCCCGAACCTGCTTGTCTGCCATCTGCTCCCTTCTCCAGCCCCAACAGCCAGGAAGAGAGAGAGCTTGGCTGAGGATGGAAGCCACCTTCTGACCCAGCTGACAGGCAGGTTTTGGTTTGAAAGGCTGAAATTTACCACTGCACATGAACCTTTGCTTTCAGATGTCATGACACCTTGAACAACACATCTGCAGCAATTAGAACAGAGATGAAAAAAAGCTTGTTTGCTCAGCTTATTTACGTTGCAGCACTGAGTTTTCCCAGTTCTTTGTGTGGGTCTTTCCCTTAGCAACAAGGGAGAGCAACATTTGAGAGACATGAAAAATGTAGCTGTACAGTGGTGAGGCAGGGTGATTGTGGCAGGGTGCGGCTGTGGGTGCAGCTGGAAATTCCTTTTAACTGATAGCCACAAGTGACATGACTTGGATGAACTGCATCCCTCAAAGCAAAGTGACCACCCTCTTCAAGCAGGATTCAGGCTTCTAACCTGTGCTCTCCACCATAACGCCTGCCATGAAGGATTCCAGCCTTGTAACAAAAACCTCTACATGCCTTAGCTTACTCAGACATAAAACAGGAGCAAGTATAAAAAGTGACGAGAAGGCTGGAGACTTTAATACAAAGCTCCCCATAGGAATGCAACATGCATTCCCAACATGGAAGGGAGACTGAGCTCTGGACATTGTTTTTTTGGACAGCTTTACACCTGTAGTTTTCTGGATTGCCTAGCAAGATTATTCTCCCAGTGAATAGCCATGTTGACAGAGCACTCTTATTCTTGACCTCTGGGAGGGTCAGGATCCAACCCCAGTATTTTGGTTGCCAATCCCCTTTTCCAAAGGGACATGCCACAATCTAGCACACATGCATGCTGGCTCCTGCCTCACACACTCCCAACAGAGCTAATTCAGCTTTTGCTTACAGGGCTGGATCAAGGCAAATGAGGTCCAGACCAAACAGACCCAGTGGGTGCAGGAGGTGACTCTGGTACGCACATTTTCCAGTCAAAAAAAATGAATCCCTGCCCACTTTTCCACCACAGCATCGGCCCTTCCCTTTACTCATTCTTGGGTTCCCAGGAGCCATTGCTGCCCACTTACCTTCTCACCACCCCCACAAGGGCAGCAGCACAGATTCCCCTTCCCTTCCCAGGGTTGGTGTTGTGAGGGGAACATGAGAAGAGGAATAGGAAGTATAAAGTCAGAAGAGCATCACGACCAAACAGAGCACCCCATTCTGATAAGACCCCAAATTTCATACCTTTGCTTCATCCTGGCCCCAAAGCTCCAGTGGATTTGTGAGCATAGAGCTGTTGTCCACCTTAGCTCAGTTTAGCTTCATTTAGCTTCATAAACAGACGCAGGCAGGGACAAGGGACCTTTAGGTGTCACTTGGCTTAGGTGCTGCTGGAAGAGCTGCAGCCCTGGCCTGGTGGCATAGCATGCAGCTTTGCAGCCTGCCAGCAGCCACACAACTCAGCAACGGCTGCAGAATCGCACTGCCAGCCAGACCCTGTCCCAGACTGTCTTGCTTTCACTCCCAATCCTTCATCCCCGCTTCTACCGGCAGCACTTACCCACTGCGCAGCCGGAAAGTGAAAGGAGAAAAAACAGAACAAGAACAGATTCCCTCCTGCAAAAGATTCGGCCTCTCCCGGCCAAAGCTCTCGCTGCACACCGGGACCGGGGCTGCTGCACCGACGGCGTCCCCCCCCTGCCGCAGCGGGCAGCAACAAACAGGCACCTGCGGCTACCCAGGAGCCAGCCGCGCCGGAGCGCCGCACACGCATTAAGCACCCACCGCGAGGCCCCCCCCTCGCTGGGTGCTGGAGGGGACCAAGCCCGGCCGCCCACGCCGCTGCGCACCGGAGCCGGGAGCTCCGCGGGGGCACCGCGAGAGAGCTCCGGGGGCACGGAGCCGCCGGGCGAAGCGCGCAGCTCACCTGAGTGTCAATCATCATCATGCCCCGCGCATAGCCCCGCCGCGGGGGAGAGCCGCCGGGCCCCGCTCCGGGGTCCCGCGGGGCCAGGTCACCGCCGCTCAGCGCTGCCCATGGAGCTCCGTCGCCCCCGGGAGCCTCCAGCGCCAGCGCCGAGCGCGGCCGGGAGCGCCGAGGGCAGGGCGGGGCGGGACGGCGAGGCCGGGGGCGGGGCCAGACTCGGGGCCCACGGGCGCTGCGGGGCGGGGAGCGCGTCCTCGTGCGCGGAAAAGGGGGCGCGGGGACCCCGGGGAGAAGCTGCGGGAGGTTCCGGTGCGGGGTTGCCCTGGGAGCCGCGGAGCTGCGACTGGCGGCTCCGCGCTCCCCGCGCTCCGAGGCCGGCGCTGCGCCGCTGCGGTGATGTCAGGAGAAGCAGGAGCCAGAGGAGGCCGCGTCGCTTCGTGGCCGATTGCACGCAGCCGGTGCGATGCTCCCGGTCCGGGGGGGCACCCACTGGCTCTTGCTGTAGGGCAACATCGTGTAGTTATAATAACGGTATCAGTGCTGGACAGTGGGAAAATACGTACTTCAAAAGGTCTCGCTACGGTGAAAGAAAACCAAAACCAAACCAGCAAAACAAAAACCCAGAATGAAGAACTTTTAAAAAGCAATTTCTTATCTTAATCAGACTTCCTTTAAATTAACTAAAGGTTCAGCAGGGGCAGGGGGATGAGGAGGGGATACAAGCAGCAGACTTCTGGTTAAATCTGTCTGGCTATTCCTATGACTTTATACCGGTTTTACGTGAAACAGAGACATTGGGGTTTTCTGTATTTAATCTAAATCTAGCCCAAGACAAGACAAGCATTACTCTCATGCTTAGAGAAAGAAGGGAGATGGGTGGGTAGGCAGACATCTAAAAGTCGCTCCTCCCATGTGTTTTGCTGGCTGTGCTTTCCTGGATGATTTGATTTTATGGACCTACACGTGCAGCAGAGCTGCAGGATGGGGGATTTGGTATGAGTAATGTGCAACTGCTCCTGTAAACTCCTTCTCCAGTTCCTGCTGTCCCTGGAAGTGCTGTCGATGTCATGGTCCCTCCACCTGCAGAGCAGCCGTTGCTCTCTGTGTGGTTCACCTCTGGGGATCCCAGATACTTGCTGGGGCAGTGAGGCAAGGCACAGCAGGGGCAATTCAAGTGAGAAAATAGTAACCCTGGTGCTTAGAGCTGCCCTTTGAGATTAAAGCAAACCCCCACTGAGAAAGAAACTCATTCTGTGCATCCCATTCACTAGTGAGCAACTAAGACTAGTCCCTGTGCAGACACAGAGAGACAGCTCCTTCCTCAGAAAGCCACAGGCTAAACAGGTTAAGACAAAGGGCAGGATAGTAAAACCAGCCATTCTGGCAGGGAGCTCACAGCCTTCCAGATCCTTCCCACCACAGGGTGCTTTAGGCAGACACGCATTCCCCATGCTGGTCTAATTCAGGGAATGTGTAACTGATGTTCTTATCCTTTCTCATCCATGTCTGCTCCAGGACAATCTCATCTCCATGATCCTGGCCACAGATCTCCCACAGAGGTTTGACAAGGCCAATCCTTTCATAACTACCCTTTTATACCATATCAAAGTGGTTCAAAATAATATTTCTAGTCAGTAATGTCAGGCAACACAACACATGGGAGGGTTAAGGGAAAACTGAATAGGAGCAGAAAAGGGTGCTGGTCTGGCTTATGGGAAATAATTCTTGTCCTGTCAGTGAGGAGAACAAGAGGATCATGGTCTGTCCTCACCTCGGATCATATTCAGTGCTGGAAGTTTCTGTTTCTGATCCCCTGAGAAGTTTTCTCTTTGGGGATGAATGCACTGTGCAAATCACCAGCCTGGACAAGGAAAGAGAAAGCTTGTTAGAGGGGTTCTTAAACAGACAATGAATGATGAGTCTATTCCAGCCAAGCAGAAAAGGATGGATGGATGGATGGATGGATGGATGGATGGATGGATGGATGGATGGATGGATGGAACAAGGGGCCATGGGGGAGGCAACAAGCTACTAATCCAAGACTTGGATAAGGACAAACAGAGCTTGAGTTGGAAAGCAGTATAAATCAGCCAGTGATTTATTTACATGTGGTGACCCCCTTTTCATGCAGTATTACGTGTGTGTTTCAAAGTCCAAATCTCTTTGGCACAAAGACATGTAAGACAAGCATTGTACCTTGTGGCAAATGGAGGAAAACCTCACATGCAAGAGTACTAGGCTGTTGCCTTACTACCACATGCCTCAGTTTCCCCACTGAGTAATGGATGTCAATGGGGGATTCAGATCAGAAATTATGTCCTTGGGGAGCTCCCACCCTTGGGAAGGCCCACAAGCCTCAGGCTGCACAGTGCAAATGAGAGAAGGAAAGCTTGCTGCTGGTGTTGGGGGAAGGGGATTAATCATCAGGAGATGACAACAGAAGGCCAGGTTTTCATTAGTTAGAGGAGGGCATGAGCTGATTCAGGGAGCATCTCCCACACTGCACTGGGGAGCGTGCTTCTGCAGTCACATTCTTCTGCTTCCTAGAGACAGGGAGTTTCTAGGTACTGCTTCAAAATGAAGCCCTGTTTGGCAGCACTGTGTCACCTAATATGTGACACAAGACCTTTCCCTGGGGAGAATGGCACTGCACAAGTCAGGCCATTACCACAATGCCAACAGGGTCCTGGATTTGGCCAAAAGGTGGCTAGGAAACAGAGCTGCAGACCAAGCCTCTCACTAAAGGTTTTCAGAACAGGTTCCCCAGAAATATAGACCACCCTCTATCACACATGATTTGTGCTGGAGAACTCCCTCTCATGGTGGATTTAATACAGGCTGTGAATATCTGCACAGGAGTTCAGTATGACAGCATGAAGACCAGTGCCTGCAAACACAGACCAGTTTAAAGGAGAGTTAAGGCATAAGGGGAGCTAGGCATTAGCAGAGCTGATCTATGGATGTGTGGCTGCTATATAATTTCATGGTTATATCGGATCTGAATGCTTTTGTAAGAAACCTAGCACAGCACAGCCACATCCATTCCATCCAACACAGGACTGAAATGGCTCATTAAGTCATCTGCAAGCAGTGGTGGGGCCCTAAAGCTTTGAATACTTGATACCCTGCCATACAGCATTTTGCTTATGTGAAGAGAAGCAAGTACAGTCAGGCAGCTCTTCCCCATTTTCTCTCTTTCTGCAAAATGAGCTCTTTTTCCCTTCTCTTTTCTCCATTTTAAAAACCTGTTCCCTTAGAAACAGTCAGCTTAGCCCTTTCACTCCTGCTTCTTCTCTCCATGCCATACAGTGCTGCCACACTGCTCCCTGTGGCGTCTCTCCCCACTCCCATTAAATGAGCACAGCACAGATGCGCACAGCCCTTTGGCAGCACACCTCAGGAGGTAACGGAGATGTTGCTTATGGCAGACATGCTGTAGCAAGGGAGGTGGCACATGGACCTCCAAGCTGGGACCGTAGCTGGCAGCTACACAGCTGCTGTTGCCCAGCTGTGGCTGTGCTCCTGTTTGGACCCCCCCAGCCTGTTCCCCTGAGTGAGTGTCAGGCTTTAAAGCCTGGTTTAGGTTCTCAACACATTCCCACAGAGCAAACGTTAAACCCAACCTAATTCCACCTCTATACTGAACTCACAGCTTCCCTGGAGCATTTCATTATAAAATGAAATCACCCTGTTTGCTGGAAATGCATCATACAGGTTTTTACTGTAAGTTCCAGCAGCTTCTAGCCAATTTATTTCACAGAGCTTAAAAAAGTTGGAAAAGACTGGAGGAATGGATAGGAAAAGATTACATAGTCCACAGAGACATGTAAACCAGGGAAAAGGTTCAGAGCACATCTGTGATTGCAGTAAACTCAAAGAAGTTCAGTCTGGGTCTGAGCTGTGCCAAGTCTGTCTAAACTCAGGTCTCCAAAAGGCAGATTGGAATTTGGAATAAAACTGCTATATAAATTCACACTATTTGTCCTGTCAGACCAGGGCTCCTACTGTGGGCAATGGCTGGCACCAGCTCTCTATTGAGGTCCAAGAAATCCTGCTGCACACTAATCAGGTATAACTTGCTCTGAGCACAAGTTTCCTCCTGATCCTGACAAAGAGTGTGAGTTTAAATTCCAATGCATGAAACACAAAGCATGGAAATTTAATGCCCTGCAAAGTTGTTTGTTTAGGTTTTTGTGGGATTTATTGTTCGGTTGTTTTTGGGTTGTTTTTTGGGGTTGGTTTGTTGGTTTTTTTTTTTTGAGTGAAAAGGTCTTTACTAAAACTTTAGGTCTTCTCCACAGGAATGTTAAATATTGTTTTGATTTTGCCAAGTTTCTGCTAGGCCTCAGGAAAACACTCAGGCAAAGGCATCTGCAGCCTTGCTGTAAGGACAGTCTTGCATTTGGTAACTGGCCTTTTGGATGCTTTTTTGTGTGCTGCAGCCTTAAGTGGGAGGCTTGTATTGACAAAGATTAGGAACTTGGAAACATTTTCATTCTCACCTCCACTTCAGCTGCTGCTTCTTCTCCAGAGAAACTATGACATCTTCCTTTCTGTTTGTTCACACTGGGAACAAAAACTCATGGTGGGGCATGTTCTGTGGGAGCTAATACTTATTCGGTTTGAGGAAGGAGTGTGTGTGGAGGACATCTCTGCAGGGATCAGATGGTGAATCTCGTACCTCATTGTAGTTCCTATCCACTGTGGAAAAACATGAGGTTTATTTCCGGGGGTTTTGGCTTCCTGGCATCCCATACGTACTCTGCAGAAAGCACCTTGGAGGGTTTATGAGAGAGGAAGTGCCTGTTGAGATTACTTTCTTCCTTCCAGGCTGCCATGATCTTATTGGCTTTGTCCATCAGGATGGTCATATGGCAGATCCTCGTGAACTCACAGGGTTTCTTGATGAGCCCTCCAAACACAGCTCCTCCTCTGCAGAAGTCCCCTTCTTCATCAGAGATGTAGGCTGCTGAAGAGCTCTGCCTCTCTTAATGGGACTGGCTTCCAGGGACATTGAAATAGGCAGAGTGTACAGTTGCTGCTGTATCACCCAGGGTCTCAGGCCCCCAGGCATTGTAAAACACCATGTCAATGTCCAGGCAGAAGAGGTAGTCCACCTCCTGACGGCTTGTCTCTGCAATGTGCTTTTTTATGGCCTCCATCCTGAGCATGGAGATCTCTTGCCAGCTGGGGTATTTCTTGATGGGAACAATGACAAACCTTCATCCAGGTTGCAGCCAGACATTGGGAATTGTCTCAGGGTTGTCAGTGAAGATATAATAGTTCACCCAATAGCCTTTCATGAAATGTTTCTCTGCTGACTCCAAGAAGCGGCCCACAAACCTGGTGTACCTGCGCAGCACCACGTGTGAATAGCACAGCGGACACCAGGGGAGGCGTGGTGGCTTACGGAGGGTGCTTTAACGAATGGAAGAAGACAAGGGATGAAGAGTATTGTCCAGCTATTGCTGCAAGGATTCATGCACTATACATGCAATAGGTGAAGTATAGAGGAAGACAAGGAACAGGTATATTATCCCTGCTTTGACAAACCAACCACCTATCTACAGCTCTAATGACCAAGGCACACTGGGCATTAGGAATACTTCAGGAATACTGAACATGCTCCAGGTGAAATAGGTGTTGAGGCTGTTGTGTAGGCTTCTATGCTTATGGACACAATACATGGGCATAAAAGTTTATGTCACAGATTGCGACAGATTTCAGTTCTGCTGAGGACAAGAAAAGCCAAAATAATCTTTCCACAGAGGAAGTGCACCAACCCAAGAACTGTGCCCACTGAGTAGCTCAGTTACTTTCCCATGGCAAAGGCAGTCACCCCTAGGGTGAGATTCAGTGGCTTGTAAGCATTGTCTAGGATCTCAGAATTGAAGGTTTCTTCCCAGATGATGGGAGCCAGCCATGGTGTGTGACTGTGAGCACATCCTGATGCCTGAAGGAAAAGAAAGAGAATGTTAATGAAATGTAACTGCTCCTTTTGGTTTCAAGTCCAGTAAATCAGAAAGAAACACTAAAAAAGGCAGCTAGGAGAAGAGCATAATGACCACTGAACTCACAGAATGAGAACCTACGCATATTTGTTATCAGTCTGATGTACATACAGATTAAAACACAAGGGGCAATATGAAATTACTATAAAAACATACCCCATTGCTGTGTTATTCAAATACAGATTGTGGTATGACAGTTTATTTTTCCAGTATTGATATATAGCTTTATCACGTTTAGATGTAATTTAGAATGCTGGATACATCTGAATGCTGTGTCTCATACAAAGAAAAACCTTCATCTCCTGTGTGAGTAGTGGAAATACTGAATATACTATGTCCTGTTACAGCTATGCAATGCCATTTCAACTTTCTTTGTTCTCAGGGTTTCTTTCTCACCTTTCTGATTTTAAAGCAAGATGTAATTTGTGGTGTGTATTTCACCCTGGCCTGCTCACATCCACCCCAGACCATGATCTGTAGCCCTCTGCTAAAGAAATCTGTCATGCACAGCACAGTGCATGACAGTGGGAGGGTGAAGCAGTCTCTCATCTGACACGCTCCCTGAAGGCAATAATACTGCAAGAGCCAAACTGAGGGACCTGTGAGGAGCAGTTTGACAGCTGAAGGAGCACTACACTTTCAACCCAGATCTAATACTTTCAGTCCGCGTGGAAAATAACAATTTCTCTCCTTCCTATAGTAATGCATATGATTAAAAGACTAAATTACATAGGAAGAATAATTTGGTTTGCAGGAGAGGTACTAACTCAGCTGTTTGCTTTCTGGGTTAATTATCTGAGAGAGAGAAAAGAAAGTCTGCAGGTTTGCTTCTCTAAGCAGGGCTTTTTTCATTTCATTTGAAAGGGCTGCACTAGCTTTCCTGATGACTCATTTCCATGATATGCATCCTCAGTTCGTGCTAGTGAACCCCCTTCAGAAGACGTTACACTGAAAGCTACAAGCTTCTCTCCTCATTTAGTCCAGAGTATTCGAGTTGATTTCACACATTAATTTATTCCAGTATGGAGGAGAGAAATATTAAGGCCTCATGTCCTGTTGAAATAGTGGGGGAGGGTAAGGGAAGGTATGTACCAACAGGGTACATGCTTATCATGTATCCCAACAGGGTATATGTTTATTAACATGCAAAAGAATGGTGGCTGTTGAAGGTGAACTGCTAGCGATAAGAGTCAGGTTACAGGAGCTGGACCAAAGGAGAGTACTAACAAACACCAGCTGACAAAGGAGTGTTTGTTTGCCTGAGTCACTTCTTAGCTGCTGCTGCCTGAAAGCTTCCATGGCTGTTTAAACTCATGGGCTTGTCTGCCTCCCATAGAGACTTGTCCACGTGAGTGCCTGCAATTTGTTCAGAGTAATATCCATCAGGTTAGCAGAAACCATTGCTGAAGGTCATACAAGGCACCTGCTTGATTTTGCCCTGCAATAGATTCAAAGCTCTCCCACAGCTGCTTACAGCTACAACAGTTCCACAAGCTATTTCTTACTGTCTTCCAGCTATTATGTATCTCCCATCTCAATAAATTGAGCTCCTCTGTAGCAGCAACTCGGTAGCCAGCCTGAGTGTGTGTGCGAATGTGATTTTATAAACTCACCAAAACCAATCCTGCCAGGTCATATGTAAAGCTAACACAGTTATCACTTCAGCTGAAAAACTCCATCTTTCACAGAAGAGTAACTGCCACAGACAGCTCCCTCCAAAGGTGCATGTAGGAAAATGGTAAACTGAGGTCCAAACAAGCAAAGAAACATTACACAACAATAATAATGCATATTGCATAGCGATATTTCTCTGTAAATCAAAGAAATTACTCACGTTTCAGCAGGCATAACAATGAGCTCCACCTAGCTTAGCTGGCTTACCTTAAAAGCTCAAATTAATCCCTTTTCTGTTCACAGGGAAGTAAAGGTTCCCACAGTGTGAAACACAGGCCCTGTGGAAAAAAAAACCCACCACAAAGCCTTTGCAATTGGCCTCCAGAGGGGCTTGTTACAAGCACATTCATTTTTACAAGCTACATTCGTTAGTACCTTCAGGGAATACAGAACAACAACACTGCCGAGAAGTTTCCCATGTGTGCAAGCTCGCTTCTGCCTCCTCAGCATCCTCTGTATGTATGTAAAGTGCTGCTCTGCAGAGCAGCTTTCCAGGCTGCTGCTGTGGAGACTGTAAGGCAGCTTCCAGTTAGAGCAAAGCACTTTCTAGCATGTGGCTGGAGCCTGGGTAAAAAAAATAAAAGAGCTATTTGTCAAACTCCTATTTATAGACAGTCAGTAGCATTGGTGTTAGTGGGAGGAACTGGTACAGGCTGCTACTTTGGGGACCCCTTCGCAAGGCAGGCAACAATGCCAATGGAGCTGAAATGTCATTGGCCATTTTCCCCCTTTAATTCCTTTTCCCATAAAAAGATAGGTAGCAAAAAGTTCTTTAATTTGCTTTATGATGCCATACAGAAACCCCCCTTGGTGCTTCTTCCACACTCTCCTGTCTAATCAGTTTTCATGAAGAAGCATCACAAAATCCAACTTAGTAAATAATATTTTTTATATATATATAAATATATAATGGATTTTCATGGGTTCATGATCAGCAGTTTGAGATTCTTGCCTAAAAATCCTGCAGATCCACAAACATAGAAGGATTTGCAACCAGCTTGCCCCTCTAGTTGTCATTCTGTGCTTTGGCCAGTTTTAGCTAATTGCCCAGCTCATTCTGTAATGAGAGCTGCTACTGATGCCAGGATTTTGCAATGCCACGTATTGTGCTTGATGCCTCCAGTGCATGCGAAAGGGAAAAGTGTGCATGAGGGGATTCAACAGGCTCAACCATTCTTCGTGAGCTGGCTAGACATGGGGTGGGCAGGCAACCAGTGCTAATGACTGCCCTCCTCATCAGGAGGCTTCCTAATTTCCAACTAGGATCGTGCTTGCAGCAGTTCAGGTCTGTATCTTTTTATGACAGTGATCGTGCACCTAGAGACTCCCTTTACGTATTCAAAAGATATAACTTTTCCTTCTCTCTTCTGTCCTATGAGCTCAACCACAACAACTTCTTCAGTCCTTCTTTGTAGATTGTTAACTTCAAGACCCATGATTATTGCTGTTTCAATTTTGTTTGAACTGTCTCTAATCAGTCCATTCTCATGAAACCTGCTGCCAGACCAAACCAAATACTCCTGCTGACCCATCAGCAGTATTAAGTTAAGCAGGATTACCCCACAAAACTGAAATACTGTGCAGTTCATACATTCCAATGTATGCTTTGCCTGCTTTGCAAGAACGCAGTACTGGTGATGACATTCAGCCTGTGGCCAAATCTAACCCACACATTTTCTCTCCTAGCCAGCTCTATTGCGTATAAAACCTTGTACTTGACTTTAGGGAATTCTACTCAATTTTCAGGCTATTTATTTTTCTAAAACTTCAAGCCTCAATTTGATGCTGTCTCTGTGGTGCTTGCAGCCCCTCCCAGATTTCCAATTTCATAAGCATCTCTCAGAATTTTCCCCCAAAACATAAGTGAAAGCATAAGACAGAACCACTCTGCAGACACTCTGCTGGGGAGTCTTGTTTTCTGCACCTGACCATCCTCATGCACTTACCACCATGGTGTACAGAGACTGACAGCACAGAACTTGGGTGATGGGGAAGGACAGTGGATAATGAACAGATAGAAGAAAGGAGAATTAAAGTTATCCTCAAATTCAATAGTAAAATTAACACACACACAAAAAACATTGGCATTCTGGTTATTTTAATGTAGTTTCAGCTATTTTAATAAGCATAGTTTACTTCCAGGTGTCTGTACAGAATAAATATCTAATCCCTCAGGAAATGTAATAGACACATTTTGAAATACTGCATCATTAGAAGCACAGCTGATGCATTCCCCCCTTGCTTCATTTTCTGTGTTACAAATCTGGAAGAACACAAGAGCCAGATGCATTCAGAATGTCTCCTTGCATCTAAAGCCATCTCACTGACATTTTCCATATTTGTCCTCAACTGATTTACAACTCCGGGGTTCACAACGAATGCAAACGAACACAAAAGAGATGCGGTTGCAGTTAATGACAAAGTCTCAGTAAACACAAAAACCAGCTAAAGCATTTTTAGTAGTTACTCAAGCTCCTCGAATTTGTTCAGAGAGTTTTCTAAAAGTGATGTGGTTGAAGGTAGCTTTGTTACTCCTAAATAAACTTGCTTGACCTCCTAGAACAAAGCGGTGCTTTATCTTCAAGCACTGCTTTGGGAAGCATTACAGGTTGCAGGTAAATACCTCACTTGTAGACCATTGCATGGAAAATATTTTTCAACTGTTTAAAATTTCTAAACCTGTATTTCAGATTTTTAAAACTCAAGCAGTGAGCTGTGTCATTAAGGAGGTGAAGAAAGAGAGGATACTCATGGGAAAGGCTTCACCCGTGCTGAAGAAAATGTTTTCTTGCTGGATTCCATTATTAAAGAGGCTGCCTTTCACTATTATAACCTCAGGCTCCTCCATGACACAGACAAATCCAGTCATGCCTGACACTTGAATATGAACTTCAGTATAAATCCACTGCTTGGGCTTCTAGCTTTTTAAGATTCTCAAATTACAGCTAGCCCCACAATGAATTAACTTTACTCTGGTTGAGATATGACTGGGAAGAGGTGCAGAGTCTACATTTCATTTACAATACATTTGTCAGATTTGTTTCTTTCAAGAGGCAAGATATAGCTCCTTTCACCACTGCACTGGTTCAGCACAACAGGAAAACAGATTCTGATGGACTAAACTTGTAACATCACAGACATTAGTACAAACTTGTCAGTTTACAACCAACAATGACCAGAAGGACATCAGTAAGATCTGACTGATCTCATCTATAGAGTTGCTTTATCTTGTGGATGGATCGTTTCCACCAGTCTTCCCAATGCTGAATTGCCCGCAGCTGAGCTGTACTTTCTTCCTTGATCTGGGCAAACTGCTGCTCAAGTTTACATTTGTATTTCTGTATGAACAACAACAAAGGACAAAATAGTCCTTATGGTGAAGAAATATAACTTTATTTTACCTAAATCTATGTCCCAATTCACTGTGTCAGAAGACTGCATAAAGGCCACCTGTTTTCTGCCTTTGGCAGTAGAACTATATGAACAATGAATTATTCACTGCTTTCCTTGCGTGTCCCTTTTAAACACTTCTGAAACTAAATTATTAGCAATATCAGCAATTATAAGGAATATTTAAATTGCTGATATCTTCAATCAAGATCAGCAGTTTAAATATTCACATATGCAAGATCTTCACCTCACTTCTGTTATCCCCGAGGATTAAAAAGCAGCCTTCTCTAGAGAACAGAGAGCAACGCATGCATCTCAAACAAAGAACATGCTCCGGCTCTTGCCCAAACTTCCTAAGTCACAGTCCCTTCCCACAGACCAACCTTATATACAGTATCTCTTGCTTCTACTGCTGCTACATGGCCCAGCGTAGTCTTAGCTGTTGTAACTGATGCAGTTTCCCTGCAAAGAACATAATCTGCATTGTCTGCAAGAGTAGTCATGGGTATTCCTGGCCAAGTCCTTTAAAAACCAAAAGAAGCAAACACTTATGAGAGAGAACAAGTTAGAAAAGAGAGCAGATTATACTAATTCATGTTACTTGTATTTAAAGTGCAAAAGATTATTTTTTAATCTCCACAAAAGGTTTATCCTAAAAACTACCTTATTTAGTACAAGCACCTTTTCTTTTAGAACTCCAGGGTCTCTGCAAAGTAAATACAATTCATCTGAGTGCAAATACACAGTATGTTCATGGATCTGAAAGTGCTGAATTGATAAACAGTGGCTAGCAGAGGGGTTGGGTTTGGGACTGGTCCTGTTCAACATCTTTGTCAGTGACACGGACAGTGGGATTGAGGTGTCTTCAGCAAGTCTGCTGACGACACCAAGCTGTGTGGTTCAGTTGATACACTGGAGGGAAGAGACAGGATCCAGAGAGACCTGGCCATGTTTGAGGCATAGCCCATGTGAACCTCATGAAGTTCAACAGAGCGAAGTGCAAGGTCCTATACCTGGGTCAGGACAATCACAGACACAGCTACAGGTTGGGCAGAGAAGTGATTCAGAGCAGCCTGAGGAGGACTTGGAGGTGTTGATTGATGAGAAACTGAACATGAACTGCTTCAGTATGCACGTGAGCACAGAAAAGACCTGTGTGCTGAACTGCATCAAGATGAGCATGACCAGCAGGTCGAAGGAGGTGATCCTTTCCCTCTACTCTGCTCTTGTGGTACCCCACTTGCAGCACTGTATGCAGCTCTGGTGTCCTCAACATAAGAAGGACGTGGAGCTGTCGGAGCAAGTCCAGAGGAGGCCATGAGGATAATCAGGGGCTGGAGCACCTCCTATATGAAGACAGGCTGAGAACATTGGGGCTGTTCAGCCTGGAGAAGAGAAGCTGCATGGAGACCTCAGAGCAGCTTCCAGTATCTGAAGGGGTCTACAAGGATGCTGAGGAGAGACTCATTATCAGGGACTGTAGTGATAGGACAAGAGGTGATGGGTTCAAACTGAAAAAGGGCAGATTTAGGTTAGATAAAAGGAAGAAATTCTTTACTGTGAGAGTGGTGAGGCACTGGCACAGGGTGTGCAAGATGGTTGTGAATCCTCCATCTCTGGCAGTGTTCAAGGCCAGGTTGGACAGCACTTGGAGCAACCTGGTCTAGTGGGAGGTATCCCAGCCTATGGCGGGGAATTGGAACTGGATGAGCTTTAAGGTCCCTTCCAAACCAAAACATTCTATGATAGTAATAATATTGAAATTGTATTGCTTTACAATACAATACATAATTCACTTTTATTTGGATCCATTGCTATTCCTTCTTTCAAATCACTGCCTACCTAAATTGACCTTAACTAGTTAAATGACATCACTAGTTATGAGCATAGTATTCAGCAGTTTCAACAAGTGCAGAAAAAAAACTATGAGGACAGTGCCTGATATGACTTTAGAGAAGAGAAATTACATAGAACAGCACTTAGTAGCTTCAGATGTTACCTGCTCCCACGGTCAGTTATTTGTTTAACTTCACAGATTTCTAGAGGAAATCCAGCTTGTTTACGGTGCATTAGAGTGGATGTTTTCTCTCTTGGTGTTTCAATTTCTGGGAGATAACAGGAGATATACTCAGCAGCAACAAAACAACAGCAGTAATACCATTGTTTTGAAGTCAATACATGCAGCTAGTTGTCTTCACTTTCAAGAAATAGCTTTGCATGTTTCATCATGCAAATCTACCCATTTAAAGTACTATAGCACATAAAAGCCTCCTCTTCCCAGGGGAAGTCTGTTGCAATCTTTGAGAAGGAAGCAGAAGCCTGATACAACAAATTTTTTCTTTACTTACTTGGTACTTGGACATCATCAGCAGTGACACTTTCATCTAATTCCAGAAGCAGCTTTTCAGTGAAGGCAGCTAGTGCAGAAACAAAGTTCTGAGCACACTCAGCAGCACAGTCCTGTTGTGACATTGGAGAAAAGTGAGAGTAATTCCTCTGATAGTTCGATCTCCTCTTAGTTTATCTCCAAAGGAACTACACAAGCATCCAACCTTAATGTTTTGCAGCAGCTGCAGATAACACACAGAAGGCTCTAAGTTTGCACATAGAAGAGTCTAACAGTGCCTCTCTGCAGTGTTCTTAACACTACCTCATTACCTAAAGTACAAAAACCTACACAGTTCTGTGTTAGGTGCCCATTAGTTGTATATTTGGGTTAAGAACCTAAACCTGCTAAAACCAGCTGTTTGTAAATGCATCCTTCTGCCCAAAGCAAAGGCCATGCTGGAATTTGGGTACTTTGGGTGCAAATGTTCTGCCAAGGCATTATTCTAAAACAGGGAATGTGTGGTTTTGTGTGTGTTCACAGAGCTAAGAGGAGAAGGAGATATTACTTCAGAATTAAATACATATATACTCTGCAGACACTATAGCATTCTAAGTCAGTAGCCTAAACTAAAAGCATTCATGCCAAGGAACTGATATTCAGTAATGTTAGAGTATGGAGCAGAAAAAGTGTTTTGATTCCCAAAACTCTCCTGTAAATATCTTCTTATTCCAGTTCTTACTCTTGTGTAGAAAAATGTCAATTATTTGCACTAATGAAATGCATACAGAAGAAAACCTTCCAGCCATATGTTGTCTGCAAGTAATATAACTAACCAGAGGACGTCACTCTTGCTCCCAACTTAGACATATATCTTTATTCTTACCATTTACATCTAAGTCATCTCTTACTCAGTATGTTCAATGAACGATAAAAAAGACCAGTTAGTTCCACAATAAAGCATGTGTACATGTGCATATGCATTTATGTATATATTGATCTAATGCTTATAATGCATAACTTTTAAGTTACAAGATATATGAATTGGATTGCCTAAAACTGAAAACATTTTCCAATTTACTTTTGATGGGAAGGAAAAATGTATTCAAGGTGTACTCTCCTTTCCAAATGCAACATCTAAGTTCATGCTGAGCAATGGCTATACAATTACCTGCAGCATCTGCATGTTGAGATGAATACCATCAGCTTGTTCTTTTTGCCTTTTTAGCTCCTCTTGACATAAAGAGTCCAGCTGCAGCAAGTTGCCTGGGTGTCCTAGGGAGGGACGTAACTGATTCTTGTGTGCAGCCTTTAAGTAAATACATAAAAAGTGCCTTCAGTTAAGAATGCGCAATTGAGTCATAATAAGGAAGAAGTAAACCCACACATTCTATATAAAGGTATTCAGAAAGACAAAGAAAATGTCATGTGTTTTGTGGCTAACACAGTATATACCAAATTGCTTGTCTGCTGGAGAACAGCACGCCTTTGATCTCACATTTGGGTTTGTTTTCGACTAATAATAATCTCTCCCATCAACTGGTAAACAGGATGGGTTTATATTTTTATATTTGTATTTTTTTCTGAATTTAAATCTCAGGATGCAGCTCTGTAACATTTCCTGTGTGATCTTCATTATGATTCTATTATCAGGTCTGATATTACTCGACAAATATAGGTCTCTTTTGAAAACTTAATCAATGATATTTCATTACCCATCCATACGCCTTAGTACTTACACACAAGTGCGCCCATGCAGTATGACCTGTGTAGCCATACCACAATCTTGCAGCCCTTAAAGAGTCTACAATCTAAGTCTCAAATGACAGGCAGAGCTGCACAAGATTGTAAAGAGCCAGTCCTGTGCTGGAAGCAGTGAGAAAAGAGACTGAGTTAAGGGAAATCCAAAGCTTCCAGTAGGACTACATAGGCTAACTGCAAACACAGAAACCAGATGTGTGGCCAGCTCAGCAGTGAGTCATTAAACAAACAGTGAGATTAATAAAACAATATTTTTATAATGATAATGCACTTAGCATTGCTTCCACTGTAAGCATTACTGGATGTCCATGACACATACCTTCAGGTTCTCCCAGTCTTCCAGCTGTTTATTGAAGAGGAGACGAACCTGACCAGTGGAATAGCTGAGCTTCTGCTCATGTTCTTTGAAAAGGCTATCAACCGCCAACAGGGAGACGTAAGCGAGCTCCTTCTCAAACAACTTCAATTGATCCTGAAATTCTTTTTGGAAAAGACAAGATATTTATGTGACACAGAAGTCTTAATTGCACAGAGAAAAACCACTCAGCCAAGTTCCATGTATGCTGCAAGGGTCAAACAACCTGGAATTTTCTCTGACAGAGATTCTGTTCCTGCCATTCCTTTTTCTAGGTCCAGTGTTTTGAGGAACATGCACTTGTCAAAAGATGTGACCTTGTACAGATCTTTCAACTCAGTCAAGTGCCCTTCTGCCACACCTTCTGTAGCTAATGGTATAGAAAAGAGAATATTGGCCCAACTTCTAGTAAAATCAACTGGACTTTTTCCACTGAATGTGATGGATTAAGAAAGCTACATAAATCTCAACCACTGCAATTCGCAGTTTTCGTAAATGAAAAATTAACATACACAAGAAACTAAAAGTCTTTATTGAATGAATTTACCTATAAGACAGAAATTGTAGTAATCATCTGTCTGACTTTGGTATGACAAAAGTTTCTGTCTGAGCACTTCTGCACAATGTTCAAATGTCTCTGGCAGGTCTTCAGGCACCGTGATTTTTGTGACTTGAGGCTTCCCTTTTTGGTAAAATTCCTTCAGGAGGTAAAGATAAACCAGCAAAGTCGTTGATAACACATTCAAACAAGTCACATCTAGGCATATAATAGAAACAGGGATACATAAGGCTATCAACCACCCTCTTCTTTGAGACCAGTTTTCTTCCTCTGATTCTGAAATGCTTAGTTAACGCTCATGAAGAAAACTGTGTTTAGAAATACACTGTGCCAAATATTATTTAAAAATTAAATGCACTGAAAGAAGAAGTTCTGGACAGCCATCCAGACATTGCAAAGAGCCAAATGATTCAGCTGACATCTTAGGGAGAAGACCTATGAAAGCACAAGTGACTGAACACCACTGGGTTTTCTTACCTCAGCAAGGCAGAGCAAGCTGTTGTTACCTGTCCACAGAATATTCATAATAATCTTCTTAAAAGTACTGAAAACAAATGAAATAAATAATAATCAATAAATAAATAGATAAAACCCACTAAACGTAAAAGACAATCCCTCTGTAAAGTGACCACATAGGCAATATTGACTGGTTTTCTAATATACTGTTTTGGTTTATTTTAATACAGTTTTTAGAGCATACACAAACAAATGTTCAGAATGCCCCAGAACCTTCACCCCATCAGTGCAGATCCTCTAGAGAAGCATCAGAGCTGAGGAGCTATTGGAAACACTTACCAGAAAATACTCCATGTAATAAAGCAGCCATGGGAACATCCTGTGCTGAAACCTCACCTTAGGAGCTTAGCCATTTGAGATAAACCACAAATATCTGAAGGTGGGTCTAGCTGTTTACTGGAAGTATTTTGAAGCACGATGTGGAATACAATTCCCAAGCACTTAAACACCTTAGGCATCAATTTTAATAGTTTTGTGTAGTGCATATGAAATATCTCAATTCTACATATAAAAAATTTAAATTTTCTTAGAGGAGAATAGAACCATTTAAAAATCACCTTCTAAACAGTTTGTTCCCTGATTATCCATATAAATATAATACTGAGCACAAGAATGTAGTGCATAATATTTATTAATCATCTTAGAGGTGAAAATAACTGAAAGACAGACTGTTTTACATTTTACAGCCCATTCTTTGTAAATGTACAAAATGAGCTCCAATGAGGCTACCCATTCCAGGCATTAAATAGAATAAAATGGATGACTACGGATTCACTATTATTATGCTGCAAAAAGGAACTGTTCTGTAAACACTTCAACCCTTCAACCCACTTCAGTACCTCAAAATTCAGTGGTGAACTCTACAGTTCACAATTATAAATAAATACATAGGTAGGGGTTTTTTTTGCAGATCGACTTTTATTTCTGAAAAATATACATAACTTACTCAGATTCTGGAGGCTTCTCTTCAAATATCTGGAATTCCTTGTCACTGAGAACTGGTCTGGTGTACTTCTGTATTCTAGGGAGGTAAAACATTAATTTGAAGCTATCCACAAGTATTTTCCTTCTCTGGCTGGTTATTTGAGCAGGTCAGTCATATGATGGACATGAAACTGAAGAAAACTTCAGGAAAATGTAGCCCTAAAACTAGTGTTATGTGAAAATAAGCTTTTAATGGGAAAAAAGGATTCTCTCCTCAGTGGCTCTTCAAACTCTCCTGTTGCTCCATTTCAACATAAAAAGGACATGGAACTGTTCAAATGAGTCCAGAGGGGGCCACGAGAATGATAGGGGCTGGAGCACCTCCCATATGAAGACAGGCTGAGAAAGCTGGGACTGTTCAGCCTGGAGAAGAGAAGCTGCGTAGAGACCTCAGAGCAGCTTCCAGTATCTGAAAGGGGTCTACAAGGATGTTGGGGAGGAACTCTTCATTAGGGACTGTAGTGATAGGACAAGGAGTAATGGGTTCAAACTTAAAGTAGGGAAGTTTAGGTTAGATATAAGGAAGAAGCTCTTTACTATGAGTGTGATGAGGCACTGGAATGGGTTGCGCAAGGAAGTTGTGAATGCTCCATCCCTGGCAGTGTTCAAGGCCAGGTTAAATGGAGTGTTGGGTGACGTGGTTTAATGTGAGATGTCCCTACCCATGATATTGGGGTTGGAACTAGGTGATCTTAAGGTCCTTTCCAACCCTAACTATTCTATGATTCTGTGGTTCTATTCTATTACAGTAGCTCATTTCATTTACCTATGGACTAAGCTGAAGACATACTATTTAGACACCAGACCTGAAAATTAAGCCATATTGATTTAAGAGGGGGTTAGTCTGTATTTCAACAACTTCAAAAAAAACAAAACAGCAGGATAAAAAGAAGAATGTTTTTCCAGCCAAAACCTGAAAAAAAAGAATGCAGAGCTGATCATGACGACATAAAGAGGGAAGAAATCCCAAATGGGATGGAAAAGATGGAAAAAAGGCAAATACAAACAAGCATTAACAATTTTTCAAATAATAGGCAGTGGACGTTTCTGCATACGAATATTATAAGTGGAATTCCTCCTTTCAGGGGATCTTACCTTCCTGTTCGTATCAGTTTTCTAGGAGATGCCTTCCTGGTAGTCAGAGCTGCAGAGCTGCAAGAGGCAGATTTCCGAGGATCTTCATCAGATACATTAAGGCAAGAACTCTTCTTTGATGTGGGAAGAATTACTTTATATTTAACAAGAAAAGATTAAGAACATTGCATAAATGTCAGTTAAAGATTGTTTTGCTTTGTTTTATGGTTGTATAGTTTGCATTCTCATTTCTATACTGTTTGGTTACAACATTAAGGGGACAGTTACAGTAACAATAATTCCTGGCAGACAGAACTGAAGTAGCCCAGCAGTGGAAACAGCAATAAAGGTTGTGCACTGGGGAGTGGGAACATCATAGAGAATATGTGGTAGATGGGAGGAGGCTTAAAACAGCATTAAGGTAGGGAATAAGGAAAATGAGAGGGCTACGTTCATAGTCTTGGCTTTGATGGGAACTTAGGAATGTGGAAGACAGTGAGTGTATCTCTGGAAGTGGCTGGAGGAATCAAGCTCAGGAGAGGAGAGATGAGGAAATGGAAAACTTCGGCAGGGGTTACCTCAGTGACATGCTAGGAACCCCAATTTAGATTAATGTAATATGTAAAAGAAATTCTGACACACCTGCTCCTGATGAAAGTGAGTGATCCTGATTTAGGCCCGAAGATCTTCTGTATGGCTGAATTCTGAAACAAAAAAAAGAGCTAATGAGCTATTGAATACCATATTTTATGTTATACACTAAATTATGTATCATATAGAGAACTATGGAAGTTCTCTATCCCCACTATGTTCTAAGTGCAGTTAAATTTCTGAGATAATATTTAGCAGATAGGATTAGTTTTACAGCTGACAGTGTACATATAAGTACTTTCATGGGACTAACTAATTGTTGAGCTGGAATTTCATAATTTCTGCAAGCAAAAATGTATTAACATATTTATTTGCAAATCACACACTGTCATACTGTTCACACTTTGTATGTTCTTTCAAGTATGTAGCATAGAATTATCTCTTAATTAAAAATAAGGCTCTGGAAAACAAAAATTTAATACCTAAAATTTATCTCAGCGCTATAAACTAGATGTTACTCATTACTCACAATGGGGTATTTTTGGCTATTAGAAATCTTGCTCTTACAAAGAAAGCAGTCTCAGCTACCAGGAATTATGTAGTAGTGTTAACTAGGAATTATATATTCAATAGTTCTTTATAAATAAACATAAACTACAAAATATGAATTCAGGAAAACCTTTATATGCTTCTGGAATACAATTTTTAGAAATACTGTAGGGAAACCCCTTGTAGTGTTACGGTGAGCCTCATGAAGAGAGAAGGTGTATGTAGCAAAGGAAATATAAAGACAGTCACAGAAAAACACCTTTAGGCAAACAAGTACTTACTCAAGTAAATTTTTGATAACACTTATTGCTAAATCATCAACTGTAGGCTTTCCCATTCTGCTTGGATTTAACAAAGGAAATTTGACAGGATCCAGCCCCATCACCATCACTTTGTTCTCATCTCTGAGATACCCTGTTCGAGTGGCAACAGCAATTGGACCTTGTAATGTAACATCTGCTGCAGGAGGGCTAAAGTCTTCCTGAAATATGAGGAAAATGAAACCCTGTTGACTGTACTAGGCAGTGAAAGCATTACATGTAGTTACTGATTACTAAAGCAGAACTTCCAAACACATTGTTTTGCTTCACAGGCTGAAAGAAAGATTTTTATAGTTCCAGTAGTAAAGTTGTTAGAGCTATGCAACTCTGAGACATTTATAAGTAGCTAAGAGCAGATTCTCACAATTATCATAAGCAGTATTTAAGTATATATCCTTAGAACAATGATCCTGTATAGACTACACATTACATACTTTCCAGACAAGGAAGTTAAAACCTAACCAAAGCAAAAAAAAACCAACAGACCACTTCATAAAAAGATCTCTTCAGGACAGATTTTTTTTATTTTTTTCATTTATTTAAAGAAACCCGTGAAATACATATCTATGAATAGTGCTAAATTTTGAAAATAATTGTGAAGAATTATACATCTTTAGCATTTAGTGAACTCAGTGGTGACTGATTTACTCATCCTCTTAAAGAAGCTGATCTAATGTTACAAAGTCTTGGACACCTTGCCATAATGCAGCATCTTCCCTCATTTGAAAATTCAAAGCATGGATTCTGAAAATCCTGTGAAACATACAGATAAAAAAACACTCAATATTAAGTAAAATATAGAACTTAAATTCTATCTTACATTGTCATGCAGGCTTATTGCTTTTACTAGCAAGCAGTCGAGATACTGGCTCCTCTTTTTCAGTTCTTTCAACACTACTTTGGCAAAATCATACAACTCTTCTGAAGTCAAGGCCTGAAAGAGATGATATTACAGGTGGTAGTTGCTAAGCTAGCTGTTTCAGACTTTCCAAATATGCTGACTCTTGCATGCAAAATCATATGATTTTGTCACCATTTCATTTACACATACATGGAAGCTCTGAGATTGTATAGAGGCTGAGGTTTATGTCTGGCAAACAGGAAAACAGGTACAGGACCTTCCTGAGTAAATATTCAGTGGTAATGTACACTTTTTGCCCACCCCCAAACGTGTGTAAACATAAGCCTGCCTCAAAAATATTAGTTTATAAATTATACTAACATGCACAGTGAATCAAATTAAAACCAAGTCAAATTAAATACTATTTCATGCCGATTAGAACTTACTTCAGTATCTGCAGTAGGATGGGCACAAGCATCTATCTTCTGACGGAGCTTCTCCAGATAAGAGTTTAATGTCACTGCCTGCAAATTGGAATCTGCTACCTAAAACAGAAGCAGATACTAGTGAAGCAAAATCCCATTCAAGGGATTTTCGAGGCTCCACTTTGAGACTAACTGGTAAAAAACAATCAAGCACTGGTACTCAGAGGAGAAGCTGAAGACAATGAAGAAAAGCAACACTTCATGTTCTTTACTACACCACACAAAAATGCTGGTCTATTCAGATGTACATATTCAACATGCTGCAAGATCACATAGTGTTCTAGCATAGCTACAGCAGCAGTAAAAATATAGTTTTAAGGTTATAATGACCTAGAAAACAGGTTTTGAATTAATATAAAAAGTCACTTAATGTTTGTTCACTCTGAATTCAGCCAAAAATGTCTTCAATGTAATATGAGGGAAATTATTATAATTCATTTAAACAAAGTTCTGATGTTTCTGTTTATACCTCTGACTTGATTCGCACTCGTAGATTTGTCAAAAATTGTTGGATCTTCTCCATAAAAACTCTACTCATAAAGAGATAACAAAATTTCATTTCAGATTGGTTGATGAGTTCGGTAGCCTTTAAGAATGCCAGAAACAAGAGACAAAAGTAATTAATTTTCACTTTTTAAAACATTGATAGTAGAACTCAGCATTTCTATTTACATTTTTCCATCACGTAATTGCCATGCATAACAGTCTTACAGTTCTAATCTAGGGGTGGGCTGATTATAAATCACATCAAATATGCCACTCTAATGTATCATTTGAAGGAAGGAAACGGCACACCTGCTCCAGGCAGCTCGATTCCATTTTCTCCATATCTGTCTTGATTAAACCTTCGAAAGCATCAATATGCTCACTCTCCTCCTGAAGACGCTTGCTGAAGGACTTCACCTCCTCAGGAGAAAAGTTACCTCCCTCCAAAAATAATCTGAAAACAACCAGCAAAGTAAAAACAATTGGCCAGCAGTCTTCTTTTTCTCAAAGACTATTTCAGCTAAGTAGCCCTAAAACATAGATATCAACACAAATGTAATGAAAACAGTATAATAATAGTGGCTTACCAAAATACATTTGCTTTTTTAAATAGCAAACTAGACGAATAACAAAATAAACTTGAATCTTGCTGTTCTGCCTTATGCAACAAACACAGATGCCTAGAAATAGTAACTATTTATAAACAACAGTAATGAAATCTCTATACCTGCAAGTCTTAAGAAAATCCACATTTGAGTTTCTTAATTTTCCAAAAGCTTCCTCTAGATAGTTCCGGTAACTCCTCAGGGAAACCTGGATCATTTCCAGATGATTATGTAGCTCTGAGTGCAGATTGTTGCTGAAAGAAACGAACCTAATAGCAAACAATACAAGACAGGGAAAACATATAGAATGAGGAACACACATCATGATTCAGAGGCTGCTGGCTATAGAGACATGAACAAATCTCAGAACTCAAGAGTGTTTTAGTATTCTGAAAGCAACTCACTGAATTGTGACTGTCTGGATGGACATGTTGAAGAGATTGGCAAGCAGTTGGTGCTGTTGAAAAGTATCCTTCAAAACCAATTAGTCAATTCATATTACTGTGCAGGTTCAATAAACCAGATAAAATATAAACAGATGAAACATCTTTTCTACTTTAAGACTGCCAGGACTTTGAAAGTGCATGAGAATAGTCGCCATCCATTCAGTTCTGGGTTTAATTTCTTCAGGGAGAGAGAAAGGAAAGAAAAATTTTCCTTTTTTTTTTTTTTTGCATTTCATAAAGCAATTTTCACTGCAGAGTAATAACATGCGAAACAGCCTCAGAGCACAAACCAGGAATGGTGCAGACAGCAATGAGGAGTACTTAACTATGGAAATTCACACCAGCAACACCTGTGGCACACTTACTTTTCAGTCATAGGAGCACTGAGGAAAACGGACTCCATATCACGGAGATGTGATTCTAAGTTTTTGCAGATATTATCTTGCTGCTCACAAAATCCAAGAAATTCAGCTCTCTCCTTTTCCAGAGCCTCCCCCACCCCTCTGCAGTGACATTCCAGACGCTCTTTGTGAAGCAACAGTTCCACTGACAAGAAAAGAAATGTTACAATACGGTCATTATTCCATGTTTACTGTGACCATCACAACCATCAGCCAACCTATTAGCAGAAGCAGCTGTGAATAGACTGAGACAGATCTCAGAGTGGCTAAAAGGTACAAATAAAATACACCCAATTCTGTTTCCTCGATTTTACTCATGGCTTTGACATGTATCCCTGGCAGCTCATAATCCATTCAAATCACAAATGTCTTTGCTCTTCTTTCTTTTAGTTTTGGTCAGTCCTTACATTCCATTATCTCTGTTCTCAGTCTTGCAACCAAAGTAAAGGATTTTCTTTTTAATGAAAAATATACCTCTCTATATTTTTGTGGAGAAAAAAAAACAAAAACCCAAACAAAAACCTTTTTGGTCTCCATTGTGGACTGATGGGCAGGTAAATCAAACCCAATCACTCTCAAGAAAACTGCCAGAAAGGCAGCTATCCTCTTTGCAGGAAAAAGTGGCATTGACAAATTATTTGCCTGTTCTCCCAAAAAAGAAGTTTCCAGTCTAGATGTTCAGGGCCACCAAGCCAGTCTTAAATTATTTTTTTTTTTTTTTCCCGAGAAAAACTTGACACTTTTCATACAGAAAAGAGCTGTGGTTAGTGGCCAATCTGCAGCTTGTCGGTGCTGTTCACAGAGCTGAGCCCTGCCCCTCCCCGGCTCTCCCAACATTTGCCAATTCTTTTTCCGCAATACTCTGAAAATTATTTTTTGTACATTGCAAACTCTTGCTAAATAACTTCCAGGAGAATGAGGCCTCACAGATATTGACAATAGAAACTGAATGTTCATTTCTTACACCTTTTACAATCAAGCTATTGATCAAGACACTGCTGGCTGTTTTCCAAGAAAAATATAGCAGCTGAACCAGCACGAGCTATAGGACAGAAACAGCTTTTTTAAAATATTAGTAACATATTATACTAGGAATTAGTAGGCACTGAACTGCTTCCTATTTGTCCTCTACTACTGAGTCAACTGATGCCGAAACAGATCTTGGTCCACTTACGTTCCTCTCTAAAGAAAGACATGGAATGCTCAGAGTAAAAACAAGTGGATACCAGCTCTAACATTGTAGATATTTGTCTCTATGTTCTCCTGCTTCTGCTGGTGCAAGTGAAGACACAGCTGAAGTTCTGAATTCAGCTCCTCTTTCTTGGCAGCCACAAAGACACAGGAGTTGGACAAGGACTCTGCAAACCATTTCTCCAAGTGTTCAAAAAAGCAGAGGCGAATACTATGATTGAAACAGAAATATTACAGTGAGAAACAGTAAGCAGTAAATAAGAATTTATTAAATATATTAAGAATTTAAATTCTGACTATAGGGAGATGTGTTTTCACTACCATTTGCACAATACTGGTAGAGTTTTCGAGCTAGCTGTATGCTACTGAGTACCAAGCATTTTACCTCCATGGCTCTGCAGGGAATTTGGGCAAACTACTTGCTTTTCTGTAATAAGTTTTCTCACTAATAACATTCTGTAAAATAAATGGTCTGTAAAAGGTAAATGCTGATGTGGTACTTTTGAGAGTCATGGATGAAAAGCAATATACAAATTTTCTCTTATTTTTATCAATTTAAGAAGAGGAATAACATCAAAATCCTTAGATTATTTTTGCATCTTTAATCCAATGTCTCTCCCGAACAGGTGAAATTTGTCTATTACCTAAAGGTAAAGAACGAACAGAAAACTGTTTTCTACTAACCGTTTTTTCAGCTCTACAAACACTGTTTCTTCAATAAGTATGTATTTCAGGTACACAGGAAGTGATTCTTTTTGTTCATATTTTGTAAAATAAGTCTCTGGGATGCCAGTCTTTCCTGCCTCTTCAACTCTAAGAACCGTGTAAGAATTGCCACTAGAAGTGGAAAAAACCTCAGTGGCAATTTCAGAGCTTTCTGCCTTGCTGCTGTTGAACATAACCTAGGAAACAACTGGAAATCATCATCTGTTACCTTTAAAGGTATAGAATCAACAGTGAACAAGCTAATGTAAGAATTCTAAGGATATTAAGGATAACATTCTCAATTTGGACAACCTTTGTACAGAGAACAGATGTTTGCAAGTGTCTTAGGTAGAGTCACCGAAGTTTTAAAATGATTTTGTTATGGTGATAAATTCACATAACTAAACACCTGAAAAACTAATAATTAGGTACAAATACAGCTTAAATCAGTCACCCTGGGTTAAGAATACTAAGATGAAAGAAAGAAAGAAAGATATTTAAAAAAAAATCAATGCAAAAGTTTTTTTACAACGGTAAAAGCAGTGCATTGTAAACTGTTTTATACATTCCATTTGCCCATAAAAAGAATCTAAAGCCCTAATACTCCAGAAAGAAACTAAAACAATAAACTAAATCTAATCTACTTTAAGGAATTTAGACTTACACCATAATAATAATAATAATAGTAGTAATAATAATAAAGACTTCTTATTCATCACTATTTTGTGCAAGACTTATTTCACCTTCAGTTTATCCTCTTGTTCATTTACCTGTGTAAAACTTACCTCTTGCTCTGCATGCTCAGTTTCTTTACTTTCATGAGGAAAACTCTCCTCATCTTCATTGTTCTCTTTTTTTTCAGTTTCCTGGGCAAAAACCTCCTCATTCTCAGCTGTGTGTGTTTCTTCATTTTCCTGTTGACAACTGTATATCTTTTCCTCTCCTTCATTTTCTTGCACACTGCTCTCAGCTTGCTGCTCCACCAGGCATTCAGCTTCTGAAGCCTTAACTAGTTCTTTCCAGTTAAAGCAGAGTTTTACTGGTCACAGTCCAAAGAAATACAGACTGAAAACAAGCAAGCAAAATTACCTGTTTGCACCATTGAGGTATTACCTTCATCTTGCAGTGCTGAGTCCGTCTTTCCTTGCAAGTTCTAAAAGCAAAACAACAACAAAAACTCACACACAATTTAAAAAAAAAAAGAATTGTTTAACCCAAACCCACCTCAGTCCTACGGCCAAAAAATGCTTCAGTTTCTATAATCTAAATTTTAAAGCTCATGTAAATTTTCCCCAAAGTGAAAAATTCATACACCAGTAAGATTTTAAACCAGAAGAAGTTTGTTTTCTTTATACCTGTTTGAAGATTTCTTTCACATTAAAATATTGGCTGATGGATATACTATAAGAAATCAATTCCTGAAAAATAGCTTCTGGGTAAGCCATTATTTTATCCATTAGAACTTGGTTGA
Organism: Pezoporus flaviventris; assembly: GCF_033815535.1. Taxonomy (NCBI): domain Eukaryota; kingdom Metazoa; phylum Chordata; class Aves; order Psittaciformes; family Psittacidae; genus Pezoporus; species Pezoporus flaviventris. The sequence continues at coordinate 290,559 of NW_026892645.1, forward strand.
AGGTCTCATACCTGTCAAATTTAAGGTCACTGTTTAATAGACTTGAGTATGTATAGAAATAAAATGAAATACGGCTACAATGTCTAACTTTTCGACCAATCTCATGAAACCTTTAGGCTAAACATTGTACTCTATCATTATTTCCACTCACCTAAAAAGGTACATTACCTTGGGGTTTTAAAATTTTCCCAAAGAATAAAAGGAGCATTGAACCAACAGCTCTAAACATGGGTGCAGGGTAGGTGTGTACATGTGAGAGATAATATGTCTCCGATCTAACAGATACAAAACACCTTCTGGATGTGAAAACATAACTGCTTCCTCTCTGGTTATTTAATTCTCAAACCTTAGGCTAAGATCTTCAGCAAGGAGAGAGGCATATGCTGTTTTGACGTGATTTTTAAAGTGACTTCTAGTCCTTGTGACTTTGAAAGGGATCAAATCTGTGAGCACAGGTGAGGGCACTGACTTCCTTTTGATGTATGTGATTAAAGAATCTGAAACACTACTTTTGTCTTCTGAATAAACAATCAGCCCTCTGGCATGGATGACATGTTACCACATTATACCACCAGTATAATAATACTGGTCTGGTATACCTTAAATCTTCTATCAGTCTCCCTTCTAATATGTGGGTATATTTTGCCTTAACTTCATTCAGTATAGAAATGATTTTATTTTACATTCTTAGATGAAGTAGCAAGCAGTGCCTTTCACGCTTTCACACTACAGCATAAGCAAGACCTAAGTAACACAAGCAACATTTAAACGCGCTTTACTTTTTAAGTTTGCACCTACAAAACTCATACCTAGCTCTGATGTCATCTAAAGAAGAAAATGCATTCTCCAAATATTTCTTCAGATTTTCTTTGGAGCTTTCTCTTCTCATTTTATCCAAAATTATATCCAGATTAGCTTCCAGCATCTAGGGCCACATAAGAAGAAGCCAGTAAAAATTATTTGTAATTACTAAAATGTTTCATCACTATTTAGGATTCAAATAATTTAATTAGGTACATATATTCTACACCAAGAAGGGAAGCTACCTTAGAAAAACTCATATTCTCTGAAGATCTTTCATAGATAATGAACATCTCTGGCATTTCCACCCCAAGTTGCATGTTATACCCATAATTCAAGAATTTGACACACAAACAAGACCGTACAACTGTACAAGATCTTATGAGTAACAGAAACTTGTAGCCAACTCAATACATAAAATACAATCTTTATCACCTTTGCCATGTCAAGAATAAAGCATGACTGTACATTAAGTGTGAATCAAGCAGCAAAAAGTTTACCTAACTCAATGAAACTCCTCTGTAGAAATTCCAGTATTACGTCAAAGATAATGTTGTAAATTTTATAGCAGGTATTTTGAATTCCAGAGGGTTCTCTGCATTAACAAGTCCTCTCTTTACATCATACTGCATCCTTGGGTTTATGTTTATACCTGAGTTAAGTTATCGTGTTCCCGTCTGCATTCATCTAATTTCTTCTGAAGTTGATCTTCCCGCTGAGACAGTTTGAGCTGATGAACATCCCAGAGACCCATGGCCTCCTGAAAATAGTTGTACAAGTCTTCACAATTCTGGTCATGCTGTTTAGCCAGCTCCTCAAAGTCTCTCTAAAGAAAGACATTAAAGTGAACCAGTTACTACTAAACTGTTGCTGGAAGGTGAAATGAATGAGTAAGGGGACATATGACATGTTAGGCGGCTACCTGGCAGTGTGCTATCAATATTCAACATGGCCTCTTCTATTTGGAGAGGAAAAAATAGTCCAAGTAAACCAAGGAGGAATGAGGACTTTTGTTCTAGAAGCTGAGATACTAAAACTCCTATTTATTACTCTGGTACTGTAAAGCACGGAATCACCAAGTTCAGCACATGTCCTGAAGTATTGGGCTACCTATCATTTTAGGAACAACTGCCCAGCCACTTTCATGTATGGAATCATAAAAGATAGGATTGAAAGAAATTTGGGATATCACTTATACCTATTCCCTGCCTCCAGGCAGGATGTGCTATATCTAATTAATCCATGATAACCTATTATAAACCAAACAATTAGGAACTCTTCTTGAATCATACCAAACTGTTTTTATTTGTGGGGCAGGTGTTGAGTCACATTCTAGACCTCTGATATGACAGCAGCAGCCTAAGATGCACGTAGCATTTCAGGCAGTAGCGCAGGGAGAACAGAGAGTAAGAAAACCAAATGTAATAAGCATACATCCATATGCTCCAGCTCTTCTTCAAAGCGATTTTCTAGTTTCTCAGTCAACTGAAGAAAGTCACAATTCACAGTTTCTTCAGCCTCTTCTTTTGTGCAAATATTTAGACTCAACAAGTTATTCTAAAGAAAAAGAATGCTAAGTTATTGACATACACATAATGTAACAAACACTGTGTGGCTTTTAGAGAGTATGGATAAACTTGGTGTTTCTTCTTTTCTTGTGAATAAATAGAAAAAGATTCAGCACACACCCCATTCCACCACCACCACCACCCCCCCACCCCCCCCACCCCCCCCCCCCGAATCTCACATACTGTTAGTAAACAGTACAATTCCATTTGGACCCAAAGGTAGAAATTAAGGCAGAGAGGTGGAATTTCTTTCCCAAGAAAAGAGAGATTCAGCACAATGACTGAGGGTTGTGACCCTGGGTTCTCCACTTAAACGTGGCACAGTACTCCTTTCACTGCTGGCGTTTTTTACTGCTTTTACACATCTCAAGTACAAATACCATATGATACTGTGAAACAAAATGGACAGTAACTTTTCTAACATAAGACAGGTTAAAAAAGTAATTTCACTTGTTATCTCATGTTTGGCGGATACTCAAACATGTATTAATGTAACAACCTGTTGTACACTGTTACTAGCAATCCTTCCAAGAACTTGCAAAGCTGATACCTGATACCTTGTGCAGCTGCATGGCTGCCAAACACGTCTGCTGCACTCTCTCGTACTGGATACGTATTTTCCTCATATACTGCACGTTGTAGGTATCTTAAGGACATGGAATAACAGGGAAGAACAGTGTAAAGCGTTCTGTATTTCACAATGCAGTGTGAAATGAGGGCCTCTGCTGAGTCTCAGCACAGGTAACATATCCCGGTAGTGTCTTCACATGTATGTAATACTATCAACCAAGAAGGTGTTTTAATACAAATCTTTTCATTATTATGTTTAAAGGTAGTGAGTTATTTACAATCACTAGCAACTTCTTTGCTGCTATAGAGGCTACAAACATTAAGACAGGATGTGTTCAGGAGAATGTAGACACACAGAAAGCAAGCACACTATAAGACTCGGAGGAAGGAAGGACTCCAAATGCTTCCCCTCTCATTCTCCAAGAGGAGTATTTTTATATTATTGAGAACTGATCTGCATTAAGATTAACCTTCTATTTCCCCCAGATTAATTCTAACCAAGTCAGTTCCTGCTGCATATCACCATGAAAAAATGTGCTGGCAAAAGGGATGCAAGGCAATGGACAGTTTATTTGGGTACTATTGCCAGCTCAAAGCAACTTAGAAGATATATGGAAACCCATGGAACAAACATAGCAAACAAATACTTCAAAGCAACTGTCTGGCTCAGTGTTGCCTGGAATTGCTTGAATTACAGACTGGTTTTATGATTTCTCAACTTACCTATACTTTTGTTTAAATTCACCAAAGATCTGTACCACTCACTTATCTCAGCTTTTGTGTGCGTTGGAGGCAACAAGTCACTATTGAAATACGAAACAAGAGTCAGATATCTTAAAAATAGAATCCGGTTGGCTCTTAAGGGATACAATTATGGGATTATATGGGATATCTTAAGGGACACAATGAAAATAAAATCACTGCTGTTCACCAAGACCACTGCTCACCAGCAGGGAACTAACTGTAATCTATCTTGCTGCTACATACATTGTAAAAGAAAAAATGTAAAATATGGTAATGCATTGCACCCAAACCATCTTCTGGTCAGGATGGACATGCAAATGTAGCAGTGTTAGAGTTCCATAAAGACTTCTTTCTTAATTTATTATGCAAATTAAACTTCCTCCCAGCAATAATGCCTTGACAAGATCACCAGTTTATACAATCCACCCATACTTGTCTGCCCCTTTCTAACATGTTTTAAAGGTTAGGAATATTTACTTTCGTGTGCCTGCATTTCTAGCCCTCGATCCCCCCCATTTAGTGTAAGTGGTGCACTCAAAACCAAGAGTGCTTTTTTTTCCATTAAACATAGCTTTACAAATGAAGTTCTGGCCCTGCCTTACTGCTACATTGTACAATCACACACTGAAAGAGAGCAAACTGCATTTTGCTATCAAAACCTTCATCAACTCTAGAAATAATTATATTTTCCTTTGTTCCTGTTCTCTTTTGTCATACCCCAGGTGCTGCAAAAACTCCAGTCTCCTTTCACCAAGTAAAATCTGATCTGTTATCATATTTTCCATTTCTTTTTTCACAGATGGCGGATTCTGTATTTCTTCATTTGCCATAAATTCTCTGTAGGATTGAAGAATACACTGAAGTAAGTATCTGTTTGGGACACTTGTCACTGTGTCTTATTCATACATCAAAACATAACTGGAAAATATCTGACCTGAAACTGTGAACTATACAGTTCTTTTGGATGAGCTTCCAGTCTTTGACTCTGTCTTGCCATTTCAATCGATGGAATAATTCCTTCTTCAGCTCTGATTTCATTAGATTACAGAACAGCTTGGCAATTGCCCTCTGGTTAGCCAACAGTGCTCTGTTAATGAGCTGTGCAGTAAAAATTCAAAACAGGAATAAAAGCAGCATAAAATATTAAAAAAAAAAAGAAAAGAAAAAGAGCATGTTCTGTGTAAAATGAGTGGGAAATACAAATGATATAAATCATAAAGAATATCCTGCAAAATAAAAAGCTTTCCTACAGGCAGGGATTGGTAAGTAGAAATAATGAATTTCAGTTGGAAAAGAAGACACTCTGGGAATACTGATTGCTACTTCTCACAAGTAAACCAGCCTCTCAGGATGAAAGATTTACCATGGCCTCATTGTTTATCAGCCTGTAAACATCAGCCGACAAGCAGAAGGAAATGTTTTCCAGTATCACAGTATACTTCCTCAGCACAGCTGTTATCTGTGCAATAAAAGAATAAAGAACAAAAAAAATCTGTGTAACTCCAACGTCACTTTCCAAAGTTAAGCAATGCTATGAACAAACCATTTTTTTCCATTACAATAAAATCAGACAGAATCTTAAAATACTTAAAATCTTAAATACTGACATTTTTAAATCACTCATATAAATAGTAACTAAAACATTCCATTTTGTTACTACTCAACCAATTTCTCTTCAATAGCTGTGATGAGTGAGTGCTCTGCAGCCAGGCTGCAATTTGAATTTAAAAATTAAACCAACTTCCTTTCAAATACCTGCAGTGAATCCACCAGTGCTTGGTGGATTTAAGCAAACATGGTCATCTCTGGTAATTTTTTTAACTAATCAAATAGAAAAATTATTGGATCTATTTACAGTGTCTTCATTACAAAGAGAGGACAAACTGACATGAGTATAACAGACAGCTTTTGTCTGCCTGCAAGGACAAAGCAGCAAGGACTTCCTTATGGGCTATTTGTTTACTTATCTTCACATTTCCTGTGATCTCAAGTGACTTACAGGTCAGGCTGAAGCCTGCAGAAGCATAGCACATCTATTACTGATACCCAGCCTGACCAAACCCCAACCAGCTTGGGCAGCGCCCAGCAGCAGAGTAGGTGTCTCCCAACAAAATAACCTCAGACCTGCTACAGTTTGACCTAACTAACTCTGCAGAAAAATAAAAGCAGCTCACATGTCCCTTGCATCTTTAATACAAGTAATTGTGAATGAAACAAACACCTTGTAACTGGTAAAGACGTATTTTCTGATTATGTAGGTATGAGAGAATCTACTGGTGAAAAGACGGTAATTGCCTATGCAACAGAACCCCCGGCAGATGTCTTTGGCTCCTGTGGAAACAAACTACTCTCTGCACTACACCCAACACCAGAAGCAAAAAACCATCTTATGCTGAATTAACAGATATGAAGAACACAGCTCACTTGATCAGCTCGACTTCTTTCAACCTTTTTTAGGGATTCATCCATTTTCTTAATCCACTTCCTTCTGGTTAAGGATTCCTGGTGGATGATACTCCACAGTTCTTCCAAACCCTGCAAGAAGGATTTATTTTCACTTTCACTGAAAATGAAGTATCAGGAAAAAAAAAAAAGGCATTTATATATCTCTTAAAACTACAGCAAGACATAAGAAGTTGTTACGCAGACCAGGTACAAAGAATTGAGGAGGAGACAATGGCATAAGCTGCCTTACTTCAATTGAGAAACCTTCCAGAGTAGTGGCAAACTCAATCTTTTTAAACAGATGTTCAATTTTTCTATCGGATTCCATCAGTTTTGTCAGAAGGAATTTTCCAGGCTCCAAAACAAAGGGCTCCATCTCCTAAAAAAGTAAGGAAGTCAGTGCAATCTTTTCAGCATTAGGCCTTGACTTTAGCATAGGACTTAAAGACTATCTGAATTACAAAACCCAGTCTTACCCTGGCAATGCAGGTAAGCTCATGATACATTGAGGTTAGTGCTTCATCATGGCGGCCTCGCCGGTGTTCTGACAGGCGTTCCAAGATATTACTCCTCATTTCCTCAGGAACTGCCAAGAAGAAATGAGGATGATGTAGCTTGGTACTGTTGCTGCAGAAAATGTAATGTATGCACAATGAATCCCTAAATCCATGCTCTGAGCTCTGTAGTTACTGCAGCTGTTACAGTGCATGACAGCTTTCCACTAGAAGGAAATCTATGCAAATGTAGATTAAAAATAGCAAAGCATATATTAAAAATTCCTTTGATTTTATTAATTTGTAATTTTCAGAATGATAAAAGCATGGAAACTATGAACTAAGTTCAGGTATTATTGATCAACTGCACCATCCCAGGAGACATTCAAGGCCAGGCTAGATGTGGTTCTAGGCAACCCTGATCCACATGAAGATGTCAGGTCATTTCTGAGTTTGATTTCATACCTTGTTCAGCTGAAATGATTATATGTAGGGTGGTTCCCAAGAAGGCAAATTTAAATATCTGACATTTCCTTCAGTGACATGACTTAGTGGTGGTTTTGGCAGTCCTGGGGTAATGGGTGCATTTGATGATCTTAAAGGTCTTTTCCAACTTGGATGATTCTATGATTAAAGGAAATATATTTTACCGATAAAATGAGGAAGGGATCTGACTTCCTCAGATGCATCTAGACTGACACTTCTGCAAGCCTTCTGAAATATTGTAGCTTCTCTGAAACAGAAAGAGAATAAAGCTTTGATTTGCACTAAATACATAAGAGGAGGGACTTGCAGTGGTATAATATTCAATGTAATTGGCAAAATGTAACATTTAAGTGAACATGAGCATAATTCTAATTTCAAAAAATATGATTCAAAGATTCAAAGTTCCTTCTTCTGAGATGAACTGAAGAATTAGCCTACGTTTATCACAAGATCCAAACTGGTGTGATGGCACAAAAGCAATAAATGCTAGACGTGCAAACTACAAAGATATACATGCTATCTTTAAAAGGTATAAAGATCTATGAACTGTTTAGTAAGATTCTAGTGAGAAATGTGGAAGTAGCCTTTATCTGCCCACTGCTCTTCCCATCAGCTGGGGTACTGTGTTTCTCCTCAGAGGAAGTGAGGATAAAGGTGTCATTATTCAGCAGAAGGATTAGGGTGAAAAGGATAGACACACTGATCTAATTTTTGCTTATTACATAATCATTACTTCATCATCATGTAAACCATTAACATAGTCTAAAACAGAGTTCAAAACCACATATCAAACCAGGTGTGGTTTGGATTCCTTTGAATAAAAAAGACCTACAATTTCTTTTTAAAAGAAAAGCCATACAATGTGTGTGCCACTGCAAAATTAGCATGTTAATGAGCACTGCAACAGGCAGCACTATACAGTCCTTTACAAGTTGTTAGTGCTGTGACCAAGAATTCAGGCATGTCTAAGTCCCAGTTCAAATCTTAGTCTCCATACCTGTAATCATCAACACATAAATGGGGTTTTACGCTCCTGTTCTCTACCTGTACAATGGTGGCTCCTGTGTGGACGCATTGTAGGCTGCTCTTTCAGCACCCTGCTGCTGGTAACGCTGTAGCAACTTGGCATCAGTAGGAATTTCTGAATCCATACCTAAGCAAGCCTTCCTCTCTTCATAGGAAACCTAGCCCAGTTCTTACTTCATCCAAAGAGCATACTAAGTAACTTCCCTGCCTGGAACGCGGCGCACACCTCCCACCGTTGGCACGCAGCCCCCGCAGCCAACTTCCAGGTCTGTTTCCAGAAGAAATGAGGTTTAGAAGCTGCGGGACAAAGGGTTTAAAGGCTTTACGCAGGCCAAAACTACATGGCAACTACATGGCTTCCACTGAAACTGCTGCAGGCGGAGCGTTCCGGTGATCCAAAGGTATGCGATGACTCCCGGTGTCCGAGGGCCCTGGACTGAAGAGCAAGGCCCCTTCTGCGGCCAGGGGGCCCGGCCGCCGCCAAGCCCTCAGCGCAACAGCCGCGCCGCGCGGCGCCCCGGCACCGCGCCGCGGCAGTGGAGGCGTCCTCGTCGCCATAGCAGCGCGGAGGGCGGGGCCTCGGGACGTCCCGTCCCGCCCCACCCCGGGCAACTACGGCACTAGGGCTCCGCGCCCCTTCCAGCACCGCGCCCGCGCCGGAGCGACACCCCCCGTTGGGACAATGATGATGATGATGCTGGCGATGTATCAGCCAGAAGGGGACAGGAAATTTAACGGCCAAGGACACAACGGGCTGGCTTATTACAAAGTTTATTACAAAACCGCCGGGTTTCCTCGGGCACTGCCTGCTTGGGCCGCAGCTGCAGGCAGGCAGGCAGGCAGACAGACCATGTCCCGTTACTCCCCACCTGGCAGAGCCCCGAGCTCAATTCAAGCCAGCTTTTTTCAAGTCCTCTGGCAGAACTCGGCCTTTCTTCCGGGCCCTGGCTTTCTTCTTCTCTATCCTGTCTTTTTTCTTCTTCTGAATGTTCTTGCGACGCTTTTCCTGCCGCTGCTGCATCTTTTCCACGACTTTTTCTGTACGCTTCTCCCACTGCTTCTGGTGCTGCGCTTTACGCTTCTCCTTACGCTTCAGGGCTTCTTTCAGGCGCTCCTCATTGTCACGAATCTTCACACCCTCCGCCTTGTAGAGAACATTTGTCCACTTCATCTTGTTCTCTAGCTCCTGAGCTTTCTTCTCGTCCTTATCCTTGAGTTCCTCCAGCTTATTCTTCCTGGTCTCCAGCCTGCTCAGGAGCTGCTTGTAGTTTTTGCCTGTCAGAGGAGTGATTTTGCCTTTCACTGCTTTCCTCTTCTCTTTCTTTTTCTGGATCTTGCTCAGCTCATTCTCTTCATGGACTTCAACCCTGTTGAAGACGATTTCAGCTTCGCTCTCCTTTTTGCTTTCTGGCTCTACCGGTACCTCCTCAGTTTCTTTCTTCTCTGTTTTTGCCTTCATTATCAGCTCCTTTCTTCGACGCTTCTTTCTCTCTCTCTCATATTTCCTTCGCTGCCTCTTCTCCAGGACTGCAGGGGGCAATTCTTTGGCATCATCCTAAGAAGGAGGATGGACATAAATCAGGAGCCTTACAGGGATAAATCAGAATTAAAAGTCCTCAAGTTCCCAATTTCAAATCTCTCACAAGAAATGTGTGACTTGTGACAAGAAGTCATGGGCGCAGCATTCAGAGACACTAAGGACAGTAAAGGTGTTTCAAACCCCTTACCCTCTCTCAACACCCTATAGCTACGCTCCCTTTCAGGTTCTTAGTGCTCTTCTTACTACGGATCACTGGGGGCACTGCTCCCTTGGCCAGGCTCTGGCTCTTCTCACATACCAGAGAACACCCCAGCAACACCCCCTGGCACTTCCTGTGGGGATGGACAGAGCCCAAACCCTGAGTTTTGTCCCCACACCCCTGGAAGGCCAGGGAGAATGCCTACTGCATTAACACATGTATGGATACATGTTAAAGAATTCTCATACTTGTCCAGAAGCTTTTTTAATCTTCTCATGTAGTCTCTGACGCAAGAGATTTATCGCAGAAAAGGAAGGGGAATCCAGATCACTTTTGCTCCCTGAAAACAAGAGGAAGAAAACAGACTTAAATGACAGCACTAACTAAGCAGAACTTTCTGTGGCTATGGAAAAAGCTCTGAGAACTCTGCAGATGCTGTGAACAGAATGGAAAATCTAAACAAGCCAAAAGTTTCTATTTCTTTGGTTTCTTTAGAATTAATTCCCCCTTTTCTACCCATATTGTCATTTAGACACAGCCTGGCATTCTCTGTGGCTGTCAGAAGACAAGTACCTGGCTGGTGGAAACTAAGACACTGATGTTTTCTTGGTGACCAGGCTTTTTATGCTGTCAATGGAAAGCTGAGCTGGCACGGCAGAGACTGCAGCAGAGACTTACCAGATACACTAAAAGTGCAGCTCAGGCTAAACACATTTTCCCAAGAGCCACCCAATTTCTGTATGTGCACAACAGTTTTGAGGACACATGAAATAAGCCAAGATGTCTTCAATTCAGATGAACTTTTTAAAGGCTTTCTGAACTACACGTGTGTGTGAAGCAACCAAAAAGCAGCTACCTCAGCTCACGACACTTTAACCTGACCATGGCAATGCTGGCATTCTCACCTGTGACCAAGCTCTCACTTCTGCTCTGTGCAGCACTGTCTGGAGATGCTTTGCTGGGCTGAGGAGTTGCCCTCTGTCCTGGAGCAGGTTTGTTTGCGTTAGAGACCGTCTGTTTGACTGAAGGCGTGTTCACCTTCTCAGCTTGCTTCCTGGGTTTCTTTCTCTTCTTTTTCTTGATCTGCCTGCCAGCATCCTCAGACTGCCCTGGCTGAGGCACTAGAAGGCAAAACCAAATCACGCAAACAAGCACAACATTCCCACTTCACAATGTCAAGATATTACTGAACGCTGAAGTTCCAGTATTTCAATGGCATTTCTAAACCTTTAAAAATTACATATTATAGGGTTTATTTAAATAGCCCAATAACATGCTTGTACACTTCAGTGAAGTCCCAGTTCCCCCCATCCAATCGCCACGTGTATAAAGTGAGCGGAGACCACTGCTTCCCCTGTGTAACACCGCAGAGTGCTCAGGAGCCCCGTGTTGCAGCACAAACTATGGGGCTTGTTCCTTACAAACCGGCACATCAGCCTCCCCTGGGCCAAGCACCCGCGGAGAGAGGGGCGGCTGTCAGGAGCCAGGCCCCGCGCACCGGCCCGGAGCGGCAGGGGGTGAACCGCTGCGGTCCGTTACCGAATTTCCTTTTCCGCGACTCCGGCGCCAGCTGCGCGCGGACCCTCCTGGCCAGGCCCTGCAAGTACGAGTCCTGCGCGGCCATGCTCGGCCCTGGGGCCAGGCTGCCCATAGCGGCGCCGCTGGTCCTCAGCACCCCCACCGGCAGGACGTGACCTCAGCCCGCGCCGAGCAGGAAGTGACGACAGCGAGCCGGCGGCGGGCCCGCATTGGTCGTGGCTGGGCCGCGGGACAGCGCGCGCAGCCTGCGCGGCGTTGGCGGACACGGGGGTACCGGCGGCGCGCTGCGGCCGGAGCGGAGCTTCTCGGCGCACGCTCACCACGGCCGTGTTTCCAGGAGGCCGGTTAAAACACACGCGTGGCAGAGGATACAAAAGAGCTTTATTGAGTGACCGAATTACAAAAACAAATGGAATGAAGGAAAACCAAAACGCACGCGCTCAGGAAGGCGGCCCGGGCAGAGCGCTGCAGGCGCGAGAAGCCGGGCTCCGCGGGCTCAGCACGGCCCGAGGGGGAGGCTGCCGACCTGGGAGGAAAGTACGAGAGGAAGAGCAGAACCACCCTGCTCTGCACACCCCACTGCCCAGTTAGACACAGCGCCGGCAACACAAACACCAGCGTCCGGGTAGCTCACACAGAGTTAATAGAAACTTTTTGTGTTAACATTGAGAAAGGAACCAGAGCAATCAGAGCCTGCCACTGCTCCTGCCAGTGGCCTCGACAGGTGGCATCACCAGGACCTACCCCATTCCTATGTGCCCTTTGCACTTCAAAGGGAGTACACTGGTCCTTGGTAAGGGCCTCCTGAGAGCACCTTCCCAAATGGCTGTGAGCAAGTTGGACACTGAGGCCTGCTGTGTAAGAAACACTGCAAGGTCCTTACTGCCCTGTGCAGAGAACAGAGGCTGATGGATGCCATCCTGAGAGTTTTAAAGCAGCAGGATGTCCGTAACCTTGTGAAACAGGGTGAATACTCCAAAACATTCATTGCCTCATGGTTTGGCTCAGGTTTATCCCCAAAAACTTCAGCTCCCAACGCTCCAGTGTTTACTTACTGAGATCCACACAAACGGGGTATCAAATGAACACAACATGTAACAACACATAATGTAATCATGTAAAAGCAAACCTGACTCTAACTTGTTAGAACAATCTCTTATGGGAGAGGAACACTCTTGGCAATGTCCTGCGGTAGAGAAGGCACCGTAGCTGTCCAGGGAGCAGAAACTTACCTGCAAACACAGCTCCAGTGCCTTCTCCTGCCCATGGGCGACGCTCTTCAGTTCAGCAGGTGGAAGACTTCCAGCAGCACAGAGCGCTGGAGGCACGCGCGCAGCGGCAGGGGATGCTCCTCAGGAGTGCTCGGCGGGGCCTGCGCCATGCCCGTGGCCGGAGGGGGGCGCTGGGGCGGAGCTCTGCGCGGCGGCCGCGCTCTGCTCTGCTACAGCCGCCGACAGAGGCGTGGAGAGGCTTTCAGGAGACAGCGTGGCAAAGTCGTGTCCCCAGTAGGCTTCGCACAGCGGGAGGTCGTTGCTGTCACACAGACTGTAGCTTTACAGAACAAACAACCCAGTAAGGAGAGGCAGCAGTGCAGTAAGGGGGGGAGGAGGGGCAGGCAGGGGAGAGCAGGACAGAAGCAAAGCATTGAGAAAATCTTAAAACATGGCTCCTAGATGCCAGGCCCGGGCTCAGGAATTCATCACAAGCCTTGTGACACCCGCCTTCCCTAGGACACCTGCTCAGGGCTGGTCTTGAACCTGATGGGTCTGGTGAGATCAGGGGAACTTCAGAGACAGAATCATTGCTACAAACTGAAACAGAGCTCAACTCCAGTCCTGATGCTCCAAGCCCCTGAAAACATATGGACTGAAGTTCTGGCACCCCATAGGAATCCTGCTACTAGTCTGAGTGAGGCAAGGACCACACCATCATTATTTTACTTGGAATTAGATCACAACCTAAGTGAGGAAAAAATACCAAATCTTGCTCTAAATTTCAGTACAGAAAACACCCCTAGCACTGTTGGCTTAGGGTCTCTCCCTGTCATGGCACAGAAGGAACTGATGCACACCTCTTCAGAAAAGCTCTGCAGCAGCTCTGGGTCTTCTCTCGAAGCTGCCCAGCCCACAAGGTACCGAAGGCTCCTATTCAGCAGAACCTGAGCCAACAGCACTGCTAAAAGCAGCTGCTGGGTTTGCCCACTGCAGACTGTGGAGCTGGGTAAGCCAGCACTGTGGGAAGGGATGTTTTGTACAGAACTGGCTAACTCTGGTCTGTGCTCTGAGAAAAAGACAAGGTGGAAAGGCCAAAACTATAAAGGAAAATCACGGAAGAAACCGCAACAAAACCAAAACAAATTCCTCAGAGGAAGAAGCTGCACACATAGGAGACACCCAAGACAAAATGAGTGCTAGAGCAGAAAGCAGCTTGTGTTCAGAGTAAAACAAACCCAGTGGGTCAAGTGATTTTGTTGTTGCAGCTTTATTTACATTTTTAATGTATGGACTTGAATAGATGCTTCAGGAAATATTTTAAGTGTAGAAATACGAGACACTTCAAATTGCACAAGCATGAAACGTGCTGAGATCTAACCCCACACTCAAGACGGACTCCATGGTCCCAGAGATGGGAACAATGGAACATAAATGCAGGTTTGGGGTTGAGGATGAGAGAAGGCAAGCTGGGCTTCGAGTTACCGCTTTGGGGAATAAGCACACAAAGCACGAGTTGCAAGCATCTAACTCTAAGCTCTTTTCTGGCAGCATCGTCGACCAGGTTTGCAGTAGAAGTGGGAAAGCAGTGGATGCAGGTTTTGTACCTGGAGCCTTGTAAAATCCCTTAGAAGATCACTCTTCCCTACAGCCCCCAACACACAGTGCAGCTGAGTTCAACTAGCAAAGACCTTCAGGACCCGACCAGAACTACAATTCCTCTTCTGTCAGCCTTAGACCTCAGGCCAGGCTTTCCCAGGAGAACCCGGTCACAGCATCCACCCCATATGGGCAGGGGAGTTACTAACAACATTCTAGCTCCATCAGAAGCATAACCACTTCTCCTGCTACTTGAGATAGAACAGTTCCAAAAGTCTGAGCTTCACCTCTCACCTTATGCTCCTCAAAAGTTAGGGTCAACAAAGCAGCTACTGCTCACCGTAGCCCACTGCTACTCTGTCCTTTGACTGAGGTCTTCTCAGTGCATGGAAGGGACTTCACTACCCCCCTCGAGGCATGCAGCCAGGTCTATGCGCAGAGAAACTCCTGAGAAGCATCTTTAGGAAACTGCCTGAGCACAGGAACTGAAAGCAAAGATTCCTTCAGAACAATCTTTAAGTTTCAAAGACCTGCTTTCAGGTCTCCTCATCAAAACCCTCATGTATGCAATAAAAGCCTAGCAGTGAAAACCTGGCCGTACAACTGCAACACATCCTGTTAGTTGCTTACTATGGCAAGGGCCTGCCTCCTAAGCCCCTTTAGCACAATGACAGTGACAGACCTGGACAGGAGACACTCCCTTCCACAGGCTGGTCACAGTGGTCAGGAACAGAGCACAGAGAACAAAGCTCCGCAGCCTGGGGCAGCTCAATGCCGCTGCAGAGAGCTCGCTTTGCTGCAGCCTCCCCTGGAGGAACAACCTAAAATAAACCAGTGACCTTCAGGGGCACGGGCACATGGGAGAAAGGCTGGAAGGATGCCTGTGTGGAACCCATGGCTGGGCCTCATGGGACTGCACACCTCTTAAGGAGATCCTGTGGACTCAGGACCCATGAGGAAGTAACAGATGGTGCAAAGAGACAATCGCAACTGGGCTCCCAGGACCACACAGAATGTGTGTCTGTGGGCAAACCAGCTACTACAGCCATTTGAACGTGATTATCACTCTACGACTATGTGACATAACAGAAACCCTTTTTCTCCACATTAGACATTAAAGTTTCATTAAAAATATCTTAATACCCCAATTATAAAAGGACTTTAAATAAATTACTATTTCTATATTTACACACGTACAATTTCTTTGGTGCAGAAAGACAGGAAAGAGCACAGGAAAGGAACAAGTGCTAAAAGCAAATGACTAAGTGCTACATGACAAAAGTTTCAGATCACAGCTCTGCAGAGCTGCAGAGTTTCCTCACCTCCTGACCACTCTTACAAGACAGAACACAAAGGCAAATCCATTTGGTGTACGCCAACACTTGTTCTTAGACAACAGTTCTGTTACGAAGGGTCGCTTTACGCAGCAGCTGGTACCAGGCAGGTGAACAGACTATGCCAGCATGGCCACAACCCCCTAAGCCAAAAGTCAAAGCTACTGACACACAGCAGTGTCAGTCTGGTGACAGCATGGTGACATCTGGCACACGCGAGGCACTATCAGCCACAGCATGTCGCACTGTTGTGTGGATACAGCATGTGTAGGGGATGCACCACTGACCCATCAGAGCCTGGGCTGATGTGTGAGTTTGTGACTGTCACTCTTCATTGCTGTGCTGTTTCCGGGATCTCTTGCTCCCCCTCCACCCAAGAATGACCAAAGTTTGAAAAACAACTGTAAACATCTACCTCTAGTTCTCTTCCAATGTCATAGCAGTTCCTAAGCTATGTCATATCAACATCTTTTTACTCTTAAAATACATACATTACTCAAAACCAATGGCCTAACTTCCAAAAATATTGAGCAATTAAGGTTTAGTTGCCTTAGCTGGGGTAACAGGCATTCGGCATTTTTAGAAAGAAGGGAAAGGTAAAAATAGAAATCCTGTGCATTAAAATTTTAAGTAAGGTTTTTAAAAGCTAAGTCTTCGTTTGGAAGGCATAGCATTATTGCACTGACTTTGCTTAGCTCAGACAGTACAGCCGAATTAATCAGGTTCTCAGTTGCTTTCTCCCACTTTACTGCATCATCAACTAGAAGTGCTGGAGTGCATGACAGAAGATAAAAAGATAGTGTGTCTAAATCCTCTAAAGCCTGTTTTCTAAGTAAGAGTATTTTAAAAATATTAAAAATCCCACAAATCAGTAACAATTTGTTATTCCGTAGAAAATCCTA
This sequence comes from Pezoporus flaviventris, assembly GCF_033815535.1. Lineage (NCBI taxonomy): Eukaryota > Metazoa > Chordata > Aves > Psittaciformes > Psittacidae > Pezoporus > Pezoporus flaviventris. The sequence continues at coordinate 307,017 of NW_026892645.1, forward strand.
TCACAACGCTTCATTATTCAATGAAACCGAGCAAATCTCTTGTGTTCGTTTCAAGCGCTCACCCGCTCACCCCCACAGGACTCCAGGAGGCCGGGGACTATAGGGAAAAAGGCACACTGTGTGACCAGGTCACTTGTGAAAAAACTCACCATGAGGACGTGCTGATTTCCTCTAACATTAGAACCCAGCTCAGCAACCTAGCCTCTCTGGAGACAGAGGCTCCTTCAGAGGGATACTCAGACAGAAGTCTATACTCAAAAGGAAATTCATCTCTTTTTACAATGATTACAAAGGAAGCCTAAACAGATTATCTGTCAAATCTAGCCAAATACAGCAAGGACCTAGAGTTGGATACTGTGAACACCTCCTTCCCTATGATATTCATACTCTGTAGGGTATCCACAAGGAAAAGGCAGTTTAGCTGTAGAAAAAGTTTGACCTAATTAAAAACAGGAGTAAAGTTTTGCTGGGAACATTCCCAAGACCTGTACTTTAAGGACTACTTGTTTGTGTGGACTAACCACCCCATGGAGTCATGAGGCAGAAGTCCACTGCCTATTTGTACCTGGACGAGTAATATTCTTCTTCTAGCTCATACAGGTCAATGGAGATCTCATCCCGCAGTGCAATCAATTTCTTGTCACATTCCTCCTGCAAGCTTCTCAGCTGCTGGTTGCGCTGGTTGATAGCTTCATTCACAGAGGGGAAATCATTGAGGATCAAAAATTGCTTCAGGTCAGACACAAGTTTCATCAGGGATTCACCAGCTCGGACCTTGTAGCAGAAAGAAAAACCACAGCATATCAAAACGGTGCTTTGCTCCAATTCTAAACCAAGATCCCCTAAGCTGCTCTTTCAGCCCAAGCTTCGAATAAAGTAAAAAATCCCACATTCCATGAGGACTTTGACAGAAGCCTGCAGCTGACAAGCCAGGCTACCCTGCCTTCCCCAGCCACCTCAACGGCCAGCTAGCAGCAGTCCTTGTGAGCGGTATAAAGGCTGCCCTCGGTGCAACAGTGCACCCAACAACAGTGCTCCCAACAACAGTGCTCCCAACAGTGCACCCAACAACAGTGCACCCAACAGTGCACCCAGCAACAGTGCACCCAACAGTGCACCCAACAGTGCACCCAACAACAGTGCACCCAACAACAGTGCACCCAACAGTGCACCCAACAACAATGCACCCAACAGTGCACCCAACAACTGTGCACCCAACAACTGTGCACCCAACAACAGTGCACCCAACAACAGTGCACCCAACACCAGTGCACCCAACACTGCACCCAACAACAGTGCACCCAACACTGCACCCAACAACTGTGCACCCAACAACTGTGCACCCAACAGTGCACCCAACAACAGTGCACCCAACAACAGTGCTCCCAACAACAGTGCTCCCAACAGTGCACCGAACAACAGTGCACCCAACAGTGCACCCAGCAACAGTGCACCCAACACTGCACCCAACAGTGCACCCAAAAACAGTGCACCCAACAACAGTGCACCCAACAACAGTGCTCCCAACAGTGCACCCAACAACAGTGCATCCAACAGTGCACCCAACAACAGTGCACCCAACTGTGCACCCAACAACAGTGCACCCAACAACAGTGCATCCACCAGTGCTCCCAACAGTGCACCCAACTGCGCACCCAACAACAGTGCACCCAACAACAGTGCACCCAACAGCGCACCCAACAACAGTGCATCCACCAGTGCTCCCAACAACAGTGCACCCAACAACAGTGCATCCAACAGTGTACCCAAAAGTGCACCCAACAACAGTGCACCCAACAGCGCACCCAACAACAGTGCACCCAACAGCCCCTGCCCACCGCTTTGCCCAGCGGAGCGCTACTCACAATGTTGGCAGCTCTGACGTGCATCTCGTAGTTGTCCTGCTCACCCTGGGTTGCTCGAGAGACTTGAGTTTCGTCTTCAACCTAAAGAGAAGGGCGCACACGGCCGCCGTCACGCCCGAGCCCTGCCGCGGGCCGCAGGGCCCCGCTCGCTTCCCCCCCCGCACCTTGGCCGTTTTGACGATCTCGGTGAAGTTGTCCAGGATGGACCTGACGTCGTCGCGGAGCCGTTTGTTGTACGACTGCAGCAGCGTCTCCTTGCTCTGCGGCAGCGCGCGCGCCTGCGACATGGCGGGACTGGGCGGGGCGGGACTGGACTGGACGGGACGGGACGGGACGGGCCGGGGCCGGCCCCGCGCCGCGCCCCACCTCCCCCCGCGTGCCGCCGTCCTCTCGCGAGACGTCGCGCCCCGCAGATACTTCCCGGCAGGCGCTGCTCCTCCTTCTTCTCTCGCAGCCCAAGATGGTGAGCGGCCGCCGGGGCGGGGCAGGGCTCATCGGCCGCCATCCGCCGCCATCCGCCGCTGCCGCTGCGCCGCGGCCCGGCGGGGAGTACCGCGCGGGTGTTCGGTAGCCTGGCGAGGGGGGTGGAGCGGTGCGCGTGCCCGGCTCGCGGTAAGCGGGGCTGGTCCGGGGAAGGCCCAGTTTGGGCCTCGTCGCCCGCCGCGGAGCGCAGGGACTCGGGACTTGGCCCGGCTCGGGCCGCATCGTTTCTCCCCCTGCGTGGCTGATCCCGGGCTCGCGGTGGGCCGTTTGGGGGAGCGCAGGACTGCGGAACGCCAGAGGCTGCGCGGCGGAGGGGGTCAGCACGCGGGTTTAAACGGTGGCTCTAGCAGGGAGGCTCGTAAACCACCTGAAGCCAAAGGGAAAGGATTCCTCTCTCTGGAAGAGTACGGCTGGGCTGGAGGCTGCCGGGCTGGAGAAATGCATTTCTGGGGGACTGAAAGCTCTTGAGTACACAAGTATTGGAAGGACAAGAAGAAAGGGGTGTGTTTGTTTCTTGCAGCCGAAAGGAAAGAAGGCAAAGGGCAAGAAGGTGGCACCAGCCCCTGCTGTAGTCAAGAAGCAGGAGGCCAAAAAAGTCGTCAATCCCCTCTTTGAGAAGAGGCCCAAGAACTTTGGCATTGGTAAGTGAGCGTTTGGGCTACTCTGTCAACAGGGGATTTTGTTAATAGATGTCAAAATTGTAAACAGGCATGTACTGTAATAAAGCTGTGAGAGTGGAGACAATGATAAAGGCACTGCTGCCCTTCATTAGGGCAGTTATGTGATGGGTGGTTATGGCCAGTGTGCTTTTTCTGTACTGCCTGGATTCATTCCATGGTTCTGTTGGGATTAATCTCTCCTTTTTGCATGTAGTATGGTAACTCAGTTCAGACTTCGGTAGTGCCATCTTTGTACGGTGTGCAGATGATGTGAAAGAATATTTGCTATCTGAATGATAATGCTGACATATCACCACCAAGATCTCTGATGCACTCGTGCCTGTTCCATGCTGCTGCTCTATGGCTGTGGAACAGCTGTGCGTTAAAGGGTTCTGTGTTTCCAGGACAGGATATCCAGCCAAAGCGGGACCTCACGCGTTTTGTGAAATGGCCGCGCTACATCAGGCTGCAGCGCCAGAGGTCCATCCTTTACAAGCGCTTGAAGGTGCCTCCTGCCATTAACCAGTTCACTCAGGCTTTGGACCGCCAGACAGGTAAGGATGTGCCACATGCAGTTGTCTTGACCTGGGTCATTGATGGGATGTGCTTCAGAGGAGGAAAGAAACCGAAATAAGACGTAACTAAGGTAAGCTGGGGAGAATCTTTGGAAGCATTTTAGGGAGGCTTTAATAGTGGTAGGCGTGATGTCGTACCAAGCTGCTGTCTGAATTTGCTGGCTTAAGTCTTGATGGCTGCTGTGTACCTTGAAAAGGGATATAGAAAATACCAAAGCTCCCACTTAAGGATGCAAACCCAGGGTTGTCTCAACTGCATGTTTCCATAGGAGGCCATTCTTCCAGCTTGCTGCAGAACCGCCTGCAGTTCTTCATCTGAATAAACATGTAGTTAGAGCAATGTGTGGGTGTACAGGCCTTGGGGGAGTGCTGGCATCTTGCAGGCTGACACTGAAACAGGGCTTCAGTGTCTTGTGTGAACTATTTACTTCTGAAGTAAATAGTTCTTTTCCAAATGCTAGTGTCTATGCAAGAATTTTCTGACCTATGTAGAGCAATTTCTTCATAGATGCTGTAATAGAAGTTGCTTGCTTTAAAGGAGAAAGTGCACCACATTTAACTGTAATTGCTGAGGGGGTCCACAGGCATTTACTCATCCAAAGGGTGAAGGAAGGAGCTCATTGGCAGCAGAGGTACATATAGAGGTAAATAGGTGCTCTGGAGGTGCTCCATTCTTGCACTGTGCAGATGATGCTGACCTTTTGCTGTCTAAATACACTTGATGACAACTACCAAGATCATTGATGCATTTCAGTATTTTAAAAAGTAATGCTTAGCTTTTCGGGCTGTGCAGCTGACCAGTGGATGTTCTCTTGCAGCTACGCAGCTTCTGAAGCTGGCACACAAATACAGGCCAGAAAACAAGCATGAGAAGAAGCAGAGGCTGCTGGCTCGTGCTGAGCAGAAAGCTGCAGGAAAGGGAGATGCTCCGACTAAGCGGCCACCAGTTCTCCGAGCAGGTAACTTTGTACATGGACTTGAGACTCTGAAAAGTCTCTGCTTCAGCCAGGCAGGACTGGACAAGCTATTGCAATGATGTATGAATTTCTTCACCTGATCTCAAAGTGAAGAGCAAAATAGACGAGCTTTTTAACCCTGAGCTTTAGTAGATTGTCCAGGAAATATCTTCTGAGTGGATGTGGAAAGTTTTCATAACTTCTGTAATGAATCTGCTATGGAGTCTGAGCTGGTTCTATGAGGCTGACATGAAAGCTCTGATAAATGGACTGAGTGAAGGTTACCTATTCCTTGTTTTTCAGGTATTAACAGTGTCACAACTCTGGTGGAGAACAAGAAGGCCCAGCTTGTAGTTATTGCTCATGATGTAGACCCCATTGAGGTATGTGTACTCATCTAGTACATCTTACAGGCTACCTGTGTAACCCAGGCTGAGGTCAGAACTGGACTTGGGTGAAAATGCATTTTAGAACATACTGTGTGGAAAGGGAGCGCATAAAATATATTTACCAGCACTGGAATGCATATGCATGTTTGTAGTTGTCCTGATATTACAATGAGGCTTGGCCCTTGCAGTGATGTGTGAATTTCTTCACCTGAATTAATAGTGAAGAGCAAAACGAGCTTTTTAACCCTGAGCAATTGCCACAGCCCAAGCTGATCCAAAGAACAGACAGATGTTCTCCTTCCGTTCTCCAGCATGCTCCTTTTCTTTTTAGCTGGTGGTCTTCTTGCCAGCCCTGTGCCGCAAGATGGGAGTGCCATACTGCATCATCAAGGGCAAAGCCAGACTGGGGCGACTGGTCCACAGGAAAACGTGTACCTCTATTGCTTTCACCCAAGTTAACCCGTAAGTGTTCTGTGATCTTAAGTGATTCTCTGTGGTTGAAAGCAGACTGTCCGTAGGCACAGGCTGTAGGGCAAGTGGATATCAAACCTGTGTCTGTCTAGTATAAAATAGTAAACCTAAACTGTTACCTCTGTAACATCGAATACATATGTCCTGTTGCCTGAAGAACATTACTGGACCTTGAAAATACAGATTATTTTGGTTTACCAAAATGAATGGTTACTCTGAAAATACATAGATGAAACTACTAACCTTAACCTGAGCAGTGCAGGTTCCTGAAGTATTGCTAGGTGAAGTGGTTAAGCCTTTGCAGATGACGCTTAACCTGAAAAACCACATTGCTACTATGAGTTTTAAATGCTGAGGCAAATGATTTATGGAAAATGTTAAATTGAGGCTCTAAAGGAACTAAAATTGTCACCAACAGGGAGGATAAGGGAGCCCTTGCAAAGCTGGTGGAGGCTGTCAAGACTAATTACAATGACAGATATGATGAGGTAAGATTCTCTGTGCTGCTAGCCGTCCCTTTTGTCTTACACTGTTAACATCCCAAAAGCTTCCTAGTGAAATGCAGATTATTCCAGACATAGTGACATTAACTGAAAGCCTGTTTGGTGTGTTGTACCAAGATTCACTTATGATGTGTGCAGATTCTTTGCCTCAGAGCAAGGTAAACATGAATACTGTCACCAAGTTAGAAGCCAACAGAGCTATCACAGGGCTAGGATTGTAGTGAGGGCAGCAGCTTCCACTGGGCTTGACTCCATCCCGAGTCCAGAAATTACATGATGGCTGAATCCAGCACCATTCTTGGGAAAGACTTTTCAACTCTAGTATCTCTGTGCTGCCCAGAAATTTAGTTCACTGCTTGAAATGTGTAAGACTTCCTAGTTGAGGGAGCTCTTCCATTTGTGCAAAAAGGAGTGGAATTGAGCAGGTTGGTTGAATGGTGCAGTAAGAGGTGGTATAGGGTATCTAACTTGTTCTTGCTTCTTTGCAGATCCGGCGTCACTGGGGTGGTAATGTCTTGGGTCCAAAATCGGTGGCTCGCATTGCTAAGCTTGAAAAAGCAAAGGCTAAAGAACTGGCTACTAAGCTGGGTTAAAGATGTACTGGATGGCTACATGTTTTCTGTACATAAAAAGAATAAAAACTCAGATTCAGTTTTGGTGGTCTCTGTTAACGGCAGTGTTCAGGCAGTGGGTAACAGCACAGTGGCTTTGCCTTACCTCTGTTTGCCTTCATCAAATGATTGAATAGGGCCACACAAACAGCAGTATGGAGCAGGTACTTGGAACAACTGCTCTTAACTACTAGTCTTCTGTAATGATTCATGTTCTTTAACACAGTTCATCTACAGCAGCTTTGCTGCATGTACTCTGTGACCATACAGTTGAATGTGCTGGGCTGCTTTTGGCTTTAAGCCCAGCTTGCATATGCAAGTGTGTCTCAATTGAAAATTGCTCCAGGACATCTCCATTAGTACTTACAACTGGGTTACATTATGGGTGATAAAGGGTGATACTTCATTTTAGCATACTAACCAGATAGACACCTCATATGGGGAGGTGTCTCATGCCTCTGCCAGGGCAGGAATGGCCAGGGAAGGCAGGCTGAAAGCAGGGGGAAGTTTAGACCACCCTGTGCTCTTTCCTCCCTGATGACTTGGTCTCTTGGTATTGTGGGAGGCTGCCCTGTTTTACAAGGCTATAGCTGTGGGAGCTGCTGCTTGTTTTCAGTAGCCCTCAGCATGCTTTTGCAAAGCCCCAGGCTGCCTGACTCACCTCGACTTGAGCATCTGCAATAGCTGTTCTTTCAGTCACTGGATGCAAGCTGCACAATGGATGTCACAACGCAAGCACATGAAATCCGTCTTTGTTTATTCTGATGCAACTGCTATGAACCACTCCTGACTGTGAAGAAACCATTCCATCTTTTGGAAGGTACAGATATGGAGAAGTTAAAATGCTGTAGCTTACCACCAGCCACAAAAGAAACATGTATCCTTAAGATTAATGTGTAAACCAGCTTCCCTGGAAGTCTCAACTGATGCTTTCAAGTTCAGTGTTTCCAAGCTGCAGCTATATAATGCTGGCAGGAGCTTAGAGTCTGCATCTGTTACTTAAAGTCTTATTTGCAGCTTGATAGCTGTGCACCTTTACAGCACATGTTGCCCTAAAACTGTGCTGCAGTTCCTCAGGACTGATCGGACTGCTATCTTCCAGAAAAGTCTGCTCTTGACTGCAGTACAGAAGAGACTTGCTCTTCCCCTCATAGAGGTATCTTCTGTACAAATTTTCTGTACCACAGGAATGCAGTTGCAGCACATAAGCCATACCTATGAAAGAAAACTGCATTTACACCTTTTCCAGATGAGCTGGATCTTCCTAAGTCTGCTGCAGTGCAAACCCCGTAATTACTTCAAATCACCTTGAGGATGTTACTTGGGTTAAACCTTCAGACTATTACAGCTTAAGAGCTCATGCAGTTGCACTGATGCGGGAGCCAGAATGCCAGGCAGAGCTTTACATGCAAAAGAAACTTGTGGAAGGTCAGCCCCATGCTGCCTGGGTAACTTACCAGGTGATGATGTACTGCATGTGCTCATTTCTCAGGCTCACTCGTGTCTGGCCTCCAATGGGCCCTCCAGGAACTGTGCTTCCTGCAAGTACAATAGGAGTTAAACCTATACCTGCACCATGCAGAGCTGTCCTTGCTGCGGGGTGTGAAGGCGTTAATTTACATAGACAGTGCTCCTCTTCCTCAGGTTATGGTATTCCCAAATCAGCAGGTGGCAAGGGGCTGGTTGTGCTCAAGGCATTGACCACCACCTGCACCTCTGCTGAGCATGTTGCCATTCCAAGCGCTGGCTGTCCAGCATAGTAGAATGGTTTGTGTTGGAAAGGACCTTAAAGCTCATACAGTTCCAACCCCCTGCCACGGGCAGGGACACGTTTCACTAGAGCAGCTTGCTCCAAGCTCTCTCCAACCTGGCCTTGAACACTGCCAGGGATGGGGCAGCCACAGCTGCTCTGGGCACCCTGTGCCAGCGCCTCAGGACCCTCACAGGGAAGAGCTTCTGCCTAAGAGCTCATCTCAATCTCCCCTCTGGCAGGTTAAAGCCATTCCCCTTGTTCTGTCACTACCTGCCCTTGTAAAAAGTCTCCAAGTTTCTTGTAGGCCTCTATAACCTTGAAAATAGCAGACCTAGCAGAGTACACAGACAAAAATACAGTACCTTGCTGGGCTTGATTTTAAAAGTCTTTTCCAACCTAAATCATCCTACGAGTCTGCCTTTCCCAGTGCTCAGGGGAAATAACTGAGCAGAAAGGGAGTGAGACCGATGGAAACTGGATGTGTGGTTGGGTTTCTCTGTGACTTACTGAAGTCGGCGTCGAGAAAGATGGGCTCAGCACCTGTCACCTCTGCCATAGCCTGCAGGTCCCGGTAGTGCCAGCGGTTCTTCTCGATGTTGTTTTCAGGCACAAAAGGTTTTCGGGTTTCTGATAACCTCACCACCCCGGTGAGATCAATTTCATCTTCAATCTGAAATGTGGAATGCAGAGGGGAAAAAAAAGGAATCTTGCAAGATTTATTTCATTTTCTGGCATACCAAGTCCTGGTAGAACAATTCGGCACTCGCGAGGTCTGGTTATAAAGTAGTTGTGCCCTACAGTGAGGCACTGCTGTAACACAGCAGGGAAACAAAGCAGATCAAGCTCCTTTTGTTTGTAAAAACGTTTGTAAAACACATTTACATAACACAAAGGTGGGAAGAAGAGGTCTGCCTTCTTTGAAAAGCACAATGACTACCATAAGTAAACCCCAATGATGCTGAACATGGCTGCTGCCTTTCTTGATTTTTCTGTAGTGCCTCTGTGTAACCAGGGGGCAGAGAGTAACAGGCCTGGTCCCTGTGTCCCTCTTACCTGTCCCTTCAGCCTGGTCTCCGGTTTCAATTTCTTTTTGGGCACAAATCCTCGGTTGACTAAAATCGTGACCCTAGAATTACATAAAGAAATACAGCTCATGAGTGGAAGGAAATTCATTCCTGCTGCTGCTGCCTAGAACGAAGTATGAAAGAAAGAAGGAACCCATACATTTAGTGCCACGTTTTTGTCATCTGAGTGCACATTATAGGGGAATTTAAATACAATTTCAAATCAAGCCTCAGTGACCAAAGAGACTGAGAGATGCCTTTTAAGGGAGAGGGAGCCATTTCTATAAACCCAACCACTACGATTCAGCTTTTCACAACAGAAGCTAGTTGCTCACATGAGCCAAGACTTTCACTAACTTACCCCAGGTCTGTGCAGTAGAAAGGAGTAATGACATTTGCGCCATTCTCCGGGTGGGACATGAGCCGTGTGGCTGCTTTGGCTTCTCGCTCAGATTCCACAAGTGACCGTGGCAAAATATAGAGCTCCTTGGAGTGGTCAAAATGGCCCCGGACCTTTACGGGTCTGTACTCCAACTCCTTCAATTCCATGGGGCTGCATGGAAAAAGATGAAAATAAAATCATGGCTGCGACAGGTAAATCAAAGTAGGAGATTTTCCTGTGGGATTTTCCTTTTCCCAAATGGTTCACTCTAGAGACAGCTGACAAACAGAAACAAAAGATAAACACCTCATGGAATAACCATCTGACTTAACATTTATTACTGTCACAGTGAATCAAACTGAGATGCTCATGAGCAGGCAGAATGCAGTCCTTTTCCATGGTACCTGAAACCCACATGCGGCTGATCAGCAGGTGGACACAGTACACATATATCCAGCCAACAGGGAGCATTGCTCTCCTATCTGAGACCATGACACAGAACAACTCAACTCTTTCACAGCTGTGCCATATGCCCGTGACCTGAAAAATTTCTCTCATATCTGACACAACTGCCCCATGCCTGGGGCAGGGCCAGCTATCCAAGACTTCCTGTGGCAGGAATAATTCCCTTGGGACATCACAGATACCAGCTACCAAGCCCTCCTTCTCCAGGAGGACTACATACGGTACGAAATACATACCACGTTCTCCTGAACAGACATTCATGCTTTTTACTTGCATTTGCAGTATCCCACAGGGAAGCATTCACTTATTCTTTTACTATAAATAAGTAACAGGATATCTTTCTAATTTGCTTGCACATTCCGATTCCCGTCGGATGCCTTCATTTTAATGCAGTTTAATTTAGAATAAGCTCATTAGTGCAGGGATCGCTTCTACTATCCCCAGCACACTGTCAGTGCTCTGCAGACAGTGACAGCTTCCATACTCTAATGTCAGAGGGATGGGCTCTGATGTAATTCTTGATGCCAGTTGTGCAATCAAATCTAATTTCCACTTTCGTCGCTGAACCTGAAAGTACACAAACAGAAAAGTAACTCCTCAGGGTGGAGCAGAGCAATGCAGTAACCCCAGTCAGCCTGAAAACCTTTGCCACAAGTTTCTTGTCAGACCTTGCCTAGATCAGGGGAATCGGAGATATGAAAATAGAAGCTACTGACTTGAATTCGAGGAAATATTTACACTGAAATAAAAGTGTAAAAAATAAGAATCTCTCCTTTAAAGACCTTCAAATGGACACTTGGAAAACAGAAATTTAAATTAACAGCGAATCTTTCCCCTACGAGATTTGAACTAGATTAAACAGCCAGAGATGGAACAAGCTGACAGCCCTCAAGTGCTTATCTCTAGAAAAAAATGAATATTTATTTGTACCTGCCATGTGCCGAGACAGAATGTGCTCAGAGGGACCAGGAGAAGACCCCATTTAAGTAAGGAATCTTCTCCAGGTGCATCAGCAGCTGTTGTAGAACTTTGTGGTCTGCAGAACCTCAAAAAAACACCTGAGGAAAACAGAATGAGGATCAGGATTTGTACAGGAGAAGAGATGCCAAATTCCTGCAAGAAATGTCACCTCTTGGTGTGAGGCTGAAACAGAACAGAAACCCACACTTTACCTTTAGTCTGCTGGACCAGACCAGAACCTGCTTTAGTTAGGGGATATCCAAAAAAAGTTCTTCTGATTGAGCAGTGTGATATCTATATGAAATATGAAAGACAAGAAAGATCCTTTGTTGTGCCTCTGCTTTGTAGAATTTGTATCTAGATGATATTATTTGCTCAATGGGGCATGAAATTTTGTTTACCCGTGGATTTAAGTTTCATCTGAGCAACTGCCTGCCTGTGAAACACTACTGGTGAGGTTATAATAAAATATGCTTATTTATCAAAATCAAATTGCAGTGATGGAGCCGGCCACAGCACAGCACAGGAGCTTTCCCTTCCCATCCACGCCGTGGGCGCACACCCGCACCAGCCTAACTCGGTTTTGCAATCACTGCCCTCGCGGCACCTGCTCTCCGACCCGGCTGCAGCGGCGCGGGGGCACATTTACAGCCTTTCTGCCGCCGCTCCCGCGCGCTTGCAGCACCGCCGCGTCCCACGCGGTGAACCCGGGGCCCTCATCCTCCGCGGGGGCTCACCAACGCACCGCAGGCAGGCCTCGGGCCCCGGCAACGGAAACGGCGAGCTCGGCCGCGCGCTTCTGTAGCGCCGAGCACGGCGGGGGACGGGGCACGGACGAGATGGGGGCCTTATCCGGCTCAGCCCGGCCCCGCTGCCCTCGGCCGGCCCAGCCCCGCTCCCCCCGGCCCTGCCCCACTTCCCCACTTCCCCAGCCCCGCTCCCCCGGGTCCCGCTGCCCTCGGCCCAGGCCCAGGCCCAGGCCCCGCTCCCCGCTCCCCGCTCCCCTCACCCGCCCCCGGCGCTCCCGCAGCACCCGCGGCCCCGCGCGCTGCAGCAGCCTCCCCGTCGCCATGGCAACACCGCCACCGTTCCCCACGAGCCTCCGGTCGCGAAGGTCCCGGCGCAGGCGGGCTCCGCTCCTCTCTATGGTTCCGGCACCGGAAGTGGGGCGCGCTGGTCCGGCATGGCGGAGCGCGCGGCGGGGCCTGCGGGCGCTGGGGCTGAGGTGCCCGAGGCGGAGCGGCTCTTCCTGCTGCAGCATCCGCTGCTCAGCCTCGTGCAGCCGGGCCGGGTGGGGCTGGAGCCTTGTGGGGGACCGCGGCTGCCTCTCGGAGGGGTTTGCAAGGGGAGGCCGGGGCCGGGGCCGCGTCCCTTGAGCGAGCTGGGGGAACCGCGGCGCATGGGCTCGACCCAGTGAGCTCCGGGCCCAGAGGCTTTGTCTCAGTGGGGAGGTTGGGCGCGGGCCGGGAGAGGGGCGCTGGTGGGGGCTCGGGGTGTGCCCCAGCTCTGGGTACCCCTGCGCTTCCTTGACCAGACGTTTCCTTCAGGTGCGGTGCAGGCTGACGGGACACGAGATGCTGTGTCGGCTGTCGGACTTGCAGGCTTACACTAATGGCAAGAAGTATCAGCGGCTGATAAAGACAGCCAGAGAGTTTGACTACAGCGTGTTTGAGCCCCATATAGTGCCCAGCACAAAGAACCTGTACGTATTCTTCCCCCTGTGTGACATGCTTATGCTTTGTTCAATCTTAGACACAGTGGTGGAGTTTTACAAAGGTTCTTGAGTCTGTGGGTTTTCGGAGACTGGAAAAGTCTTTATAAAATATTTATTAACTTTGAGCACAGGCCTTGTAAGTGAGAAGTTACTGCGCAATAGCAAACTTAAACTCTGTTGCTTGCTCTTTGTTTCTGCCTTTGTCAGGCACCAGCTGTTTTGCAAGCTGACTCTCAGGCACATCAACAAGTACCCAGAGCAAGTGCTGTCTCATGTCCAGGGGAGGCGCTATCAGAAGGCCCTCAAAACATGTAAGTAGCTTTTCTGAAGATACAAGCAGAGGAGTTTTTTTCTCTGAACTTTTGAGATTCCACTAGATCTGTGTGAAGGGAGTCAGTTTTGTTTAGATTGGCAGTAGAGTGCTGCTGTTGCTGTGTGTGCTCCTCAGCTACAGAGGAAGATCCCAGATGCAGGGAGCAATTGGCCTCTAGCAAATACCTTGGAACATCCTTACTGGAGAGGGCAGTTTTCTCCAGCACAGGCTCAGTGTAAACGTCTTTCCCCTCTATTATGGTCCATAGCATTGCTGTAGATTACATGAATGTATATTAGAGTTGGAGGTTGACTTGCTTTTGAGTTGCATTTAGCGCAAGCTAGGAGCTGGGAATGGAAAGGCCTGAGGTGGTAGGGTGGCCTTCCTAAGAGCTGCTCTCTTAGATGAGGAGTGCCAGAAGGAAGGAGTGGAGTACATCCCGGCGTGTCTGCGACAGAAGCAGCGGTGGACGCAGCACTCTGATGACCAAATGAACAGGAGCAGGCAGCCTTACAGAAAAGAGGAATTCTGGGAGCCACAGTCCAGCAATGAGGATGGAGAGGAGACAGACGATAGCATGAGTGACCTGTACCCATGTGAGTGAGAACATCACTATCATCTGTGTCCTGAAGGGAGCTTTTTGAAGGGATTTTCTCCCAGCTTCTTTATAGTGTTGTTGCTTACATGCCAGAGGCATGGAGTTCTTGGGTTTCAGTAAAGCTTACTACCACCAGAGAAGAAATTGCAGTTACCACTAAGTAATAACCAGAGCTGGATCACATAAGGTGCTAGGGGAGGGATCCAGGATCCGCTGCGATTTACTGCTTTAGGTATCTCTGCTTTCCTCATTTCCTAGCAAATCCTTGAGTCTCAGAGAAGCTGGTCAGGCTGTGCTGCTTACACCTGTGGGTATTGCCTGGCTGTGGGAGGGACAGGGATGACACCCCAGAACAGCCTGTGCTGAGCAGTCCCCGAAGTGGGATGAGTGAGAGCACCAGCACACTCCTCATAAACCAGCATGTTTATTTCCCAAGTATTCCAGTAGTGACACATACGAGCTCAGCGACTGGAAGCATCTTTGGAAATTGCTTTTAAGATGTCCTCAGCGTAAAGTCGGGGGGAAGCCTGTGCCACAGGGGGCCAATGCTGAGCTAAGTATTTGTATTTTAGCTGCACTCTTTCCAAGAAAAAGCTCAGCGGCTCCACAAACCACAACGGGCAGTGATGACTTTGCAACAGACAGCGAGGATGATGGGATCAAGCAGAATGGTGACACGAACAGAGAGGATGGTGGAAGAGCAGGTGTCAGCAGAGCCAGTGGCAACAAACGGGGAAAGGTGGGAGTTGCGCCGCATGCAGCAGTAGGGGAGCCTTGAGCTGGGATCCCATCCTGTACATGTTTGATCTGTTCCTGTCTGAGAACCAGCAGAAGGTGCAGAGTTACTCAGAATGACTTTTCCCCATGTGCCACCCCCTGGCTGTGTCCCGAGCTGTGAACTGCCACCAGCAATTCACCCTGTCTGCAGTCACTAGGATTGTTCCTGCCCGTACAAAGAGGCCATTGACAGGATCCTGCTGCACACTGGCCTAGGAGAGAGACTGAAGTGTGTCCCTTACACACACAAACACAAATTAAACCCTTTGAAGGCACAGGGTCCTTCTAAGCCCTTTTTCTGCCTCTTGAAGAGCTGGCCAGGTCTTGCCTTGCAAGAATATACTTTCTCAGATTGGGAAGGAGACAGATGTTCCCTAAAAGGTGGACAAACCTTTAACTCCCTGAGGAAGGGGCTAGATCCTTTGTAACTATATCAAACCGGAGAGTTGAGGCTGGGTGAAATTTGGGTTCATCGCTACACAGAGTATCTGATGAAACCAGAGGCCTGTCAGAGAAAGGGATGCAAACTTGCAGGGTAGGGGCAGGGAAAGACCTCTGCTCTGTCACTTGGTGAAGGAAAGCACACTCAGTTTCTCTAAGCTGTCTTGGGGGTTTGGAAATCAGCTGATTAACTTATTTTTCTCTACAGAAACAGTCAGGCCCTTTAAAGAAGAAATTCAAGAGTCATCATCGAAAACCCAGGAACTTGAAGAAAGCAGCCAATGGCAAATAAACTTTGTGATAACTACAGTGGTCTGAAGCCTGTTGTGTAACAATTCTAGTGGGTGCTGTTACCTGTTAGAGCTGAGGAGGGGAGCAGTGGGGTAGAATCAAGTGGTATTCAAAAGCCTCAAGCTGCCCCCCCAGGGAGAAGCACTGCCACATGCAGGCAGCCCAGAGCTGGGGACTCTTCCTCATGAAGAGGATTGTCAATAGGTGGCACAGGAGCAGTAACCAGCAACCTGCTTGGGGAGTGTCACCACTCACACACGCCAGGTGGATACAAAGATGCCATTGTTTTATTTTGATTGTTTCCAAAAATCAAAACATTTTCAAACACAACTAAGGTACAAAATACAGCATAAAAATGAGAATTTATACTTCTTTTTCCACATAGAAAGCAAAAATATATTCAGAATGAATTCCAGAACACTTTGCAGAGCCAATTGACAGCTGATACCCTGCTTGTGAGAGCTTCTCAGCCATGGGGAGAGGTCATGGGATTTTTGGGAGATGCACAAACACAGCAGCATAGGTAGGAAACCAGAACCTTCTGCATCAGGACTCACAGTAAGTCTGCATATTGTGCTGCCTGGAAATACCTTTAATGCCCTCCTCCTGACCATGCCCCTTTAGTACCAAAACATTTCTGCTGCAAGGGACAATATCAGTTCCTTTTCTGGGGTCTTTTGCTGGAAAAGGGACTCGATTTTCACAGAGGAAACTGGTCAGTCAGCATTTCAGACCAGGTTGTCATCCAGCTCCTTAGGACACAAGTTGAGAAAGCCAACTTAAGGGCTACTTACAGGAGTAGTTTCTGTCATTCCATTTATAAATACTATGAACACCACCAGCAGTTAAAGTATCTGAGATTGGCTGCCTTGATGTAGTCTAAAACCATTACAAGACCTGCAGTGAAACTGAGCAAAAAGTACCTGTGCTGCTTATCCGTAACTGGACAGATTAGTTTTGCTATGAAGAGATGGGCACAGCGAACACTTGAGGTAAAAAAATCCTCTTGCAAAACCTTTTAAAAAGCAAGCTTTCTATATGACCCAACTGTAACTGCTGGCTTTCCCTCCAACCTACCCCCCAACTGATTCCTTTCCTTCAGCAGCAGCACATCTTGCTATTACACTGGCCATTTTCCCTTCAAGATGATGAAATCATTGGTTTAACATTCATCAGTGCTCTTCTATTTGGCATCAGTTCTTTCAGACTAGTTTTCTCTCCTAAAAAGCAACCATTAAGCTGAACTGTCCAGGTTAGTGTCCTTACCAGCAGACCCTGGTAAATAGCTCCTGCTGGAGACATTCAGCTGAATTACTCCTTGAACAAACAGTTGAGCAGCTTTCTCAAGGGAGACAACAGTGCAAGGTATTCATGTAGTATTAGCAAGTTGGGAGGGCTCATGCTTTCTAGAACTCTTTCATGATCTAGTGAAACAAGCTTACCTAGCTGACTGGCAGAGGACAAAATGCCTCCTCTGAGCAGCACTAAGCATGTTCATGGCACAGTGATTGTGGCACTGAAAGGTGGAAATAGGGTCTTTCCCCCCCTTATACTGAGGAGTTCCTCCCTCTGAACACACAAGTTACATCCCCAGCTGCTTATTCCCTGCATGGGTTTGAATTTGCATTCTTCAGCTATAACCGTTGGATTCAGAGCCGAGAACTGGGGCTCTGGCAGCACAGAGTTGATGGGTGTCCTCCCTGCACAGCCTGGGATGAACTACCATGGGGCAGAGAAAGGGCTGGCCTCAACCGGCCCCTTGCTGTCACAGGTACTGGCGCAGTCGGGACCGACAGAAACGAATCAGAGAAGCAACCCTACAGATGAGAAGATTGACTGCTCCCCTCTCACCCGTACCGACTGCAGGGAAAAGCGGGAGTTCTGCAGTTTTTAAGACACTTTTACCAATAACCTACAATTCAGATAGGAATTTGGGGCATACGTGGATGGAAGCTGGTTAATAGCAGAAAGGAGCTTCTGTTATGGAACCTGCAGCACAACTTGGCTCCCTTCTTGGGAATTCAGGAGGAAACTCTGGGGAAAGAATGCTGAATACAGTTCTTTTGGCACATAATTTTCACAGAATCTGACATTCTGTCTCTTCAGGAGTATCACCCCCTCCGCTCCTTGAAATGTGATTAGCAAAACAGGACTCCTGATTAGCAATAAAGGATTATCCCTTGTTCCTCTTGAGAGGGGAACTGGGACATGTTAGAAGACCCCCTCCCTTTTCTTACCTAGAGGGGTACAACTACTTTCAGCGTTTTTTTTACCTTCCATTTGGGGGTAGGAAATGCTTCCCCTGTTAAACAAAATGGAATTACAGGCCTCTAAGCAGCAGAATAACTGTTTTTTCTTGATGCTGCTTTCCACGTTGATAAGAAATGCTATGATCAGCAAGGGAACTCCTCGTGCACAAGACAGTTTTAATGAGGGTGAGACATGGGAGCCACTTTTTTAGTTATAGCTAGAACCCAACAGTACACAATGATACAGCTGTATCTGCTCACAGTACTTCAAATTTCAAAACACTGCTGACATTAAAGACAGCAAACTACTGTTCTACTGCAACTCACTGAAGCATCAGCAAAATGCAGGTTCCTTGGGTTAGTTCCAAATCTAGAAAGTTAGAATAAGCCTAGGCAACTTTTCTTGAAGAAATAGGATTTTTTCTATTACATTACTGGTGCCACTGTAAATCAAATTCAGAATATCTGTGCCTTTAATAGGAAGGGGGCATGTACGTGTAAAATGCTGGCAGTTTTTGTTGAATCCATAAAGAATCAGTTCTTGACTTAATATGTTATGTCCCAAGAAGTGTTGCTATTCCTGTTACCACTCTTTTTTCTTCTCATCCATGGAGACTCCACCAGGACCCAGTGCAACCACAAGGAGGAGGCCTCCAATGACAGACATGGTCTGGAAGAAATCGTATTTGAGGAAGTCATGCATGGGCTTGTAGGCTGGGACGGTCCAGAAGGCATTGAAGTAGATATTGATGCCAAACAGCCAGATGACTAGAGTCAAGGCAGCCAGCTTAGTCTTGAAGCCAATTGCCACCAAGATAATCAGGGCTGTGCCCACAATGTTCTGCAGAATCTGCAAATAAAAAAAACCCACAAGCTTACACATGGCTCTTAAACAGACAAGAATCAGAACAGAGCATGGACAAGTTCAACAGAACAGGTTGTCGTGGCACAGAGGATCTAGTAATTTTCTCTACATATTAATTCTACTAAAAAATAGACTTAAATGATAAGCACTGAGCAGGTGCTGCAGCTGATCAGGGAGCTGGTACTGTATTCTAGTTCCTTAACTCATACTTTTATACTCGGATACTTACAGAAAAGAAGTTCATATCAAAATGTAGCAGTGTCATGAACATGAGGACCAGCAGCACACGGCCCCCCAGCTGCATGTACTGCTTTGGGGAGCTTTCCCGCATGGTGGGGACACCAGCAAACATGCTCTTCCCCTCTGAGCGCGACTCGGCCAAAAGCAGCAGCAAACCTCCCCCAAGGGCCAAGTTCCTACAGGAAGACAGGGGGGAAAAAAAAAAAAACAAACCCAAAGGCAGTTTATAATTTGCACTACTCTAGTGATTTAAAGTTTTATCCGACAATTTAAACTCAGTAAGAATCTGCATGCTGGGGAGGAGTGACCTACTCTTTCCCATGCAGTGTGCCTGCATCAGGCTTCACAGCTGACACACCAGTATTGTGCTCAAGGATTTCCCCAGGCCTGTGCAGACTGTAAAGCCTGCCAGGGAAGTCCAGCACCCTCAGCTCGGGCACAGCTGCTTAGCATCTGTCACAGCATGACTTTACTTGTATTGAAGTTATTCTGTACCTCAGGTTTGAGAAAACAGAATAGCAGTCCTGCTAAAAATTACACAGGTTACAGGGTTGTAGTAAGCCCAGAGTATAGTTCTTGTGCTGCCCCCTACCCCCCTTCTCAAAGGAGAGGGGTGAAAAGCCAACATTCAGCCATTACTCAGGATTGGCAAGAAAGCTCATGTTTAAAAGCCCTGTCTTGTACTCTAAGAAGGTGTTAGGGATTTAAAACCCCAGAAACCATTCTAGTATCTGTATGTTTTAGCTAGACCAGAAAATGGCTTCAGTCATGCTTAAGCACAGTTGCTATTTTAGCCATTTAGGAAATAACAGCAGCTCACTGACCCAGTCTAGACAGTTGCTTGTGAGCGCTCAGCAAGAAGGTTAGTAGCAGAAGCACTTAGATCCTAGAGGGCTGGGATTAGTCTTTTGCCTTCTATAATACTGGTCTATGGCTTAACACAGACTCTACTCATTTTTTAAATGCTGACATTTCTTGTTTAATGTAAATGCACAATATGCAAATACTTCTAGTGGTGTATTTCTAATAAACACTATGTACAGAGATCATTTCCTGTCAGTGACAGAGGACAGTTTTAGTTCTGTTCTGATAAACTCTTAAGAAGCAGGCATACCTCATCAAGAACTTCAGGTCCCATAGAATGCTGTATGCAATAGTCTAGGCAAAGGGAAAAAAAGCCAGGTTAAAACACCATACAAACTGCACTGACATTATGAATTTATGTTATAGTCTCAAGCCTGTGCTATCCATAGCAGAAGTCAGTTACAGGTATGTTATACTGAAGGAAACAAGGTAGTTACATCAGTGTGGTCCAGTCAGCCAGTGTAAAACAGGGAACAGAAGCCAGGATTGACTTGTGCTGTAGCCACACACACCCCACACCCCCTCCCCCCCAATTCATTGGTTTTGAATAGGAAGGAGGCTACTACTAGCTAGGATCTTTTATAACAACTGTGTGCTGAAGGCCAAAGCAACTGCAAGTTCCACATTTGGCACTTTACTCACATACAGGTAAAGTGCAAGTCACTTCTGCTAAACTGGTCAAGTATTGAATCAATGTCTCCAGCCAACTGAATTACAGCTCAGGATCTATTGGGCACATCAGAAGCCGCAAAATAGTTCAATGCCATTGAGGACTGGCACTAGCCCAGGGTGGAGAAGAATTCCAGGGCTGCGAGTTGTATTTAACTATGTTGGAAGTACTGGGGCTAAGCGAGAAGATTTGAAAGATACAATTTAGAAGGGCTGAAGACTCAAGCCTCCTACCTGTAATGCTATAATTCCAAACAGTCCAAAGCAGGCATATTGCACAAAGTTCCTACTCAGCACCAGGATGCAGCCGCCTGAGTTGGGGAAATTGAACACAGTTACACTTCTGGCTTGCACAGGAAAAGATGCTGCAGGAATGCTAACTTGTTCTGAACTGAGCAGACACTGGTTGCTTTCCACTGAGTCACAAAGAACATCAGGCAGGAAATTTTACTTTCACAAATCAGTTTGAGAACCTAGAAGTCTTACGGCATTTTAAAATGTATTCTAATTCCAGAAACATCTTTTATTTTACAAAGGGTAAGCACATGCTGAATGCAGCCCCCAACACAGCACTGTACAGCAGCCATTGGTGTTGAAGCATTACAAGAAATTAAAAAGGAACTCAACTAACTATGGATTTATTTTATTTTTTGGTGAAAGAGGTGTTAGGGCAAACATGCTGTACTCCTTTTCCTTCAAAGCTTTTGGTTTATAGCCTTCCTCAAGTCTTTATCACAAAGCACTGACAACCTTTGCTACTTTGACATGAGGACTGGTAACTGTATTCAATTAAGCTGATTTGTTACACAAAAATATGAGGTTAAAATCAAATAATTTAAACCCAAACACAAGACAAGAAATTGCCAGAGCAATCAAGGGACACAACATGAACAGCAAAGGATCTGACTTCTCTCCGTTTCTCTAGGCCCACCAGCACAGTCACAGGAGCTCTGCTTCTGGGCTTATTTTTAATCCCAGACTTTGAAAAATCTCCAACACAAGCCCCTGTCAGGCTTAAGCACACCACCTGCAGGACAAGACTGCCATTGAGATTAATACCCCTTAAATCAGGATACCAGGAAAGTCTTAACACTGCCCTATTTAAGAAATAAGAGTATTTCATTTAGAAAATTCAGGGGGTGTATGTGTTCAGAGGGGCATGTACAGAATTGAAAACATATTGTCCTAATGGATTCTTGGCATCTGACTCAGAGGTAGCGTCAGAAGAAATTCTCCAAGATCACTTCCAGGAAAGACTGAAGCAAGTCAATTGAGTTCTTTTCATTCAGCCCATGTGGTACTATCAGTTCTAAGCTTTCAGTGGCTATTAAGAAGTCAGTGAAGCATCCCGTGCTTACATGATTCACAGTGGTTACACAAGCCAGGGTGGCAGACACACTGGAGTGCTCTGGCATCCACCTTAACAGCCTTAGAGCCACTTACTTAGCTGTCCAAAGAGATTTATGAACACAAAGATGGAGGCCAGGAAATAGCCACAGTTCCATGTGCCATCAATGTAATCCCTCTGTTCGCTCCACTGGAACCACATGCGGATGCCATCCTCCAGGAAGGTGCTGATCAGGCACAGGTGGGCCACGTGGGGCAGGTATTGCTTCGTCACCCTCAGGAACTGCACGGGCAGACAGCAACGTTAGCAGGGGACCAAGGCAAGGTGATACTCAAGCCATAACAGATCCATGCA
This sequence comes from Pezoporus flaviventris, assembly GCF_033815535.1. Classification (NCBI taxonomy): domain Eukaryota; kingdom Metazoa; phylum Chordata; class Aves; order Psittaciformes; family Psittacidae; genus Pezoporus; species Pezoporus flaviventris. Next base: position 328,876 of record NW_026892645.1, read on the forward strand.
CTCTGCAGACTTATGCACTTGGCAGTTCTTATGCATGTAAATCAACATCTGGAAAGAAACACATACTTGGGACTCGATTTAATGAAATTCTTCTCCACTTCAGTTTAAGAACAGGTGGGAGCAGCAGGGGGAAACCTGTTGTCACATGCCACCCCAAGAATATTTTGGACAAGGACCTGGAGAAAACCAGAATCCAGCAACATCTTCCTACATAAGGAACTGTGTTTGATGAAGCTCTTACTAGCTGAAGGCTGACCCTGGTTTTAGCTTCTGTCTCAGGGTTTCCTGTTACATCTCAACCATCAGCCAGCCAGGAGCTGAAATGACAGTCCTACATGCTCAGGCACTCAACACCCTGTAACCAACCGACTCGGTGAGTCAGGTTGACAGGAGACCCATTCTATACAAATTGAAAAACATTAATGAGCTTTCTGCCAAACCAGTTCTTCCTAACAGCTCAGAAAAGCATCAGTGCAAAGCACGTGCTCTTGTGTACCAGCAGCAGCAACCAGATCAGTGTGGCCATTGCATGAAACTGCACCCTCTGTCCTCGAAGTATACACAGTTTCTACTTTCATTAAAAAAATAGCACTTGGATTTGCATTGTCACTTGGTGCAAGCCAGCACCTGGCTGGCCTCTTCCACACACAGGTTCAGCTTAGCCACATCTCTCAGAGGATGTATCTGCAGCCAGCGTATGCTCCTGTTTGAGCAATGCAATCTAATAAGAAACAAATGTGAATTTAATCTAAAAACAAGTACAAGATTAAACAGCAGGGTTTTGCTTCCAGATGACAGAAGCAGTTTAAGCAGGTTAATACTCGTGGAAGTAAATGCCCATGCCAGGAGGCTTCATGCAGAACTAGCTTCCAGAATCCACAGGGATCCCCGCATTAGGACTAGGAGGAACTGCTGTTTAACAAAATCACATTAACCTACATGAAGTTCCATGTGTTGTATGGCACACTGAGTCATGTTATTCATACAATATTGGAATACTTCAAGCATGAAAAGGGGTGGGAGAGCCCATGTGTGTATAGGCATCTTCTAGACAGCATTGAACTGTGTATGAAAAATGGACTGAGAAGGCGCACAAGCCTTTTCTTTTGTAATTCAGTATCTCCATTGACCTCAGGTTAGACAAGAGGGCCAACTGGTTTCTTCCTGGGCAAAATCTTTACAGCTCTGGCAGCACTGCATGCTTTCAGTATATATGGGAGCATGGAGCAAGGAGACTAAAGCCACTGCTGAAAGTTTACCCTTGCCAAAGTAACTAGTAATTACTAAAGGCTGCTCTAGAGCTTATGCAAATGTCAAGCTTTGCTTACTGTTTAACTGAAAATTATCACAAGAAAAAAAACCACAGCAGCCAGACTTAATTAAACAGTGACTATGGGAACAAACTACAGCAGTTGTACTGCATGCAGCCAGAGTCTAAAGGTCAAGAGTCAAGTCAATGGAGCAGATTTTAACTGCAGCTGTACTCTGATTCAGGGCTGCCACTTCAGGCTTTAAGCCATGTCAACAGTTGGATGAATGAGTCAGAAGAAAATCTGTGATCTTTGTCACTGCATGAAACGCACAGCTTGGTTTACAGCTTGCTTCTCTCCTGGATTTCACTGTGCATTTGGGCAAACTTGCTATGGAATACTAAGGACAAAGTTATTTTGGAACTAATACAAACCCAGAAGTGGTTTGTGCAGTAACTCTGCTGTGTTGAGATCCAGAACAAGCAACTCTGGTCTAGGAAAAAAAAAGAAAGTGGAAGGCATCTGTAAGGAAAAGGAAGAGACCTGCTGTGGAGAGACAGAACAAAGCAGAAACCTTAGAGAGGATATCTGCCTCCAGGCCTCATCTTTGTTATTTTGAAACGGGTCATGTAAGCTAATCTCATCTTCCCCTTTCCTGAAAGGGTAACTGCCAACAGTCCAGGTGAAGGAAGCAAGAAGGCATTTAACATTTACCTGTTCTCCAGGTGTAAAGGAGCAACCTTATCATCGCTGGACATCCATAACCCATGTAGCTGCATTTACTTAGCTACACACAAGTTGATGGCCCCTGTACACAGCAAGCCTGAAGTAAATCAGCTTCAGAAACAGACTGTATGAACAACGATCAAGGCCAAAAGAACAACTAGCCATAGATATCCAGAGAGAAAGCAAGAGAACAGTTATGTGATAACTAAAGGAAGAGAACACACCACCAAGTGATTCTGCAATTAGAGGGTTTGGGTATAAATCACCCAACTAGTTTAACTAAGGACAAGATAACTTCTAAGAAACAGGAGATCTCCAGAAGTGGGACTGAACTAATAGTACCAGACACACTGTTTTTCTGCTCTGCACATCACTGTGTCTCAAATGTTGTAACCTTAGACCACTTCCTACTTCCTTTAAAATTTACACAGATAAAAGCAGCACATATGGGAAATGTGGTAACTGCAGTTGATAAACATATCCAGCTAAGATGTGGGACCCGAAACATGCATGCCACTAAGCACGATATCTGTAAACCGAAGCAAAACTGTTGAGATTGATGGAAGCTGCAGTGTTAAACTCATGACATCAAGTAATAGGATAGCTTATTCCACTGTGGGTTTTGCATCACCTGTTCTTAGCACACACTGCCTCCTTCCAAGAGGCAATACATCTTGAGAAGAGAAAACAACATGCTGAAGTAGAACTATTTTGAAGACCAGTTGGTTCTATGTTGGCAGCCAAGTCACTAGCATACACTTAGTGGGGCTCTGCGTTGCCACTTTCCCCTCTAATAGCATCAGGGCAGAGTTCACTGTTCCTCTCAACAAGCAGAGATGTACAAGAGGATCCAGGATCTTCCAAAATGAGGCTTAAAATACTCAAACCCATGACAAGGGCCTGTCCAAACAGAGGTAATAAAAATCATTCTGTTTTGACTCTTTATGATGCTTTCTAAACTATATTCTACCTCCAGCAGTATCAAATTTGTTAAAACTCTAGTCTGTCCTGTTCAAAGTGCATATACCATAACTACAGGTACTTTAAGACCAGTACATAGCCAGGAGGTGTGCTCTTACATCAGGGAAGTGCTGATCATGGCGATTAGCAGAGCAGCCTGCTGATGTACCCAGAAAGCCCTTGTGTGCTGCACAGCATTATTAGCTTACAGCTTCCCATAAAAGCATATTGCAAATATCTAAATGACATTCATTTAAGGGTTTCCTTTGTTCCAGGAGATCAGATACTTCCAGCAGCCGGTGATCCTTCATGGAATAGGATGCTCAATCCTCTGGCAGAGAAAAAAGAACAAATAACTTCTTTCACCAACCTGTGTACATCCACTGAAAGAACTCTCACATAAACATCACTAGGACAACAGCACTCACCACGCTGAGTTGATCAATGTATGCGAGTTCCTTGGGAAAGCTAGAAACAGAGGCTTTCCTACTTACTTCAAAAGGCAGGAATGGAGCTGTGACACACCAGAACATTGCCAGCAATCTTAAATTTTTAACTGCAGGAAGATTCTTGTAATAATGCTTTTCACTCCTAAAATGTGCCTTATACCAGTTCCATTTTTCAAAAAGCTATTTAGTAATCAAATCTTAAATGGGATTTTTCTGTATATTGGAATTTGTTATCATTCTTCATAGGGAGATTATTTTCTAGCCTAACCAGAACAGGGTATGCGGCTTATAATGCTGCAAGATTGATGTACTGACATCACTAACTTATGGAGAACATTTCCAAATTCATTTTTAATATAAAACATAGAAAAGTTCAGACCAACATTAAATGTTTTATTCTCCCTTCCATGTTCTGCAAAATAGGATACAGAGATGTTGTCATTAGCTGAACATGCATCAGCATTTATTTTGGAAAATTAAATGAAACCCCCAGAGTCTGGGTGTCCCTTGCAGCCCTTTCACTGCAGCACAGTGACTCAATAGTCTCCTTGCACTTCTGTCCATAACTTTTTTAGGACAGCAGAAATACCAAGCAACCACATTCCTAAAGATTAGCACAGACACTAGAAAAGTTCCTGTGATCTGCTCCCTCTTGTGGGGATTACAGAGGAGAGACAACCAGCTCTTGAACCCTAAACAATCAGCACAGGGCCCAGATACAGCTATTTTTCAGTACAATAATGTCAGCGGTACATGGCAACTGCACTAAAGTGCTTAGCATGCAGTCTTTTAAACAGGAAACACTAAAATAGGGTTTATTAATAATATTTAGAATTATTAATTCTGAATTATTTTATCTATTAATAAATAATTCAGAAATTAAGATTGGGCTGGTGCTGTGCTTAAAAAGAAATCAGCCCATGAATGCCTGTAGCTGGGCATCATTTTGAACCAAGATTGTGATTTCCTTGCACTGTGGCTCACCCAGGTTTTAAGAGCCTTTAACAGTTTTTCCCACTCTCCCCAGTATCTGACAAGTTGCCTTCCCTGAATTCAACAGGCCCAGGCCCAAGCAAGGCCTCTGCTGCAGGCCTTGGAAATCACCAACAGCTCAGAGGACAGCTCACCAGCCATACTGTGCACCTGTGGGCTACGAACTCATGCTATAGCCAAGCTAAACTCACAGCTAGTTCTCATCACAAGTGATCCCCCCAACAAGTACTGGTGCTCACTTGATCTAACAATGATATAATCGAACCAACAGAAAAAATGATCTCTTTTTTTCCCTTCCAGTTAAGCTCTCCAGTCCAGTGACTGTAAAGTGCTGGTGTGAGAGAAAAGGGGCCCACAGCCATGGGAGAAGCAGGACAGTACCTTTCTCTGACAGCTAGCTGTCAGAAAAGCTTAGCTGCCTTGTAAGACCGTGTCTTCACTGCACTAGCTCACCCTTGGATTACTCATTACTACTGAATATCTTGGCATCTAGGGCATAGTTTGCCAATTCACATAGAAATTACAGTAACTGAGAAAAGTTAAGCTTTAGTGTTTCAATTTAAGGAATGGATTATTATTGCACTTGTAAGAGACATTCGGGAGGCGCTGATAAACCATGGAAGTAGCTGTAACATTTTACCACAGGGCTTTTATGTTGCAGAAATTTAAGCCTCGTTATTCTTGAGCACTAGTACAGGCAATGGAGAAATCCAGGGTACACTGAGAATGCACAGAGCTCCCAGAACAGACACTGTCCAGCTCGACTACCTCCGCCTCCATCAAGCGGAGCCTCAACATAATTTCAGTCCAAATGTTCCAAATATTTTTTTAATCTAGTATGAACTAACACTTTCCATAAGACAAGTGTTAATTTGTAATATATACCAAAGGTTATCACTTAGTAAATCACTCCTACACTGGTGCGATACTGACTTCTAGCAGTATACACATACAGAAAGAGCATGACTGAGCTACTAGGCAGCTATCCGAAGGCAGAATTATCAAAGGGGCTAGTTACTTGGAAAGCATAAAAGACGTTTTATCATCTGATGGGTAAGTGTAGGCAAACACTTTGAATTCTTGCACCACACAATTTCAACAGTCAGAGCTGTAAAACCAGGCAGAATCAGGTTTTCCAGAGAACCTGTTAAATATGATAAGATGTTGCCTCTTATTTTCAATTAGATGAATCACAATGACAGTGAATATCTTTCTAAAAGCATCACCAGCAGATCAACTACTTATGCTCAACATGTTTCTACTCTTACATATAAGAGATTAGAAAATTCTATTTAATAGAGAAATCTGTAAGAACCTTCACTGAAATAGATGTAAAGAGAATTACCAGATAGCATCAACTGGCTTGCTCTCGTTTCACCCCTTTTACTCCTTTTATCCAGGCACAGCACCCGAGTGCTCGCAAACATCTTCCAGTTTGGGTTTTCAGGTACCGGTCGGGGCTTAGATTTTCGCTTTTCTGTCCCCATCACCTCGCCCCCATTTCCCACACCACTTTAAGCCCCATTTGCCAGCCCGGACAGCTTGCAGGAAGACAAGAGCCGCTCGGACTCTGCTCTCCTTCCACTCCCAGGAGGAAGCCCGGTTCCCAAGGAGAACTTGTCTGCTTCGCTGTACACAGGCTGAGGAGCAGTCGCAAGGCTCGCATGAGGACGGGGGGCCGACACTCTCACAGGGACCCAGCCGCCGGGTCCGCGCCGGCCACTCCCTCTCCGGCGGGAAGCCGGGCCCCAGCTTTCCCTCGGGGCGACGCGACCGAGGGAGCCCGCAGGCCCGCCGGAAGAGCAGGCCCCAAGGTGGCGACCCCGCTCCGGGACGCCGCCATTCCGGCTGCTCTACCGCGGCCCAGCTGAGCCCACAGGCCGGCGGCCTGCCCTGCCCTCCCCTTCCCTTCCCTCACTCCCACCCCAGCCAGCCCCAGCGCCCGAGGAAGCGGCCCAGCACACAAAGGGCGCCCGGCCAGAGAAGGAAAGGCAGGCAGGCAGGCAGGCACGCACCTGGTCCGCGAAATCCTCGGCGGTGCTCATGATGTCGTTCTGGCCCATGGCGGCGGGGGTGCGACGGCTCGGCGCGCCTGGGCCCGGCTCTCGGAGACGGCAGCGGGCGGAGCGTGGCGGGGCAGCGCCGGGCCGCACACCGATCACTGCGCTGCCACGTAGGCCAGCCCTTAAAGGCGCCGCGCGGGGGGCAGCGCCGGCGCACGCGGGGAGGGGCGTGGCCCGGGGAGGGTGGGGCGGCCCCGCCCCTCCGCCCGCGCCTTAAAGGGGCAGCCCGGGGGGGGGGGGCGGTGCTGGCGTTTTGTCCGCCCTGGCAGTTGTGTGGGGGGAAGCGGGCGGCGGGCGCGGCGCGGCCCGGCCAGGCCAGCCGCGGGGGCCCCGCCACACCAGCAGCCTGCCCTGCCTCCCCCTGTTCCGCCATGGAGAAGTACGAGGTGCTGCCTGCAGGACCAGGCCTCGTCCGTCAGGGAGGGGGTGGTTGCAGCCTTACTGGGGATGGTAGGGGGCACTGTGGCCTAGGGGCAGGCGTGTGGGTACGCTGGGCTGATCTCCCTGCAGAGGGGGAGGAGAAGCCTGTGTGCCTCCCGAGGATGGGGTGGGCATGCGGGAGCCTGTCACCCTGCTGTGGTGATGCGTGGAGGGTGCCTGCAGGGAAAGTGGCTTGAAAGGACTTTTTGCGTTGTTGTTCTACTGCTTGCAAGTGACCAAGTGCACGAGTGTTTCCTGTGCCCCGCAGGTGCTGGAGCAGCTCCAGCCTGGGGCCCTGGGCACGATGCTGGTAGCTGAATTGAAAACGGAAAAGGGTGTGGAGAAGAAATACATAATAAAGCAGGTGAGAAGGTCGTCGCTAAGAAAACAAGAGTCCATTGGCACATTTGTTAATCTCTGTGACCCCTTTGATAGTAACAGACACACAGGTTGCTTGGCCCCTGGGTAAGAGTAGGCTTACATCTTATTGTGCTGCTGTTTTAGAAATTGGCTGATTCAGATCAGATTACTAGAATATTGAGGTTAAAAGTGGGAAATGGGAGCAGCCTATTTAGGTCCATCTGACGTGTTTTCACATTAGCTTGCTGCTACTATGGCAGTACAAGAAAGGACTAGGTAAAACTGTTGTGGACTCATTTGAAACTGTTTCTGGCCAGCTCCCAGGGAGACTGTCCTAAACATTAGGGACTGGAGCTGTCACTGAAAATTTATGCCAATTCATGCAAAACTTGCAGTTCTAGTATTCTTGACAAGATTGCTCAGGCTTAAAATGTGCCTGTCTCTATTATAATCTCATCCTTGTCTTTTGTTTGTTGCAGGTGCAGTGCATTAAAGAAAAGCAAGCAAATGAGGCCTTGAAGGAGGTATCAGTGCAATTTTTCTTCAGTACTTTATTGGGAAGACCAAAGTCTTTAACAGACCAATGTCTTTTATCTGTAAGGATTAACTAAGTAAATAGTCAAGATGTAAATCAGGTAGGACTACCTGAGGGATGTTCTCCCTGCTCTCTGCTTGGGTTTAGGTCAGTATTTTGTATTAATTCTCTTCTGTTTGAATATGTAGATTCAAATGGACAGCTGTTCTTAGAGGTTAGTCCTTTTTCAGCATTTGTATTTGTTTTGTGCTGAAGACAAAGAGCAAAGCTCGTTGTTTTGGCCTTTAAGTTTAAGGAGAATCTTCTGTTTATAGTTTTACTAATAACTCAATTTCTAGTTAATATGCTTCATGATGTGTTCTTTTCTGAGACCTGGACATTTTTTGATGTGAATGATTTAACTTCTTTTGTTATACTTTTTTTTTTAAAAAACTTGTTTCAATGCCTTGAGTAAGAAGCAACACTAGAAATACTATTATTGAAATTAATTTTGGCATTTTAAATCATGTGCAGTAGCAGATGATGGATTAGTCTCACAATGTCCAGCATGCATGATGTCTGCAGTTATAAATGAGTGAGAATACACATCTGTACAGATGCTTCATCCTGCTCAAGAGGTGATCTCTTTATGTACCAAGGCATTATTGAGATTTTGGTCCAATTTTTCTGCTCATGTATGTGTATATCGACATAAATGCAGTTATGCCAGCTGGGAGCATGGCTCTTAGAGTTCTTCTGTTGTGTCTGCACAGCTACAAACACAACTATAGGAGAATAAGGTGAATTCTTACCTTTCACATCATCAGCAAACTTGCTGAAGTAATTGGTAATTGTTAGAGTCCTTACAGTGAAAACAGCTTCAAGGAGATAGATAAGCATCTCACCAGTGTCAATCTTGCATAGGGGTTACTGGAAATAATGGTTATGCTAGAAAAAGAATCTTGACTTTCATATTCTAAGATGTGTTTTCAGGCTTAGGAATTGAAGAAGAGGGAGTGGTTCACATATCATCTCTCTAAGGATCAATTTATATCCTTGAATCTCACAAGGCTGTTGCAGCATTATATTGAGTAGAATCTCAATTAAATATTTTCCTTAACTTGGCACTGGCAGATGCAGATAGATAAGAGAGCTTGCACACTGAAAGAATTTGAGCAGGCACATGACACAAACAAGTCGGGAACTGGCTTAGGATATTGTTTAAGGTTCCTGTTAATGGGAAGGACTGTAGCTATTGAAAGGTTTCTCTGCAATTTTTATTCTGTGCAGGCAATGAATTTGCTAAACCTTCATCACTCAAACATCTGTACTTACAAGGAATCGTTTGTGACGTGGGATAATAAGGTGAGAATGAAGGATTGGTTACACTGGAACACAGGGTTAACATTGTAGGCGTGTCAGCATTTTTGCAGGTTTAAATCTAGGGTTGTTGGTGTGAGATGCTAAAAAAAAAAAAAAGAGAGGTTATTTGATCTGAAAGGAGCCTGCTTTAACTCCTGAGTAGACATGCTGAAAAGCTGTGCAGATACGCGGACTGGAGTCGCTCGCATGTGGTACTGCACCTGACTCAGTTTCTGATATGAACCAGTGTGCAGTACTGATTTTGTGCCTGCATGAAGACCCTTTTAGAGGGGACTATGGGAAGCTGAAAGCCCTGACTCATTTACTTGCAGAATTTATTGAGTGCTCAGGCAAACTTTGTATTGATTTTATGGATGTGTATTTGACTTGAATTGTCCCACATGGCTTTGGATAAGATGCTTGATGATTTTTATTTTTTTTGGTATTAAAAAGCTAATAAACAAAAAACCAAAACACCCCCAAAATCCCCCAAAACAACACACATGGTATATTTTTAATAAAAGAGTAAATATTGTCTCCTCTGCAAGAGATTACTCATCTTGGAACACCCCGTGGTATTGGTGAGCAGCACACCCACCAGTTTGGCCAAGTGCTTGGTTTTATCTTTCTTACTGGATATAGGATTCCATACAAACAATTGGACAAAATTGGTGTGGTGTTTTTTACAGGTGTCATGTCTGTTCCTTTATCTGGTAATGCAGCACTCAGGCCAAAGAGATCTTTCATCTGTCATCAAGGAAAAAAGGCAGAAGTTGGAAAAAATAACAGACATGGTAAAAAGTACAGAAAAAGCATCTGGTTGAACTGATAGAGTTCAACTGCTTTTATATTTCTCCCTTGCTATTCCCTCTTTCTCAAAGTCCTCCCTAAAACCTTCAAAGCACAGTGTTTTGCTGAAGGGTGCTTCAGAAGCTGTCTTCCAAAAGGTCCCTGTAAGTTATTCTATTTGTTATGCTTTAATGTATATTCCCCTCAATAGGTGATTCTGAAGTTCCTGGGACAGATGGTGGATGCTTTGTTTTATATACACAAACAAAATATTTTCCACAGGTGAGTAGAAATCTTGTTCTCTGTGTCTGACAGGTCACTGCTCTTTGCAGTGACGGTTCAGCACAGCTGCTCAGAGGCAGTGTTTTTTACTATTCCAAATGGGGGAGTAGGAGCTAGAAATTCTGGTCTTCATATCCAGATGTGTAAAGATACAGGGAACATGTAGTTGTGTATCATTAGACTCCAGTTTCACAGACTGACAGAAAATCTTTGTGTTGCAGAAATCTCAAGCCGTCAAACATACTTGTGACTGGTGAAGCATCCTTCATGCTTAGCGACTTCAGTACAGAAACACTTATGACAGATGAGATGAAATGGAAAATAAGAGTGGAAGAAAGTAGTTATTTGTTTTACTCTTTTTTTTTACTTTAAAAGATTTGGTTAGCATGGATATTCTTTAGCCCTCAGAAAAATCAGCCAAAGAAGAACTAGCTTTCCCTCCTCCTTTTCTACATTACACTATTTGTCTTCTGAAGTGTGAATAGAATACTCCTAGGCAGTTGCCTGCAGTTCCCTGCTCATAACTGAAAGCTATAGGTATGTCTGAGTCTCAGGCCTCTGCAACACAGGGTTTGAATCCGTTTTAGCTTGATATATATGCAGTAACATCTTAGAAAATTGCTCAGTAGTTACAGTGTGTTTTAGTCTCTTGTGATGTCTCACCAGTAAAAAGTGTCTAATCTCTGCAGAATATACCTTAATTATTTTTTTGACATAAAATAATTGCCTGCAGTTCATACATGTGCAAACAGAAACTATATATAGTACAGTGTTAGCAACATTACTGCATAACTTGTGTTTCAACAGATAGCAAGTCTTGGATGGCTCCAGAAACATTCGATTTTATTTTTACTGAGAAATCTGACATCTGGTCTCTAGGTTGTATTCTACTTGACATGATGACCTGCTTTATTCTGAATGTATGTAATAATGCTTCATTATAGATTAAAATATGGGCCTACTAGGATGTCTGTAAGCAAGTGTGTGAAAGCTCTTCTGATACCACACTTTTCACAGGGAGAAGAGATAACTTCATTACTGCAGGATATTAGACAGGATACAAGCCATCTTGAGGGGGTTCAGACAGGAATGCAGAATGGAGATAACAGCTCTTTGACTTTATTTCCAGTTTTATTTATGATGCTACAGATTCAGCCCAGCATGAGAGCCACAGCAGAGTGAGTTCTGGATTCTTGCCTTTCATTTTTTTGGCTGGTTTTTTTTTTGGTCCTAAGCCTCACCTACCTTCACAAAGATGAAAATGTTAGCTGCTCTTTGAAAGAACTCGAGTCAAGGGTGCTGGTCATACTGCCATGGCAAATTGAGTTATTAGAAAAGTCAGTGGCTTGGTGATTGTTCAGAAGTGGGCATTCTGATAGAGTTACTTCATAAAATCATGTTGTACACAGTTTTACAAGGCATTAACTTGAAGCCTAAGCATGGCTTGCTTAGTGTAAATGCTTTCTTTAGCTGTTTTGTAGTAAATTGTTTAAGTTCTATCAAAAATAATCTAGTCTTGAGAAGAAATACTAGGTTTTTATATCAAAATGAAACAAAGCCTACAGATTTTCTTTGTAACTTACCATTTCTAACTTATTGGTTCTGCTTTTGTCTCTTGTAATTCTAGAGATCTGACTGATGTTCCGTTTATCAGGGACTACCTGACTGCTGCTGGTGCACCTTCAGTAAAACTGAAAGCGTCTTTGCCTCCCAAAATAGTAGATGTGCTCCTTGAGGGAGGAATTGAAAATGTCCTAGGTAATAAGGAAAATGAAATTGGTAGCGATTTTCATAGGAATTAAACCTGTGTGTTTTCTAGTCAGCATGTGTTTTATTTGAAAATTAATTATTGGGCATTAATTTTACTTGAAATAAAGTGGGATGCTATTTGGAGGAAGGATTTTACACAGCCTTTATATAACCTTGTAAGATTACCAGCCACACCTACTGCACCAGTAAATGGGGTCAGACCATTCCTTAGAAAACTGATGAGGCCCACTTACTTTGTCTACATTCTAACAATGTTTGCCAAATTATGCCAACAAAGGATCTGCTCCATTAATTCCTTCTAAATAAGGAAGTTATTTTCTTAATCCGAAGAGGCTATCGGAATAATGCATTTAGATCCCCTATTCCTGCTCTGATTTAATATTCTAATAGGTCCCCAAAGTATATAATGCCAAATTCACAGATTATGCAGGTGGATCATAACATTTTGTAGTGTTTAAGTGTTTGATTTAGGGGAAAAGCTTTTCTTTTTTTCAACAATAACAAATTACATTTTTTTCATTAATATGAATTCACATCTTACACAAAATAGAGAAAATCTGGGTGCTTTCTCTAAGTGTTTGTATCTAATGGTTAAAGGAATTTTCTTGGTTTATTTAGAAATCATGCAGGCTTTCTGGCATATAGAATTAGTACAAGTGAAAGCCATTCAGCACCTCACCAGCTTCATAAGAGATAAAAGTGGTAAGTCACTATTTTATTAATGAACTTGTTTTGTAACTGCTTTTATTGCACAGGAGAAGTTCTTCACCTTATGAGACAAATAGGCACTGAAAAAAACCTTAGTGATATTTTAATTGGCAACTCATTGAATTGGCAAACTGACATTTAAGGAAGAGAATTCATATCAGTGCTGGGCAACTTGAGGATAATGCCTAGGGCTAAGAGTGATAGAGCAAAAGAAAGCTATGCATGTCTAATTCCTGTATGTTTAATAAAGCAGTGTGAGTGAAGACTATACTTTCTTCTGGCATCTGTACATTTTTCAGATTACTCTTTCAGGTCAAGGTTAGTGTTTTCAAAGCACCACGTTACCTCTGTTATTTTATGTGCTGTCATTTGATAGCATTTCAGTGCTAGCATTAGCTTATCAGGCTTAAACACAGAGGTGTTCATATCTAATTGATAAGGAAAAAGTGATTTACTTTTCTTAGTTACCCATGTCTTCAATTCTGTTACTGAAGAAAGCTTTACTCAGTAGATCAGCAGGGTTTGGTTATAAATAATCAAACAAATGGATCTTTGTGATTCTCATTCAATTCTATTGACAATAATACAAGGCTGTGCACACATCTGATTGGCTTGTTTGTCACTTCTGCTCTGTGACTTACCATGACTGCTCACATCTTTGAAGATGCTCAAAATGTAGTCCATTCAACATTAGTCAATTCAACATGTAGTCAATTCAACATTTCATCATGCATTTGTGGATACAGTGAATAGTTGTATTAGCTATTCCAAAAGTTCAGTGTCTTCCTAGAACTAGGAGACCTAGTGAAATACTTTTAGCCACAGATCCTGGAAAGCATGGGTTTGGGCTCATGCACGGTGTTCTACCCCACAGCTTGCTACGTGACCAGTTAACCATGCCAATCTGACTTACCAGCAACATGCTGGCTGCACTTAATTTACATAGCCTTGCAGCTGCCTCTATTGAAGAGACATTTCCCACGGAGACTACAAAATTCACTCTGCATTGTTCCACCTGTACTAGCATTTTGTTCTCTCTGATTTAAAATATTCTTCTGCTGTATTACATTGCCTTTATGTAAAAAAAGGGACTTAAATTTACTTGAAACTGGAACTCTTGTGTTTTGGAGTATAGATATCCACTCAGTGTTTGAAGCTCTGAAACTGAACGTTGTCTCAACTCTTCCCCCCAGCCTCTCCCTATCTGCTAATGGTCACAGAATTGATCACTTTTGCCATGAAGACTCATGTAGATTCTCTCAAGTTACAAGTAGACGGTTGCAGTTTATTGCTTGAAATTCTTAATCCAGGTACAGTTATGAGACTTCCAATTTATGCTGAGTAATACAGCCTTATCTTATAAGTTAGATGTAGCATATAAGGTTTTAAATGGGTTCAGTAATGCTTTTAAGGGATAAATGAAAAGTAATAGAGAAGTTAGCTGTAAGATCATGGATTCTCATGGACTTGATTCAGGACTGGCATACATGATTTCTGTGTTAATGTTAATTTTAAATACAGGTTACTAATCTTAGGCTACCAAGTTTCATGTTACGTAGAGTGTTACTAGAGTGTGTAAATAAGAGACTCTCAGTGTCCTGGTATTTGAATTTCAAGCCATAAAACTCTGGTTTGGTCTCTCGTGTGGTCCCTGCTGTCACTTGCTTGGCAATTTACCTGAATAACACCTGCTAATGATATAAGCTTGAAAACAGTAAGAATTGTGTTTCAGAAAAAGAAAAATTTAAATTAACTTTGGGATATGTTATGTTAAGAAATGCTGTTAACTGAATGTTTTACTTGCACTGACAGCAGGGGGCTCAGGCTTTGTTCTGTTCAAATGTTTACTTCTGACAGCTCTAGAACTGGATATGATGATGGTCCTGGATGAGAATTCGATCAGCTCTCTATTAGACACAGTGAGAAAACACTCTGACAGTGAAGAGTTACTTTCATTGTTCTGCACGTTACTGATGACGCTTTCAGCCAGCGGTGGGTGACCTGGTTCATTTTTGGGGAATATTCTTGTGTTTCTGCTTTTGTAATCTAAGATATAATACAGAACTTGTGACTTCACTGGGAGATGTGGATGTCTGTAGGTATTGGTTTGATAGTGGTAATATCGGTAAGATAACACTCTAGAAAGTGTAAAATACACTGCTGAGGCTTCAGGTACTTACAGGACCACTCTAATACATGCAGTTCTGTATTTCATCTTGTTTTGAAAACAAGTAGAGACTGTGCATATAGTAGTGCTTGGGAGAATGGGGCCATAGAACCTGGATTCTATTTTTGACTGTGCCATGGTGAATTGAAATCCTTCTACCTAATTGTTCCTTGTTTTTCTCCTGAGATTTTAGTTGTTAAATACTTGCAGTATTTTTTACCTGTCTTGAGTGTCCGTTCAACAGTCATCAGAAGACTGCTTTTCTAAATGCTTACAGAAGAATTTAGCAGCAAGAAGTTAATCTTATTAAAAAAAAAAACAAAATGTAAAAAGTGTCATGTACAAGTAAACTTATCTAAGACCAAACTACTTCTAGAGTGTCCCCTAATTCTAAAGCTGAGGTAATTTGAATTACTAAATTGCAAACACTTGAAAAATAGCAATTTATACCCTCTGAGTCCTTTTCTGCTCTGTAAATTTCAGATCTGCAAGGAAAAAAATGGCCAAACATCTGTTTGAAAGGGTCACTTGTGCTGAGCACTGTGCTTAAGTGCATCTTGTTAAAGACCTTTGGTCTGTTCTCTTGCTTTTGTCTGGTTGATGGTATCATGTTGCTGGTTTGTTATCGCTGTTTAAATACGGTGAGTGCTCTCTGTTGTGAGGACAGTGAGTGGGACAAAAATAACCAGATTCTATAGAATTTATTTTCTTGTGGTTTTTTTCCTTTTTTTTTTTTTTTTTTCTTTCCAGAAGTCATTGCAGAGAATCTGTGGGAACTTGGAGTAATTCCAGACCTTCTGTCAATTTTAAGAAATTTTATTCATAATGAAAATATCTGCCTCCCTTGCTGTGGGGTGCTCTGGAGCTTGGCTGTGAGTGGTGAGTAGAACACAGCAAGTGTTGTGCCTAGACTGACGAAAGGCAGCAGGTATTGTACCTGAATTCAGACATTCCTGTTGCTGGGACTGGATTTTACTCCTTTCTCCCATTCTAGAGAGATGTCTCCTCAGCAGTACTAGAATAACTTGAAGCGATCCAGAGTTAAATGAGAGAAAATTAAATACTAATTCAGACTTTTTAGCAAGCTTTTTTGTGATAAGGTGTCAAAGGCAAATTTTTACTGTTTGGGCCAAGATACAGCTTATGAACAGGCTGTCAGAAATGAAAGGGTACACACAGTTTTGCTCTGTGCAGTGCAAACATCATATCAGATTAGCTATCAGAATAGCATTTGGAATGAATAACATATTATTGCTTTGTGTCACACTTATCTTGGCAGCACTGAGCTACATCTTGAGCTGGACATCTCCTAGAGACTTGCTTTACCAAAAGAAATGTGCTTAGCAAGGTGGCAAGTGTATTCTTCCCATTGCCTCAGAACTAAACTAGCATCACCCCACAGAGTTGAAGAGCCACAAGTCATAGCTTGAACTGACCCCTTCTTATGAGAGCACACTGGGAGTTTTTTAGGGGATTTATTTCTGTGGCATGTTTTTTTATAGGTGTGTGGTGTTCTACTCATCCAGGAAGGCTGAAAGCACAGGATTCCCTCAGTGCAGCAAACCACCCATTTGATTTATGTGACTAGCCAAATATCCATCCTGCAGACCATATTCTGTCAGAAAGATGGCTATTTTTTAAGATTTCTTGCTGTGATCCCCATGTAGAACTTCAATGGCAAAGAAAACTAGTTGCTGGAGAAGTTCAACTTTCTGCAATAAACATTACTATTTATTAGTCCTCTAAAATTTGATTTTTTTTTAATACATCTTTATATGCCTTCCCTCTGCTGTTGTCCATCCTAAGATAATATCTCATTGCTCCAATACCATCATGCATTAAGATTTTACTCATGTAGTTTGACATAAAATGTGTGTATGAGATTAGTTGATTAAATAATGCTGATGCTTTTCCTTTTTGTTCTGGTAATTCAGAGACTAACATAGACCGTGCATTCCTGGCAAGAGCTGTCCCTGTTGTCTTTGAGGTCCTTCAAGAGCACATCCAGAACGGAGCCATTGCAGAGTCTGCTTGCTCGGCTCTATGGGCACTGTCACTCCAAGGTGTGTTTTCCCTGTCTCCTTGTCCCTAGAAAAGGCTGGTGTACCAAACATGCCTTCTCAGTGGTGATCTTTGAAATACAGGCTGCTTGATCTCAGCAGGCTCTGCAGGTGGCAGCAGAGTTAGGAACTTGCATCCTCTCTTAACCAGTCTTCCCTGGGCTCACTCTTTAACACCCCCCGATGAAGGTATTATTGATGAGCTGTAGCAATTGTATAACTGATGCTGCTGATGGTTACTGTAGTGATAGGCAGCTACAACAACCCGTGTTGTGCAGAGAGCATTCTGGCCTATCTCTTAAGACCAAGGATCCCATTTGTGTTATGCCTTTGATGACAGCATTAGTGTGCAGCATGGGCTGGGAGGCTTCTTTTTATGCCATTTGCTTTGTAAATTTGGAATAATGTTTTGGATTAAAAAAAGATAAAATACATCTTTCATGATCATGTGCACTAAGGAATGCATCCTTCAGTACTACTGTCTTATTTCTTCCTCATGCAGAATATTGCCATATGTTTACCTACTGCCCTGTGCTTATGCCATTTTTCCATGAGGAAGAGCCAAGTAAAACACCCTAAGTGATCTTGTTTCTCATATCGACCAGCAGAACAGGTTGACTGTTCAGGACTCTTCATTCCTTTTGGCTTGGATAATGAAATGGAATCTTGACATAGATGATGTATCATAAGTTTCTCCTACACCCCTGGATCAACTCATGGAGTGACCACATTTGGCCTTTTTTTACTGCAATACAGGCTTTCACATGCTTTCTTCGTAACTTTTATTGCATATTAAAAAAATCACTTCTGCTTCCTGTTTCTGAAGTTGAAATACTGATCAGTGTAAAGGCTTTTGAGCCCATTGAAGTTTTGGGGGGTTGTGTGTTTGTCTTTGTTCCTCAGGTTGCTTAACTGAAAATGAGTATGAGCCCACAACAGCACTTCTGCTGGATGCGCTCAGGATGAACCCAGGAAGACCAGTGCTGGTGAAGAATGCCTGCCTGGCACTAGCAAGCCTTCTAAGGTTATCTGGTAGTGTTCAGCAATTCTTTTATTAATTGCACATTAGCTCAAAGTGGATGTTTCAATATAGATCGAGAGTTCATGGTGGGATTGGGACTGACAGCTGCTCTCCTGAGTTAACCTTTTCTTGCAGGGCTGGAAGAGGAAATAGTGAAACTGGAGGTGGGAATTTGTTTTCTTCCCATGGACCCAGCATGCGTGTATGAGAAGTATTGGATCAGCACAAGCTGGTCTGTTAGTAACTTGAGAGTGTTTTGTTACTTATGATGAAATTGCTTCAACTGTATAAAAGGGTAAAACTGAATCAATATGAAAATGGTAAACGCTAAAATACCGCTTTGCCATTGCATGATGGTGTCAGCTGCCTACGTGGTCTGCTAGCTGTTCCCAAATACGCTTCAGAATAGCTTTTAGGAAGTCTGAAAATAAAGGGCATGACTTTCTGGAAAAATATCACACATGTGCTAGCTGGAACAGGGGGACTGGAAAGCAGGCAATGCAGCCTGCAGCTACCGAGTAGCCTAGCAGTGTTTGTTTCCCTTTCAGAAACAGCAGCTTTGAGACTTGTAATGGATTCAAAAGGCAGTGGAATAAACCTGATCAAAGATGCCTACTGCCTTCACTTTGATGATCCAGAAGCAGTGGAAAATATCTGTATACTGATTAATGAGATGATTCAGTATGGTGAGATGGGGTGGTGTTTGTCGTGTCTCTTCCTGTCCCCTGCCCCCAAAAGGTAGTAAAAAACCTGGAGCAGCATCTGCTGAGGGACATCTTTGTTGCTCACGGGAAAGACTTGCTCTGTATCTAAGAGAGAGGATTAATTCCAACTGGAAGTTCATCCCCCTTGTTCTTGAATAATAAATGCCACTCTGCTGTGATGTTGCAACTTCTCTCACCTTCTGTGTGTACATCTGTCCTCTCTCTGCTGTTCTTTAGTTCCTACTGGAACTATTGGCAGTTGTGCTAGCAACCGTAAATGACCCTGTTCATCTACATTACAGAGGATATTGTGCTGGATATGCTGTCCCAGAAAATGGAAGAACTACTGTTTGAAATAAAATGCCAGTTTCCATCTAGCACGGTATGTAGAAGTCATGGAGATACAGTGGATACTTAGTATGTTATTTCTGGTTATGGATTTTATAGTTCTCAAGTAGCTGGAATTACATAGTGCAGAATTTTAGAGTTAGGTGTAATAGGGTGAAGGGTGCGTTTGTATGAATATATGTAACCACTGAAAACAAGTAGTTGGAGGTTTTCTTTATGCTATACTGCATTGACTTAGTACATTCTTCATACTAAATCGGGAAAGTTTACAGGAATAAAGCGTAAGTATGTTACAGCCAATTGCTTGTTTTGCAAGTAGCATCCTTAAAAACAAACCAACCCCCAAATACCTTGTGACCATTTACCTGAAGATTTAACTTACTTTTTTCAGTATGACTATTTGAAATTTAGTGTAACTGTTGAAACTACATGTTGTGGTTTAACCACAGCCCATAACTAAGTACCACACAGCTGCTGCCCCCTGGATGGGATGGGAGATGCTGTGGTATGGAATACCCTTTGGCTAGTTCAGGTCAGGTGTCCTGTCTCCGCTTCCTCCTGGCTTCTTGTGCCCTTCCTCACCGGCAGAGCATGAGACTGAAAAGTCCCTGATCAGGGTAAATGCTACTGAGCAACAACTAAACTATTGGTGTGTTGCCAGCATCATTCTCAGATTAGCACAGCACTGCACCAGATACTAGGAGGAACATTATCTCAGCTGAAAGTGGAACACACCAGCAACAGCACAGTTATTCAAGCTATTTAACGTTACACTAACACTTCCCTTGCTATGGCTTGCTGTCAGGAAAGCAGTAATTGGAAGTTTGTTCATCGAGCCAGTAAAACTGGCTAGCCCTTTAACTTTGCTCTTTTTGGTTATGCATTTTGCCTGCTTACATAATTTGCCAGTTACACACAAACTGGTTCTCTACTGTCTCCTGCAGGCATTGTCTGCACCACTTTAATGAACACTGCAGCTGTTAGCGTAGGGGGGGGAAAAATCAGAAGCAAGCAGGCTCCCTCTTCTGCTGTAAACCTCACTTGTTGTTCCCCACATCCCCTGGTGATAGCAAAGACATACAAGGCCAGAACACTCTTGTTCTGGCAGTACAGTGTGTGAGATGCAACTGCTAAATCTCTGAAGCCCATTCCTTGTTACCTTCCAGTATCCATTTAGATAATTTAAATCACAGCATTAGTCTTCACTCTGCTAATTACAGTTGCTTTGGATTTTGTAGAGTTGGACCCCACATGTTTAAAACAGCAGCCACTTTAAAGACGTGTGTTAGACACTGTTTTTATTAATGAGTATAAAAATAAGGGAAGCAACAAGGTAATCTTAGACAACTCTCATTCCTCTCCAGGAGATAATAACCCTTGCGGATGCAACACTTTTGAGACTGCAGAAGTGAAAGAAATTTTTGCATAAGAACAAGACTTGTACTTCTTCAGTGAGACAAAAGCTCCACAGAGATTTTTAGAGATTTTTCTCACCAGAAGGATTAATAAAAAGCTATTAAAAATACATAAACAATTATAGATCTTGTTGATTTTAGGTACCACAGCTATGAGACTAGCAGCAATAATTAAGAATTCACCCTACTTTGTCGACTCTGAGGTATTTTAAATAAAGACTTTCATCTTGGGAATTTCAGCAAAGCAATGACAGTTTCTTCTTTCATCTGTTGTAATTTAAAATACTTCAACTTATTCAGAAATTTAACTCATGAAGTACTTCACAAATGCAGGTATTGGTTACAGCTATTGTTGAAACACAGTGTTAGGCATCAGAAAGGGAGTGCCAGCAGTAGTCTCGGGTGGCAGCGTTAACATACCAGGTCAGGAAGTACTGTCTCTTGATTATTTTTTTTTGAAGTTGCTGCTGTCAGTTCCAAGTTATTTCTAAATTTGCCCAGGAAAGTAACACGAAAACAGCAAATGCTGTAGATAAAAACACAGGGGTAGAATCATTCAAGTTTTACAGTTTTTGTTGTTAGACTTGTTCTTAACAGCAGCTTCCCATTTCTTTTTCTCTAAGGTGTACAGTCTCATTGCTGCTTGTGCATCCTGAACCTAAAAAGTAACAGAACAAACAGGAGGCTTAATAAAACATAGCTGATATGGGTTAAGAACATTATTATTAATAAGCAGCTAACTCATCATTTTAATGGTGAGTCTATTCTTCTCTTATGCTCTGCTGCCCACTGAAAGAAAGGAAGTAACAGCTGTGATTCAGTAGTAGGCTCTCGCTATTTTATCCAACCTGTCACAGTACAACTGTGCAGAATTCTGCTTTTAAGGGAAGCAAGTCAATACTTGGGAATTGCTTTTTTCCCCTGGGGATCTTAAAATAACAAGAATTAATGACATTTACACAAAATACGGTTGACTTGTGCAAAGACAGTTTATGAAGATAATAATCCAAGTGGCATGAGGCATGTAATGGTAAACAAGCTAGATGACAGTCCTGCTGCATGCTGGCATCTAAGCAGAGCTTGTTAACTTTGAGAGGCTAGAATGAACCCACAGTATCCTGTACTGAACCCAGATCCTAGAGCTAATGTGTAGTACCTTTTTGATCTACCCAAAAATGTATGTTAAGAGGAGTTACATACCGAGCAGTGCTCTGATGTCTGCACTTGAACATTTAGCAGTTTCTCACAGAGCAGCTTCAGTGATGGCCTCCCATTCTGGAGACAGAAAAGACAGAATCATGTCTTGCACTACTTAAAATCCATATAGAGATGTGTGTGTATGTATATAAAAACACTCATTTGCATAAGCCTCAAGATATGGCACATCTCAGCTTCTACTGGTGACCTGTCAAGAATAATGAATTGAGATTTATGTGTACGCTACTGAGAGGATGTTGTGTATTGCTGTAACCCTCGGATCTATGTTTGGGGTGCTTTGTTGTGAAAAAGGAAACCCTAGTATGTAGCTGTGAAAGCTGAAACATTTCCCCATAACCTGACACTTTACTCCTACAGTTGAAACAGAAACTTGAAGCCTTTTTTTTTAATATCCCTATGGAAATGGTACCATTAAGAAGATGGCATAAGCCTTACCTTAAGTAGAACTTTACCATTTTATTTTGCTATCCAGAAAAGCACTGTA
This sequence comes from Pezoporus flaviventris, assembly GCF_033815535.1. Taxonomy (NCBI): domain Eukaryota; kingdom Metazoa; phylum Chordata; class Aves; order Psittaciformes; family Psittacidae; genus Pezoporus; species Pezoporus flaviventris. The sequence goes on from NW_026892645.1 coordinate 350,939, forward strand.
AAGACCATGCAAGTGCTAAAGAATGGGAAAGTCACTGAGTTTTATGCACAGGTATTAATTGTAATGTTTGTAGTGAACCAAAGTTACTTATTGATGTATTGCAAACACTAAGAAAGGATAAAACTAGATTAATATTTCAATTGACAAAAAGCAGGCATCTCTGTTTCAGGTGGGAAAGAAGAAATAGGGTCAGGTAGAGGCAAGTGTAGGGCTGAGCTAGCACTGGAAGACGGCAGCTCATGAGTCAGTTAACTGAGTTGAAGGGCATCTTCCCATCAGTCTCTTACCTTGATTCCGACTCTCTGTCTGAAAGGTTTGTATCTTTGCGTGTCACGTATCTTCTTCTGAGGATGATCAAGAAACAGGACCTAGAAGAAGTTACATTTACAGTCCAAAGTGTGCTGCTGCATGAAACTTTAATAGAGCTGAACGTACAGCTTCGTGCTGCTTCATTCCATCCATGAGAGGGTTCAACACCGTGAATGGACAAGACCCAGATCATCCAGGCCCTGGCTGGATTCAAAGAACCACAGTTCTACTTAGTATGAGAAACAGAAATTAATCTGAAGGCACCACCTGTAGAGACTACCTCTGTAGTGCTGCTGCAGCATGATGTAAGGTACCTGTCTGGTGACACCAACCAGACTGCTAAGTTTTGGGTACTAAGCAGATTTTTCATCATTCTGCTTCTTTCCTGCCTCTTTAGTAGGCAGATAAGTGCTAGCAGCACCATCAAGCAGTTTGAAAGCTGAAGAACCCTAATGGGCAAGTGACTAGGGCTGTAACTGTTGCAGTATGAAATGACAAGAAACTAAGATAGCAATAATAAAGCTGTAGTTTCTAGAAGTTCAGGTTTGTTCATCTGATCCAGAATGCTGTACTAGAAAATTAATCTAAAAATTACTGCAGCCTTTTCCTAAAAATGCAAGATGTGGAGACATGTACTTTTAGATCATTCCGCAAAGCGTGGCCAACTAAAATCCTTCCGTTCAAGATGTCAGCAACTTCCTTCTGAACTGTTTTAAAATCTTCACCTAAAAATACCACAAAAGGAAACACTTTCTATTAGATGCAGAAGACAGATGAGCAAGTTATAAAACTAAAAAGCTGTCTCTTTTCTGTGAAAGCAATTGTATCCTTGGGACTGTAGTTACACAAATTGGCACAGCACACTAAATCCTCTCCTTGTTAGAACAGCACAGAGAATTCCATAAAGAGCATAGCACTAGAAGTAAATAAACTTTCTATTATTCCCATATCGTTATCCACACATACATTTCTGCCAGGGCATTAGTGACCACTCTGTAAAAAGTACTTCTTCCCCCATCTTTTCTTGGCATTCAGGCTACGTTTTGTATTCCATTTCCCAACACAGGATTAAAACTTTTCCAAGCTCAGCCACCAGTGCTTCTGTGACAGCCTGTTAAATTTTCCCTCCTTAACAAACCTTTTCTGGGGAAAATAATACCCTACCTGTATTTATATTCTCTGGGCGGATGCCACTGACAGCAGTTCTGTAATCGGTCACCTTTTCCGTAGGCTTGACATACTTGTCATAAACACACTTTCCAAACTGGTTGACGATGGACACGCGAGCCACGATACTGTCCTCTCCCTTGGGTCCTGCTCCCACCATCTCACAGTCCATGGCCACAGCTTGCGTCAGCCTAAAAGACAAACGGCAGCTCAGTGATGCCTGTGTCACAGGGCCCACAGAGCAGCGTTCGTGAGGCTCCTGTGTGGACAGGAACAGGAAACTCAGCAGTTTGTCAGCTCATGCTGCGCACCCGATAATCACGCTTACGAGAAGATGCTCTCAAAGGCTCTGCTGCTATCCTTCCTGCTGGAATGCCACTCACCCTTCAAAAGCATCTTCCTTAACCAGCACCTGCTTCACGGACTGACTGGATTGACCTGTTTCAAGTCCCAGATTTCTTCGTGCAATTTTTGCTGCTTCACATCCTATTGCTGCTTCGATATCTTTTGGATCGACGTCATCAAACCAGATTTCAGCCCTGGTAAGTACAGATTTAATTGCATTTGGCGGTTTTAAAGCACTCTCATCTTTATAGTGTAGAAAAAGCATGTATTTTAAAATCAAGAAATCGGCTCTGTGACAATTAGTTAAGTACTGTCACCTCTGCAAGTTCCTTGCTATACTTGCAGGGTAGGGAGAAATAAGAGGCATGCTGCCACAAAGCTCAGTTTTTGCGTGCAGCTGGTTTGAGTGTACTCCTCTGCTCCCTATGTACACCTCCCAAGATAAATGTTCACGTAAATGTACAACACCTGAAGTACTCACTCTTTGAGTTGCTGCTCCACATGTTCTTCAGCTTTCCTCCTCTTATGTTTTATATCATCTTTCTCCTTTAAAACATCACCATGTTTTGTTTTATCTTTGGAGTCTTTTTGATTGCTTCTGGTTCCATTCATATTCTTAACCATTGCAACCCCCTTGGATTTTGCCTTAGCCAAAGGAGAACTGTATTTACCAGAACCACTGTCCATTTTATTTGTAGATCTGACCTTTACCACATTCCCGTTCCCATTGGTAACCAGGACTTCTTGGCTGTTTCCTGCTTTGAGTGGTTGTGTCTTTTTGGTGTATGTCTGCCATGTAGTGAGGAACTCGTTGGAGCTATTTGCCTTTTGCCTCAGTAGCTAAAACGACAAAACAAAACAAAATAAACCCCAAAACAAAAGTATTATCTACCCCTGCTTCCGACCCCATCATCGTTCCTGGGGGGCTCACAGAATTCCAGGCTGGAAGGGACCTCAAGGATCACCGGGTGCAACCTTAAATGGCTCCTGGCATTCCGCTTTATGTATTGGCCCCAAGCTCGTGCCTTTATTCATCGCCACGCACGTGGCGGAACCGCGCTCAGGCCCTGGCAGCGTGGCCCAGTCCGCCCCGGGCCTTCCGCATCCCCGCTGCCCCTCACCTCCTGCAGCGCCTTCCAGTTGGAGGAGAACTCCCGGGGGCTGCGGGGGGGACCCGCGGCCGCCGCCGCGTCGGTGCCTTTCGGCGCGTTCGCTTCCCCGCGGCCCCTCCAGCCCTTCCTCCTCCCGCGGGCCGCCTCGGGCTCCCCGGGGCTCCGGTTCGCCATGCGGGGCAGGCGGCGCGGCCCCACGGCGCCACAGCTACCGCTCCCCGCCACTCCGGCGCCGCACCGGCCGGGCCGGGAACGCGGACCCGCGCTTCGGTTCCGGGCTGCGCGGCCTGCGCTGCGCGTGAGCCCGGGGCCTGCAGCCGCGGTGGGCCGGCGCCGCGGAGCGGAGCGGTCGGGCACGGGCACGGCGGCGCAGGGCCCGTGCCCCGCGGGCGCCCCTTGCGCTCGGTCGCGGCGCCGGACGGAGCTCGGGGCTGGCTCCGGCCAACGGGAGGCTGCGGACGTTGCGCAAACCGGCCCGAGCCGCCCTCGCTGCCCCGCGGCGGGACCGTGTTTGCTCGGACCCTGCGCTCTGCCCTCCCGCGCCACGTGATGCCTCGGGCCCGAGATCAACTCCTCCGCCCCGGGCCGCCGCCGTCCGCGGCTCCTGCAGCATGAGCGGGGCCTGGGCGCTGCCGGCGCTCCTGGTGCTCCCCTGGGCGCTCTGCTGGCCCGCGCCGCTGCGAGAGGTGAGTCCGGCCTGCAGAAAACGGCGTTTCCAGGAACGCTTTTGTATTTCTAGGAAAAAACAAAGAGGCGACGTTCTGAGCCAGGAGCCGTCAGACTCGGTAATGGAGCGGCTTCCTCTGCGTGGCTGCTGCGCAGCCCATGCTTAGTGTGAAATAAAGCCACGAGAACTTGGCATCAGTGCCTGTTGAGTCGCTCACTGTGTGCTTTCCAGGTTGGGTTTAGTTAACGACAGTCTTGTATCCGGTTGTTTTTTTTTTATAAACCAGTAAATTGTTGTTCTCACAGAAATTTCTGGGCGCTTTGGATGCAGAAGATGTTTTCTCATATTTTGGAACCAGCTCAGTGTCCAATGGTATGCATCTGTTGGTTCATTTCTAATCCTCTATGTTTGATAACACTAAGAGCACTTATTAAGGAGCTCTGATCTGACAAGCATTTAGCACTTCTGAGCTTTGTTACTCAGGCAGTTCCTGTTTCAGTGTGAAAGCAGCTGAAGAACTGGGTCAGTATTTAAAGTCTGCTGGAGGAGATATGGTAAAACTTTGTGCATGTTTCTGCTGCAGTCTTCATTCTCTCTATTGGTATTTTTCTATGAGATGAACAGATCCAGGTCTTCTGAATGGGAAGACTGAAAATAGCTTTAAATGCACTTGTTTGTTTTAAAAAACCCAACCAACTAGCACATGGAGAAATTAGTATTCTGGCTTTGGATTGATGATAGTTCAGAATAAAGGTACATTTTGAACTCTCAAATGCTTAAAGAAAAGGGGATTGGCTCCTTGTGAGTTCACCCAATGCTCATCTCGCTGTGTCTCTGAACTGTGATAATTCTCACTTACTAATACTTAACATGTGAGGGCATAAAAGCATCTCAGCCTTTGTTAAATGAGCTGCTCTCCTTATCAAGAGAGCAAGAGCGCTGGTAAATCAGGAGCCAGTTCCAGAGCTCTTGTCTGTTCCCAATCAGATTAACTTCACTTTTGAATACATGAAAGCGTAGAAGTTCTTTGGCTATTGACATGATGAGCCCGAAAGGCCATGATTGTCATTTGGGGAGTATTTTTTTCTTAAGGAGATAGATCATTACATTTGTTTTGTATTGTTGTTTCTCATAACCTTTCCCTTTGTTTTGGTCTTGTTTTATTTCTTTCAGTACCTGAGTTTGTTGTTGCTGAGCCAACTTGCCCTTGTAAAGAAGGGCAGATTGGGCTGAAGTCCTGTTGCATTCAGCATTGCTCCATTGAGGCCTGGGGAGAACTCTATTCGTTTGAATTTCTGGAGGACCATACCCTCCTTTCCTCTTCCTTTGTGAGCAATCAGGTGGTGAACTCTTCCTTTAGCTTACTGAAGCGATTCCCAGGCAACTGCTTTGCAGGTGGAAATCTACTGCAGCCCTCTGGAATGAAGTGTAGAGTCACTTACTGTGAAGGGCAGCTGGTGAGTACGCACTGAACTTACTCTTGCAAGCTTTTACAGCCCTTGTAGCTTTGCAGCTTGATGCACCAAACGTGTGAACCATCCATTTAATAAATCTAAGCGTTATGAAGGAGAAACAGGAAGGATATGGCACATGGTTCTCCACTGATAGTAAATGGCTTTGGAATAACTGAGATGGAATTTCATCTCCTTTAGCAAGGAGTTGTCATTGCAGATGAGGAAAAGATTCATATCAGGCCTGTCAGAAGCAAAGATGTGGCCCTGCTGAAGGACCTTGGCTTTTCCAAACCTCACATTGTCTTCAGAAGTGCTGCAAGAGAGGCAAATACAGCAAGAGGTAATGCACATGGAAAGGAAGCCTTGCTTGTTCTGCTTGGAAAAGCTATCTCCTGGTAGTGGGGTTGCTTGCATGAGTTCCGAGGAAAAATTGGTGTCTACAAACAGTATACTTGAATATGCTTCTTACCTCACAGAGGTGTAACTGGTGTGTTTTTATTTAGGTGTTTGTTATTCTGATAGTAGAAGGTTGCTAGCAGGTGAAAGAAATCAACAGAAGTGGGAAACCTGAGCAAGCAACTGGAGGAGTGGTCTCCCAGCTCCCCTATTTCAGTCTTTCAGGAAAAGCGAATGGGTCTGCAGCACCTTTTATGTTGTCTTGCATTTTAAACTCCCTGTGTCCCTTTGTGCTGTTCAGCAGGGTGGTTTCCCTCTCGCCTGCAGAAGAGGGCTGAGGGGACTGTCAAACATCTGGAGCTGATGGTTATAGCAGGTCCAGATGTTTACTTGTACCACAAAGAGGACACGGAGCGGTATATTCTTGCCAACCTGAACATTGTGAGTAGATTTCTGTTTGGATTGCTGTCCCAGTGTGAGAGCTCACAGGGTCATGGACTGTGTCACAAGCAGGCAGACCTCTTTGAGTGCACTTTCAGAGGTATTGGTGGTTATGTGCTCTTAGTACAGAGCACTGCTCAGGTGCAGGGAGTTCCTCTCTGCTCCCCTTGGCACTGCATGGCAAACTTTCCCTTGTACAAGGAGCTGCATGAGTAAAAGTGAACGTTAGAAGCATCGGGGTTGTAGCCTTGAAACCCACATAGAAAACGTAGTTCTTGATTTCATTACTAATGTTGTTGTAAGTCAGATAAAATAGCAACTTTTATCACCAGAGCCTTGATCCAGTCCCTGATGCTTTCACTGAAATTGAACCAGGTCCACTGAATTAATCTTGCATTTCACATTTCAGCATTTTATTTCTATTACAGAATTTCTCTAAATGTCTTAATCATTTATGCATTTTCTTTGTGTGTATTGCAAAAAAGTCTTTAGCATTCACTCTCTTACCCTATGAAACTCTTTTCCATGGAGATTCTTCTCTCTGCTTCAGAGTATCTGACAACAATTCCCATCTGTTAACAGATTTATTTACATTTATAGTGCATATTTGAATGTTGTGAATACTTCCTGGTGATTTTATAGTTGCCCCTTATAGTTACCAGGTGTGTTACCTTTGTAGTGAATGCAGCCTGTCATTGGGAACAGGTAGTGGGAGTCATCGAGTTGCCCCCTTTATTGAATCCTTTCTATCTCTTATCAGGGGGCAGAGCTGCTGAGAGATGCCTCACTGGGAGCTCATTTCAGGGTTCATCTCATGCAAATGCTTGTTTTGAGAGAGCCAGAGGTAAGTGGGGAGGACTCTGCTCAGGTGGTTGCTAAAAGCTGCACTTAATGAAATTGCAAACATGTGCCTTCACTCTAGGCAGAGGTAAACATCACAACAAATATCACCTCCTCGCTGATCAGCGTTTGTGAGTGGAGCAAGAAGGTCAACCCCCAGAATGACTCTGACCCCCAGCATGCTGACCTTGTCCTCTATGTCACGAGGTAGCAAAGCTCCCCTGCCCTGGGAGGGGACTGGAAACAGGGCTGGTAACATCCAGCCCTTAGCAAGTGACAGCGATTTGCACCGGCTCTTCCAGCAGCTGGGCATCACAGAACCTTTGGAAATATCCTGTTTGGGATTGATTCTCCCACCCTTAGTGTAATACAGTTAGTCAGAGATGCTGTTTCTTCAGTTTCTGAAGGAACTGGAATATCCCCCATGAGCTGACCAGCCAGACTTGAGCAGCAGAGCCAAACCCACTGCAGCTTTTTGCGTGCAGAAAAGTCAAAAAGTGACTGGAAGTTTTTCCATAGGAGATTCCTAGTGCTACCCTGATTCGGACATTTTGTCTGACTTTCAGGCACCTTGCTCTAAATTGCCTCAGCTAAATTTGTTGAAGGCAAACTTCTCTTGAGTGTAATGTCTTTGTTTTGATGCTCTTTCTTCAAAGAGATGATGACACTGCTCTGTCATCATTAGGTCATTTCAGTCTGTTCTGCTTGTCAGGGATGTCAGGATTTTTTTAATGTAGAATCACCACAGATGTGAACAGTGTGCACTTGTAGGACCACCTGGCACATGCTTCCAGCTTGCCACAGGGAGCTCCATGCATCAAAAGAAATGTTAGCTGGCTGGCAAAGTTAGATCAGGAAAGTCCAAATAAATTCAGCTGAGTGTCGAGACCTGACTTCAGTAGCTGCAGCGGTTCTTTGCTCTTTCCTCTGTATCTGTCTTCCTTTAGGTTTGACTTGGAGTTACCTGATGGGAACAAGGAGCTGCGTGGAGTGACTCAGTTAGGTGGAGTCTGCTCCTCCTCCTGGAGTTGTGTTATTACCCAGGACACTGGCTTTGACCTTGGAGTCACTATAGCCCATGAGATTGGGCACAGGTCAGTAGGAAAGCCCCAGAGCAGCACAGTATGTTTTATTCAGATAAAAACGTTCCCCAATTTAAGGAATTCTGAAGAAGGAAGAAGATCTCTTGGTGTTACAAGGGACTTCCCATAGAGTATTCAAAACTTTTGGAAAGAATTCCTTGGATATCTTGCATTCCTGCATGCTCTGTGACAATTGAAAGCTGCAGAGAAAAAACCTTTGTGATGACAGAAGAAGGAAAGGCTGCAGAGGGGTCTCAGTCCTTGCTTAGAGAAGAAAGGCTCTAAGGGAGCTCAGCCCTTGCGCTTCTTCTCAGGGCACTGTGCTGCTTCTGTTGCAGTCTTGGAATCCCCCACGATGGTGAGGGGAATCGGTGCAGCAGCAGCGGTTACATCATGGGTTCAGCAGGAAACCACAACAGCATCGACCTCGCCTGGTCTCAGTGCAGTCGAGAAGAGCTCCTGGCCCTTGTCAGGTGAGGGAATGGTGGAGTTCTGCGTGCCTGTGTGGGAGCGATTCCTTGTGCTGGGATCTTAGGAGAGAGCAGGGAGAGTTAAGGGACAAAATAAAACTCTTGGAAAATGAAGAACATTGAAAAGCTGGGGGGTTGTTTATTTCTTAGCACTTGTGTCTGTCACTGAGGTTAAACCTGGTTTCTGCTTCAAGTAGATGGAAATGACTTTGGTTAGTCACTAACATTCCTGGGCTGTGTTGGACTCTCAGACACTAGCTCAGCCTGGAAGTTTTATTTCAAATGTGAGAGCATCTAGGTTGAAAGAAGCACTGTGGGGTGTGGGCTGCGAGCTGGCTGCGTGAAGGGTAGGAATGGGTTTCTGTTAAAACTTCAGCAGCAGGGAACTGTGAGCATCTCCAGGCAGCTGCTGCAACTAAATCCATCTCAGCCCACAGGAAGCATGTGTTGTCTGGCAAAGCAACAGCCAACTCCCAGAATGAAGCTCAGCACAAGTTTGCAAACATGTCATTGTCCTTACTGCCCACAGCTGGGAAAATGACATTTCTTATATTTCTATCAGTACAGGCCAAACAGACTGCTTAAATGACCTGCCGGACATGGACGGCAGCATTCCTGGATGGAAGCCTGGTTTGTACTATGGAGCGGATGAGCAATGTAAAATAGCCTTTGGGACTGTTGCCACAGCATGCACCTTTGCTGACAGCAATGTTGTAGGTAGAAAGTTTGTCTGTCTTGCTAGGGGCACCAGGGAAATGATCTGGAGCCAAGATCTGGGAAAAGGGGAGCTGGGGACATTTTTGTTATAAAGGATGGAAGGTGCTTTCCTGCCACAGATATCTTGGCTAAGAATGAACCTTCAAAGGCTTTTAAAATGCTTCTCTTCATCACCTTCTTTGTCCACAAAAGTCTCCTTTAAAGTTTGCACAGTACCCAGAGCCTTTTGTCCAAAAACGGGCCTGGTGGTGCTGGTGATCAGTGCACCTACCCAGGGCCCTGTCTTGGGGAGCTCATGTGCATTGGATTTCTTCAGCTTCCTTCCTTTGCCCAAGTCTCCATGTCTGGGAGATGCAGCATGGCCATAGCTGCCATCTGGGCATGTCTTGTTAATCAGGAAACACTAAGGTGGGTGAAACTTCAATTGCTTCAACATTGCAGCTGGCAGTGATGGTCTTATGCCCACAACTTTCGCCCAATAGCAGGAGAAATGAGGGAACTTGCTTGCATTGCTGGGTAGCTGTGGGGAAAGCAAACATCCAGGACATGCAGAACTTAAATGGAGCAACTTTTGGGACTGTTGTGTTGATATCTTCCCGAACTTGCTGATTTTCTTGTCACATCAGGACATATGTGAAGTTCTCTCATGCCATGTACAACCAGCAGACAAATCCAGCTGTACTCGGCTTCTTGTGCCTCTCTTGGATGGTACGGAGTGTGGAATCAATAAGGTAAAGAGGCTGTTGATCAGCAGTGGCTGTGATGCTATGGAGCTCACCAGACAGCAAGATGTTGGTGGCTGGAAGGTGCATGGCACTCACTGCCCTTTGGGCAGGGAGCTAAGGCCAGACATGCCAGTCATAAACTGGTACCGGCTGATCATGGTGTTTCCACCTGGTAGCTCTGGAGTTGTTTTACAGTTCTATAGCTTGGTAACTGAATTGTTCTCCAAGGCTTTGCTTTCTACTTGAAATGACCTCTCAGCTCTTTGTTTTAGCCCCAGTCTCATGTTAGACCATAGTTAGGAATGGGATTCTTCTAGCCTCTTGTGAGAAGGTGCCTCTTTCATTTTGGGATTCTCTTTTAGTCTGGCCTGCCAGATGTGCCACCCTTGAGATCCCAGCCCTGCTGGGTTCGCTATGGTGCTGCTGACAGTTTTGTTTATTCTTGGTCTTAGTGGTGCTCCAAGGGACAGTGCAGCTCTCTGGAAGAACTGAACCCTGCAGCTGTAGTCCATGGGCAGTGGTCTGGCTGGAGCCCCTTCTCCTCCTGCTCCCGCAGTTGTGGAGGTGGAGTTGTGATAAGGCAACGGTTCTGTAACAACCCCAGGTCAGAGATGGGGAGTTTGCAGTGCCTTTTGGCTAATTCAGGACCCTGGGGTCTGAGACTTGTTTTTGCTTGGGACAAACCTGCCTCTGTTGAGGAGTTCTTCTATTATTTCCAGGCCTGCTTTTGGAGGGCAGGAATGCCCTGGTGCCAGCATGCAAGTGGAGATGTGCAATACTCAGGTAATGGAGCTCATCACATCTTCCAAGTGTTTTTCTTAATTCCATTTAACAGTTTGAGAGGTGCATGGTTTGGGACTGCTTCTCACAGCTGACTGCTCTGGGAAGAGGACTAAAGGTCTGTCATACAGCCTCCATCCGTCTGACAACAGGAGAGGTATTTGTTCCACTGTGTCTGAAGATAGTATTATTGTTCGTGTGTAATGAAACATTTCCTCTGTACCCTCATAGCAGGACAGGCACTGAGAAAATAGTGACGCACATGGCAGTTTTCTTCAGCGGGACATTCTTACATTGTTCCTGTCTTTCTTATCTTTTCTATTTATGAAAAATAAATAGATGCCAGCTGTGTACAATTTTCTGTGTATCCCACACCTCCCTTTAAAGCGGTTTTCTTTATTTGCAGTTGTTCTGGTGTTTTACTTACACTTCTTTCCACCTTTAGTGAGTGGGTAAAATGCTGCTTGGGATTCTGTGCTCAGTAACTTTCTCCTGACCTGTACCATTCTGTCTGGGATGTAGGCCTGTTTGATGACCCAGCAAGACTTTATGGCTGAACAGTGCGCGGCAACAAATTCAGAGCCACTGTATCTCGCTGTAGGAGCACCATCCTTTTATACCTGGACTTCTGCTGTTGGCTTTGCCAAAGGTAAGGAAAGACAGAAAAAACTTGGCGCCTTTGTGAAGCAGAGTGCTCGTGAACCTGTGTGTACTTTGAAGTCAGAAGGCCATTTCACTGATTTAGTTTTCATATGAAAACTGGGTACTCTTCCTGTCAGATGGTTTTGTCTTCCTCCCATTGCTTGATGGTCAGCCACGTGCCTTTCTGAACGAGAAACTCCTTCTGTCTGCCTCCTCCAGGGGACATGTTATGCAAACAGATGTGCAGGGCTGTTGAAAACGAATTCATGGTAAGCCGTGGAGACAGTTTCATAGATGGAACCAGATGTGAGCAGGATGACTCCAAGGACCACTGGGCTTTCAATCTGTGCGTAATGGGAAGCTGCAGAGTAAGTGCCTGGGGAATCCAGGTGAACCTCTGGCATGTAATCTGCACCAAAGGAGGCAGTTTACTAGGAGAATGGGAAAAAACTGTCCCCCAAACAACAAAGAGTTTTGTTCTAAGCTTACTGGATGGACTCCAGCAAATCATAATGGTTAGGGTTGGAAATCTACTGCTCTGTCTATGCATCCAATGCCAATGACCTCTAGATAAGACATTCTTCTAATTATGCAGTAACTACATAAGGCTGTTCATCTCTAAGCCAAGAGGCAATTGGTTTATGCACTGGTTGGGGAGACAAAATTAGCTGTTCAGTTTGTGTGGTATAAATACCCTTATAAAATGTTGACTCTGTTGGAGGGAAGTTCCATGATTTGAACATACTATGTCAGAGCCAAAGTGAGGAGTAAAACCTGGGAATCGCAAGTTGACAAGGTGATTGTTGCAGTATCCCTAATCAAAACTGAAGTAAAACTTCTTTCTGGATTTGCTGTGAGGAAGGGCATTTTTTCATGATAAACTTGAATGTAACTCCCCTGTGCTGGCTGCAGTTTAGTAACTGCTCAGTGCTGACCCAATTACATGTTGTTTGGCCTTTGTTTACATTCCCAGAGCACACTTTTAAACTCCTAGGTTTTTCTCATGATCCTGGTGCTCCCAATGTTTTGCTATGCATTTCCACCTAGTGAACAGCAGAGGGTGTAGTCATTGCCTAGTCTGATTTCTGCTGTTCTATTTGTAATGGTGATAAATGCGTATGTTATGGCAGCATCCAAAGCCTGGGATCAGTGCCTCTAGCATAAATTCAGCAGCTGCACATATTTTGCTGCTAAGCCTGCTGAGATCTTCCTGTAGCTTTGTGTAAATCAGGCTTGTTCGTTGAAACGGGGATAGAATCTCTTTTCTGAGCTCCATAGGATTGAAGGCCAGGCTGAAGGATGTGAGCTAGATTTGGATTTGGGTTTTGGGGAGCTAAAGAAGAGAGAGGGAGTGCAGAGTCTTTGTTCTAGGTCACAGGAGAAATCTTTCTGAGCTGCTTCTTACGGGAAAGAAAATGTCACACAATTATGAGACTCAATATGCTGTCAGCTGAGACTTTCCAGTCATTGGCTTTGTGTACTGCTGTCCAGTGATAGATCTAGGTACAAATGCATCTTTGTCTATGTTGTCATCTTAAATTCGAATTACAAATGAAAAAGGCAGTTAGGCAGTTTCAGGAGTTCAGGCAACATTGCTTTAATTCACTTGTTTCCTTCTCAGAATAGGCAAGTCTTGACAGACTGTCCTCTTTGCTCAGGCATTCGGGTGTGACGGCCAGATGGACTCTGGAAAGACAATGGACTCTTGCAAGGTCTGTGGGGGTGATAATACCACTTGCACCAAAGTGAGTGGATCTTACACAGAAGGAAAAGCTAAAGGTGTGTAGTCCTCACCCTCAGGCTCAGCATTATGGTGCTGTTTATATGCTGCATATTTGCATCCATATTCAGTGTTCATAATCTTTGTGACTTCTTGTTCCTGCTTCTGCTTGGTGTTGTTTTGTGGAGTACATGGCGGTGGAGTTTGGGTAGTCAACAGAGAAGGCAGCTAAGATCTGTAGCTGGGAGCTGTTGTGTAGGCAGAGTGACTTTTTCTGGACATGGATCAGAATTGTAGCCATTTGGGGAGTCCAGCATATTACTGGGAGCTGGGGGCTGTGTCAGATGCTTCCTGAGATGTTAAACGTTCATTTGGTAACTGATCTGGCTCTTGCAATGTGACATATAGATACCAGCCGAGAACATAGAGCAAAATAAAGATGAGGACAGGACACAGAATTTGCTGGATTTGCCATCACTGTGAATTTAGCTATAAAACCCCTGTCTGCAATTCAGCTTTGTTGCTGCCTGTAAGGCTTGTTCTCCAATGGATAATGTGCCAGTAAGGTGAAAAGGGGTTGATCTGTAATCCCCAACCTTCTTAACAGAGGTACAGTCATGGAAGGTGACTGTATCTTCTTTCTTTCCATCCTTCCAGAGTATGTTACATTTCTGTCTCTGCCGTATAATACCACCTTGGTCCATGTTACCAATCGCAGACCCCTCTTCACACATTTGGGTGAGTTGAATGAAAAAGAAAAGAGGATCTGCAGGCAGGACTAAAACAAGCTTGAAAACCAAGAAAATTGAATCTGGGAGGAAAGTTCTTGATGATGCAGTTTGTTTGTGGGATGTTCTCCAGTGGGAAATGGTAAAAGCCCTGCTCTTTGGGATGCCCCACTTGGATCCAACTGGTTTCTAACAAATGGGCAGTCTGTAGCTGCCAGCACATGGGGATCCTGGTGATCATATCTCTTAACTTCACTGCTGCTTTTGCTGTTCTAGCTGTGAAGGTTAAAGGAGAGTATGTGGTTGCTGGAAAAGGCAAAATCTCACTGAATGTCACCTATCCATCAGTTTTGGAGGATAACCAGATCAAATACAAAGTTTTTCTCACTAAGGACAACCTGCCAAGTCTGGAGGAAGTCCATGTGGATGGGCCAACGAAGGTAGATATCGAGATACAGGTAAGTTAAAATTGCAGTGTTGTAAAGAGGTCAGTCAGAACTGAGTGGGTTTTGTAGTTCTGCTGCAGTGTAGAATCCAGATTTAGTAGGTTCCAGGTGTCTAAGGCCGATGGAGATACTGTTCACTAGGAGTGAACAGCTCTTGGGAAAAGTTGAGGGTTGTCTGCCTACTGGCTTTCTGCAGGTCTTGGGGGATGGAGGTGTGAGGAAAAGCACACTGAGTTAAACATCTTGCTTGGTCTAGTCTGTGCCCTGTGCACAGAAATCACAGGGTGAGGCTCTGACTGCATCCGACAAGAATTGAGAGTCATAGCATGGAAGCTTAGGCTTGGATGGAAAAAAGGGGGACTAGCTTCTGTTATCTCCATCTGAAGAAATGAGTCTGAGTTGATTTGTGCATTGACCATGACCTTTTTCTTCACCAGGTCTATCGAAGGTATGGAAAGGAATATGGCAATGCCACCAACCCAGACATTACCTTCAGCTACTTTGTCCCAAGAGAGAATCTGATGTATATATGGATTCCTCAGCAGGGTCCATGTTCAGTAACCTGTGGGGAAGGTGAGGCAGCAGTACTCTATTTTGTGTGGAGATGTGGGCAGGCTGCTTGTTGGGTGCCTACCAGCAAGCCAAGACTTTTACTCCATGGGCTTTCCTGGGCTCTGAAAGAAATGTGTCATTAGCAATAGATACTTGGTTAGAACTTACTAAACAACTGAACTGAATTTAAAAGCAAATTGTTGAAAGTGGGCTGTGGTTGCCAGTGTTAAACTGGACCAAAGAAAAGAGTGAGGCAGCTTTTGAATTGAATTAGCAAATCAGCAAGTGAGCTGAATCATCAAAATGATAGGGCAAATGTTTGATCAGGATGAGGATTTTTAAATAGGTTTTAACCAAACTTTTTGTTTAGAGCTGAAATAATTTTCTCAGGTTTTTCAAAGCTGTTGAAGACTGTAGTTTGAAGTTGGCTGAACATCAAAAGCCTGAGACTAAAGTGGCATCTAGTGTCTACCTAAAACCTCAGAGCTAATTATGAAACTTCCTTCTTAGAATTATGTTCCTGTGCCATGGCTAATCCTTTCTGTCCCCCTGAAGAAATCGTAATGCAGATTGTAGCAGATCACTCTGGTAGATGGTCTGACATCTTGTTTATTGGCTAATACATGTGATACTGGCAAGCCCCTAAGGATTTTATGATAAGGATTAAGAAAATACAGTAATGAATACTTCTGGAAGTCAACCTATAGGACTAGTTATATCTGGAGAGGTTTTCTCCAGCACATTTCCCAGTTGAACTGATTGCTGAAACCTTGAAGTAAAGAACTCAAAATGCTTTAGGACCCCCAAGCTAATGCAGTCACAAACCAAAAAATGAGAAGGCTGGGACTTAACACGAAGTTGAGAATTCAAGCTGAAATTGCATCCTGGGAGCTGAAAGAGACATTACTTGAAAATGAGGGTAGTGAAAATATAACACTGCTGATTGATTTTTGGCATTGCATGTTAGGGTCATGCTTTCTGAGGCTCAGGAATGCCTGTCTCTGGGTGGTTAGCTCATTCACTGTAAAGGAGACTCTTTCCAGCTCTGCTTGTAATTTGAATTTAGATTTTCACTTGCTTTACCTGTTGGCTTCAATTTTGTTAGAAATCTTGTCTATACCTGTAGTTTATGAATATTGTTTCTTGCATGCGACAGGCACTGCAAGTCGGCAGCTTTTCTTGCAGTACTTCTAGTCTAGGTTTGGCTATTGATTACTGAGGACATTGGCACAGCTCTGATGATACGACATGATTAGTTCTACAGAATGTCATTTACAGATGGCTGACTGCTAGAGCTTATTGTCAGCAAGCTGCCCCTCATCAGTCAGACATCAAGATCATTGGAAGTTATTTGGACAAAATTAGGATTGATATTCTTGTTCTTGCAAATGGCCAGTTGAGAGCAACATTTGCGTTTTGGTGGTGGATTATCCATCAAACTTCTCATCTTTTGGGTGTTCATTTTGGAAAGTCTAGAGAAAAAGTTCTGTCAGAAAGCAAGGGTTTGTGTGTTTATGGAAAGTGTATTCCCAAATACACCATTTTCGTACAGATGATTTGAGTAAAGTGAAAGTACTGCATCTCCCTAGCATAAGGAGGTAAACTGTTCAATTTGTTTATAACTTCCTTTTCTTTTCCTTTTGTGTCCAAGGGATGCAACCTGTGGATCATGTGTGCTTTGACCAGGCAAAGAATGAAATCACAGAGGAGCAATGGTGTCTGGAGCTCCTGCGGCCACTTCCAGAGCACAAGCCCTGTGTCATGGAGCCATGCCTGTACAGGTTGGTGTCTTGGAAGCTCAGCTAAATTCTTCCTTAGCTTGTCCTTTCAGTGCCCACTAACCCAGTCCCTGCAGTGTCATTTGCATTGGGCAAGGTGTTTAAATAAAAAAAAAAAAAGAGAAGTATGAAGTAATTTCTTCCCGGTTATAATGGTGTAGCAGATCCCAACCACTTTCTGTCTTTCCTGGTCCCATGAGGTAATGGAGATGTCAGCTGAATCAATGGGAGATTGTCCTTCCAATATTTTACAGTAGTCTGCTAATGAAAATGCTTTGATGTCTGCTCACATCCTTTCCAAGTTCATGCCAACAAAGATTTGATCTTACCCTGCAGGTGACTTTTGTGTTCTTTAGACTGGAAAGAGGACTGAGAGCCGCACCTGCCCAGACACTAATCTCATACATTCTAGTTTTTAACAAAAAGTGATTACACTGTGAACTCCAGCTCTTCAGCTTTTAGGTGATTTTAGTCCTAGAGAGCTGTTAGTGCAAGGATTTAAATTTCCAGCAGCTGTCTTCTCAGTCACATCTGGGCAAGGCTGTTGAAATAGAGAAGCTCAATACTCTGTATGGGTCACTTCTGTAATCAGCAGTGAGAGTAATAAACCTTCATGATCAGAAGAGAAATCAGGTGATACAATTACTTCCCATTTAGGTGGAAGATGTCTCAGATAGGTGAATGCTCTGCTGCCTGTGGAACTGGAGCTGCCCAGCAGAATCTGACCTGTGTTCAGTTTCGTGGTGGATTGGAGACTGTTGTGGATGACAGCTTGTGCCCAGCAGAAGAAAAACCCCTCTCCATTGTGCCGTGTGTGGTTAATGTCTGCCCTTTAGGCTGGGACAAAGTGAGTTTACTGGCTTGGCTTATTTCAGGAGTCTCACTGGTAGCTTTGCACTTCTGATCCGCAGGAGACTACCAGTTAAGAGCCACCACCTTACTGCTGGAGTCTGGGAGGGTGGTTTACACCAAGGTTGGTCTGCCTAGTTAAAGGTTCATCCTGTCACTCTAGACAAATCTGTCCCTCTTAATTTATGCTCCTGAACTCATCAGTTCATACTGGTGGTTTGTTTAAGTCAGCTGTTCCTTTTTCATTTTTCTTCTCAGAGTCCAGCAAAACCAGAAACAGAAATAACCCCTGGTCAACTAGGAAATACCTCATTGGCAAACAGGTTCTGACATGGCAGGGAGGATTGCTGGCAGGGAAGAGGGCTTCTCACCACAGGATCACTGGTCCACATCCATACTGGGGAGCCACTGACAGGTTTACATTTACAGATGGGGAAGATACTGCTTTAGGCATCTCCAGTCTCAGGTGTCTCTCTTCAGGTAGTGTGAGTTAGGAGGGGTCGTGGCTGTTGGATGTCCTTAGCTATTGCTGATCCGTATATGTTCTGCAGAAATTGAGAAAGTGCTTAAATGTTCCTCTTTCTTCAGTGATAGGAAATATGTTGTAGGCTTGATCTGGAGGTATCTTCCAGCTTCTTTAGATCAGGACTGGTGTGGAAAGCAGATGCCAGTGTCAGTCTGGGTCCTTTTTGCTTTGTTTTGAGGAGGAAGATGCACACGTACTTCAGACTTTGGAGTCACTTGGGCATATCCAACTGGAAAATCAGACTGTGTATGTCTGGAGCCCTCTAGCTGGAGAGTGTTCCGTTTCCTGTGGTAGAGGTGAGATCTTTCAGTGCTGCGGGGAAATGTTAGTCACCTGTAGTCATGAGCTCAGTGCCTAGGAACCTCAGGGACATTGTCTTTGCTCCTCTACAGTTTTAAGAGCATGTGTAGCTTACAGTTTGATTTATTTTTTTTTTTTTTAGTCTGTAAGAGGCAAGGGGGCCTGGCTCAAACAGGGAATAGTTTAAGGGGGCTGGCTGGCTGCTGCTGCGCTTCAGAGTTGGGGGAGATGAGTGCAGTAAGTGTGCCTGGAGCTTGGGCAGAGTGTGTTTGTTTTGTACACACAGATGCAACCCTTGCATGCATGCCATGCAGTAAGATCACTTCCCATTCTAGGTAAGACTTGGCTACAGTATGTATGTGTAGCTTTTGACACCAAAGAAGAAACCAGAGAAGAAAACTGTCATCCAGTACCAAAGCCGGAAAGCAGGATGGAAGTCTGTGATCTTAGTCCCTGCCCACCCAGGTAAAACAGTTACCAGGGGACAACAGACCAGTGAGAGGACATTCCTTCCTCTCTCTATCTCCAGATACACAGTAAAGGAAGGGTTAAACTACTCTGAGGATGTTATCTTCCTCTCCCACTGGTTTGAAAGCACAGCTAGCTGCAGAAACAGTAACACTGAACCAAACTCAGCAACTGATAGTCTTTTGTGGGCTAGTACATTCTTAGGCAGAACCAAGTGAAGTCTTTGGAGTTTGAGTCTGGGTTAAAACTGAAAACCTCTTGATCCCTTATTACCCTAGGGAAGTAGGAACTAATCCGTAACTGCAAAAGGTGGTGGTGTGACACATTTGCCAGCTGTACAGTTTCCACATAGCATCAAGGAAAATAGCTAGGATTAGATGTTTGAAGAATCTGGAATAGCTGCTCTGAGAGCTGAAGGAAATTGTTTGCACTTTCCTCAGGATGTATGGTACTGCAAACTGCAGTCAGTGGGGTGACTGCTGGTCTCTCAGACATGAGCCAGTGTGTATGTGTGTGTTAGCAGAGTTCCAGTTGTACTTCCATGAGCTAGTTGGATTTTAAAACCAGTGAAGATGGGTGGCAGGTGGAGGTATCACTGATGGCTGCGTTATTCCCAGATGGCGTTACAAAATGGGCTCATGCTGTGTAAGATCTGATGCACTAAGTCCCCTACCATGCAAGAGAGACTGGGGAGAAGGCAGAAGAGATTTTAGTAGACACCCAGGGTGATGGTTTCCATCACCCAGAAGAACAGGAACCCTGTAATTTGGAGCTGTGTCCTCCAAAGTCAAAATGGCCACATGAGCCACAAGGGCATGAAATGGAGAGAAGTGGTTGTCTCTGAATATGTACGTTGTGATCTAGGCTATGACTCAGGGTTGATAAATGAGGCAGAGCTTGCTCAGCCCCTCTGCTGTGGAACTGGAAAGCCACTGGCATCTGAGCTTATTTTTATAAATACAGGCTGCCACTCCCAGAGTGAAATACCCTGGGTTGGTTTCTGATCTGACTGCTCAGTGGTGTGTGTTTTGGACAGATATAAGATTGTTTTTGCAGTTAAGCCTGTGTATGTCACCCTGGGGAAGACTGTAAGGGACAGAGAATAAGACTCGATGTGTACTTTGAGTCCATGGGCTTCTTGCAAAATGTGAGTGCCCTCCATCTGGGTCCAGCTCCAAACCTGCTCTGGGTTGCCCAGCCATGTTTCAGAGGCTGCATTTGTAGACGGTGAAGTGTCTGGGATGGAGGGATAAAGAAAGCTGCTGAGGGGCAAAAGAGGGAAGGAGGAGGGAGTTGCAGTGCATTTTCTACAGCAAGAGAGAGTAGAGGATGGGGAATTCATCACTAACTCACCCTCCTCCATGTCCTCTGTCAGATGGAAGGTAACCCCAGCTGGGCCCTGTTCCTCCAGCTGTGGGCTTGGCTTAGCTGTTCAGCTGGTCACCTGTGTGCAGATTCACCAGGGCAAGGAGGTTTTGCTGGAGGAGCGTTTGTGTCCTGTGACAGAGAAGCCTCTTGCCAGCGTCCCCTGTGTCATCCGAATGTGCTCGTATGAATGGAGCTTCAGTGAGTGGTCAGAGGTATGGGCTCCTGTTCAGTTTGCCTCCCTAAAGCGTGCAGGGGACAAATACCACTTCTGCCTTTTATACTTACTTCCCCAACAAATGCTAAACTGTTTCTAGGGATGTTTTCCATCCTTTCCACTGCCCCGTGTTTAGCAGTTGTAGGGTCTGCTTCCCACCTTTCTCAGATAAGGTTTTGGTTGCAGTTTGAAAACAGTCCTTGTTTTTTTTTCTTCTGGAATGCAGGTATTTTCAGACTTTTTAGGAAGTGGTTCTGCAATTCAAAGATCTAGTTTGGAAAATCCCCTGGGAGGTGGACCATCTTATAGCTGATGAAACTAGAGCACTGAAAGAGCAAGAGACAAAACAGCATCAGTGATCAGCTTCCTCCCCACTCCTCCCCAGTCGTGCCTGAGCCAATAAATGCATTTATATATAAATACCAACTGAAACACATTTATAAAGGCCTGTGGGCTTCTTCCTTTGCAGTGTTCAACTTCATGTGGGAATGGCATTCAGACACGGCAGGATTTCTGCCTCAACCTGCTAACCCGTAAGCATGTGAAGCCCATCTTCTGCAGGCACTTCCCCAAGGCCATTGTGGTACGTGGCTGTTCCACAGGGCCCTGTCCTGAGCCAGTGGTGGAGACTGGGTCCCATGGAGCACAACTACAGACAGTGACACCAGCCACACATCTGACCACAGCTGTGTCTGCCAAGGAAGCAAGATACAAGGACCGGGACCTTCTTCCATCTGCTGTGCCACGGGAACAAACTAAGACCCATGAAGGTGAGGAGGTAGAGATAGGTGCTTGCTGCGTGCAGCTGGGTTGTGGTGACCCTACTGCTGTACAGGGACAGGAGAGCAGGAGGGAGTTCTACTTAGAAGGAGCAACATGCTGCTCCTTCCAGCATGCCATATGTCTGTGTTATCTGAGCTAGGAGCAATGACTTCCTCCCATGGTCTTCCCAAAACTCTTCTGACATGGGACTCCTTGGGGCAGCAGCTGACTCTTCCTGTGCTTTACCCAGAATGTGTGCACTTGTCTGTTCATTGCAGCTTGAAGGGAATGATGGCTCTTTTTCAGCAGCTGTAGTTTCTTCTGGTTGTGTTTCTCATCTGTTTCTCTGTATAGGTGTCTGTGGGAAGCTCTTTCTTAATACCAGCGGGATCATCAACATGACGGGTGTAGCGAGCAGTGACTGCACTGTGGCCATTGGACGTCCTCTCAGGGAGGAGATAACAGTACACGTCTTGGAGAGCTCCCTCAACTGCAGTGCAGGTACTGCCTGGGCGTGCTGGGGACTAGCCTGGTCCTTTGGGAAACCTGCACCTCTTCTGCTCATGTGCTTTTGCTGCCTTGGAGCCTGTATAATCTCTGAAACCATTTTACAAGTTTTTCTGTCCAATCAAGTCATTGGCAAATGGGACTAAGTGGAGATGTTGCCTGTCCTCCCCATATGTACTAGTTTCTTGTCTGTCGTCTTGATGAAAGGAGTTTATGGGGTTAAAGAAGCTACTTGCTTTTGGCCTGTTACAAACTCTCTGCAATATACCCTCTTGCTGGAATCAGTACAGTTAATTAGTTACCTGGACTGTTTTAATGACAAGCATTGATAAGACAGGGACAAGATACAGAAAGTCCTTGGTTCCAGACCTATATAAGGCAGGTTGTGACCTTTTGCTTAAAGGAAAAGCATTTCTAGTCCCTGTGCTCATCCATTTCAGGTGAGGTAGTGCTGTTCTCTGGGCGAATGATGTGGCGGACCGGCTGCAGGAAGCTTACTTTCTCACTGATAAATTCCAGAACGAATACACTGATCGTGAAACAGCGTGTTTTGCTGCCTGGAAATGGGGTCATTCTTCAGTACAACAGCAGAACTGCAACTAAAAAATATTATCAAGGTACTTACTGAAAGCTTTGCTATTGCTAAGGCACCCACAGCAAAGCCCATAGAATTCCACAGATCATGGTTGCCTATGGAAATCTGTGGAACCCATGCTTCATTTTTAGCAGCCAATAAGCCCCTTCTTAAGGAGTGTTGGAATTAATATTACTTGTGGACTACCCCTCTGTTTTAAAAGCAGGCTCCCTGCAGGTGTTCACTGGTGCTTTGAGGTTCCCAGATTAAAATCCATAGAGAAACTTAGAATCATAGAATTATAGAATCGTTAGGGTTGGAAAGGACCTTAAGATCATCTAGTTCCAACCCCCCTGCTGTGGGCAGGGACACCTTACGCTAAATCATATCACCCAAGGCCTTGTCCTGTCTCTGCCTGTGTTTAATTTAAATTATTTCTTTCTTGGAGATGCTGGTCACTCCTCTAATTTTATTCTCTGCTCCCTTTCCCTCTCTTAGACTGTGATAAGCAACTGTTTGGTCCCCATGGTGAAATAGTAAATCCTGTGCAATTGCCCGATCAAAGGCAAGAAGTTGTGTGTCGGACCTTCATCAATATGGCTCCTCGGCATCGCATAGCTATCCGTGCCCTATACATTGACCTGGGCAATGAGAGCAACCAAACACATTTTAATTACATCTTGGTGAGTCAGAAACCTAAAGGGGATGATGTGATGGGAATGGATCCATGTCCTCAATAGAGATTTCCATCCAGATGCGAAGTTCAATCATAAATCCTGAAGTGTCAGTCTAATCTCATACACAAACATAGACATGAATGAGTATTACTGATGTCTACAATATTTCTTCTAACCTTTGTTTGGGGCAGCTTTTCCTCCTGAGTGACCAATTTGCAAGCCCTCCAGTATTTTTTTGGTACTTCACGGGTAGGCTGCTGCTATAGTGGTTTGGTCTTCATTTATGCAGGTCCGTGATGTTAGCACCATGAAGACGATGGTGTTCCATGGGAGACAACAGTTCTTCTGGCAATCAACAGGAAGCCAAGCTGAAATTGAATTCCATGAAAATGTTAAGGATCATCAAATCAATTTCTGGGCTGAATATTATGCTATTGAGCCAAAATAAAAGGATCTGGGGCCACTGCACTGAGAAAGGCCATGGTCCAGTTAATCACTGCTGCCTGTCCACTGTTTGAGGTCACATGAATCTTTTGATCTTTTCGCAACTGCTTCCCCATTTATTAAGAACAATAATACCTTCTGACTCCTTTGGGATCTCAGTTAATAATTATAAAGATTGTGCAAAGGACATGTAACTACCAAATATTTAGCAACCAGTCCTCATATGGATTTTCTGTCCATATTTGTTGGTATTAATGCAGTTTACATGTCTGCAGTCAGTGACTTGGACACTGAAGTCTTGGGTTTCTGCTTCTGTAACATGCCGTGACCTTTTAGGATAGTAATTTAATTTCGTGGTGGCTTAGTGTCCCATTGCAAACCTCTATACAAGTAGTTGTGATTATGGTTTAGTCTTTAAGTTCACTCTTCTGCAATTTAAATGCCCTTTAAAACTGAGACCTCTTGAAATTCTGGAATGTTATAAAGGCAGAGATGTGTGTGAGGATGAACTGCTAGCACAAGAAGACTAGAGCCATGTGAGGGCAAGAGAGTTTCTTTGCCCAGGAGGGGGGAGCACAGCACTACGACAGGTCACTCGGAAAGCTGAAATGTTTTCAGGAGTTGGCAAGACCTGGTCAGATGCTGCTGACCTGGTCAGGCCCTGCTGATAGTTGGCTTTATATGGGAGGACTAAATGACAATCAGAGGTCCCTCCCTAGCCACCCACCACTTCTGTGGTTCTACTACTATATATCTGATAGTGATACCAGTACTTTTCAATGGGAAAATAAAAGAGTTGTGTCTCTTAATGATGGGTTTGGTGCCAAAACATTACTCGGGTAAGGACGGTAGCTGTGCTACTGTATACTATACATATAGTATATAGTATATGTATAGTTTATCTATACTATATATACTATAATCTGCTTGTATCTTCATCTCAGAGGAGCTGTGCAATGAGAGGCAGTTGAGACTGTGTGATACAAGTTATAGCAGGAAGAAGTATTTTAGAGTAGTGGCAAATACTCATTTGATTTAAATACATTTTTAGGTTGAACTTATTTAATGTTCTTGAACAGTGGACCATGCTTTGGTCCAGATCTCTCACCCTCCTCAAAACCACAGTATACAGCTTAAGGGGTGTTTTCTGCAGCTCAGGCCTGATGGACACATCTGCCCTTGTTCTTTGTGCTGGATGCAGTTCTAACCCTGCTTCTGCCTGCTTTCAGTTGAATTCTCTGACATCTTTTTACAACTGCAAAACCTTTCTTCTATCTTGTTAATAGTTGTGTGTTTGCTGGTTACGCCTGCAGTTTTTTGCTTGCCAGCCTCCGGATTTTACATTCTGTTCCTGGAACAGCTAGAAAGTAGATTCTTGAAGTGAGATCCTTGAGGAGCTGGATATATCAGCTATCCCGCTGCCGTGCGTGGGTGATGCAGGCACTGGGCCTTCATTTCCTGCCTAACAGGAGATGTTAATGAAAAGACATCCTTTTCTTAATCCTTTTTTGTAACCTTTTAGCAGATGGGATCTGTCTTCCATCTCTGTTCAGGATCCCAAGTCTCATTGCTATTTATTGTTCCAGATCAGCTCTGCAGAATCCCTGCTCTGCAGAGGTGGGCTCTGGTTACTGGCTGTATGTCCAACATTCATTTGCAAAAAATGCAGCTGTTTTTATAATTTAAGAGAATTCAGGCTGTTTTCCTGTACTGTGTGTTTGGATACCAACATGTTGCCTACTGGGACATCTCTTGCTTACAAAGTACTACTCCCATTTTCTAGGGAGAAAGTCTGATTCCATTCAGATTAAGGGGAGCGTTAACCTCTTGTCTTCAGGGCAGAATGTTTCCCTTCCTCCTGAGCATGTGCTGCCCGCCTGGATAACAGCATCCGGGCGGTACCCAGGAGAAGTGGGGCCCAGGCCCTGCCGTGGGTCCGTGGCGGCGGCTGAGCAGGAACACAGCCGGCTCTGCCCACCGGCATTTATAATGAAGTGACATCAGGGCCCTGCCTGCGGAGGGGGGGACCCACAATGCAACACGCAGCAGACGTGGAGGCAGCTCCCCGGCCGCTGGCATCGCTGCTGCAGGCAGAGACCCTCCATTGTCAGCCCTGGGGGGAGGCAGCGGGGCCAGGCCCTGCATGGGGGTGTGGGGAGAGGCTCAGCGGTGGCGGGGCTGGCGCTAGGGGCCCGGGGGGGCTGTCACGGGGGGTGTCCTGCGCTGCGGGGGCTCGGGGAGGGCTGCCCTGACCCGCCGGGAGCAGGGGTGCGATGAGCGCTCAGGATGAGCAGTTCCAGGCAGCGGCCCCTGCGCCAGGGGCTCCCCGCGCCGATGACGGCATGACCTGGTGGTACAGGTGGCTCTGCAGGATGGCCGGGGTCGCCGGGGGCTTGTGTAAGTATCCCCGGCCCCGTGCGGCCCAGTGCAAGGGTCACGCTTGCGCCATGCGGCGGCCTTCTGGGGTCACGGGTTTGTGTCTGCTCCAGAGGGGACTCTGCTGTGTGGGGCAGAACAAAGAGCCCTGGGGTGGGCTTCTCTGGCACCCAGGGATGTGCTGCGTGCGTGCCGAGCCTGGCCCCGGCAGAAGGGGCGTCCCGGGGGTCCTGAGAACCCGCGGGTTTCTGTCTGGGCACGGCCCTCGGCGGGAGCAGCAGCTGAGCCCTGGCGCTCTGGGCAGATAAAGCTGACCAGGCACAGCAGGGGCAGGGCTTGGAGAGGGGCCATTGAATTCAGTTCATCCCATGTGGTTGTTGGGTGTTTGTATGTTCTTGCGACTTTCTTTCCTGTCCTGAATGTCGGAGCATGTTTCCTGCTACTCCTGCTGTAGATTGCTGATGGCCTGCCTGTGTTTGCTTTTTTGAAGGTGAATAATGGACTTGGTTTGTGTTGTGTGTTTTTAAGGGGTTTAATGTTGGACACAGAGAAGAAGGGAGACAGCAGACAGTGAAGTGAGTTGGCTGTGCTTGGAATTACCTGCTGAAAAAAACTTTCCCAGGGAAAGAATCTTTGCAACTTTGCCAGAGATCAGCCTGTCCTGTAGTGCTGTTTGCTGCGTTCTGTGGAGAGATTAATGGCTCTTAAAAGCAGGAGGGACTGTTATGACCACTTAGTCTGATCTCCTGCAGAGCACAGGATGGAGAATTTCTTCTGCTTCAGGTCTACAACTTCAAGAATGTTTCCCAGCCAGCACAGTCAGCCCTGATTTATTCCCTTGGCCGTGGAGTTTTGCCTGATCCCCCTTTTTCCCTGCCTCTGCCTCTTGCCTCAGGACTTGCCTGCACAAGTCCCAGACATTTTTGCAGTGGACCCCGTAGCCTGTGGTGGTGTTGGGCAGCCTTGTTCCAGCCCCTGCGCGAGGCTGGGGAAGCACACGCTGCTCTCGCTGTTTCATGTCTGAGGTGCTGAAATCCCGGAGGTGTGAAAGGATTTGGTAGGGCTGCTCTTGCGAGGCGGAACGCGCCGGCCCTGCCATGCCCTGCCTGGGGCCCGCACTCCCGGCCCCGGCTGGCGGCCAAGGGCCCAGCTGGGACATGTCTGGAGTGCAGGGCCCAGGGCGGGTTTAGTGCAAAGGCGTTTTCCCACGGCCTGGGGCTGCAGCCGCGGCCTCGGCGCTCTCCGGGTGTCTCTGGCCCATGCAGAGCTCAGGACGCGTGCGGATGGAGGATGCTGTTGGGTCGTGTTGGTGGCGTTGCCCGCTTGGTGCTAGAGCAGCACACAAGTGCCTTACAAGTGTAAGTCTTTGAAGACTTTTTTCTTGGTCTGCATGTTTCAAAGCAGCTGAATTATTCTTAGATTATTTTCCCAACCTTTTGTTCACGTCTCTGAGAACTCATGACTTGCTTTTAAAGGGAAGCTAAGAGCTTTGCGTGGTTAGGTGTCCTGGGTTCAGCTTTAGCAAGACATTGGTAGAGTCAAAGAAGAGCCAGGCTCTCTACAGGATTACTGATGATCTGGGCAGACAGACAGTTTGCACTTTAGCCCTGACAGTCTCCCTTCATGAGGTTTGTCAGGCACAGAACGAGGCAGCAGCATTTCCTCTTACAAGCAGGTAAATGGGGAGCTTTGGAAAGCAGCAACCCTCCAACCCCCTCTGCTAGTAATGGCTCTTTGCAAAACGCTCCTTGTTCAGCCTCACCTCGTTGAAGGTGGACAGTTTGGAAAAAGGGCGACTAATAAAACAGCAAGGCTGGAGTTTGCTGCTGTTTTTCAGAGCTTGCTATGAAAGAACAGAATCCATTTAGAAGGATTTTGAGCAACTGGATCATGGTCCTGCTCCAGGGCTGGATTATTTATGACAGAAGGAAAAATTCCCTGTAGAAAGGAAGAGAAACTTTGTTAGCACAGTTGAGGCTGGGAGATGTCTACCACATGCAAACACCTGCAGCACACAACTTGCTGAAGCCAGAAGGGTCCAAGGGCCAGAGCAGGAGCAAGACAAGGTTCAGGATCTGTTCTTGGCTCTTGCGCAGGCTGGCTTGGAGACCTTGGCCAAGTCCCTTGTGTTCCTGTTTGTAATAGGACAAGGAGAGTCTGTGGCTTTTGTGAAATGCTCTAGGAGCAAAAATAGGATTGTGATGAGGACAGTGACCAGCTGCTTGAAATGAATAGAGCCTTTGTGTGTGTGGGGGTAGCGTTCTTCTTTCTCCATTTTCGCTCCCAGTTATCTGTGCTTCCTCAGGGATTTGAGATGGGTCAGCAGTTGAACAAATGGCAGAACTGTCTGCCTCCTGTAGCTTACGTGCCATTGAGTGTTATCTGGATTTTAAATCAATGTGAGGCTTTGTCTCTGTCTTGGCAGCTCCATCCCCTTTTGGCTACTGAGGCAGGAGCCAACCCTGTCCTGGTAGGACAAGGATGTGCGAGGCTGCTGCAGGACTCGCTGCTCTGCAGAAAAGCCCTAAGGTCACCAAACTGTTACCAGTGGCTGTTGGCCACTGTTTAAAAATACCTTTGTTTGGTTGCTTCCTAAAACCAGGAGATCACTTACCTGTGGGGTGACCTTAGATCACTCCTGTCACAGCCCTGCGGTTCTGTTTTCCAGTCTGATAAATAAGGAACTTATTTATGTTAAGGGAACTTTGAGGATTCAGCAGTGACTGCTGAAAAGAAACCTTGCAAACTTGTGCCAGGCTTTTGAGGGACAGGACTGCCCATAGCAGCTCTGTCCACAGCAGCTCTGCTCAGGGATCCCCTTAGCAAAACAGGAACAGCCATCTGAAATACCCAAACCCAGGCTGGTCTCATTCCTTAGATGGCCTCTGCTGTTCTTCATTGTGTTGCTGATGGTCTGCAAGCAGCATTTAAGGGTTTTGGAATGTAGCTGGGGTTGTGCAAGGTGGTCACTGTGGCCCCAGTCATGTGCTGCTGCCTCCTGCCCAGGCTGGGTTCCCAGTGAGCAGCAGGACCTGCTGTTGTCAGAGCAGGGAACAGGCATATCGGGTGCTGGGGATGCTCTGCAAGTTTCATGAGGCAGGAAGGAACAAGCAGCCTTGGCACAGGCCCTGCTGCCTCATTCCTCAACTTGCATGACAGAGCCAGGAGTGTGGGGGATACTTTGGGCTCTGCTTTATCCGCTCCCATTTATATTAGTGGACACAAACTTGGCTCTTTTCTGCCCATCTCTAGCACAGCACTGGCAGCGTGTGGCAGAGGCTGGGTTCACCTCTGCTTTATTTACTGTCTTTGTGCCTTGGTGCTGCAAGTCATGTTTTTGCTGAACTTCCCCTGTGCTGCTTGGAGATGGGTGCTTGCTGGGACCTCTTTGTTCTTCCCAGGACAAAGCAGTAATTCCTCAGCAAATAAAACCCAGGGTGCTGTGTATGTGACTCCATGCAACAGCAAGTGCTCTGTTCTCCGCAAGTGAAGTTGTGCAAGTGTTGTGCTAAGAGATCCAGCACTTGAAGCAAAAGGATACCTGGCTGGAGGAGCCAGGATGAAAACCTCTCCCCTGCATCCTGGGCTCCTGTTCAGACCATCAGACTTTCCCAAGAGGCCTTCTGTGCTGGTCTGTACAGTGCCTGGAGGTGCTGGCCAAGGCAAGGGCTCTTGTGAGCAGTGCCTGCTTTGCAAAATATGCCCAGATACAGGAGAGCAGCATCACGCTGGTGTGGTTGCAAGGTCTGGTGTGGGCAGAGCTGGGAGGAGCAGCCAGCCCTGCCTGCTGGGTCTGGCCTCGCTGCCCCTGTGGGCACACAGGGTTGGTCTTTATAGTTACTGAAACCGCTTTGCTTTCCAGCCTGTGCCTTCGCTGGTCTCTGGAACTGTGTCACCATCAACCCCCTGAACATCGCGGCTGGCGTGTGCATGATGTGAGCAGAGTTGCTTTTTTCTTTTCCACTGGGAAGGAGGTTGGTTCGTTAATGGAGCAAGGGGCAGAGCTGTCTGCTGGGGCAGTGGACAGGAGTTTTGTTCTTTCTTTACCCCTTTTTAGGTAAACACTGGGATATCCTTATCCAAAGTATGTCTGGGGTTCAAGGGTTTGGGAATTATCAAAGTGTGGGGAGGGCGCAGAGCGGTCCAGCCCTGCCATTCCCTTCTGCCAGCAGCTGCTGGTCTCTGGGGGTGGGGACACTGCTGACACTCCTCTGGGCCATGTGGGCAGGATTAACTCTGGTTTGCTCTGTCTGGAGGCTCAACGCCTTCGTCCTGTTCCTGTGTGAAGCCCCCTTTTGCTGCCAGTTTATCGAGTTTGCGAACACCGTCTCTGCAAGGGCAGACAAGCTGCGACCATGGCAGAAAGCTGCTTTCTACTGCGGGTGAGGATGCTCCTGGGGTGCGTTGTGGTGCTGAAGTCATCCCGGGAGCTGCGTTGGGATGCATATGGGACGCCAGAATGCATGAGCATCCCTACATCCTGCGGGGCGCGGAGCCTGGCTTTGAGGGCTGCTCTGTCTTGCAGGATGGCTGTGTTCCCTGTCATGCTCAGCCTGACGCTCACCACGCTCTTTGGAAATGCCATTGCATTTGCCACCGGGGTGCTTTATGGCCTGTCGGCGCTCGGCAAGAAGTAAGAGAGCACTGTCTGCTTGTGGAGGGGAGGGGAAGGTGGACCTCCAGCCCTCACCCCATCTGCCTTGCTAAGGCTATGCTTTCCTCTTATAATAACCATGCTTTCAGGTGTAAATGGTGCCAGAGAACATTTCCCTGCCATCATCTCTTAAGGCCTGGGGAGGAAGGTCCTAGGGTTTGCTGGAGCTCTGAGCTTTTCCTTGGAAGCTCAGTCTGGGTTGCCCTGTGGGTCCCAACTGTCTTTATGCAGCGGTTCAGCAGATGGGCCCAG
Source organism: Pezoporus flaviventris (assembly GCF_033815535.1). Classification (NCBI taxonomy): domain Eukaryota; kingdom Metazoa; phylum Chordata; class Aves; order Psittaciformes; family Psittacidae; genus Pezoporus; species Pezoporus flaviventris. The sequence goes on from NW_026892645.1 coordinate 381,281, forward strand.
CTCTGGGGGCAGCGACACACTTTGGTAGGGTTGGAGAGGGCCGGCAAGTCTCATTTCACTCCCAGCATCCCTCAGCACAGTGAGACCCAGGCCCCAGTTTTGAGACCTGTCTGCTGGGTCCTGTACCCACCATGGTGGGCACCTGGAGCCCAGAGACCCACTGTTCCTTCTCTCTGCAGGGGGGATGCTATTTCCTACGCTCGGATCCACCAGCAGCAGAAGCAGATGGATGAAGAGAAGCTCACAGAGGCCCTGGAGGGACAGGGTCTCTGAAACACGCAAGCTCAGGGTAATCTCTCCTGGACACTGAGATGGTGAAGCTGTGCAAATCTACTGCCCTTCCCTCTGCCCACTCCCCTCTCTGCTACACAACGATTTTCCTGGACACTGCAGCGACTGGAAATCTCAGGGGCTGGGACAGGCTGTGCCCTGTTCTCACACCAACATCCAGACTTCAGTGTGTTGGCCCCTTTCTCCTCCTCAGCCAGATATCTCACAGTTCCCTATTCTTTAAGTTTTTGTGGTTTGTTGTTTGTCTTGTGGGGTGGTGGTAGTGGTGTTTCTTCTTTTCTGCAGAGGTGCTGGCTTTTGAGTGCTGTTACCAGCCTGAACAGGTAGCCTTTCTTTGGAGTGATGCCTACAAGCAAGGATGCCTACAAGTTCCTTTTGGAGCTGCTCTCTGCATGGGGTGAGGAGGGACAGAGCTGACATACCAACTCCTTGCCTGCACTGGTCTCATGGGAGTCAGGGAGCTGCTGGCTTCACGATGGGGGTGTCCTGCGTTGCACGTTACATGTTTATGTTAACACTCCCTGGTGTGGTCCTTCCCAGGTATAACACATGAACCCAGGGTTTGGCGATGCACAGTGATGCTTAAGCTTGGTCTTCTTCTATTGAGTATGGTCCAGTTAGGGCAGGCATGGGAAAGGACTTTCAGCAAAAAAACATGCAAAGACCAGAACCATCCCTGCAGAGGAGTTGCCAGAGTTGCTGGGGCAGATCCTGGTACCTACAAAGCACAGTCCCTGCTTCCTCTGCGTAGAGCTGGAGACACTGCAATTTACTTGAATTACAACTTTTAATAACTTTGTCTTAATAAGGGTGCTTTTCTTAAGCTTCACTCTTTTCCTAGGGAAGAAGGTGAATAAGGTTTGCTTTACCTCAGCTGGGAAAGGGTATGATTGCTTGAGCCAAGAGGGGTTTTTTGTTGGTGTTAAGGAGCAACCTTCTCTTGTGAGCCTGGAACTCTGCTCCATTATCTCTCACTCTCTTCTCCTGCTCCTGTGACCCATCCTTCCCCACAAGGGACCTGCTTTTTGCTTATATTTGATGTTGTCTTTGCTTTGGGTTCATATTCTTTCTGTATCAATTGTGCTGGTTTTGTGTGGGAAGGTAGCATACCCTTCCTTTGCAAATACAAAGTCTGCACCATTATCAGTTTAGATAGCTGGGATGTCTTGCTTCTTTATTCCAGGTCTATCAGTGCTTTTCACATCCTGTTTTCTGTTTGCTTTGTAACATGCAGAACAAAACTGCTCACAAAGCTCAGATCCCCCTCTTCTTGTTATGGTTTCTTCTGTGGAGGTTAATTTTTTTTTTTCACATGATTACTTTTTGTTGTCATTAGGAAAAGGGGGAATAATTTAGTTCTGTTTATTTAAGTATTTTGCTGAGAGTCATTCTCTTTGGACATGGGAGGAAGGAGTGCTCCGTTTCCTGTCCTTTAAAGGACTGTCTCATCCCACTGGGGGGGTCTCTGAACCCTGAGCCCTTGCTGCTGTGGCTGGGATGCTGTAACTGTAGAATCCTATTTCAGCCTTCAGAGCATTTCTCAGATTTCTGAAAAGTGTGTTGTCTTTTGACCCCTTTTGTTTTCTTCTGGGCCACTGGCTTGGCAAAGTTTGCTTTCCCGCTCTCCTGGGAGAGAGAAGGGAGGAACACTGGGCTGTAACTGCTGGGCTGGAGGTTGGTAATTGCTTGGCAGCCGTGGCAGGTAGCAGCTATGGTGAGCAGTGGCGGTGGGGACTGCAGCCTGTTCTTCATCCTCTGCCCTGGGAGCAGAGCTCCTGCTGCCACCAACACTCTGTGGTCCCATTTGAATCCCTGGGGTACCAGTGTGGTTGTGCTGGAAATGTGTGGAAATGCTATTGGAGGCTGACTGCTGTCTGTCAGATGGGTCTGTCCACCAACCACTCTGCAGCTTCGGAGCGGTATTGTGTTGAAAAGTATCCATATTACATGTCCTTCCTCTGGGTATGGTGTGTGTTCACATCAGGGGAACACCACCACATCCCTGGCAGGGCCTGGAGAGGTGGCTGTGTATGGAAGTAGCCTGTGCATTGCAGCAGGAACAAAGCGGTCCCTGAAGATTGCCGGGCTAAGCTGCCAGCTAATGATAGCCCTTGTTTCTTCCTTGGAGTTCAGGGAGGTGTGAGGATTTACACCAGTCAGGAACATGGCTTGCGTTTATTTACACACATGGGCGCCTGCAGCTGGATGCTGGGTAACCAGCTTGTGCTAAGCCCCTTTCCCCCCGGCCTCTGAACCATAGTTGCTCTGGCACCAGCTTGTCTGGGATGCAGAGTAGGCACCGTTAGCGCAGATGCAGCTTGTTTCAATGAAAGCTGTGCCATTTCAGAGCCCCATGTTCTGGGCTGATCCCTGCTGCTGCACGCAACACACGGGCCACTGTTAGGGAGCACAGCCTCCCACCTGGGTCATGCTGCCTGCAGCAATGGGGTGCTGCAGGGGGAATACATGGCAGCCCGTGGGGTACCTTAGTGGTAACAGCCTTTCTGCTCTTGGAGCTCTTTTCCATGTACAGAACCTTTACTGGCTGGTTTGAGTGCTGAGTCCTGCATAGCAAACAAGACATCTGCTGTTATTTCAGGGGGGTTTGGGGACTTAAGTAGTGCTTAGTAGAGGAATGTTGCATACTGATGCACGTAGCTACGAGCATGTCTTTGGTAGTAACTGCTTTGTGAGTAGTTCCACAGTAGCTTTAGTGACAGGAGGTGAAAAGCAAAGCAGAGGTGATAGAGAAACATTTGCAGCCTGGTCTCCATCTGCGGTGATGAACAACAGAGCTTGTAGGACCCTCGCTGGCTTCATCTGATTGTCCTCATGCCGCAGACCAGTAGCAGTCCCTGTTGCAGGCAGGTGCTGCTCCAGGTCGCTTGGAGGGCTCGTGAGAAGAGTTGTTGTGACAGTGGATGGTCTGACCTCTGTGTGGACAAGACATTTTTTGTGGAGATAGAAGGGACCTTTAGAGTAGTAGCATCACAGTAGTTATATGCCTATTCACAGTGCATGGTGGTTATTAATTTTGTTTAGAGACACCATTGGTGTGCTTGGAGCTGTGTAAGGATAAATGAAGTTAAAAGCCTGCTCTAGAGATAGATTTTACAGGTTCAACCCAATCCCTGCTGATGGCATCCAGGCTAGTGGGCTCTATGGAAGAGGTTCTGCTTGCCAGGTCTTGGAAGGGCCTCTGGGGTATGATGGGGCAGAAGTTTTGTTACTTGAGAACTCAAGAGCGGGTGATGCATTGACCGTAGTGAGTTGTTGATACCAAGTGTGGAAAGACACTGGCAGCACATGTGCACTTGGCAACGGACTGTTACACCGTTCACCGTGAGCTGTGCACTTCTTACCCAGGTAAGAGCTGCAACTCTTCCATGTCCCATTCAGTCATGAAGTTGACAGCACTCGTGCATGTTAACTCCGCTATTTCCTGGGGCTGTCTGTTGGGCCTGAAGAGTAGAAGCTCACCTTCTGCTGTGTGCCAGGACCTCACTGCTCTGGGCAGGAGCTGATTTTGTAACACCAATTGATTCTCTGTGTGTGCAGTGAATAAAAAGACCATTCTACCTCTGGAAAGAGCCACTGTGATTTCTCAGACTATAAAAACTGTAGCAAAACTGCTCAGACTTTCTATACTGAAGAAAGGAGTCACTCAGAAAATACTTCTCCAATGAGGTTCTCACAGAACATGAAGAGTCCAACCTCATTTCATATTTGGGCACTCCCTCCTTAGGCCAAGCCCTGGGAAGCTCAGTTTATCTTTGTCATTTTTTTAACTTAGGAAAAAAAACCCATCCACTGTCTTCAGGGAAGGGTTTCATTGGAGTGAAGATATCAAGACCTAGTCCATAGCCATGTGAGTAAGAGAACACTTTAGCACAGGGCTACCATAGATCCTGATCTTCAGAGGGTCAGTGGAAAGCAGAGGCTCTTCAGACCTCTCATAATCAGACCATGCTTAGAAACATCATATTCCAGCCAGGACTGAACTTTCTGGAAATGGGTCTCAGCAGCAAAGGTTGGGTCTAATGCTGAATTTTCTTTGTGGGTTTGATTTTGGCCCATCTGTTCCTCTCTCCTAGGCTGCTTTAAATCAATGCTCTGATGAAGCATATCTTCAGGGATTTCTCTCATCTCCTGCTGTAGGGCTTCTAAATAGTAGCTAGCATATCTTGAGATCTGGTTCAAATCCATGCTGTTACCCTGTGCTTCCTTGTCACAGTGGGCTGAATGTTCTGGGAATGAGAGGACACAAGCATCTCCACCAACTCTCAGGGTGCCAAGTGCATTTTAGGAGGTTGAGCAAATGCTTGGGCAAATCACCTCCCAGTTCAGCCTCTGTTGTTCTGCCCTTTTGGGAGAAGTTGTATGTGATACTCAGCAAGGCCATTTGTTCCTTCCATAACCACCTACTGCAGCTGTGTTTTACCTGGGGTTAGGCTCTAAATAAATTATAATGTCCTTAGTCCTGCAGGACACACAGGAAAAAGGGATAAGACAATTTGCTACTATGCAGTTGAAATCTTAAAATGAGGTGGAGGCTTCACACACAACTGTGATGGGAGGCACATCCACCTTTCTTTATGGATGAGTAAAACCCTGTGGTGGGAAGCACCCACCCCAGTACAAAGTATTGTCAGAACCCACCATGTCTTTCCTACAGTGAATCACTTGCACTACAGCTGAATGTGTGTCTGTTCCTGTTCTTTGTTTTTGTCTTGGATCTTCTTTGTGAACTGTATTCGGTCTTGTTTTTTAGGCTTCTAGTATAATGCGTGTTTTTAGAGCAATAAAATGTGGCAGCTTTTAATACAAAATATCTGGCTCTGCCTCTTTCACAGTCCTTAAGTACGAGAGACTCATCTGGGAAGCTGCAGGCTGTTGTGGTTCCCTTGTCACAGTCCTCATCTGCCTCTCCCATCCCACCCGCCTGCAGCTCCCTTCTTTGCAAATCAAGGCAACATCTCACAGTTGGAGGCAAAACCGTTTTATTCTTGCAACTACATGATGAAGTTTTGCCAGAACAGCTACAGCTGCTGTGTTCCATCCAAACCCTCGGGCTCTCAAGCTGCTTTGGTGGCTGCTGCACGAAGCACTTATGTGTTTTTTTGTCTGCAGCACACGTTTGATTTTCCAGGACATCTTTTCTCTCTAGCCTGGTGCTGGTTACCTGGTCCCATGCCTTGGGTTGACCTGTTGCCCAGAGCACAACAGGTAGTGTTGAATAATAGGAAGAGAAGGTAAAGTTCCAGCTGGCAACTTCTACATCCAAAGCGAGATGATCATTGCTGCCCATTCCTCTCCTATTGCCTTCACAGAGAACTCCAGCCTCTACCTCCGTCAGTGTAATAGTTTTCTTTGTTGCCCTTGAGCATGTGGACTGGACTGGTAGCCTGGCACAGTTGGCACATGGCAGCTCCTACCTCATGAATGACCTCCGGCCAGTCCTGAAGAAGGCCTCGATCTGTTCCAGGGACCTGCCTTTGGTTTCTGGAATGCAGCAGCCTGTGAATAGGATGTTCCCGGCACAGATGACAGCGAAGAACAGGAACGGCACCTCGAGACCAAAGGTGTTCTAGAAGGTGTGACAGAAGATGTGGGCTGATGCATAAGGTGCCAGGAGGGGCTGCAGAACCCCCTCTCAAGGCAATACCCACCACGGCCAGGAGGAAGGACTGGGTCAGGGCAAAGGCTGTCAACCAGCTCACGACGACACAGAGGCCCGAGGCCACCCCACGGGCTTTCAGAGGGAGGATCTCCGACATGAGCAGCCAAGTAATGGGGCCCCAGCCCATGGCATAACCTGCAGGGAGGAGGGGTAAAGGGAGGCTGTTGAAGTTTTGAAGCCTGCTGAGGAGTGCAGAAGAGCCTTGTGCAATCCTGCCCTGGGCCCCACTATCTTTATTCCTGCCCATTCATGCTCTGTCAGCCCTCAGAGTGACTTCAGATGCTGTCTCTCTTGGTCTTCCAGGGATAACTGCCTCCCTTCCACCTCCAAGCCCAATCTCTTTGCTCCATATCACCCTGACTGGGTAAGAAGAGTCCCGCCAGCCTGGTACTCAGCCCTGTGCTGTGGGTCCTAGGCTCTCTCGCTCTCTGTACCTACCCATTATGAAGAACATGGTTGCCAGAAGGGGGATGAGGGTGATATAGTTTGTCGGCTCAGCAAAAGGGTTGGCGGAGCTCACCAAGGTCTTGTTGGCAATAGTGCCATTCTGAGAAGCTGGCACAAAGTGGATGTAGAGCCCCATGGTCAGGTTTGAGACCAACATGACACCAGCTGTGGAGAGATGCAACAGCACAGTGGGACTGATGGGTGAGTGATCCTCTCTATGCCAATGACTGATCTGGGAACGCCTGAGCTGAGTCACCACCAAAGGAAAGAGACCTCCTCACTCCCTGCCCCAGTTCTGTATGGCTGAGCATAGGAGGAGTTTCCACTCCTGCATGTTTTCAGAGCTCCCGCAAGTCCTTCAATAAGAGCTTCTCTTGCACAACAGTACACGAGATGTACCTGATACAAAAAGAAGAATCTTCCGCCCAGCTTTATCCATTGACACAGCAGCGATCGCCACCGAGAACAGACGTACCAAGCCAACAAGAGCTGCATCGTACTCTGGTTTCTGCAATGGCAAAAGTAGTGGGGAAGCTGAGGTGGGGGAGCTGGGGAACGAGCAGGTTCCTACATGTGTTGTCTTGACTCTGGCTGATGACTTTGTCAAAGCTGTTCTCCTAAAGTAAGAGACCAGAAAATCTGAAACTCAGAGAAGAGTGGGGAAACAGTGGGTCTAGTCCTGCTCCACAGCCTCATGCATCCTCACTGGCTATTGCTGCTAACCAAGTGCTTTAAAAAGTGCTCCAAAGTTGGGGTTGTGGGGCTGCAGGGGACTTGGAGCTTTGGGCAGCTGGTGCTGAGCTCAATGCAATGGGAGCACAAGCCCAACCCCAGGGCTCACCAGAATGACAGAAGTTTTCTTGAATATTGACTGCAGGTACACAAGGATGCAAGTGACACCTGAGAGCTGCTGCAGGAACCTCATCCCCCCTGCGATCAGGATGGGCTTGTAAAGGAAGGGGTCCTTGATCTCAGCACAGGAAACACGCTGTCTCTGGAAGGGACAAAGCCAGGAAATCAAAGTGTGACTCCCTCTGAGCACCACTGTGGCTCCCAGAAGATGGCTCAGGACTTGCTTAAAGGAGGTTGGATTGTGTGGCTTCCAGGTAACACCCCCCCCCCGCCATGCTGGAGGTGAACATCCTCACCTGCTTCCTCACGCTGTCCTTGATTTGCTCATACTCCTGTATGTAGTCCGTGTCCTTCCCCCGCAGCCAGCACAGTGACACCAATGCCTCATCCTTCTTTCCCTGGGAGAGCAGGAACCGGGGCGAGTTGGGCATGAAGCAGAGCAGGATGCTCATCACAAGCACAGGCACCTCCCCAGCGACAGCCAGTGAGCGCCAGTCCAGCACCAGCCCTGCCGGAGCAGCACAGTCAGGAGCAGAAGGCACATTGGGAAGGGTGTCCTGGTGCCTCCACGTAGGCAATACCACAATTTAAATTTAATAAATCCAGCAGGGGAAAAAATTGAGTTATTGCACATATTTTTCTCCTAGAAAAGAAGCATTTTCAGCTGACAATACAGGGAAATTCCAGCAAGCTCCCCAGATCTTAGAGTATCCAGCAAGATCCTGCAGCAACCAGGGCATATGCTCACAGGAGGTACACACACAGTTCATTGCATGCTGCTTTTCAGCACTGGCAAAACCTTGGCAGGACCTGGGTCTGTAGGTGTGGTAATGGCCATGATCCATGCAGGTTATGGGTTTGTCCCTCTGGGTGTACACACACACACACACACACACACACACACACACACAAGTGAAAGTCACACAGGGGTGATCCTGTCCAGGCCCCCTTTGCACACCTGGGCTGGTGGCTGTGAGGGAAAGGAATTAATCAACTTGCTGACAAAGTTTAAAATAAAATCCCCTTCCCCAAGGTCCCACGGAGGGTTTCCTGCCCTCTGAACACTGAGATACTTGCCCAGCGCATACAGGAAGAGGGAGCCCAGCACTGCCATCATCTGAGGACAAGCGCCCAGCGTGCCTCTGACCCCGGGATGGGAGATCTCCGAGATGTACACCTGGAGCAGGACAACACCTGCTTAACAGAGCTCCAAAACATGGCTGTTGCCACCAAAACCTGAACTCTGTCACCTCGCAGTGGTCCACTACAGCCAAGGGAAACCCAAATTGCTGGGAAACTGTCCTCTAGGGGTGGGAACCTGACTGGTTCAGCACCAGGAGCCTTGCAGGCGCCTCCAGTTCCCTCCCTCTCCCAGCACGGGGGAAGTGCTCCAGCAGCGCGCAGCGCGCTCAGACTCCCATTACTGGAAAGTCGTGCCACAGGGTTGCTCAATGCTCGCCTTCCCCTCTGCTTGGGACATGAGCTCAACGTTTGGTAAATGCTGAGGGAACCACTGCTGGGAGGAACAGGGCAGGGCTGAGGACTTGCCTTCCCTTTTCTGAAGGCAAGAAAGTCCATCGCCCTGGGACTTTCCAGCGCATCTTCCCCAGCCCCAGTCACCAGCCACAACGCTGGAGCTCTGCTCATGCCTTCAGAAAGCAAAGGGATGTCCCGGGCTCAGCTACAGCCCCATCTCCTGCCGCGCAACCCCCCGGCAAGCTCCCTCCAGTGGCACGTTACCGGGATGGAGGCGGACGTCACGCCGCCAGCATAGCCTGTGAGCACGCGGCCCAGCAGCAGCAGCCCGGTTCCCTGGGCACCGGCCATCAGCGCGTATCCCACGGCGGAGGGCAGTGCCGAGAACATGATGCTCAGTTTGCGGCCCAGGCGGTCGTTGAGGAGCATGGTGCTGAGCCCCCCTGCCGCCGCCCCCAGCATGAACACTGACTGCGGGGGACACAGAGAGGGTGCCCGGTTGGTCTGGGCTCCCCCGGCTCTGCCTCCCTCTGCAGCAGGGACAACCCCGCTCCTTACCCCGAACCAGGACGCTGTGTTCTGGTCCAGCCTCAGCGCGGGGCTGGGGTGAGCCTCCAGGGCAGGGATCACGGGTGAGGGGTAAACCAGGGCAAAGCCGAAGCTGAAGTTCCCCAGAACAGCGGCAAATACAGCCAGGTAGAGACGCCTGTTGTGGAGGCTCCTGAGGGAGGGACAGAGCAGGAAGGAAGGGTGCCCTTATCGCACCCAGCAGAAAGTTTAACTCTGTCTTGCAGCTTCCCCAGCCTTGGCCGAGACTCTCGTGACACCCATGTGGTTTCCTGGGAAATGGCCCCACAGCACCAGGCTGAGGGTTTCTCCGAGTGGAGCATCAGCTGCTGCTGCCGTGTGGTGGGGAGCAAGAGCCCATACCCTGGGCACTGCCAATGTTCTCCTCTGCACCAGGCAGCTTTCAGAGAGTTCAACAGACCGAGAAAAGCAGAAGCTGGAGCCAAGCAGCAGCCGGCTCATCCCAGTGCAGCAGGGAGGGAGTTCTTTCCAAGACCCCCATCGGGAACATGAATCCCCATGAGAGTCGGAGGGCCCAAAAGCACCCACAACTGCAGCTCTCCCAGGCAGGCTCATCCAGCACTGCACACCCTAGGCAGAATGAGACCCCTCTCAAGGCAACTCATCAATAACAGCAGCATGAAGCAGCTTTTCCACCAGCTGCCCCCAGCCCAGTGCTCTGGGGATGGGAGGCACAGCCCACCCCGCAGGCAGCCCCGCGGCCCAGCCTGGCCCTTACTGCAGGTATTCCCTGTCGATTCTCTTGCCAGCGTTCTCGGGAAAGGTCCAGTATGAGGAGCCCGTCCTTTGGATGAGGGGCTCGCGTGCGCTCGGCTCCATGGCAGTGCCGTGTCCGGTGCCTGTCACCGTGTGGGTGCTCGGGGCTGCGGGTGGGGAGGAAGAAGCAGCAGTAGGCGCCAGGGGAAAGGCGGCGTTGCCTCGTCACAGAAATCTGTGCCTCGTGGGCTCGCACCCGGCTGCTGCTGGGGAGGAAACCGGGGGGGCCGGAACCCCGCTCGGCAGCGAGCCATGGGAGAGTGATGGTGCCCTGCAGCCTGCACCTTGCTCCCAGGCAGCTCCTGTTCCTCCCAGCTCACATCAACGCAAATGCCCATTGCTGCAGTGGCACTTACAGGGACAATCCTCGCAGGACCATTTCCTTTTCTGAGGCCACTTCTCTCCCCTAGGGGAATTATTAGCAGTTAGACTGGCCAAACACTGCTGCTTTTTACAGGGGTAAATTGTATCTGTCTGAGCCTGGGGGAAGGTTTTCAACACAGACCAGAAATGAGGAAATGGAAGGAGAGGAAATGAGAGGGAGGTGAACATGGAGGGAGCAGGTGAGGGGGATGAAGAGTGCTGATGAGGATGGAAAAGGGGAGGGTGGCACCTCTGCTGGCAGACCTGGGCTGCCCACCAGTGCCTTGGCCCCCTCACCCTAATTCCCCAACCCTGTAGGGCTCTGCAGGCAGCTTTGTGCTGGGGCCTCTCCAGGTCCCAGGGGGCTGCAAGGTCCAAACTCATCCTGTAGGAAAGGGGAATGCACCTACTGGGGTTGCATTTTAATTAGCAAAAAGTGGCTTTCCCTAAACTACTGTAGTGCTCCTCTTACTTCCATCATTCATCTTAGTCCCTGGTGCTTTTGGGACCATGTGGAGGGTTTCTGTACCCCCAGCCTGCATGGGACTCCCAGTGATGCTTTGGTGTCAGCCAGGATCTCTTCCCTCCAAGCAATCTGGTTCCCCTTCTGCAATCACCAAGTGCTACAATTAGTGTCTGATCGATGGTGGGGATTTACTGCTGACGCAGGCGCTTGGGACTGTGATTTCAGTGCAAGGAGCCCAAAACCAGAGTGGTGCAGCAGGGGGTGTGGGGGGTGGAGGGCTGCAGGATGGAGCTGCTGGGGCTGCTCTGGCTGATAAAAGGCTGCAGGTGCTGCATGATGGTGCTTACTGGGGAATGTGGTTTCTGGAGCTGTGGCTGCTGCAAGGTAAGGGTTGCTCTCCTTTTCCTTTCTGACCCTTGTTTTTGCTGTAAGTATCTCTAGCAAGGAGGAAGTTCTGGGCTTGCCATTTTGTTATTTCTGGCCTTTTCCATTGTGGAACTGCTTGGCTGCTGATTTTTGGGACTCTGGTGGGGCTGAGGGTGCTGCCCCGTGCAGGGTCAGGCCAGCTCTGGGCTCATGTTTCTTGCAGAGGTTTGTGAGTCTGTCCTAGGGGCGAATTGCTTAGAGTAAAGGTGTGAAACCTGAACTCAGCTTCGGGCTGAGTTGAAGAAAGGCTTCTGGGTATGTTGTTCTGTCGTCTGTGTATCCTATGGATGTTCACCTCTCCCTAAGATAAGGGCTGGGAGCTTCCTGGTTGCAGAGGCAAAATCTGCAGCACGGAGCAATGATGTGCCCTGATGGGGTGGGGGGGGATCGGCGGCGTGGGGTGCTGACCTGCCTGTGCAGGCTGGGGACGTGGGCAGGGAGAGGACAGCTCAGAGCAGACGACTTTGAAACGGCTATCTGCATGCAACAACAGGGTCGGAGCCCCGAGTGCCGCCTCCTGCCCCAAAGGGGCTATTGCCTGTGTCTGATTTAATTCTCATGCTTCAAAGCAGCTATTTACTGACGAGTCAAGCCTGTAAATGTGCGTTGGCTGTTTTTGCTGTGCTTACGTGATAGTTTAATCACCAAGATTCTTCCCTACGTAGCCCTGTTTGTGGGAGGCTTTTGGGAGAGAGCAGGGAGATATCACTAAGGGTGCCTGTGGCTGCTGCGTTCCCTCTTGCTGACCTCATGGAAGGGTGTGCATCTGTCCCAAACCTGAAGTCCCTTGGACATGAGGCAGAGATGAGCGCTCAACCCAAACTCCCCCCCCCCATTATATCTGGGGGAAAAAGTGTGTTGGAGAGGAGGGCTGAGCCAGACCTCCCTGGGTCGCGGAGGTTATCTGGTTTCTGTGTAGATTTGTCCGTTACTTGCAGCAGGAAATTACTTTGTGTCTTGACAAGCCTCCAAGCACCTGTAATGTGGGAAGCACAGGGGAGCCAGCCCTGTGGCTGAGCTCCTGGGCAGGCCCTTCCCTGTGTGCAGGGGACAGTGTCCCCTGGAGGGAAGGGGGGGACCTCAAGAGCGGGGTCCCTGAGGTCACACATTCCAGCACTCGCTTTTGGCATGCACATCCTCTCTGTGCCCTCTGTGGTTTCTTTCTAGTGCAGTCTCAGTAAGGAATAAAGCATCCACCAACCTGTCCCTGCTCTATATCTCCCTGGGGACTCTCTTTACTTGCTGTAGGTCCTACCAAAATACACAAAGGCTGGGTAAGGTGAAAGAAGACTCCACACCAGCAGGGTCTCTGGTGGGCTGTGCTTGGCCATAGGCACAAGGAAGAGGCTCCTGCCCCATTCCCCACCTCTGCAGCAAGTGGCAGGGCTCTAGGCCCTTGAGAGGGAGCCAGAAGGAATGAGGTTGCTTGCTTTGGGAAAACAACAAACCAACCTGTGGCCGACTAAAGGGCAGTCTGGTTTTGCTGAGAGCTGTTGGCTGCCTCAGCCAGAGTGATGCATTGCTCCAGCTCAATAGGACCTTCCTCCCTCTCTGACAGCTGTGCGGTAGATCATGAACATATGCAAAGAAATAAACATGAACATATGCAAAGAAATAAACTGCATCAAAGCTGCTTGGCAACTTAACTAAATTCATAAATAAATCTCTGTTCCTCTTGTGAGCGAGAAATCAGTCATTCCTCAAGGTGATTTGTCTCTATTGCTCATCTGACCACATCCTTTCATACATCTTCCCTGTAAGTCTGAACTGGTGATTGCTGGGTCAAGATGCAATGATGTTCAGGGCCTGTGTTGGGCTCAGGGCAGCCCCACAGCTGGTTTGCCCTTGTCTGGGGCAGTTGCATCACCCATGTCCTGCATCGCTGCAGCACAGTGGGCATTTTTGTGGGTGCTGGCTTATGGGTGGCTTTGGGGAGCGTGTGGTCCTTGCGGGGAGCACTGGGGCCGTGCAGAGGTGAGGTGGGGAACCATCCCCATGCAGAATGTGGGTGAACAGCATGTGCTGGGTTTCCAGAGCTGTGTGTGTGGAGTCTGGTGGCTGCAGGGTGCTGGGGCACGTGCAGGGAGGGTGAGTGATTGGTGCAGCTGGCACCAGTGTGGGGGCACCCCCACAGCTCTGTGAAATGGGCCCTCGCACCCCAGCCTCAGGTGGGCAGCAGCACCCACAGTCCAGCTCAGCTTCCCCAGCCAGGCAGAAGTTGGCTCTTCCCTGCTGTATCCCTTGCCCTGCTCCGCCCCCCCCCCCCCCCCCCCCCCAGGAGAACATCACCACCTTTTCAGGCTGCCATCTGTTTATTTTGTTGGACTTGGAACTTGCTGAAACGTCTTGTGATGGATGAAGGGACGCAGAGCAGAAGAACAGAGCCTGGCAGGCTGCATGGTGAGTGGAAAATAGGTTTTTTTGGACTTTCTGGAGTTTGAAGGCCTGATGATGGATATGCACGTGAGAGATGGTAATGGCTTTGTAAGTACCAAAACACAGAGCAAAAGAATAACTGCCTAACAGACTGAGAAATGTATGTCGGACAGGATCCGCTCTGACCCGGGCAAGAGGGCGGCACTGAATGATGAAGTGCTGTGGGGCTTGGGAGCAGAGGCTTGTGTTGGTTTCATGTATTGGAAAAAACGGTACTTGATACTCGCTGTGAACGTGTTGTGAAAGGCTGCACCTCCCCTCAAAAGGAGTCCCACGGAGCCCCGCCGTGTTTGCAGCCAGCTTTGGGGCTTGCAGCTGCCTGTGGCTCTGACCTGTCGGGCAGGGCTGCCTGTCCCTGTGCCTCCTGGCTCCCCTTTGCTGCCTTCCCCCTCTGCTTCTGGTGTCCAGACCTACCGACAAAAGTGGTGGGTTTATGTGGAAATTCTGTGGGGATAAAGATTTGCCTGTCAGTAACACTAGGTCAGAGCATGATTTCCCATGTTCCATTGGGAAATGACATTTCAAGCAAAATTAGAATTTCCCACGGAGGGAATATTTTGTTGCTTTTAAGTTGGAAAGGGATTGAACTTGGGGGGTTTCCTCTTTGCTATGCAAATGAAAGACTTATTCATCCCCCCATGTTTAGAGCGAGGGGTTTTGGTGTTCTGTTTCTGATCTGGCTAACCCAGAAACCAGGACGAGCTGGAAGACGTGTGTGTGATCTTCAGCTTTGGATTTACCACAAGAGGTGTGGGTTTTCCTCTTTTTTTGGGGGGGGTCATGTGAAGTCCTGCAGCTGGCAACTTCCAGTGCCCACAGGTACAAGTGAAACTGAGGCTATGGATTGCAGGTTTCCAGCCCTTCCTGTGTGATGTGGTGGCTTTGTCCCTTGCTGCATTTGCTGTTGCAGCTTCTGGGTGGTTGCTGGCCTGGGCCGGTGTATGAGCAGTGCCAGGGCAGTGCAGGGCCATGCTCTTCTGGAGGGCTGTGGTGGCTCCCAAGAGAGGGAGGGGTGCAGCCAGCAGAGCTCCGAGCTGGACCACCGTGGTCCTTGTACCCCATGGATCAGTGTCATGCCTTGCTCAGTGATGAGGCTGAACTTCGTGCAGAGTCACCTGTGCAGTCATGCAGCAGGAGAGCAGGGGCTGAGCATGCCCATGGATGCTGTGCTTTTGGGCAGGCCAGCTCTGGTTTTCCACAAGATCCAGTAGGGTGAGCAGGGATGTGGCCGCCTCCAGTGCGGACAAGCCCTGGTGGCTCTCGGTGCTGAGCTGGGAAGGGGTCGGTTGCATGTGCAATGGGTGAGCAGACAACCAAGCCCAGCCTGGCCATGGGAGTCCCCTGGGCTTTTTCTTTGGTGGCAAGGACTGGATTTCTTTATGCCTGGGACACAGATTCCTGAGAGCTGCTCCTGCTCCTTCCCTGGCTCTGTGAGGTTTTTTTTTTTTTCCCTGTTTAATATGATTTTTTTTTTTTTAAAAGGGCAAAACATAAATTTCCTTGATTTAATGTGAGCCAATTACGGCTCGCAGGCTGTTAACTTCATCACCACTTCTTCCAAGGAAGACCTTGGTAAAGCAAGGCGCTGTGCCGGCCGAGCAGAGCGGCGCTGGCCGCCTTGCGGGTGCACTGCGAGAGACCAGCAGAGCCTTGGCCCAAGCCGAGGCATTTATCCCCCCCGGCTGGCTCTGTCACACACCCGTGCCCGCTCACATATCCCAGCACTTGTTGTACATCTGCTGACGGACACCAACTGGAAAGGTGATTAGGGCTCAGACTCGCTCGCTGGGCTGTCTGCCCTCCTAATGAGGACCAGATTGGAGCCGCTCGAGCGCTGCACGCTGCCTGCTGCGCCCGCAAAAGGCAAAATCAGGAGGGCTGGGGCGGCCGGCGGGTAGCGGGGCGCAGGCAGCCCTATGGACTGCGCTGGAGGATAGACAGAGACTGGGCTGCAGTTTGGGTGGGTGCTATGAGGGGAGCTGGGGGGCCTGCAGGGGGGTGCTGTGGTCTGCAATGAGCCTGTGGGACCCCAGGAGCTGGGGGGCAACTGAGTTGGTGCTTGTTTGTAGTAAGGGCTGGCATGGGGTACAGGTGTGTGCTCTGGGGAATGGTGTGCTCCCCACACTGCAGTGACTCCCACACCTGGAGGCAGGGTCTGACCTCTCCAGTCTGGGCACTGCTGGCATGGGGACCTGGGGCTGGATGGCACCCAGCCACAGTGAAACTCCACAGAGTATGGTCATCTTCTGCCTGGTGTTTCTGAGCTGCTTTGCCTTGGGAAGAAAAATGCTCATTGCATTTGGAAGCACCTGGAGGTCTCTCCCAGGAGCAGGGCAAGGGGTTCATGCTCTTCCCCACAGCAGTTTCCCTGGGGTTGTGCTCTGCTGTGGCACCAGGATCCACAGACCACGCATGTGTTTGCCAGCGCCTGCATCGCCATCTCCAGACTTGTTCTGTCCACGGGCTGGGAGCCAGTGCAGGAATGTTCCCATTTTTCTGTGGCTAATTCAGGCCGGTGCTGCCTTTCCCTCCCACCTCTGCTGCTCGTTTTATTTTGTGTTTCTTTTCAGGGTGGTTGAATTGAAAATCGAGGTGTGCTAATTCCAAATAAAAATGCCAGTGAGTTCCCAGCAGGGCCCTTGGTTTAACCTCCCAGGTGGGCAGCACTGTGCTGGTCCTGCAGCCATGTGTGCAGGACTTGTCCCTATCCCCATCCTGAGAGGGCAGGATGCAAGGATGCACGGGGCATCCCATCCTGCGAGGGCAGAGGGAAACACTGCAGCTTCCCTTCTGCAAATCTTCCACTGGTGATGGGGTGGGGATTGCTCATGAATGTTTTTCCTTGCTGGGAGTTTGGGGACTGCAACCTTTGGGCTGCCTTTGCTGGGGAGGATGATGCTCTCTTGGGTTCCTTGGGACTTCCACGCTGTGCATCATCTACCACAAGCCAGCCACTGCTGACTCCCTATGGGGTAAAGGATGGGGAAAATGCTGTGTCTCAGCTGCAGCACCATGGGCAGGATGGTGTCCAGCTGCCATCAATCTCCAGCTGCTGGCAGAGAAGAGCAGGAGAGGAGCAGAATTGCTGCAGCGGCCCATAAAAAGGCAAAGATAAGCTGGGATTCACACATAAGGGGAATGGGAGGCAGCTGTGTTCTCAAAGCTGGAGAATAAGGAGATTTTTTTAAGCCCTTTTTTTTTTGCAGATACCTTTTAACCTGTTTATCTGCTCACAGAGGATCTCATGGATGAAACTTGGAGGGAAAGCAGAGACCTGAAAGCACATTCCTGCTCTGCTGGTGATGTGTAAATGGTATAAGATTGTAACAGCCACCTGTTAGTCCTGGAGTGAATCTTAAGTATTCCTGTGCAGATCTGAATTTGTCTTATTGGCCTAACCGCCCTCTGCTCCGTGATCCCAGGGTGTCCCCCAACACCCCAGCTATTGACTGCTTTCCCATTAAAGGTCACTGAAAAGGACACTAAGTACTTTCAATTGGTCTGTAGTGAAAGAAGCTTTGAGGTTTTTGAAGCTCAGGATGCACCAGATGGACCAGGGTTTTATTCAGGGGCTTTTGGGCCAAGCCCTAAGTGTGTTTCAAAAAACCTCTTCAGGCATCTCTATGGCCTTGAGTTTCTCTGGGTTTTGTGAAAATTGGTGACTGTCAGGAGAGAAAGAACCTTAAGAGGTGCCTGGGGAGGAGCTGGAGCCAGCCTGCGCCCACGCGGGGATCCATCCACCCGCTGCCTCAGCTCCTTCCGCTTCTCTCAGCTTGCTGCAGCCCCTCTGGGGTTTCTGTTGCACATTCAGGCCCCAGGAACTGTGTGTGCCCCAGCCCACTGGGAGGATGGGTCGGGAAGATCTGGGAGTGAGAGGGAGCAGGGCCCATTGGTGGGAGCCGCTGCCCCTGCTTGGCTCCTGTCTCCTCCCAGGGGCTACCTGCCTTTTGGGGAGCGCTTGCCTGGGTGTCCTGAGCCCCGGGGGCTCTGCCTGCGTCTGGAGGAGCTCATGTGAAACCCATTAAAAGCGTGAGGAAAGGGAGCACGACGGTTGGGAATCATTCTGTTTGGGTTTCTGAAACGTGCGCATGAAAACACTGTGTGGTTTTCTGACAAATTTGAAACAGCGCTGCTCAATCTGCTCCAGCGCTGCTACTGTTGATCTAGCAGACTGTAAAGCATTTATTGGAGTTGCTTGAGGCGAACTTAAGCATCTGTGGAATAACAAGTCCAGGAAGTAATTGCATCCTCAAGGAAAATATTTTTATGTATAATTCAGTGACCCATTTTATAAACATTGTGGTTCCACCTTGGACTCCCCCCCCTTTTTCCTTTTTCCCCTCCTGGGTGTCTGAGCCCGGGGACCTGCGCTGGGCACGGGGAGGCTCCGTGATGGGCCCTGAAGGTGGCACCAGGGCTGGGCACTCCGGAGCACGGGCACCGCGTGGGCAGCTCCTGCCAGGCTTGGTGAGCGCAGAGCAATGGTTTCTGTGTGAGCGCTTTTCTGTCCTGCTCCACAAACCGGCTCCATGCGAAGCTGCGGCACATCCAGCCCGGTGACACAGGCTGGGCATGCGCTGGGGCCCAGTGCCCCTGCATCCACTGTTGGCGTTTTTGCCCTTTGTCTCCCCAGGAGCTCTGTTTGCTCTCGGGGTGCAGCGCAGGTGGGAGCTGGCAGGAGCCATCGCACAAAGACCTTTTGGAAGGGACAAGACGTCCCGAGCGCAGGCACAGCTGGTTTGGGGACAGGCTTTACATGTAGGTGTTTAGGTGGGCTATGACTTGAGGAGCACAGATGTGCTGTAACAAAGCAAAGGTATGAAAAGATAATGCTGCAAAACACTGTAAAAACTGCACCTGATTTCTGTGTGGTTAACGCTGTGGGAGTTTTGTAGGTGTGCTGGTACCTTAGCAGGGGTAGAGCTGCCCATACTGGGCCATGGCATGGGGCTGATGGCACAGATGTGGTGGCATCTTTATTCCTTGGGAATAAACATCCAGTCTGAATGGCAAAAGGCCATTTTGTGGGTGCCGTGTCATGAGACAGGTGGGTGTCTCGTGGGTCTCCTTCCTGCCTGTGGCACCATGGGGAAGAAGTCAACCCCTCCTAGTCCTGAGCTGCTAGGATGAACCCATCACCTCCCTGCAGGCAGCGGGCACTGCCTCTGCCTGTGCTCAAAGCTATGGTGAAAACCAGAGGGCAGACCTCAAATTCAAGTGCAGGCAAAGCCTCATGTGCTTTTCCCATTGCTTCCATTGCCCCCAAGCAGCCGTGCCCTGCCTGTGGAGTGGTGGTGCCAAGGGAAGTCACAGCCCTGGGCCAAGACCCCTCCAGGAGGGAGAAGAAAACTAATCAAAACAGGTCTGGAAGTAAATATTATCTGAATATAAAGGAACACGATGTTTCTTCATATGGGTCTAGAATTTTTGCCTTTTAACAGCTAACCTTGACTCAGCCAATATCCACAACATGCAGCCCTGGCCAAAATATGCTAGGCTCTAAAGTACCACAACAGCTGTTTTTCTTGCTAAAATATGACATTAAGTTTTTGGACAGCTGGATGCTTCCTTGATGAAAGTGCAATAAGGGGCTGGTTTTCCTCTCTCCCCTTCCCTCTCCCCCTCCTGCCTTTCCTCCTCCTCCCGCTCAAGGTGATAAAGCCCGAGCGGGTGCAGACATCCCTTGCGGGCAGCTGATCGTGTGCCTGTAGGGCTGAAGCCCAGATGCAGCCCAGATGAGGGGTTGCTGCTCACTGCCCCCCCCCCCCCCTTTGTTATTGCTGGATCCCTCCCATGCCCTGGCCGGATCGGTGCCAGCAGCAGTTACAGCCCTGACATCTTGTTTTGCTGATGGTTTGTAGTATATCAGAAATGTTCTGCTCCTAAACCAAGTGTGCTGGTGGGGGACAGGGGTGGCAGGTTTTGCACTTCAGCTCCCCTGTCCTTGCAGCAGAGGCAGCCTGGGCCTTTTCAAGAGCTCCAGCTGCAGCCAGCAGTGCAGGACAGGAGCCTGGTGGCCGTGTCTGGCCCCATGAGCGTGTGCTCATGGTCCCTCTCCTTGAACCAAGCTGTGTTTGGAGAAACTGCTGGTGGTGTGAGCAGCACTGGCCAGGATTTGCCCCTCTTCACCCTGCAATGGCAGTGAGGTCTTGTGCAGGGTTTGCAGCCAGCCCACATGCCAGTGTGATGCAAACACTGCTGCAGTGATTTTTGCTTTGGTGGTGCCAGCAGGATGGTACCTGGGGTAACAGGTGCCCTTCCGGACAGCATGTTTGTCCATGGGTGCTTTTGTAGGATGAGCTGCATTTCCTAAGCTGCAGTGGGTAGTAGGACAGGGATCTGCAGTAGAGTCACTGCCCTGGGTCTTAAAACACAGGCATGGTGCAGAGGGAGCAGGACTGCATGATGGAATGTGCTAGTCACAGCTGCAGCCATCCACAAGCAGCGGTACTCAGGTGCAGGTCTGAGCAGCTCAGGGCATGCTTGTGCGTGATGGGTGATGTGGGCAGCATTGGATGTGGTGTCCTCTGCCCTCATCCCCATCCCATCTCCACCTCTGGAATTGCTGTGGTTCCTTACACGGCTCCTTGTGCACTACTGGGGACAAAGTCCCTTCGTTCCATGCCTCGTCCTCCACTTCCTTTTCCTTTTTTTAAAGATCAGCTTGATTTTTAATGAGAGACAGAAGAATTTTTTAAAAGAGGAGAGGTGGGAAGCAAGCCAGGATGTTGGTTTCATTGCCCAGAGCCTCCTCGGCTCACTGCTTTTGTCTGGAGGCTGAATTCTCACAGGCTGATAACCCAGTGATGTGCAACATGGGCAGCAGTAGCACTGCCACCCCAGGGTTGGGGCTGGGGCCTTCAGCCCCAGCTGGAGGTTGCCCATCACTTCTGTTTCTTTAACAGTTTTGCTGCAGTACCTTGTTTATAACTACCGCTGTATCCACCGGACTCGCTGTGCGTGTGTTCCAGTTACGGAGACCCATGAGGACTCATGGTGAGGGGGATGCGGGCAGCGGTATGCGGGGTACCCGTGTGTGTGTGTATAAGATCCGTGTTCCCCTTCCTGGCCGGCGAGCATGTGGTTGGAATTAGCAGCGCGGCTGCAGGGGGAGCGGGCAGCTGGGTTTCTCCGGAGCGTTTCAGTGCTTAATCTCTGAAGAATGCAGAATGTCTGTCTGGACGCCCCAGCCAAGATCAACTCTGCGGCACGGGGAGGCCAATATAAACGTTCATGTTTTGTGTCACCGAGATTTCATTAGATGTTTTTTATGTAATTGCATAAGTTGAACTACCGTGATGAAAAAGCTACAGCGAACAAATGAGATGAATTGTGAAACCTCTCCTTCCAGGAGACGCTGGCCTCCTCCGGACCGCGGGGATCCAGCTCCAGTCTCTTCCAAGGCACTTGTGACCTTTTGGGATAAATAAGAGGCTGTTTGCCTATGTCCAACCTCCACTCCTCAACCTGACGTCAGGGTGAGCTCAGCCCTCAGCCGGGCAGCAGCTCCTCCAGTGCTTGGAGGCAGAGGGGATGAGCGGCCGCATGCTCTGATGGGCTCCCAGCCCTCCTCCAAATTCTAGGGGGAATCTGCAGGACTTGGGGAGAGGAAGAAAAATCTCTCCTCCATGTCCAAGTGCTCTGTGGCATGTGAATGATACCACTGCCCATTTGGTTTCATGTTTTAAGCCCCTGATAGAGGCAAGGAGGGTGAGCTGCAGGGCTCAGCTACCACTTGGCAGTGATGCTGCACCCCATCCCTACCCTCTGATCCCCTCTGCTAATGATGGTAACTTTGTCAATCTGTCACTTAAAGGCCTGGTCTGTTTCCCTGATGATACAGGCTAATGACAATTAATTAGGTTGTAATCAGTGCCTGCTTGGTTCAAACTCGGGCATGCTCCCTGATGCCCAGAAGTTCTATGGTGCTGAGCACCAAGACAGTGCAGTGCTGCTCCTCCAGGATGTGAGGGCTCAGTGGGGGGGGCATCCTGGCCCCCACTCCGTCCTGGCTCTTGGTGGCTCATCAGCATGGGCACCCCTGCAGGGCAAGAGGCTGGGTCCCTGGCACTAAGCTCCTGGGTTTTGCTGCCGGCAGCTTCTGTGAGATGGACTGGAATGGTCGCCCTCACCGCAGACACATCTGCTGGGTGGGAGGGCCTGGAATCTGGGATATTGTTTTTCTGGCGGGGAGTGGTGGGTGCCAAAAGCCTGATAAATTAATCACCTCTGACATGGGTCAGTCCAGCTTCTGGCATGTGCAGGCTGGATCCCCTGAGCTGCTGAGTAGAGATGGTGCTGCTGCAGTTGATGATGGAGTGAGGCTGCCCAGGGAGGAGTGGGTTGTGGCTGGGTTGGGAGGGTGCAGCCACTGCTGCAGGGTTCCATCCGGATACAGGAGGTGTGGTGGCACGATTCTCAGCGTCTGGTGATCCCAAAGCCTGGCAGTACCCATCGCCTGTTTTGGAGTAGGGCCTGGCTGGGCTGCTGCTCACTGTGGCCTCTGGGAGACAGGAAAGTGTTTAGGATTTGGGCAGCTCCTGGCAAAGCAGAGTCCTTGGTCAGAGGTTGCTAGAGTGCTCACGGGCATACAGAGCCCGGGGGAGATGAGCGGCATGCTGGAGATGTGCAGGACATAGGAGGGGTGCAGCTGCTATGGGTGCATAGCAGCTCATAGGCAACTTATTGTAGTCACTCACCCCAGCCTCTGCAGGCTGGTATTCTGGTATTTGCTGGTGGGGGCTCAGGGATGGATGTCCCCCTCTCTGCATGCTGGTGACCCTGAGCTGGGCTATTGGGGTGATGCTGGTGTAGTCCATGGTCCAAGGTGGGAACCACACTTGATGTGGCATTGTGGACCTGCAGTGGTGGGGCTTTGTTTTGTGGAGATCCACAGAGCAGACAGTGACAGGCTTCACTGGGAAGCAAAGGGCATTTCTGAGTTTCTAATGACTCTGCCTACTCTTTGCCTCCTCCCCATTTTACTTACTCCCCCTCTGCTGCTTCACTTCCTGGTACCTGCCAGCATCTCTCCCCCTGCAGCAGCAGCATTTGCTTTACTTTCCCCAGTCTTTCTCAGGACCATTTCTGCTTAAAAAAGGAGAAATTGGGAAGCGAGTGGGGAGCAAAGCCTGGAGGAAAGCATCCCACAGCGGTCTTCCAGAGTGTTAGAGCCTGTGTTTGTGCCTTGTGCTCACTAGCGTCTGCTGGACCACACTGCTCTGGGTAGCAGAAGCCGTTCAGGGCAGGAGGTGTTAAGACATGCGGCATGTGCTGCAATCTGCACTTGGATCTGAGCAGATCTTATCAGGACAAGGCAGAAGCCTCTCTCCGTCCCTCCTGTCTTCCCAGCTTGTTTTCCTTATCCCCCTCACCCCTTTTTTTTTTTTTTTTGTCCAGACATAATTAATGTAAACCAAATGCTTTGTGCACAGCTGCTGGCATCCTGAAACCGTTTGTGTGTGGTCTTTCCTTTAGCCTGGACAGACATGGAGCAAGACTGAGCACTGCCCCAGATCTGCTTGGGTAGAGAGCAGCATATATTGCACAAGAGGCACCTTGAGTCTCTGCATTCCCCTCATGGGATGAGGTTATGAGATGGCTGGTCAAACTAGCTTAAATAAAACCATGGAGCTGCCCAAAAATTTCATCTCCCAAATCCAGCCAAATCCAAGCTTGACTTTTCTTGCTGGTTGGAAGAAAATGGCTTTGCTGAAACCCAAAATATCTGTCTCCTTTTTGTGGCTGTCTCTGTGTGTCTTTGTTCCCCAGGGGTTGGATGATAATGTACCAAAGCTGCTGCAGGAAGGATGCAGCAGGACCTTGTGCTGCATCTGGCACCTTTGGAGCTGGAGAGCAGTGAGATATTGTGATTTATTTCTTCTCCAGCCAAAGGGACAATTTCTGGTCATTGGTATTGCCCCTGGATCTTTGGGGCATGACGTGTGAGGGAAGGAAAATATTTGGCCCTACCTGTTATGCTCCCACAAGCTCAAGCATTCTGAGCAGCTCCCAGCTGCCTGACACCCTGAGTATGCTGAGAGAGCTGCAAAGGGAAGCATCAAAAGATCCCTTTGTTTTGCCAAACACCCCCATGGCAGTGGGCACGATCCTGCCATGGTGCTGAGGTGAGGGCAGCCGAGCACCCGCAGCAACCAGGCCCTGTGTGAGTCAGTGGCTGAGCATTTTGCAAACTAAATGGGAAGCATCTGAGGGCCTTGCCATGGACGTGCTTTGGATTCCAGGGTGATTAGGATGCTGCGGATGCCGGGGTGAGGTGGGCTGGGTGGTGGGTCTGGGGGTGACCACTCTCATGTTTCTGCTCGAAACCTCTGCTGCTGTTGTGGCTGGGAGCTTGAATTCGTCCTCCCCATGGACGCTGAGCAACTGGGGCATCTCTTAAGGTGGCTCCCTCTGGGGTGGCTCTGAGCAAAGAGTTGAGCAGAAAGCTGATGTGCAACGGAACAGGCAGTTTTGAGGGCAATGTTTGCAATTTACTTTTCCCTTTCTCAAAGGCACCGGTCTGGAGAGCACGTGCATGCATCCACACTGTATTTTGGTTGCAAAATTAAAGATAGATCTGACTTTTTGTGGAAGACTTTCAACCAGCCCACGGTGTGATGCCTGGAGAGGCTCAGGTATCCAGGAGGGGTGACCTCTGCTCTCAGCACTTGGTTGAGTGATGCTCACAGAAGGGGAGTGTTCAGACTCACAGAGAAATGCCTCTTCAGGTCCCCCATGCTCATTTCCAGCCCCAGCCCTGCTCCAGGATGCTCCATGGCTGTGGGGCTGGTAAATGCCCATGCCCACAGCTCTCTGGTGATGATGGCTTTAAATGAGTGAGAGGCTGAAAAACAGCAAGTGAGATTTTTTTAAAAGGTCACCTTGGCCTAAGAGGCAAAAATTCTCCCTTGCTCAAGTGAGATGCTTTTGGAACTGCCTTAAAATGAATCCAAAACATGAATCCAGCTCCAAATGAGTGGGACTTGGCTGGACACTTCATCTTTAAATATAGGCAGGCATCCCAGAGGGTTTCTGGTGGTTTTCCTGGTCACTTCTTACTCCTCCGTCTCCCGCTCCGCTCCCCCCTCCTTCCATAGCTCTCTCTGTTTTCAGGCCTCTTTCCACACTTTGGGTAGTTGCTGTTTGTTGGTCTGAAGCCTCCCCAGACCAGGCGGGGTTGCGGGCTTTTGTGTTGGGATGTTTTGCTTGTGGTGGCACTTTCCCGGGAAGGCTTTGCCCAGGCAGCAGCGGCCTCTGCCTGGGGGTGCGCTCCTGGGGCTGGCAAAGCATTTCCAAAGGGGCAGACGCTCATGGGCCGCGGCCTGATGGACCCCAGGCTGTGCAGAATCGGGATGAGACTTTGTGTACTCTGACCCTCCGTGCGGTGACCGGAGCAGGTCCTCAAGGCCAGTGCATCCCTCACAGACTGTGCGGGGGAAGTGGTACCCAGTGCGCTGGCGGGCTTGTGGGGATGAACTCTGCGCTGCTTTCCTGAGCTATTCAGCTCTTCCTAGCCTCTTCCCACCTTAAGCATGAGGCTGGGGGCATACAGAAGATGAAAGGGAATCAGTTTAGCTTGGGAAGGAGAAGCAAACACCTTACCACCAAAGCAGGGAGCCTCAGGCTTTGAAGAGGGCTGTTGGACATGTCTGGACATACCAAGACACATCTGTCTTTAATCCTTCCCTCTGTAACTGAGACCAGCACCAGGCAGAGGCATGGCAAACCCTCACCACGTGCTGCAGGTATGTGTGTGTATGTGTTTAAAGAGCCTTGGCAATGCGGCAGCGCTAGACGGGTTATAGCCACGTTCTAGTGAATGCAGCTTCCTATTGACTTGTTAAACATTTGCTATTTATCAGATTTTACTTTTAAACTGTCTGTAACAGTCTGGGAGAGCTTGTGTTAAAATCCCTTCCAGATGTGAAGGTGCTACCTGATACTTTGGTTATAACCTGGACCCTCGCTCCTGCTCCATTCAGATCAGCTCAACTACTGTGAAAATGAAAATGCAAATAAAGACACAGAGAAGAGAGAGGCATGTAAAATTTCCCCAAAGTTTCCCTTTTACAGGCAAAGCAGATCCTGCCTTTATAAGGAGATTGTGAGTTTTATCAGAGAACATTAGCTTTGCTGGAAAACCACAGGTAGGCAGGGGAGAGCGGCCACCAGCTCTGTCTGTCCATGCGGGTGTTTTTTAAAGTATTGTTTCCCCACTGAAATGTTTCTTTGGGCTTCCCAGACACATCAGCTTGGTTTATGAGCATCAGATGATGTGTGCAGTTGGAAACCTGAGAGGTTCTCCTGCACCCGGAGCGCATGGATCAGGTAATAGTGACTCCTTAAATGCTCAGTGAAAGGCTGCTGCAAGGTTGGGAACTGGTTTTAGCAGCACCCGCTCTGCAGACACGCTGCCCTGTCCCACTCCAGGAGAAGCTCTGGGGCCACAAGATATTCCCAGATTACAACAACTTCTCCCGCCCCGTGGTATCTGTCAGATACACGGCCCGAGACAGCTCCCATCGTAGCAAGGAAGGGTTTTTCCACTGACTTTAAGAGGCGCTGGACCGGCGCCATCCTTGTGTAATGTGGATCCGGGAGTGTGCGTGATGCACTGCATGATGACACAGTTTCTGGGAGATTGGCCCAGCCCAAACCCCTTGGACCCGGCTCGCGGGGACGGCTCCGCCAGCGGAGGGGGGCGGCTGGAGACACGACCCCGGCCCTGGCGCGGGGCTGCAGCTGCGAGCGCGTCCCCGCTGGAGCCCAGCTGCTCAGCGCCGGCGCCGAGCCCAGCGCCCGCGGCTGTGGGGAGCGGACACCTGCAGGGGGCTCAGCCCGGGTGCGCGCCTTGGGAGCACCCGGGACGGGGATGGAGGCTCTGGTGGGAGCCTTGCGGAAAGGCTGAGCGGGAGGAGGAGAAGGGAAACCTTCGGGAGGCCGCAGGGCATTGCTTTAAGCCAAACCCTGGCGCACCCGTGGGTTTTTTTTCTCTTATTGGTGCTGGGTTAGGCTGCTTTGCACCCGCACAGGAGGAACCGCTTTGTTGCATCTGCTCTATCTCCATCCTGTGCTGCTGCAGAAGGTGGTTACTGCAGAACAGCACCAGCCATGGGAATTCCCTCCCTGCTCCTCCTGGGTGCCCCCCGCCTCCTCTGACGTGCAGGATACTTTTTCTGAGCACCAGAAAAAGGCATGTATTGGGGCTGGGATAGCTGGAGCAAAGCTGAGAGATAACAAGTGGTCCCAGATAGGTGCTTCAGTTGCTCCATCTCCCCTTTTTTTCCAGGCTGACAATGGGGCTGGTGTCTCATAGTGCATCTGTGCTATGTGTCAATGTCTTTGGTCTGTTTAGGACACTGATAGTGGTTCCCCTTTGCACCTGCAGGCCTGTTTTATCCTTGCTACAGGGCACAGACACCTCCTGCACATAAGAACCAGAGGGTGATGGAGGACCCCACGGCAAGGCCTCTCCCTGAGGCTCCCCACATTGCTCTTGCTCCTCCCTGCACAAGAAATCACCACTCAAATTTCCAGAAGAATCAGGTTCCTTTCCCTGCCAGGGAGGAGGCAGGACTTCTCTGTTAGTCCTGGTGGATGCATCTCCTTAGGTTGTCCCTCACTGCTCTCAGTGAGCTGCATGTGCCTCAGGATGGAGCAACAGGACTTTCTGAAGTGAAACATCACTGTGGCCTAAAGGGCATAAAAATGATGAGAAGGAAAACCTTGGCCCCAGGGTCTGTGAGTTAACCTGGCTGGGCTGGCTCACAACCTGAACATGCACAGAGGAGCGGTGGTGCGAGGGTGAGGAGGGAAGAACTGCGTCTGGAACAAAACCTGAAGCAGTCGTTCAAAATCACATGGTGATAAGACGTTTTCTGGAGTGCCCCGTAGAGCTGGCAGCAGAAACCAGGCTTTTATGTTTTGGTCTGGCTAGATTTTCACTTTCTGCAGCCAAAGGGATCTGGATAAAGTTTGCCTGGAAGATTAGCTGGCACCAAGCCTGACTAGACATCTCTGGAAGCCTCCCCTTGAGCAAGAGTAGGTCCTCATTCCCCTCTTGTCCTGGCCCTGCTGTAGGTGAGCACAGGGGTACGTGTGTCCCTGGAGGAGACAGTTCCACCATCGCTGCAGCCCAGGGCCAGCCCCCACCCCTCTGCAGGCCGGGTCCCATCGTGTTCCACCCTCCTCCCACGGCTGGGAATGTTGGGGAGCATGCAGAGGCGAGCGGGCTCCCGGGAAGCCCTGCGATGGAGTGCGATGGGGGCACAGAGCCTTGGCACTGGCGCTCAGCTTCAGCCCTTGCTTTGGGACACATGACCTGCCTGTGGTCTGTTCCAACACCGAGGCTGACCAGAGAGATGGGGTGCTTGGAGTCCCTGGGCAGGACCGACCTCTCTCAGTGCCAGCTCCGGCACAGATGGGCCATGGCTGCTGCACCCCAGATTCAGCACTTGCTGCCATGTTTGGCCACATCTGAGCTGTGGGCTCTGGGGCAGAGCTGCCAGGGGTCGGAGGTGTGGGAAGAGAGGCCGAGCAGTGCCATCCCCAGGGGGACAGCAGGCACCTCATGCTCGCCCCGGCACAGAGTAAATGGGGTTTTGTGCCTGGGGAGGCACTGCAGAGCAGGGGGGATGCTGGCAGCTCCTGCCCGCCCTTGGCGCTGCTCTCCACCGCTGCGCTGGCAGCAGATGCTGATGCCTCCGGAGCGGAAAGCCCAGTCCCTCCCCTCTCATTCCTTCTTTCCTTTTTGCTTTATTTTTTTCTTCCCCCCTTCCACTGATCTTAAAAAAAAGCAGGCGGTCTGGGCTTCATGAAACCCAAATGCCTTTTGCAGCATCAAGCCCGGATCCCGTAAGTAATATCCCAGCGTTTGAGAATAAGACAGTATATGAAGTAGACGGGGAGCTATAAAGACACTTTAAAAGGGGCAATAAAAGTTTTGGGTTTCATATCATCTTACCAAAGAAGAGAATAACAGAGAAGCAGGAAATTTCAGTAGCAGACATGACAAAGGTCACAGCACTCAGACTGCACCTTAGACAAAAACACCTACTCTTATGAAAACAGCAAGAATTTTTGGCAGGGTCTCAAGAGCTCCTACAGGCAAAGCTCTCGGCAGTGCTAAAAGGTTGTAAGACTGTTTTGTCTAAGTTGCTGAAAATGTTTAGAATATTTCCCTGCATTTGTATTGCAGGGGATATCCTGCCCGGGTGATAGTGAATTCCGGCTGTGCGCCGCTGGGTGCTGACACTGCCACTGGCCGGGACCTTGCAGAGGTGCCTGGCTGCACTTTGGCCCCAGGGGTGGTGCTGGTCCTGCTGCACAGGGTGCAAAGGGATAGATGGTTTGCACAGTCAGAGCAGTGCCCTGTGGCAGCGGCAGCAAGAGAGGGAAAAGGCAACCTTGCCTGTGATTTTGCTGTGTGCAATATACTCTTGGGGTGTTTTTTTTTTTTGGTGTAACGCCTGAATACATGGCAGGTGGGTGCAGGACCTCTCATTTACTCAGCTGGGCCTTAGCTGACGTGTCCTCCTTGTTTGCATGGGGTTCGACAAATTATTTTCCCTCCTGCTGGGTCATGGTAAAATGTTGCAGTTACCCAGTGCCTCTCCTCTCAGCGCTTCACCCACACAAGGGTCTCCCCATGCCCACGCTGCCCGTGGCTTGCTGCAGGGCTGTGCACATCCCTGCAGCCCGGCAGCAACCCAACAGCCACCAAATGAGCCAGGAGGTGAGGGTGCCCCTGCTCAGTGGCTGCAGCGAGTGGCCATGGCTATGCAGGGGGATGGAGGCTGTGGGCATGGCTGGTCTGGGTCCTGGGGAGGGTCAGCGCTGAGTGTTTGCACCCAAACATGTGCTTGGGGTGCTCAGTGAGGCCCTGACTGCGGGAAGCAGCTGCGCACCCTTGGACCAGCTCCCGCACCCGCTGCTGAGGTGCTGCTTGTGCTTGGCTCTGAATCAGGAGTTGGAGCACTTGGGACCATGTTTTGGGGATGCCCTGAGCTCTCTTCTCATGGGAAGGTTCTCCAGCAGTGGGAAAGCACATTTCCAAACCATCCCCAGGGCTGGATGCTGAAAAAGACCCCATGTTCTGTTGGTTTAGGTGTTGGAGAGCCCTTTGAAAACTCTTTGCTAGCACTGCCTCTGCATGCAGCTGCATCAGCTGTGCCACCGCCTGCCAGTGGCTCTTGGATGCTCAGGGTTCGTAATTCATTTATGTTTTTGTTGGACACCCATTTGGTTTTGGTTGTTGCCCTGTCGCAGGAAGTTGCTCTGATGAATGACTGGGATGGATTTCTCTTCCAGAGGAACCCAAGCTTAATGTGGGCTTTCTGTGGACATCACTGTATATCAATAGTACTCTAATTGTCCATGACATACAGTCTTGGCATTTTTCCCAGACAGTCTAAATAAATCATACACTTCTGCTATAGTAAATAGTCTGTTAGAGGAGATGTTATAGGCTTACAGCTCCCTCCCCCTCCCACCCCCCGCAGCAGCTTCTTTTCTCTGCCTCTATTTTCCATGCACTTCCCATGCTAAGGAGGCACCTGCAGCCGGGCCAGGCTGCAAGCACAGCATGCCCAGTGCTGCAGCGCCCTCCGGGCTGTGGGCAGGGGAGGGGGGGTGCACGCCGCGAGCTCTGCACTGGGGCTGGCATCAGCCCCCGACTGTGCAGATCTAAGCTGGGAAGTGTCTTGTGCTGCTTAAGAAATGCTGGCATCTCACAGTTGCGAAGCCTTTGTAAATTTGTATTATTTACATCAAGAGAACATATAAATAAAACAGTAAACATCTCACAAAAATACAGGTTCTGTTAAGCGGGCATTGCAAAACGAAGCCTTGAGCGCTTGGGGTGGGCAGGCCTGCACCAAGGGGACAACTCGCATCCTCCTGGGCCAGTGCAAGGGACAGCCTGGGTGGTGACAGCCTGGGAATTCCTGGGTTTCCTGGGACAGGGTCACCAGCCTGGGCAAGTGCTTCTCCAGCATGGAGAAGTATGGGTGTGTGGCCATCTGGAAGCCCAACATCTGCTAGAGCTGATTGTGGAAAGGTGAAGACCTTCCAGAGAAGGAAATCCCAGGGTGTGCACAGACCTGGTGGGAAAAGGTGCCCGTGTCCCAGAGGAAAATGCAGCGGGCATTTGGCTGTGCCCCTCCATGGCCTCAGGAGCAGAAGAGCCGGTGCCCTGCTCAGCCAGGCACCTCAGACACAGCAGCAGAGTGTGGAGCAGTCGAGCCTGGCGGGGGTCCCGCCGGTCCCGGCCTTCTTGTTCTCCTTAGGCAGCAGCAGCACGAAGGACATGGCCAAGGCGCAGTGGTAGAAGCTGTGCACGTAGGTGTAATCCCACTCCTACAATGGGCAGAGCGTTAGTGAGACCTGCCGGGGTGTTTGCATTAGGTGCAAAACATCAGGATTCTATAAGTAGCCAAAAGGAAAGGAATAAAAACAAATTCCTGAGCCTTCTGCCTCTTTTTCTGTCAGAGAAGAAAGGATGTGCAGCCTTTAAAACAAAACAGCAAAGTGGATTTAGCACATTCTAATTTGCACGTTTCCCCGTCGTTGAATGAAGTGTTTCATTACCCCGCAAAGGCTGTGGCGGTGAGGCTGTGGCGCGGGGGGAGGCGGCTTCTGCTAAGTGCCGGTTTTATGTTCTGCTAGAACGTGCAATTACGGAATGCTTTGAAAAACGCCCCCGGGGATGCTGCGGGGGTGTGCACGGTGGCTCCCGACGCGCAGCGCGGGCGCTGCGGCGGGGCTGGGCTCAGGCGGGACCGGAGCTGTGTCGGGGGTTATCGCCGTCCCCACGGGATGGACAGACCCTTCCGTGCCGGACGGGCGCCAGGACAGCGGCAGGAGCAAGAGCTTGGAAACACGGACCGAGTGCCCCTGGGAGCCCACGGATCGTTTTCCCTTTGGTGTGAGCCAGCTTTCGATCTGGCCATGCCTGGGCTATATCCAGCCCTGCCGTGGCTCGGCACGCTGTCCTTAAGTCACCCATGCCCAGTGTCCAAAAAACACCACTTGTGTTTGATAAAGATGTTTTGAGGACCACATATGGCTAAAGAAAGCATGGTACATGTCCTTGTGACTCACTTAACAGCGGGGAAGAGGGAGCAACACCCTGTGTGTCAGTTGCTGCCATGTCTGTCCTTGCCCACACCACAGTTAATGGGCCAGGGGTTGGGATGGGGGCAAGCAGGGAGGGACCCTCATCCCTGCTGCTAACCCCGGAGACCCACACCTGAGCTGAGTTTTGTCCAAGGCTGGAAGCAGCCCTGCATGCAAAGGGGGTAGGTCTCCCATCTTGGTAATGTCCTTTACACCTTGTAAAGTCAGTTTGAGTCTGCAAACAGGTACCTCAAAGAAGAATCTCAGCATCAGTGCTAATGCCCCAAAACAGAAGCCAGGGCCGATCTGCTGGGTGTAGACGCTCTTGTCTGGGTAGAGCCCTTTCTTCTCTTTCATCTTTTGTAGCTGGAAGGAAAAAGAGCACACCAAGGGTATTGACCTGGATTTAGCTGCTGCTCTGCATCTGAAAGATCCCATGAATGCTGAGATAAAACCAGGCAAGACATGGGAAGCAACTCTGTCTGTGATGTTCAGGAGGACCTGTGTGCTGCAATGGGTCTTCCTGCCTCACTAGTGATCATAATGTTCTTTTCTTAATATTCAGCCCCAAAACTGGCTCAGGGAGTGTGTGCCCTCACAAACCCAGTCTCTGGCAGAGTGGGTTCCAGCGCAGCATCTGCCAGCTGGGGGATGCAGGGTAATCCCTTGCCTTGGTCCCCTCCTTGCTCATCCCCTCCTCATCATGGCCACTTGCTTTTAGCTGCTGGCTGAGCAGTTGGACAGGGCTTAGTGACGGTAGACAGCTGGGACTTGCAGCACTGTATTTCTGTGATGCTTGGCAGCATCTTCCTGCAGTTTTTATCCCATCACTGGATCCTTCTCTTTGCCCTCTCCTGCCAGTGGCTCCACCAGTGTACTCCTGCCTGGGTCTGCAGAATCTGCTGTGCGCAGGGCACAGGCTGCAGTGCAGTGCCTGGCTGTCCCAGCCCAGTGCAGGCAGGCCACAGTCAGATTCCTTCCCACTTTATCACTGTGTTTTATGCACATCCTCCAGCAGCTCCGGGGCAGTTTACCAGACCCCTCTGCCTCTGAGTAGCTGTAAAAACTCTATATGTTCCTCCTGATTAGAAATGCAGGGACAGGAGATGTGGTAGATTGCTCAGACTGATCGAATCTGGCGTTTATCAGTGGGGCTGCTTGCTGTCTGCCTGCTTTCTGCTCAGGTTGAAGGAGAAGTGCTGTTTAATCACTGTGATGGCCTGAGCCCTTCCCTACATACCCATTTCACGGTTATCACCAGCACAGCCGTCCCGATGGGTCCCGAGTAGACACCGTAGCCCCAGCGGTCGTGGTAGATCCTCACGGCGATGGTGAGGACACCAAACATGATGAAGGTCGATCTCTTCGGTTCATCAAACTCTGCCAGGGCTGCATGGCACCGAGCACAGGGGTATCAGCTCATCCACCCTCATCCTTGGCTGCTCCCCTAAAGCCTTACTGGAGTCTGTCTGTCCTGCCTGCCCTGGGGACCCTCAGCATCCAGGTCTGGTTTGCCCTTCTTATGCCTCCCTGATGGGGAAACCGAGGCACATGGGGACAAAGCAAACCACCCTGAGACATCTGAGTGGTGGGTCTAGGAGCTGATTTTAGGGGTCTTACATTCAGTGTTGTGTGTGGGAGCTAGAGGAGGTTTCCTACCTTTCCCCTTCCCTGCCTTGACCCAGAAGTCGGAGGCGATTGCAAACACATTTGCACCCAGTGAGCTCTCCATGAGCTCTTGGATTCGTCCCGCATCTCCAGCCCTCCCGAAGTTGCTGGCTCAGCCCTAAGCAGCTTCCACCACACTGCTGTGGTAGGACGGTGCTCGCTGAGCGATGGGACTGGGCTGCCCGGCCCCGCCAGCACCTGCCTGAGGTTCCGAGCTGGAAGTCGCCAGTGCGAGTGAATTATTAGAGGCTTTTGTTTAGCACAGAATGGGGTAATAACTGATAAAAGTTATGGATCCCAGTGGGCTCCATGCTTTTCCAGCTCGCACAGCTGTGTTATGACTGTCCTGGATTTGCATTCCGGGAAGTGTGCCCAAGGGTCTGTGTCCACACATGTGCAGTTGGACTCTACAAGCCACAGCAAGAGGCTTCCCTGGGCTTCAGTCACCACACCTTCCATGTCCTTGGATCATGGTTTTATAGGGAGTTTGGCTAAGGGATAATGTCCGTATTTTAATCTCTGTTTTTTCCCTGCGGGTCAATATTTTAAACACTGGAGTCCAGGATTTGTATTTTTTTGCAAGGTTTTTGAATGCAGTAATGAAGCAATCGAATTGAATTTTGCTGCAAGGAGCCAGAGTGTCTGGATCAGCTCTGACCTACCCTGACACTGCTGTTACCTACTGAAAATGCCCTTCAGAGATGGTTTTCTTCATTGCCTTTTCTAGCTGAGCAGAGAGAGCACTGGAATGCCATGGACAGTTTGGGAGCCCACCTTGGGATTTGCAGCTGGGGGAACAAAGCCATTTCTAAGGTTAATATTTTCCCCACTCAGTTTTCCTTGCATGGAAGAGTTATCCTTTTGCATACCCTAGAAGGGGGCTAATGCTCTCTGCACTGCTCGCTGGTGAAGGGAGGAGGGATGGGTCTGTGGCCAGTGGAGGGGATGCTGCCCCACGGCTCGTGCTGGACGCAGGGGCTGCAGGAGCCCCCCATCCTGGCTGGAGGTCCTGCACCATTCCTGGAGTCCCAAGGAGAAGAGGGGAGAGTGTTGGGGGTGTTTTGGGGCTGTACATCAGTGTGGTGACCCCAGTTCAGCACTGGGAGGGCTGGGGTCCCTGTCTGGCTGGAGCAGGGACTGGGTGTGCAGCTGCTGGAGGAGGTCTGGATCTGTTGAGCAAAGCGTTTGTTGTTGAGTGCCTGTCCCACATCTTTCCCCTTACCCTGCTCTCTTCTTCTGTCAGAAATACTCATGACCTTCAAAGAATTGGTTTGAATTTTTCATCCTTCTTTAGTAGTGCACTTGTTTTTCTTTTTTAAATTTGTTACACCTTGTCTCAGTGGCAAATGAGGGACAAAATGAGAAAAAAGAGGGAAGGGAATGTGGGAAAAGGAAAACTGAGTAATAGGGCAAGGGTCGGGAGTTTTAATAAAAAGGAAGTAAAATACATTTCTGTTTTTTCTAAGCAGATCTAGTATTTCCCATCAGCCCAGACTAGGGTTTTGATAGACTAGGAAGATATATTTGTTTTGACTAAACTACTTTGATTTGCATGTTACCAAGGGAAATGGTAGATTCTGCATGTCTTAATGTCACCCAAGTCAGGACAGGACAAGCTGATGGGCTCAGCACGGGGAAAATGAGGAGAAATGGGAGATTCCCTGATAGATGAGGTTTCAGACTAAGTCATCGCGTAGTACTGTCCTGCTTTGAACTAAAGCACAAGGCTTCATGTGTGACTTGCCAATTTGAAATAAAGAATTCTACTGTTGTAAGGACACGCAGAAGAGCTGGTGAGGGCAGGGGAGCACCAGGCTAATGCAAATGCAGGTACCACAGCTCTGTTTATCCAAGAGAGAAACTTCCCCAGCCACCACCCAGGACAGTTTTCGTGTATGCCTGGACCCCACTGAGTCCAAGTCATTAGTGATATAAAAATGGATTAAACCATAGCATGGGCTGACTGCCATAACAGTCTCAGAGCTAAGCCTTGCAGATGGGAGCTGAAAGGCATCAGGGTTTCTAGGGGTTGAACCCACTAATCATCCCACCAGTGATGCTGACAAATCCTGCCCGACCTGCAACCACTGGTAGAACCATGAGAGACCAGTGCTCACCCATGAGGGACACCCAGATGGACAGAACTGTCCCATAGATGCTGAAGTACTCCAGGATGTCGTAGCGCATGAAGCACAGCACTGATAAGCCGGGGCCGTCACATGCATGGTAAATCTAGGGAAAAGAAAAAAAAGGAGAAAGAATTAGCAAACTAGTTTACCCACCGAGCAGTGAGGTAAAAGCTCTTACTGACTGGTCTGAAACAGCCTTTGCATGGCTCTTGAGGATGGCCAGCCACTACCATACAGTCTCAAATGCACCAGGGTTACTGATATGCAGTAATGAATATATTTGAGAGATAATGTCACACATTTACTGAGAATGAGAATTCTTCTCCCTTAGCCTGCATTACTTGTGGATGAGCTTTTGCTGGCCTCTAGATCTGTGCCAGAATTTGCAATCTGATGGCCTGGGGAGGTCCCAGTTGACTGGAAGTTAGCAAATGGGATGCCCATTTCTAAAGAAGAGCTGGAAGGAGGATCTGGGCAATGACAGGCTGTCAGCCTGACCTTGGTGGAGAGGAAGGTTATGGAGCAGACCATCTTGAGCGACTTGAGAGGTCTTTTCCAACCTAAAGGGTTCTGTGATTCTATGATTCTATGGTTCTGTGACCAAGTTGTGTTGAGCCGAGCCGCAGGCAGCGCAGGGACATCCTCTCCAGCAGAAGGAGGACTCTGGGGTTGTGGTTCTAGTTGCAAAAGGTTCTTGTAAAACAATGAGTGTCCTAATGAAATGTGTGTGGATGCCAGGTCACTGGCCAGCGAGATGGGGTTTGCATGGCCAGAGTCTGAATAGTGGGGAATTCACTCATTAGTGTAGTCTCTTAAAAGCCACTGGCTGCTGCCCATTAGGTCATTGATCGGGTTATTTGCAAAAAGTCCATTGCCATGCAACATAAATGCAAACCGAGCCAAGAGAAATTTTCCAGTGCAACCAGAGGAATGCTCCCAGTGTTTGCCTGGCGTTCCCCTTTTCCTCTGAGCATTCAGCCCTGCAGCTCTGTGAATGGCAGCACCAGTGTGTTCTGCTGTCTCTGAAGAAGCCCCTTCACTGCGTGGCAGGACGCCCTTGGAACAATCCCCGCTGCCATGGCCCAGCAGGGATGCTGATATTATTTATAATGGGAATAGCTGCAAATCCTTTGGCTTGCTGCAGTTTCTAGAAAAGATTGCACCACAGCCGTAATTCTTTTCTCTGTCTGAGATTGGGCTCAGGGAGTCTGGAGACGGGGAAGAAATGGTAGAAGACAAAGAGCGTGTTTCTGGCTGGCATCACAGCACTTGTCTGCTATGGACATCTGCTTTCAGTGCTCTGATGAGGTCTCCTGGGGGAGGAGGAGTGGGATGCTACAAGAAAGGCAACAGCAGCAGCTGCTGCCCTCTTCCTACCCCCTCCCCCCGACCATGCTGTCAGCTCTCTTCCCTTCCCTTCCCTTCCCTTCCCTTCCCCACACACAGATATTCTGCCTCTTCAGGCTCTTTGCTGAGGACCTATTCCACCTCCCATTGAAACCCATGCCAATTTTCCTATTGACTTCTTGGGGAGGTGAAGCAGACACAAGCCCAGTGCAAATGAAATCGTAGATGTCTGGCTTTTCTGGGGAGCTGGGGGGGGTCAGATGGGACGGTTTTATTAACTAGTCCTGTAGTTTTGATGGAACTGGCAGAATTTCCCCACCTGCATTAGGATTTAATGGTGGATCCTTAGGACTAAAAGACTAGCCCTGCTCAGAGCCCTGCTAATGTGGAAGAGTTTTTTCACACCAGGATGGTCCTTTATCTACTCGCTGCCTCAGTTTCTCTGTCCCTGTGCAAGGGATGTGACAACCCTCATGGAAATGCCTTGAGACAGGTGGGGAAAAGAGTTAAATGCAGTACTGGTTGGGTTGCTGGGCTATTTCCTTCATATTGTTTAGCAGAGCATTGCCAGGGGGTTAAATAGGAGATTTTTCCTACTGGGATGCTGCTTTAGGTGCTCAGGCCATGTGTGTGCAGAGGCACTTAGCAGGAATACAGAGTGCAGGGCAGCTTACTTCCAGGAGCAGGAATATGAATTACTTTGTATAAGTAAAGACAACTGACTTTTCTCCACTCATTATTCCCAGGTGAGGAAGGAGGGTGATCCCGAGCCTGGTGAAACACATGGCTCCTAACTGCTCTGCCAGGATGGAGGGGTAACAATAATGTTTCTTGATAGCTCAGCAAGTTTTAGTCTTTCCTTTCACAGTGCAGAAACTCCCCTGACTCCAGCATGGCTCCCACCACCAGTCAGCAATTGCAAAATCAGTAATTCGACTACGTGCTTTTGGCTAAACTGACAGAAGCATAGAAAGAGACTGGATACAGTTTAAACCCCAAATTCAGCATGGCCACTTACCAACTGGAAAACAAAGAGAAAAAACAGCTCCAAAACCCTGCAAATCAATCAAGTCTCTTTGCACCCAGATCCTCTCCCTAACCTCACAATCATAAACCAACATTAAATCTATGTGAGGCCACCCCTTAGGACATCCTAAACTGAAGAATTAGCGTCAGCACTGCACATGGTGGGAAATAACTGAAAACGGATATTCTGGGGGTCACACCAGCAGCAGCAGCTGTTGGGTGAGGTCCAGGTACCCCTCCCCATGGAGACCAGTGCTGGGGGCATTTGGGGAGATGCAACACGCATGGAGGGTTTGGGTGCATCTTACCGCCACGAAGAACATGGTGAAGAAGTAGACCATGGCTTCCATGTGGAAGCGCCGCTTGGCTGCGATGCTGATGGTGGGGAGGAAGACCAGGGTGCTGATGGTGGGCAGAAGGAGCTTGGCCACCAGTGAGCCCATGGGTGCCTTGTGTGCTGCCGGCTCCCGGGACTCGATCTCTGCGCTCTGGACAGGGGCAGTGCAGGGAAGAGCCGTGTCGAGCGTGCTTTAAAGTTTAAACGTCCTGGGCAGGGAGGGCTCAGGCCGGGAGCAGCTGCCACTGTGGCCGCCCCTCCGCTCCCGGCTCTCCCCAGCAGTGACATTCCTGGCACAGCCGGCGGCTCCTGCAGCAGATGCTCTGTGCCCCCAGTATTGTGCCGGTGTTCCTAAAGGAGCCGGAAGAATGTCATCCTTGCATGCCTTGTGCTGAGCGTCAGAGCTGGTGCAGGGTGAGTGAGGACTGAGGGTTTGCTTGCTCCCAGTGGGGACGCCCCACATCTGCATCCTACTGCCCCTGTGCCGACCCTGGGTCAGTGCTGCTGGAGCAGCCCTGCAAAGAAAAAGCATCCTCTGTGCCACACTGGCATGAAGTAGGTAAGAACTGGTACATGGCAGGTACCAGGCAATTCTAAAACACTCGGATGTGTCCTGCTACTTCTGCCATACCTCAGAAACACACACCAAGCTCCAGATCTGCCTTTTATTTCCTCACAAGGACATACCTG
This sequence comes from Pezoporus flaviventris, assembly GCF_033815535.1. Classification (NCBI taxonomy): domain Eukaryota; kingdom Metazoa; phylum Chordata; class Aves; order Psittaciformes; family Psittacidae; genus Pezoporus; species Pezoporus flaviventris. The sequence goes on from NW_026892645.1 coordinate 420,376, forward strand.
GAGCAGGTGGGCCTGCTCTAGCAGAGCACAGGCATAGCGAGCCCGTTTGATGCAGGGTCTATAACACCAGCTACATGCCTATGTGCCCTCCTGTGCACTTGGTGGAGTTCAGTGCAGTGAAGTTTCTCAGCCATGCCCTCAGGCTTTGCGGCGTGGCCACCTCCAGGAGCTTGGTCTGAAATTCAGGAGCTGAACTTCTCTGTGATGGAGGAATTTGAGCAGAAAAGCTGGAGGGAAGGAGACCAAAAGCCAACCAGCGCCGGGGCTGTTAATGCACTCAGTGGCTTCTCTCTTTTGTTATGACTTTTTATGATACCACTGCTGCTCCCCTGTTAATATCTTTTCCTTGAAGCCTCGCATGGATTCTCGGCATCTCTTCGGTACAGCTGTTCCCAGGACGCGGGGACCAGGAATGCTGCACTTGAGCAACCGCCCTTGTGGCTGCGGGTTTGGGGGGAGGGTGTGAGCTGCGGTATGAGCCACCATTCCTGAGGCCGACAGGATGGGCTCGGCTGTCCCCGGGAGGGGTCTGCTGGGAGAAAGGATGCACACAGCAAAGAATGCTCTTTAAACCACTCCAGGTTGGAAAGGGCTCCGGGAGGGGGAGCGATGGGGTGTCGTGTGTGCAGTGAGAATATCATGACAGTATTAAAACACTGACCTGAGAGGGCTGTGCTGAGAGCCTTGCTCAGGGCTCAGCACAGATGGGCTGGGTATGGCTCCTGCTTTTAGCTGATACTGCAGGAACCATCCACATTCTCTGTCTGGCTGCAGGCAGCATCCTTCTGTGGGATGCTGCCCACATCATGTCTTCGGCTGCCCTCCTGCATGGACAAGCTATAAACTTGCTACAAACCCCTGCAAAATTTCATCTCTCTACCAATAAATAGTGAAAAACTGATGTCCCTGCTTACTGTGCAAATTAATCCCTGCAGGCCAGCACATGAATACCTGCTTCTCCCCAGACATCCAGTCCTGGGCGGAAACTGGAACCGAGAGCCAATGTGCTCCAGAGTACCTGTTCCTTTCCTGTGCCACATTCTCAGACATATCCTTTATTCTCTGTTTTTCTTGCATGAGCTGCTTGGACCAAGGAAGGTTCTGGGGCCACCGCACAGCAGTGCTTGTCCTGATGGGGTTGGCTGGTTGCACAAACTGCTCTGGGTTCCTTGCGAAGAAAAACACATCCGTCTTGCTTCTGTGGCCATGAGGCTGGTGTCAGAGAGGTGAGGACACAGCTCAGAACCTGCTGGTGAGCACAGACTTCCACATCTGGGTGCAAAGGAGCCACCCACACCCCTGTGGGACCATTTGCAAAGCTGTGCACTGGTGCGACAAGCCACCTCCCTGCAAGGCCTTGCAAGGCTGGTGGTTGTGCCATAAGCCAAATGGCGTCAGGTGAGAACACGATCACGCCATTGTTAAATGCACTCCCCTCGTCCCCATCCTGTGCCCAGAAGCCAGCTGGAACCCACTGGAAAGGAAACCCCGGCTGACTGCTGAATGCAGCAAGCGCCAACTATGGCGAGCAGGGAAGTGTTGGAGCTGTCAGGAGCAAGAAAACATTCCGCAGGTTGTCGGGGGGGTGTTTTTTCTCTCTTCTCCCACAGCTGCACAGCCGGGGCTGGTGTTTGGTTTGCAGCCAGTGCTGTAGGCACTGAGGGGAAAAAATCCCACCGGTTTGCACACGTGTTCCAGCCATTGTTAAAAAAGAGACCCCAACGTGAAGTGCAAGGCAAGGGGCAGGCAGGTGGTGAGCTCCTGTTGGGAGCTGCTGCTTAAAAGGTCTTTGTTCAGGCTGCAAATGAGCCGCAGTGTGAGACGTGGGCTCTGCAGACCTTCCGAGGGAGGAGCCCAGGAACAAAGGGCCAGGACTTTGCTCCCACTCTCCTAAACAGGTAGGAAACGTAGAAAGCAAATTTTAGCTCGTGCGTTTAAGTACTTCTGGAAAGCAAATCTTACATCTACATTCCACAGGGCTAATTTTGTGTGGACCAGAGTGCACGGAGCAACGGTGATAACATATGGCTGAAAACTTGTTCCCAGATGCCAAAACCAGGTTCTGGTATGCTGTCCTGGATCCTTCCAGGATAACATTAACCATGATTTTCTGTAAGCACGCCTACCCTTTCAACTCAGACATTACAGCAAAAGAGAGAGACATAGCTTTGTTTTATTTTTACTATTAAGGTGATAGTTTGAAAGTAGTATATATTGGAACAGAGAATGAGGAGCCTGTGCCTATTGTGTGTATTGAGAGCATATTCTTCCTGGGCTAAGTATAGGATGATCTTTCATTTGCGTGGGGTGTAGACTGTATCAGAATTGAAACCTGCTCCATTGTGTGCCCCCAGCTACTGACAGCTTTGAAATAATGGTGATAATGGCATTAAAATGGAAGGTCAAGGTTGCAGCTCCTATACGGGCTGCAACTGGCGGTGCTGCAATGCAAGTTCAGTGCGAGCAGGTATGCACGGATGGCTGCGCCAGCTCAGTGCTTACTGCAGAGCATTGTTTACCACTTCCATTACTTGAGTCTGACTTTCATCTCCATAACACTGTGACTTGTACACTCTGGTCTTAGGAATGGTGGTGAAAAGCTGGATGATGGCCTGGCCAGGATGATGCTCAAGAGCTGTGGCCCTGGAGCAGCACAGTCAGCCCCAAGGAGCCCTGAGCAATGTAATGAGCACCGCACCATCCAGCTGGCAAAGGTTCCTTGTCTCCTTGGCGCTCTGCTCTTGGAATTTGATCAGAAAGCCTCCTGGTGTGAAAGGACCTGGTGCAAGTGTGAAGCAGCCCACGGGCACAATCCCTTCCCTGCCCAGCTGGAGAAGGCATGGCTGCAGCACCTGGGTAAAACACCTCTCACCACCCACTGCAGCCTGTGGCCAGAGCTGTCGCATAGGTCGGGTGCAGGTAGTGCTTTCTGGATAGCTGGGATCTGAACACCAGGGAAAAAGAGCCCAATAAAGGCAGAGCCACCAGCTGTGCCTGAGCCCCTTGCGCTGCAGACTCAGCTCTGATCTGCCACAGTGCTTGCCTGGTCCCGTCCACAGCCCTGGCAAAGCACCTGCATCCTTCTTTTTTTTTATTAGTGGAATAAATTGCCACTTAAAATATCCATGCTCCATAAGGCCTGGCCCCATTTTAGGCAGCTTTACTGAATATTTGCCCTTAAAATTTCCCCTTTCGCTGTTGAATAAACCTAGCATGCATATTCCTCACAGGTATCCCTGCTTCTTTTTTTCTTAGGGCTTTTTTTTTTCACTCTTCCCTTCTCCTCTGCCCTGTCATGGCCTGTAATAAGCATGTCACCACTAACGGTAACAACACGCCTTTTCTCGTTACTGCTTCTACCCCTTGCTGTGTCCTGGGTGGCCTAATCCCAGGAGGCAGCACAGGGGTTTATTGCCTGTTTCATGGTGTTTAATGGGCTTTTTACAGTCACGACTCCTGGAGCCCAGGGGTGATGTGAGGTTCTCAGTGCTCCCACCCCAGTGTTCAAAAATGTCATTTTCTGAAGAGAAAAGCTTGAAGCTGTGATGCTTCCAGGCTCAAAATCCAGAAGGGAACAAAACAGGTCTTGGGTTTTTGGGGAGTCTGACTCATGACTTTTGAATGCCTGTGGTTGGCAATGCCGCATAGCTGATGTCCCTCAGCACAGCTTCCCTGCAAGACTCATTCCATTAAAAGAAAAGGCTTTGTACTTTTGGGTTTTTAATCTTTGTATAGCTAAAACTGTGAACCAAGCACGACTCATCTGAAGCTCCTCCAAGTTCTTGAAGGGATGTTGACTCTTTGGGGACAGGTAAAATTCAAGTTTGCACAGTAAAAAAAGGGCTTTTAAAGCCATTGAAACTCTACAGTCGGGACCATACCTGGGGATACTGTGGTCACTTGGGGCTTTCAGACTGCCCAGAGATGTTTTTGAGCAGGAGTCTGGTGGCAAGAGCAGTCTGGGGGCTTCGGCTTTGTTGGTTTAGACTCAACATTTTGCAAGCCTCCGTGGAAGCAGCCCTCACGCTGGCAGACATAAATCATCCCATCCACATTCCAGGAAGGCACGCGGAGACGAAGTGCTTGCCCAACAGTGCGCCGCAGGTCACTCTGCAAGGGACTGGACTGTCTCTACAGGACACTGGTTTTGGTCTCCTCTTGCCCATTTCAGTTACGCAGTGGTAGGCCACAGCCACAGCTCTCGAGAAGGTAGGGGCTGGCTGCCAGGGCCTTCTTTTCAGCTTTGCCACATTTCAACCCCCCTGGCAATGTTCCGGCCATGCAGGGGCCTCATCCGCTCCATGTGTGGCTTGAATTTGCCCAAGAAGCACTGGGCTCGCCTGGAAACAATGCCCATGGCTGTGCAGAAGTGTTGAACAAACGGGTCCCTTCTGTCAGAAGTCTTCCAGAAGAAGAAAAGCCGTTAGGTGCCTGGCCCTGAGCAAAGACAAAGCTGCTGGGGGGTCCTCAGCCAACAGGCTCCAGACCACGCTCCTGCTCCTGCTCCAGCAGGGCCCACCTGGACCTGAGCGGGTGTTTCGGTGGGGCTGGCTACAGATCCTCTCTGCCACGCCAGCACCAGGACCAAGCCAGGAAAGGGCTGATTTTGCTGGGAAAGCAGTGCTGGAACGCCCCAGCCCATGGTTCACTGAGAGCAGGACCTCCTCCAGGGACATGCCTGGGGCTTGGTGGTGCTGGGTGTCAGCTCTGGTGGGTCAGAGGGCTGGTGCTTGGGGCAGGATGGGGAAGGTTTCCCATGATGGGGTGCACAGTGGGACAGTCACCCACCGTCTTGTGGGTCAGAGCTGAACATCACTCTCTCTTCCAGGTCAAGGATGGATGCCCCTCGACCACAGCAAAGGGGTCCCCCCACCCCTCTCTAGAGGAGAGAGGGCCCGATCCTGCAGAGCACAGAGAGCAGCCCCAGCTCCTGCTGAGCGGCAACAGTGCCCAGCCCAGTCCTTTGCTGAACTCATGTCAGCCAAGGAAACTCCTTTCCTCTGCAGGCACTTCTCTGGCCAAACCAGCAGCCAGTTGCCGGCGACATTCCCCCGGCTGGAGGAGGTTATTTTGAGTGTCTGTCTCTCCTTTTATTTCCTCTCTGAATGGTGCACAGCACTGGTTTGGGATGGAAAGCCTGGCAGCTGCCTGCTGGACGGCTGCTGTGCATCCCTTGGGGCAGGAGCCCACCAGCCCCATGCCGCTGTGGGGCCGGGCATTGTGCAGGGGGCTCTGAGCCACCCTGTGCAGTGCTGGGAGGTGAATGTACAGTGCCGGGCTGTCTGGCCAGAGCGTGGGACGTGGGAGCAGGTCTGGCTCAGGGACCCTCGCCTGAATCCTGAATTTTCTTGGGAAAGTCCGATCCGAGCCCTCAGTGGGAAAGCCTCTCACTGTCCATGCAGGTGCATCTTGTCTCAATTTATTCCAATCCCAAAAGCAGTAAATAACATCTGCGAATAATTTCTAACGCTTACGCCAAAAACTGGGAGATAAAAACCACTGTTGTCTGACCCTGGCTGCCAGTGATTGATGCCGAACCTGCCGGCAGCTCTGGCACAGCAGTGGGGCTTTGGGGACAGCACTTGCCCCAGGGGTTTCGGGGTGTTGGGAGCAGGGACCGGTCCAGCCCCATGCTGGAGCTGTGGGGTTTGGCCAACATGAAGCTGGACAGAGGCTCGTGGTTTTGAGCTGCTCTCTGGTGCCTTTTGTTTTTGGGGATGTTTTTGCTCCCACTGAGGCTATGGCATCGCTCCTGCTGATTTCATGAGGATGGGCTGGGGCTGCGTATGCTGCGCTGCTGCAGCCAGGGATAACACTGTGTGATTTATGGGAGCAATCAGTTGCCACTAGGAGCTGGTTAGGAATTTTCCGATGAAACAGGGATTGCGTCAGAAACCGCTGAGTCATCTCAACTGCTTCATAAAAAAACTAAAAAAATCCTTTGGCTTTGGTGAACTTTGGTAAAGGCAGAGACCGACTGACCGCGTCTCGCCTGCTGCGCTCAGCGCCTGCCGCAGGGACAGCCCCCCCAGCCCCGGAGCTCCCCAGCCCTGGGGAATCCCTGCGGCAGGACAGGGTCACCCTGGGAAGGGGTCTGCTGGGGGGCAAGCTCCTGCCAACCCCCTGGGCTTGGGGGACCCTGGGGGGAGAGCGGAGGGATGCTGGGCTTTTTCAATGTGAAATATTTTGGTGCTTTAAAACCTCTCGTGTTCAGACTTTTCCCTCCTGGCCATTCCAAAACGGAAAGGGTTTTCTCCTGCGTGCCTCAGGCTGGGATATTTTGAAATGCAGAAGTTGGGTGAACTCAAGTGCTAAATTTTCCCAGTGTTCTGGTCACAGCCAACCAATGGAAAACTGAAAGTTGCAAATCAACCTGGCTGGGTAAATTAGAACAGGCTGGCAGACATTTAGCCAAACAGAAAAGGAGACTTCATTTCCCATAACTTTTCTGGGATGGATTCTCTGCTCAGCTTCACACAGCAACCCTGGTTCTGAACGAACACCACCACGGACCTGCAGCGGTTCACCAGGTGCTGGGAGCTGTGCAGGGCTCTGTGCCCCGTGGTGAGGAGGGAACTCACGCCAAGGCCCTGCAGATGGGAGCGGCTGGCCCATGGCAGATGGTGAAGAGGTTGAACATTGCCACCAAGGGCTGGGCGCAGCCGGTAGCAATAACCACAATAAACTGCAGCGATCACCTTGGGGGCAGAACCAGTGCCGGGGTGCAGCCCCTGCTGGGAGCACTGGTTTTGCCCTGTGTGGAGCAGGTCTAGAGGGGAAGGAGAGAAGCTTGAGCTGAAGCAATGAAGGAAATAGTTCAGGTGGGCTGCTCAACGCTGCTGGGATGACACTGCCGTGTGTGCTGGGGGGATGTGCCAAGGAGTGCACGGGAGTGCGGTCACCACATGGGTGAGGTGTCTTATTAACCATTTTTTTACATGTCAAGACTGCAGAGAACGGACCACATGTATCGTGTATAGGTGTAAGTGCACTGTGTAAGTGCGTCCTTCCTTATGCATAGGCATTTCTCCCTGACACACGCATAGATCACATGCATGTACACGCCTGCCACTGAGCCAGGGGGCTGTTCTCATCCAAAAGGCTCTTGACGCGCACCAAGCCCGTTTTCTGACCACCACCGTCCTCCTATGTGCCAGAAAGCTGCCTGAAGCCGCATGCCTGACGCCGAGACTTAGCGAATGCCACCAAGAGCAGAGCGCAGGGAATCTGGTTTATTACTCAGCAGAAAGTGCAACTGAAACCCCGGCAGAGCCAGTCCAGCCCTCCCGCCCTTCCAGCGGAGGGACCGGCGCCGCTTCGTCCGCCTCGCTCCGTCGGGCCTGGGGGCTGCAGGAGCCGTCCCCCCGCCTGGGGGCAGCGCATCTCCCGGGTGCGGCGGACGCATGCGTGCGGGCCGGTGCGGACTGCGTGCGGGCTGCCCCCGCCTCTGCCCCCCGGCCTCGCCGCAGGAAACCGGCTGGCGGCCGCTGGCCGGCGCCGGGGGAGGCGAGGGGTTAACCGGGGTGGGGGCATCCCGGGCCGAGAGGTGTGAATTCCGCCCGCTCCCCCCCGCCCCGGCTGCCGCTATAAGAGCGGCCGGCGCGGGCTGGGGGGAGCCACTGCGGCGGCTCCTCCTCGCTGGAAGCCCGGGCGCTTCTGGCTGCCCTTTGAAGTCGGAGAGGGAGGGAGCGGCTGGGGCCGCCGCTGCTCCGATCCACCGCTGCTCCGATCCACCGCCACCACCGCCCGGCCCCGGAGCATCGCCCCGCCCGGCCCCGCCGCCTTCAGGTACGGCCCGTGCCGCCCCGGCTCCCCGCATCGCCCGCCCGGCCCGTCTGCAGCCTGCGGCGGGGCTGCCCCTGCCCCGCGATGCCGCCGGCCGCATCCCTCCCCCTCCTTCAGTTCTCGTATTCAAACGCAGCTCTTACCGGCCGGGGATAAGCGGAGAGCGAGCTCCGTTACTGGCTGCGAGTCAGACGTGTCTGGGAGCCTTAATGAGAACCAAGTGTAAGGCAAGTCGCAGCCACCTGTCCCGGGATCCCCGGCCAAGCGCGCCGCGCTCCCATCAATCAGTGCATCTGCCTCTTGGAAAGGGTGTCTCGCATGTGAAGGGCTTTTGCAGCCTAGCCAGTTCTGTGCTGGACCCTCAACCCGGAGGCGGCCGCGAAGGCGAGGTGGGACCTGGCGGCCCTCTGGAGTGTCTGTAAGCCCTGTACCACAGCCGTGCTGGCATTGCCGGCAATCTGCGTTTGCAAACTGCTACAAAAGCCCTTACAAGAAGAAAAAGGGGTAGGAAACAAGCTCTTTACATTGCAGGTCTGCAGCACCTCTTCCACCTCCCTGCTTCCTAAAGATTCTGCCTAGTGACTTTTCAAGGGGAATTAATTTAGGGGAGAACACTTTTATTTTTGACTTGCAGACATGAGCTGCTTTGATTGCCTGGAAGCTTGATTTCCTGAAACCTGCTCCTTTCTGGCTCTTGCAGTGAGGTTTACAATAAAAAGTATTGTGGTTTTGAGCTGTTTTATTTCAGAAAATGCTATTCTGGGTTACTCTTTCATGAGGCAGATGGAGAAAGAGATGAAAGGATGGCACTTGGGATACTTAATTTCTGCTCTTTAATTGCAGGTGGTTTCTCTAAGAACAGGCTTCTTCCCTGGAATAGATAGGAATTGGAGTGAACAAATGAAAAAAGGAAAAATATTGGCTGTTAATTGAATTTATTTATTTGTTTATGAAGCCTTTCATCCTGCTGTTGCAGGAACAGTTCTGTAAATGGAATGTTAAGATGCACTGCTGCTATAGAGCCAGGGATACTTCTTGTTACTGGCTGCCTCTTGTGCAGTACTGGCTTCTGTGTAAGACCTGCTCCCTTCCTAGACATCCTTAGAGCTCCAGCTCACACTGGTGGGATCAGGTGCAGCCACTGGGAACCACTGTGAAGTTGTGGTTTGGAAGATGGCAGCTGAGGTGGGATGTGGACTTTGTACTGTGTTAGTGCTTCCACTGGTTAAATGTAACTTCAGGATCAAGCCCCTGCAGCCAGTGGTGGCTGGTGTCATTTAGCTCACTAGGAATGCTGAAGAGGATGTGTGCTGTGTAACTCCTGCTCTTGACAGGCTATGGGGCTGGATGAGAGCTCTGCTTAGTGTGGCGTTTGGTTGTTTTCTAGGATGAAGATATCTAAGTGGAGGTGGAGCAGCATCTCCCTCAGGATGCGATCCCAGCTGAAAGGCGTTCTGGCCCTTCTCTTCGTGGGCAATGTTGCCTTTGTGATAGCTCAGGTAAGCACATTGCCTTGCTGGGAGGTCTCTGGGTTTTAAAATGGTGTGTCTGGGATGGGTAACCCCCAGGACCTGCAGGGCTGGTTTGTGCATGCATCAGGTCTCTAGCATGTGTGAGGATGTATGATTTGGCTTAACTCTTTGGTCTCGGCTTAACCTAAGTTGTACCTTCTGTAGCATGCATAGGCTACTTCTCGGGCTCTGTAAGGCCATGTTTGCTCTTGGATGAGCACTGCTTCCTTTGGTCCCTCCTCCCACAGTAAGGAATAGCTGGGACCCCCCCACAGAGGTTCTGTGCCCTGGCAAGGGGATGCCAACACCTTTTTGAGGGCAGGTGTGTGGTGGTGACACTGCTGGTGGAGCAGCTCCTTTCCCTCTGCGTGGTGACACTGCTGCCCACAGTGGCTGAGGGGTGGGGGTGTCAAGGACCTTCCTGAAGTGGTGAACCTGTCTGTGCAAAGAGAGCACACGGGCTTTTTCAGCCTGCTAGCATCCACTGGCATGGTCTCCTGCTGCAGAGTGGATTTGCTAGGGTTTGCTGAAGCTTTCCATGAAGGTTTTGGCTGCAAGTGGCTCTTCAGCTCCCTGAATTTGCTGTGGAGCAAGAGTCAGGGAGCACCAAAAGACTTGGAGGGTTCATGGTTGTTTGTGAGCTTGGTTTTGCCAACTGAGAGAAACAATAAACGTTTCCTTTCCTGAGGAATCCCAAATATTGCCATTTCGTTCCAATTCGTAATGAAAACACAATTGGAAAAATGCAGGGCTTCTTGCAAGATGGAAATCTCAAACTTGACCTCAGATGCAGAGGGAAATGCCCGGTTGCTCAGGGTGGGCTGGATGGGGGATACCCTTATTCCACCCCAGTGGTGCGGGTGCTGACTGCTGCTGCTCTCCCCACCCTCCTGATGCTCCAAGCAGGATGTGGCGCAGACCTCCAACAGCCTGGAGGAAGGGGCAGACGTCACTGCGTACTGGTGGGGCGAGTGGACCAAGTGGACGGCGTGCACCAGGACCTGTGGGGGGGGTGTCAAGTCCCAGGAGCGGCACTGCCTGCGGCAGAGGTACAGCCCCAGCTCTGGGGGTGGGAGCTGCAGCTCACTGGGGGTAGCTTCATGCAGGAGGTCATTGCTCGGTAGATAAGCACTGGTGACAAGGTGCTGTCTGGCAAATGCTGCTCATGCAGAAGGCAAGCATGGCCCTGAGCACGCTGCTGTGAGGATGCTGTGCCCTGGGTGTTCCTGCCAGAAGGGCCAGCTGAGCTATTCCTGTGCTGGCCCTGAAGTTTCTCATGTGGGGATTAGTGCAGATGGGCAGCAGATGTGGCATAAGCCCATTCCCAAGGCTTCTGGGTACAACAGTGAGGACACTATGGGTGCAGAGTTGGTTGGAGACCTCCTGATCCTGGTTGCTCTGTGTGTGGCTCTGCCCTCTCTGGGCTGTGTGGTTGCCAGATTGCACCTTGCAAATCTTGTCCCCAGGCCATCATCCCCATGATCCCTCCTAGGATACTGTAATGTGAATAGTGGATGCTGCAGGTAACAAACCCAGAGAGACCTTTTCTATGAACTTCTGTGGGATTGTAAAAGATCCCTGTGGTTCTGCTGCATGGAGACTGATCTTGCAGAAGTAGGGACAAGTGTATTTAAACGAGGGGAAAGGGTTTCTGATCCCGTTCTGTCATTTCTTTATTCAGAAGAAAGTCAGTGAGTGGGCTGGCTAATAAAACTTGCACTGGAACATCCAAAAGATACCAGCTCTGCAAAGTACAAGTAAGGATATCCTTTTTCTTCACTGGGAACACTCGATACAGAATGTGGAAAGCTATGCTTGCTTTGTGCAATGGCATTTTTGGGCCCCTCAGAGAGGGGGATGTCATTTGTCCTGTAGCAGTCACCATGTTGCCTCTCCAAGCAACTGGACTTCCCTTCTTTGGTGCCCATCACCATTGTGTCAGGGCTTTGAGCCTTTTGCCTTCACTGGGGGCCATAAAACCCAGTGGGTGGCTCTTGTACCATCTCCCATGAGGGCTTCCCCTGGCTGTCCCTGCAGTGGGAGGAGGAGGGAGGAGGATGATGTGGCTCTGGATGGGGCAGGCAATGGAAACACTCCTTGCAGCCAGTTAAGATGTGCCAGAAACCTTTCCTGCACTCTGTTTTCATCAGGATGTTAATGTATCCCATTCTAGGAGTGCCCTGCAAACGGAAGGAGCTTTCGAGAGGAGCAGTGTTCATCATTTAATTCCCATGTGTATAATGGCAGAACGTATCAATGGAAACCTTTATATCCTGGTAACAAGACATTCTTTGTGTGTTTCATAATGCTTAGCCAAATATTTTGATAGTTATGATGCTATAGCCTGCAGGAAGGCTCCTCCTCTGCTGTTTTAAAGTGATTTTTCAGAGACACAATCAACTGTCTCCCAAGCTCAAAGGCACATTTTGCAGCTGCCGTGTAGCTTAAAAATAAAATAACAACATGAATTTGTGGCTGTAGCCTGTGTAGGTCGCATCCCTTGAGGACCAGAGAGCTGAAAGGCTGAAGGAGGATGTGGGAGTGTGGGGTGATGGGCTGTGCTGGTAGGGAGAGTCTGGCTCACCCAAACAAGTGTCCTTAGAGCTGGGGCCATTGCTGGCTATGTTGTGTTTTGGTGGCACTTACTCCACACCCTTCATATGCTCTGCCAGATGTTGCTGAGATGCAGTCAGTTGGCTTGGTCACCTGGGTGAGCAGCACAGAGCTGCAGAAAGCTCTTGGGGGTTGGAATGAGATCTCTGTTTGATTCTTAGGCACAAAACTCCCATCAAAATCAAGCACTAAAAAAATGATGGCCAGTTTTTAGAGGTGTTGGGAGCTGCTTCCTTGGGCGCAGGATCCAGGGTTCCCAAGTGCTGGTTCTTCAGGTTCACAGTGCTATTTGGGTGTCTAAAAATAGAGATGGGATCTAATGTGACTTTCTTATTTCAGGGGTTTCTGTAGATGCCTAAGAACAAAATTATGCTTCGTTAAATTCCTTGTTGCCTCCTTCTATGTGAAACAAGCCCCTGTCTTGCCAGCCTTTTTGGCAAGGTCAGCGTGGTAGGACTTGGCTCGTGGCAGCCTGGTTAGCTATAGCTGCTTGGCTGCTTTGTCCCTTTCGTATGGCAAGGTGACAGTTTCTTTAAAGACACTTGCTCTTCGAGATGATTCACCAGAACAGTTACAGTGAATTGTTTTGTGTTTTAGCAGGCGTTCACGTGGCTCCTGGGGGATTTGCAGAATAAGTTTTGACACTGATGCTGTCTTGCTTGGGCGTGCAGGCCAGTGGGTATATGCTGCTCACTAGCTGGAGTTCAACACTTAGTGCTGGGCTTCTGATGCATATATGAATGTCATTTGCTTCCTGTGGATATTGCCAATGGATGCAGCCAGCCAGTTGCCTGCAGAAAGCAAAGGGTGACTGAAGTCCAGCTTGGGTGAATGTTTATGGAAGAGTTCTTATGTTTTAAGCTGCTATGGGTTTGACTATAGTCTTACTTATATATGTATTTATATGTCTATGTTAATTTAACTCTTGTGTTAGATGATATGTGAGCATGCTTATGTTTTTGTGTAATGTGTACATATATCACTGCTGCAAGTCCTTGCACAGAGCAGTGGCAGCTGATGCTTCAGTGCCTCCCTGGACTGATGTCAGTGGTACCTGTAGCATCAGGAGGGCCATCAGCTCCTGGCAGCAGAAGACTGCCTGGCTGTGCAGAGGCTTGCAGCAGTGGGCTGCCGCACTGTCAGAAGTGCTATCTCATGTCCAGCATGGAACACAAGAGATGGTGGCTTCTGATCGCTGGCTGCTGTGTAGTTGTGCTGCTGCTGTTTAGTTTGGCAGAGATTCATTGACATTGGTAGGATGAAAGTTTTTGTTTCTGTTGTTTTGAATGTATCTTTATATCCTTTCCCCTTAGATGACTATGTTCACATTTCTAGCAAGCCCTGTGACCTCCATTGCACCACTGTGGATGGTCAGAGACAGTTAATGGTTCAGGCTCGGGATGGAACATCCTGCAAATACACTGATTTCCGAGGGGTTTGCGTGTCTGGAAAATGTGAGGTTGTTAAACATTATAGCAAAAATATTGTTTGTAGCATTCAGAAAGCTGCAATGGGTGCAACATTTGCCTGACCCTCAATACTCTGTGCGGTTGTAGCCGATTGGATGCGATGGCATTCTCTTTTCCACCCACACCTTGGATAAATGTGGAGTTTGCCAAGGAGATGGGAGCAGCTGCACTCACGTCACCGGCAGTTACCGGAAAGGAAATGCTCATCTGGGTAAGGCTGTTGGGGACCTTTTGCTTTATTTGAATCAGGGCTGTTTTTTAAAATCAACTTATCTTTTTGTAAATTGCTTCCAGCTCTTCCCAACTGCCTGCTTCAGCTCTTCCCACGTGTTCTACGTGTGTTAATGCCACTTGTAATTTGGGCAGGGAAAGCCTTCCTTAAAGAAAACCAGTAACTGCTTGGTGCTTGTCAGAAGCCTGAGGTCTCTGATGCTGAACGGTGAAAAGGGTTATGCAAGAGGCTGGTGCCTATTTTAGTCTTTCTCATGACCCAGTAAGACTAGAAAGAAATGACTTGTTCTAACAGGAAGCGGGGATATTTTGAAAGACCAGGATTTCCAAAATTAGTGAGATGTGAAGCAACAACCTTGTCCTAAATACTGCAGTCTGACTTGGCACTAATGATCAGTGCTCTCTGAGGATCAGATTAAGATGGAGCCAGCTGTAGGAACTTCAGTGGCCTTAGGAGGACTTGTCCCATCACTTACCTAGTGCTAAGGGGCCTCAGAGTTGTAATCTCTTGCTGGGGTTTTGGGAAGACTGGCTAGCACGGGGTTTTGGGAAGACTGGCTAGCACAGGCTTCAATACTGAACCGCAGGACTGCTTTGCTAGCAACAAAGTAGTCTTCAGGTATAGATCCTTGCAGCAGTTTAGATAAATGTGATACCTGTGCATGTAAGGATTGCATCCTGTCCCTTTCTTGCTTGTGTTTTCCCACCGTAAGCTAGGACGTGTAGTTCACACATTTCTCTGTTATTGCTGAGGTTCTGTTTGCAGCCTAAATTATCAATATGAGTTTTTTAATCCACCGCTTAACAAAAATAATTGCAGCTGAAGGCCAATGTGCCCGGTATTTGCAGTATTGACTTCAGAGTGTGTTGTTCAGAGTATCTGTTACAAAGTTCCTTTCATTAATCTGTAGTTTCCCATAGGCTATTCCCTGGTAACGCACATTCCTGCTGGAGCAAGGGATATCCAGATAGTAGAACGGAAAAAGTCTGCAGATGTTCTGGGTGTGTATAACCTCTTGGTACTTCCCTAGCATGTGTGCCTATACTAGCTAATGCTTTTTCCAATGTGAGGTAGAACGTAGTTTTATTACAGACATGAGCTAAATCCATGTCGGTGTGAATCACAAGCACGTTGTCTAAGCCAGTGCGTTTCTCCTTCCTTTAGCCTGAGCACCTGGTCTGTATGTATCACCACTCTGGTTGCTTGAATGCAGAAACTGTTGGTCAATATTGTTGCTGCTTCAGTGTGGTGTGACAAACATGCTGGTGCTGGATCACGGATAGCCAAGTGACTTCAGCTCTCTTGTGATCTTGATCTTCTGCTTGGGGAATGTGCAATGGCCACATGGCAACAGCACCAAGGAGATGTGACCTGTGTGGTGCCTTTCTGAAGCGTTGGTGGCCACAACATTCATCTTGCAATGGAGATGGTGGAGCTGCTCAGGAGGAGTGTGGAAAAGTCTGGAGTTGCCCAGGAGAAGCACAGTTGCTCACTTGGCAGAAGCCATTGTGCTCTGCAGCCTCATGTGGCCATGTGCAGGGAGAGGGAGACTTGAATTGAACAGTAGGATGTAGTACAGTCCCTGGGCTAGTTCTGGGTGATCTGTCTTGGGTCAGGTGGCATCAGCTCAGTGCTCCCAAGGAGGCAGCTCCTGCTGTTGGCCATCTGACACTCTTGCTGTCTGCAGAGCTGTGATTATTCAATGTTCATGCTGTGCTAGTGCCAAAAGGGTGAGAGGAGCCACGCACTAGTGTAAGCCATATACTCAGGAGCTTGCAGTGTAGAGGGATGCATGACCGGAACGCAGGGCTTGTAATCACATGGTATGTGTTGGAAATAAGTGACAAATGCATTGTAATATGGGAGAAGCACTTGTTTTATTACTGTGACACTCTGGTTTTTATCCTGTGAGTGGACAAGTGGCACTATTGCATTCCTCTTGCCATGTGATGGCACTGATGTATTTGTTTCTCTCTTGTTGGAAGCTGTGGCTGATGAAGCTGGGTACTATTTCTTCAATGGGAACTACAAAGTTGACAGTCCAAAGAACTTCAACATTGCAGGCACAGTGTTTAAGTACCGCAGGCCCATGGATGTTTATGAGACTGGCATAGAATATATTGTTGCACAAGGACCAACAAATCAAGGGTTAAATATAATGGTGAGCTTTGACTTTTCAAGTTAGCGGTGATGGGGAAGGGAAAATCTTTGTTGGATTGGGAAAGGGGTGGGCATGGGGCAGACTCCTGCCATGGATTCAGAGCTTGCTGGGCAGCTTGAGGAGGGGAGTGGGAGTGAGGACTGTGCCTGGTTCTTATTTTATTTGCATCAATGCTCTTGGATGCAGGCAGGGCTGTGAGTAATGAACGTGGGCTTGGTAACTCCCCTCTCTGCGGTGTGAAGATGCCTCAGGCACAGCTGGAGGATTTCTCTTCCTTGGCATTTTTATCCAAGTTACCTGGCAGGAAAAGTAAAAATAAGAAATTGGGCCAGACAGCTTAGACAAATGCACAAAACTTAAGCCCCAACGCTATTGAAAGCAGCCCATCTAAAGTCAGGCATACAAAGAAAAGTCATCTAATTTTCTTCTGGGCAGCACCGTTGCAATGTAGCTCCAGGTTCTTCTGGAACAGGAAAGGAGGGATGCTTGGGTGCTTATAAAGTGTAAAACCAGTAAGAGGTTGTAGTGCACCATCTGCGAGTCCCCATCCCCAGTAGCCATAGAAATGGGCTTGCAGGTGATGGTCAGTGACTTTTCAAGTGGCTCTCTGCTCACAGGAGGAAGTATGACCTGCGGCTCCTGATCCCTGTGCTGGGGCTAATCCCTGAGGCAGTGCTGCCAAATAACTCTTGGAAAATGGTGCTGGGCTCCAGCTGTCAGAAGCTGGCAGCATGAATCACGGAGGCATAGAATACCAGGGTGGGAGGGGGCCACAAGGGTTATCTGGTCCAACCTTTCTTGGCAAAAATATGATGGAAAGCAGATTGGAAAAGCAAAGTAGATTCTCGCCAACTGTCAAGTCCAAGATGAACCACAAGTTTTGCATGCCATATACTCACTGCATCCACTAATCATTTGTTTGCTAGGTCTGGAATCAAAATGGCAAGAATCCATCCATCACATTTGAATATACCCTCCTGAGGAAGCCACACTCAAAAAATCTGCAGCCCATCTACTACACCTTCTCTGAGTCAGACAGCGAGGAAAGCAGAGAGTTTGATGGAGATGTGCCATTGGGGTTTATCCAGCACAATGCAACCTATTTTGGGAAAATCTCCAGGGAAAGGATAGACTTGGAGAACCAGGTGTTTGGAAGTCAGGACATGGAGGAAGATTTGAACTTGAGCAAAGGTCAGGAAACCAATGAGGTCTATGAAAGAGCAGAAACAATTGACTGTGAGCCAAAACTGAAGGGCAAACAACCCCAAGGTAAGGAGGAGACTTGGGCCTCAGTGTTGTGTTTCTTGGAGCTCTTGTTGAGAAACGCTTGGTTTCTACCTCTGGTGATTCTGCTGGTTCATTTTTTGGAAACATTGGAAAGTTCTTTAAAACATCTCTGCTCACAAATCCTCTTTGCCCTTCAGATTCTGGTTTCTGGTGGGTGGGGGGTGGCCATGGGTAAGGTCTCCCCGCTGGTGCCCTGCTGTGCTTTGCCTCATGCCAAGGACAGGAGGGCGCCCTGGGTGCACGAAGCTCCCTGTCACATCTGCTGTCACCTCCTGCCTCTCCATGGCCCCCAGCAGCAGCCCTCCTGCTCCAGTCCCTTGGGCATCCCACCACCAAACTGCCTTGAGCTATGCTTTCCCAGCGTGGCTGCATGGGCTCTGGGGCTAGGACGGCATCTTCCTTTCTGACCTCTGCTATTGCTTGGGGCAGTGCTGGCAGGTGCTGAGCTCTTCTGGCCATACGATAGCAAGGTAGGACCCGCAGAGCTGCACCCCCTTCTCAAAGGGGTACTACACCGTCAGTTTTCTCCTCCCCAGGAATCCAGCTCCTGCCTCTGTCCCCCTGGGCTGCTCAGGCTCTGCCATGTCCCTGCTGCTCCAGGCTGCTTTTGCCTCCCAGCCTGAATGCATTTTGTGGTTGTCACTGTTGTTTTCCCCCTGTTGGCTCCAATCTAGATTCAAACGTAACCAGGTCTACTTACCAGACAGACCGTGGCGACAGAGGCTTCGACCCCACGTTCACCTCGAGGGAATTCCTTTTGGAGAATGCCATCACGGACAAGCTGCGGGACAAGACCTTGGACTCCAAGGAGCTGATGCTCAACATGACCATGAACAGCATCTTTGCCCAGGGAGACCCAATCAACTCTGTGGGGTCACAGATTGACAGCCTTTATGTTGACTATGAGGACACTGATGGTGGTGTGACCTACACCATTAACAGCACTTACATGGAGCTGAGCAACGGGAAAACTGTCAATGCCTCTGCAGACACACCATTTTCAAATGCCACTGTCACCATGAGCAGCCCTCAGGGGAACAGAACTCACAAAGCAAGGTAGGAGATATGTCCTTTAATTACAGTAAATCCTATTTATTGCTATTCTTGCCTCAGCCCTTTACTCAATGCAGACCCCATGGTGTGCTTTCTGTCTGCTTTGGAAGCCAAAGGTAAGTGGGGGTAGAATGTTGTATGTGAATACTTTCTGTTGGTGATTAATTTGGAAGGAAGGGCCAGGGGGTTGGGAGCAGAAAGTCAAGAGAGCATTAAACAAGAGGAATACTTGCTGCCCTCCTTAGTGGGGATGTTGGCAAGTTCATGCTGATGGCTGTCAGCTTATGCATTGCTGTCTGCCTGTCATAGCTTGTTATCAGAGCCATGAATACAAGTAAGCCTCTTCCTTTTGCCTCTCTTGATGTCCTGCTCTGATTCCCCAGGCCCTTCCTTCTGAGTTCTGATGCAGCAGAAGTTGGTCTTGGCCCCTTTTTACCTATCCTGTTGACTGCCACTCATTATCCTCAGTTGTGTTGGCAGGAACATGCTCCCAGGCATGGCCCTGCCTGTTTAACCTGCTGCTGGAGAGGCAGAGTGGGACATGAAGAGCTCCTTGGTAGGGCCTGCAGAGCTAGCCCAGGTTTGCTGCTGTGACAGAAACAGAAGCAGTGCAGTTAGTCATGGCTTTGACAAGACTATCAAAAGCTCTCCAGTCAGTGGCAGCTTATTGGCTGATACTAGGATTGCCACTTGAGATTCATTTTAGCAGCTGGTTTGGACTAGTAGTATTATGAAGTGCAGTGGGAAGTAATAAAGAATTAATCTAGCCATAGTAGCAGAGTTTGTCCAGGCAAGGATGGGCTGGGTGAAAGGGAGTCTCGGGTTACTGCTTGTCCAGTCTGTGTCTAGCATCTTATGAAGGTGCCCTGATGCTGTCTGGGGAGCAGATTTTAGTCCCAGCCTATGGGAGCTCATCCCCAGTGTAGGCACGCAGGGCTGAGATGGGACCATTGCTGCAGGATAGCAGTTAACGCTCAGTGTGTAGGTATGCATTAGTGCACTCCCCAGAGAGCTCGAGCTGCCACTGAGGCCTTGGGAGTCACCCAGGTCACAGACCCACAGCTGTGGGTTTGGGTCCCACTGTGCACCCCCATGGCACCCACTCCTCCCCTGTGGGTCTCCTCCTGGCTATGCTACCTTGACTCTTCTGTCTCCCAGTCACCACCAATAAAACATGGGTTGTTATGCTGAGCTCCAGAAGATAAAGTGTAAAGCACTGAGCAGGTGCTCTCCAGCTGTAGTTAGGTGTATCTATCCACAGCTTATACTAGATTATGCTAAAGACACTTATGCTAAGGAAAATGTCCATGTAGGCAAATGTATCAAAAAACTTCTTAAGGATAAGCACATTAAACCATTGCCAAAGGGTTGAGTCTATCATCTCGTCTTGTGGCTTGGTGTGGAAACTTTGCCTTCAGCAGCCAAAGCAAGCATTGCATTAACCCTCTGACAGATAAGGGCAGTGCTGTCACCTCCCTGCTTTCCCATGCCATGGGGTGAGGGAGGAGGTTCCCTGCCCCTGGGGGCTCTGCAGCATGCTTCCTTGACTGGCCCCCGTACCCCAAACCTCTCTCCCAGTGGCTGTTAAATGGGGCTAGTGCCTTCCTCCTCCTAGGAATACAGTGACCTTTATGTGCGCCCAGTGTCAGAGGAGCTTGGCTATTACAGAGCAGTCACAAAAGACTGTCAGAGGTTCTAGTAGTTTTTTGTGGTGCTAAAAACCTCTTGCCCTACCCCTGGCTGCCTGTCTGTTGAAGACATGGGGCTGGGGGTTAAAACCCTTCAGGCATGATACCCAGCACTGCTCTCTTTCTTTCCCCCTGCCCCCCTCCCAGTTCTTCTCTAGTTTTGTTCTACAGCACTTCCTCCTCCCACCACTCTCTAGAATAAAATATGAACTTTCCAGATATAAGTATTAACATGCAAAGAAGTTTTGCACTAGCCAAAAGGCTGTGTCCAGGCCCAGCTGGGGCTGGCAGCTGGCACAGCAGGATAAAGCCCCTGCTGCTGGTAGGAGGCAGGTTTGGGTTTGGCTTGTCTGGGCAGGAGGATGCTGGAGGCAGGTGAAGAGTGTTGGGGACTGGATTTATTCCTCCAGGAGGAGGGGAAGGTTCAGGGACAGCTGGAAGCTGTGCTGAAGGGAATGGCAATGGGGCACAAGGGGAAACATCTTGCCCTGAGTGGGGGATCCCCATGCTTAGAGCTCAGCAAGACTGGACTATGCAAGGCCCTGTAGGACCCAGTCTGTTATTGGGGTCAGCCTAGGTCTGGGCAAGAGCATGGATTTGGGATCTCCTAAATCCTTCCCAGGCTCAGCTTGGGAGGGATGGTGGCTTTTTGCTCACTTTCATTTCATGTCAATGAAGATGTGCAGGAAGATCATCTCTTTGCATGCTGTATCCAACCAGTCCATCCATGTGGGGTAGTGTTGATCAGAGGTGGGAATCTTACTTCTTGGCAAACAATCGTAATTCTTAGTGTGGATGGAGTGTAGGCGCACGTTGCACCAGTGTGCTGTGTTATAATTCCTCTTTGGGAGCAAACCTCCCTGGGCAATGGCAGGTGCGTGGCTCTTGTGCTGTGGTAGGGATGCAGTGCTGTTCTTCCTCTCCTGGAGCGGAAAAAACCTTTCCATGGCATTTCAGGGCAGATCTGAGCACCCTTTGTCCTTTACCCCATGCCGCTGGTGCAGTGTGCAGCCAGGGCTGATCCTACAGCAGGAGCCATGAGTTTCCCCCTTTGCATCAAAATAAAAACTGAAATAAACCCCAGAACTGAGCTCAGGGGCTCTGGCTGCTGACCTGTGGTGTTTGTGTGCACTCAAAAATTCTTCTTCTGCTACAGGGACTGTTTTGGGAAGATGGGCAGCCCAGACTTGCAGCTAGGGTCATGGGATGGTGATGACTTCCAGTGCTGTTGTGTACTTGAAAAGCAGAAGCAAAGTGCAGGCAGGGAAGAAAATAATTGTCTTCATTGTAAAGCTTATAATAAAGAGGAGAAAGAAAAGCAAAAGCCCAGCAGCTTTGTGGGACAGTGCCCTGCTGTTGCATTTAGAGGAGAACAAAATGACAGTTTTGTCTTTGCTTAAAGTGGTAAGTGATTGACACACTGCCCTGTGACCAAATGTCGGGTTTATCTGGAAAGAACTTGTCCCTGCAGCCTCATTATCCATGGAAGCAGTTCTTTAGTTAGGATCACATACGTTAAAGAGGCACTGTTACAGATCTTCTGTACTCAGCTGTGGCATAAATCTTATTTTGAAGATTATTTTCTCCTTTGAAGGGAGAGGAGCCCCAGTCACAGGGAATTGGTGGTCCTAGACTGGAGGATCTAGGTAGTACTGCTTTTTCTAGGCAAATTAAAGTATAAAAAGTAGCTGTTGTGTTTTAATGGATCTTACTGAAAACTCATCTTGTGACCCGTCTCCTGGCTGGGTGGCAGGAGGCAGCACATGGAGCTGAGCTGGGAGCAGGGGCTGATGTGGGTCCCCAGGCAGAGCTGGTTTGGGAAGATGAAACACTATTTATAGTGAGCTGAAGTCGTTATTTTTCCACAAAGAAGAATCATATTCATTTCGGTTCCCTTTTAAATGCAGGAAGCAACCATTTGCCAAACTGACAGAGACAAAATCAACAGGGGAAAATGAGATTGTTTTTAATCCTTCTGGAGGCTCAGTGCTGGCGGTGGAAGGAGGGTGGGTCCAAAAGGAAATGGCTGGATTCTCCACAGTGTCCTTCTAAAGGTTGATTTGATAGACTGGACCTGAACGTTTTCTTACAAACAATTAAATAAGGCAATTTCAGAGCTTCTGCTGCCTAGAAATCTTACAAGCTGCATATCTTGCCAGGCCAGAGACAACTGGATGTCAGGATACGACCTTGTACGCTATTTCAGTGTAGCTGTCTCAAGGGTTTGAACAAAGGTATGAGAACAGAATTGAAGCCTTCTGTTGTAAAGGTGCAGTATCCCTGGTGCGTTAAACCTCACAGCACGTAGGATGCACTGAACTGGGATAAGCTGTTATTCTTGGTTTGACAAATGCTTTTTTGTACACCAGGCTGACTCTGTTACTCCTTTCTCAATGGCATTATGTGTTTGAGCGCAGCATGGATATGAGAGATGCAAATTGCCTGCCCAAAATAAACCAAACCAAAACAAGAGTGGCAAAAGCAGTGGGTAGGCAAATGGCATGCCTTGGTGTTTAAAAGCAAAGTGTGCTTTGAGAAGCAAGCTTAGAAACTCCTGTGCCACATGTTGGCTTTTGGAAGGAGTGAACTGCTGAGATTTGAGCAGCAGCAGGCATGCCGGGCCTCACAGCCACAGGGGAGGAGATACTGCACCTTTAGTCACTGTATGCCCAGGGCCAGGTGTATTTGAGCAGAAAATGCAAACTTTGTTAAATTCTGAACTGTTTCTACTTGTGGGTATTTTTATCCCATTCTCTCTATTTCTAGACAGTGGAAGCTCTGCCTCTAACCGGGCTGGGGATTCTACTTGGGGCTCAGGACAGGTATGTTGTGAAACAAACCAAACCAATTCAAACAAACAAACAAACCCCCAAAACTCAGAAAAACCGAACCCAACCGCCAAACACAGTAAATCCCCTCCCAAACCCGAACCCAACCGGGCTGCAGCTGCTGGCAGATGTGTGTGTCTGACGTGGCCTATCACCGCTCGCCTTGTAAATGCCTTGTTTTGTTTTGTTTTGTTTTGTTTTTCTTTTGTTTGCTTATCGCTAGAAACAGATTGAAGTTGTTAAGAAAGGGCCAAGGTGTGAGTGCTGCTGACATGTACAGGTGGAAGCTTTCCTCCCATGAACCCTGCAGCTCTACATGCACCACAGGTAGTTATAAGAAGCAGCCAAATTCTGCACAACTGCTGAAATCACCTGGTGTGTGAGTCACTTTTCTGTCTGTTAGGGATGGGAAGGACCTGGTGCTGTGTAGGGGATCTCGCAGTCTCTGGAGCTGGTTTGGCACAACCCCAAATCTGCTCTGCCTGGGTGCAAAGACTGAGGGGGCCGGGTGCTGGTGCCTGGCTTGTCCATCGTCCTGCACAACACCCTCCCTTGGGTGGGCTCCCAGTGCTGTCTTCACTTCCCAGCCTGGCGGGGATGCCCTGGGGCTCAGCAGATCCCCAGACCCCTGCAGAGTCCCATCATGTTACCTCATTTTTTTTCTTCCTCCCTTTTTTGACCCTTCAGCAGGGTTTGAAACCCTCCGCTGCTTCCCTGCATGGTGAAGTTCTGAAGATTGTTCAGCTCTGACAGGAAACAAAATAGTGTTTGGCTTTTTGATTTTTGTTTCATTTCTCCCACTCCTCCTACCCTGGAGCCTGGTCTCGGCTGCGAGGGTATAAATCTGGAACAGCCATGTAGACGCCAGGATGTCAAATCTGGGCCTGTATTCTTTTCGCATAAATTCCCCCTTTTTGCCCAAATTCCCCCTTTTTGCCCCTGAAACCTTCAAGCCAGCTGATCTCTCCTCCTTTACCCCTTGCTAACCCCACCACTTGTGATGAAGCATATGTGGGGGTCATGCGCTGCTTCCCAGTGGCACAGTCCCTGAAATGATCCAGATTTGCAGTGTTCCTGGCACTGGAAAGTAGGAAAAAAGGGGGAGAGAGGGAATTGCAATTGAAGGACATCTCTTAAAAGAACAAATTGTAAGGATTTTATTTTTTAAGCATTTGTTCTTGCCCAGCAGACAGACACATGCCCCAGTGTGCCGGCAGCAGGAGCTTTCCAGGCCGTCCCCAGGATCCCATCAGCCATGTGTCTGGGACATTTTTGACTTCTTTGATCCTCTCTGAACAAATTTCCCCCTTGTCCGGGCCAGGCTGCCCTGGTTTTGCAGCTAGCAGAGAGAGGTTTTACTTAAATTTCTTCTTTCTCATTGCCCTTTCTTAATGACATATCACAGAGAAGCAATACCATGTCAAGAGCTGTAGATCTTTTTTTAGTTTCATGTAAACCATATGTTCCTGAGAGCTGCAGTTCTTGTTACCTGTAGCCAGAGCAGCCTCCTGGTCCCCAGCCAGGTCCCAGAATGGACTTCACAACATTTACTCTGGCATGGCAGGCTGCGAGGGAAAAGGTCTTGGTCTGACTACACTGGCTGCCTTCTGGGGGAGCAGGAGGTGCCTCCTTGCAGAGCCCTGTCCTGGCCCACAGTGCTGGGTGCCCCGGGGAGCACCCTGCTGCAAGCGGGGTGTACTGCGAACAGAGCAGGTGGATGGAGCGGGTTGGGGACTGCTTGCTGTCGCCTCCACCCTCGAGCCGGGCAGGGTGGGAGCTGCCCAGCAGACGCGTTGCCCCGAGTGTTTCCTATAAAACAGAGTTAGTCATGTATTGATCTTGGTGGCAAGCCCTGGCCAGGGCGGCCGTGCCTGCCTGCAGAAGCGGCCAAGCTCAACCGCACTGCCCATGTTGGCTGGGTGACCGTAGCGATCCTCCCCTCCCAGCAGCATCCAGCCCGCGGGCCAGAAAGCCTGGCTTGCTGCCGGGAGGAAGCTTTGGAAAATGCAGCTCAAAAGAAAAAGCAAAAAAAGCAAAAGAAAAAAAAAAGTTTGGATGTCAAAATCACCAAGCGTCCTCTGTTGTGTGTGTGTGTATTCTCTTTGAAACTAGGAGTGATGTCCACATATGCGATGTGTGTTCGCTATGATGGGATCGAAGTGGATGATACATACTGTGATGCCATGACCCGTCCTGAGCCCATCCATGAGTTCTGTGCTGGGAGAGAGTGCCAGCCAAGGTACCGCCTCAACAGGGCGCTCCTGGGGGGCTCTGTGTTTCCTCTGCCATGGATGGATATGGGGAGGGGGTTGGTATGGATTTGATGGTGGGGCAGCAGGGATGGTCTCTAGCACCCCACTGCATCTGCCTGGGCTTCCCCTGGGCTGCTTCCCTCCTGAGTGCTTTAGCTCAAGCTGCCAGGTTAAAACTTCCATAAATCCTGGCAGTTTGCACATGGATTCCCAGCAAGGTTGGCTTCAAACACTGAGCAGCATCCTGCCTGGTCAGTGCCTGGAGGAGCTTGTGTGCGAATTGGGTGGAGGGGCTGCGCTTGCAAACTGTGCCTTTCAGCATCCAAAACATTGCTGAGGTGTACTTGTATCAGGGCAAGAGCTGGTGCAGAGGAGGACCTTTGCTGGAAGTCCTGCAGAATGTTTCCCTTCTGGTGTGGCTCTTTACCTGAAAAGCAGCCCTGCTGCTGGTCTGTAACGTGGACTGTGCTTGTTGGGAGATTTGTAGCATCTGCAACTATACGTAGGACAGACCAATGTCTGCTGAAGGAAGGATGACTGTGGCGGTGTCAGACTATGGAAAGGGCTGGGGGAGAAGTAAAGTCGCCTGGTGCACGCTCTGAAATGGTGTCACTTGTGAACGCTGCAAAGCAAGACCACAGTGATTGGAGGGACCAGGAATGGTAGCCGGAGAGGGCTTGCTTTTGCCTTGGGTAATTGTGAAGGAGGCGTGGAAAGGAAAGCACGTGCCCTTAGCAGTTACGATCTTGCTGAAAGCCAGGGCGGGCTGCCACTGAGGCAAGAAAAGTGTTAGGAAGTGGGTGGTGCAACTGCTGAGAGCCCTGTAGACACCATGAGGACCTTAACCTCTACCTGCATTAACTTTGTAATTTTTTAGCGCAAGCATTAGGGGTCTTTTCATGCTTAGGTTATCCCACTGGTGTTTTATAAGGTTGCTTCTTATAGTTGTGCTGTTTCTGCTCCGTGGGCTTGCACTGTAAGAGGGAAGAGCTGCTCTGTGATCACTGGCGATAGCAGCTTCGGTGGTGGGTAAACGGAGGAACCTAGGAGCTGCCGGGAGCAGCTGGGGCAGTGAAGCACATTCATTGGGCAGGGGGGATGCTTCACGGGCTGCCAGTGCTTTCCCAGCAGAACGTCCTAGGAGAGTTTTGCCTCATCTGGATGGGCTTTGGTTTCATCTCCCTTCTGAATTTAGGTGGCACCTCTAAATGTGTGACATCTCCCTATGGCTGCTGCTTGTGCCCAGAGCCCTGTGCATGCAGTGGGGATGTGTCTATCCTGCTCAATGGCAGCAGCGGTGGCCCCGTGTCCAGAGGGGCTGTGAATTCTAAGCCAGTTAAATTTTTACATCTTCAGCTTATTCTTTAATTGAGAATTGCTATAATGTTACTGTACTGCATAAACCTTGACTTTTTATGTCTTTCCCCTTGGTTTACAAGCTGTTTCCCTCTTGTAACATCAGGACAGTTGTGGCAGGGGACAGTATGCGGCTGATGGCGTCTCAGAGCAGATCTCAGCTCTTGCAGCCCGTTGCGTCATGACATTAGCAGAATTAGACTGACGGTGGTGCATGAATTTCTGTCCAACCATGGCGCAGACAGCTTTGTGTGACATTATTGCTGGGATTCGCAAGGTGATAGATGATTGTGTCCTCATCGTGCTTCAGCGGATCAGGCAAAAAGGAAAGGGCAAACAAACATGGGCCATAAGCACAGCAAAGAAACGTGCTGCACACACAGGGTTTCGGCTGGGGAGCATGCAGCCTGTGGTAACAGGCACCGGGCAGTAAGGGTACCAGTTCATGCCCCACTGTGCCCATGTCTCCTTCCTGTCTGGTTTTAGCATCCGCCCCTACGAGTGTGAGCTCAGGTCTGCTGGGTGAAACCACCAGCAAACACTTCCATCCCCGGCAGTGTTTAAGGCCAGGTTGGATGGGGCTTGGAGCAGCCTGTTCTAGTAGAAGGTGTCCCTGCCTGTGGCAGGGGCTTGGAGCAGGAGAGGCTTCAAGGTCCCGTCAACCCAAACCAGGCTGTGATTCTGAGGTATTTCTATGATAACAGACCCCATCCCAGGGGAAAATCTCTTGCACACTGGCAGCCTGACCACAGCTCATTGCTACTGCAGCTATCTCCCTCCAGCCGGGAGCAGGCAGGGCTTCCCAGGGGATGCTCTGGCTGCGGTCCAGCCTTTCTTGTCCCCACAGGTGGGAGACGAGCAGCTGGAGCGAGTGCTCCCGCACTTGCGGGGAGGGATACCAGTTCCGCATCGTCCGCTGCTGGAAGATGATCTCTCCAGGATTCGACAGCTCTGTCTACAGTGACCTCTGCGAGTCCGCGGACATCGCGCGGCCGGACGAGCGCAAGGTCTGCAGGAACCCGGCCTGCGGGCCGCAGTGGGAGATGTCCGAGTGGTCCGAGGTGGGTCCTTGCGGGGCTGGCCTGGCAGCGCTGGGCTGAGCATGCGCCTGCGCTGCTCCGGTCCTTTCCTGAGTTAAGCTGCTCGGTGGCCAGCTGAGGCTCTGCCCCTCAGCACCCTGGCTGCAGTGCACCAACGTGCATCAGGAAATCTTTTTCCCTGAAATGAAGCCCTGAGTCCTCTCCAGCATGAGGAAGCCACTCGTGAGGCCTTTGACTGCATATGAGGTGCTAGCATTGCCCACTGAGACAGGGCAGGAGCCCGCTGCTCAGGTCCTCCCACCTCTACTTCCTCAGCATCCTCTTCGACCAGGGGAGATCCCACCTCATACGTGAATTATGTTCCTATAAACTTCCCTTCCTCACCTGCAATTTCTCTGTGACTCGTGGAGAGTTGAACCTTTTCCCACTGTGCCTTAAGCAGATCCCTAAACAGTTGGAAGATGGTTTAGGGGTGGTGCAGGGCTGCTCGTGTTTCAGCTTGTTGTTTTGCTTGGGAAACCCTGTGAAAGGGTTTGTGTCCCTGAGTTCATCTCCAGGCGTGGTCAGTGCTCTGGCATGTCACTTGCGAACGTAAACCAGTGGAAGCAACCAAATCGATGCCTCTTCCTTGGGGAGCTGGGGCTGGCCTCCAAGCTGGGGTGGCCCGGGAGCAAGTCCCCTGACTGCCACAGCCCGTGGTGCAGGAAGGGGAGCGCAGCGTGGCTCACAGCATATGCAGCGGGTGTAACTGTGCCCCGTGCTTTGCCAGTGGGAACCAGTGTTTTACAGAAATCTGTGTTCTCCTCTAGCCTGTGTCAGGGAGTGAGCACTTGAGACAGTCCTGGAGTAGTTTGTACTTAGCCAGCAGCAAAGCTAATCTCATTTGGATCCCATCTGAAGCCGGGTGCCAAATTGGCTGGGGAAATAGGCATTAAAAAAAAAAAAAGCAAGCATATTTCCAGGACCTGAGGATTAACATATCGAGCAGCGTGTCTGAGCGCTGCGCTGTGACACTTCCCTGCTTTATGTTATGCACGAAGCAAATGTGTGTATGTGAGACTGTAGTAACTCAAATCCAGTTCTAAATAATGTCACTGAGCTGCGCAGTGCCAGATTTATCCACAGCACAAAAACCTCAGTTGTGCAGCTTGGGGAAAACACTTTCCAAAGGGGGGGGAAGGAGCAGGCTGCTCTGGGCAGGAGCTAGGGGAGAGCTCACCCTGGCTGTGACAGCTAAAACCTTTTAGCTCTGACCAGGCGTTTTTGGTGCCTTGGGCAGCGTGCAGCCCTCCTGCACCTTGAGCTGAAGCTGCTGAGGCATTTGGGGGAAGAGGGGTGACTTTGCTAGGGACAGTCACAGAAAGTTGTCACCGTGTGATTTTAGAGCTCATGTTCACAACGTAAAGCCACAAACAAAGCCCAAACCCACTGCAGTGGCTCCCGGTCCCTGCGGTGGTGGGACCCTGCTGATGCTGTCCTGTTCCCTCCTGGCAGTGCTCGGCGCGGTGCGGGGAGCGGAGCGTGGTGACGCGGGACATCCGCTGCTCGGAGGACGAGAAGCTGTGCGACGCCAGCACCCGGCCCCTGGCCGAGAAGAACTGCACGGGGCCGCCCTGCGACCGGCAGTGGACCGTCTCCGACTGGGGACCGGTGAGTCCCCGGCGTGGCCGTCACTGCCACTGGCCCCGTGTGCAGGCTTGCTTGTGTCTCTGGTGCTGGGAGTTTGGGGTCGGGCTCGTTACCCCTGGCAGCTTCGGCTGTGATGAACCCGCAGGCAGCCTGCACCCGCTGCCAAGTAATTCCAAGTAATTCCCCTGTTTGGCTCTTCTGGTGCCCATGTCACCTCTGCCAGGACTTGCCCACCAGCGCTGTCACCCTGACTGACCACTTCGGCTCTGCCTGTGGCACCGGGGGTGATCCAGCATCCCCATAGGTCCCACCACTTCCCAGTAGGTCCTCCTGGAGCTCATACCTTGTGGGGGACAGGGTGCAGGAGGTGTTAAACCACAAAAGACCTGTCCGAGGACCTTAGTGGGTGTCAAAGTCCTCATGTCTCTGCTGCACAGCTACTATGACAATGCTGATGCTCCATGCCCAGAAAACGAGCCTTTTCCTGTTTGTTTTTCTCCATCCCTGCTCTTTTCCCTGCCTGCACAGTTCTGCCACAGAGACCCCCTCCATCCCAAGCTATTTTTACCCAGGTTTTGATGCATTAGTGTCAGCTAAAAATAAGCAGTTTCCATGGCAGCGGCAGCGCTGTGGAACACCGTGGGGCTCCCGCGGCCTCCACCGGAGCTCAGCGTGGGACTGCCTGCCCCGGTGCAGTGCAGGGGAATATTTGTAGCCACTTGCCTTGACCTCTCTGAGACTCCCTCGGGGTTCTCTGCTCATGGTTTCCCCTCCTGCCTGGCCTGAGAGCTGAGTTTCACTCAGCATGGGCATAATGGGACCTTGGGGTATGTTGGCTGTGGTGGGGCTGCCCGGGAAAGGATGTGCTGTGCTTCCCTGCAGCTATTTTAAGCTGAACCTAAATAATGCCCCATGATTTGGGGAAGGTGGGGATGGGAAGGTGGCTGAGCCCCCTGGAGGCATCTCTGCCCTGTTGTGGGGATGGGGATGGAGCTTCACTGCCACTGCTGAGTGCCGACCTGCCTGGTGTGGTTTCAGTGCAGCGGCGGCTGCGGGCAGGGCAGGATGATCCGGCACGTGTACTGCAAGACCAGTGATGGGCGCGTGGTGCCAGAGTCACAGTGCAACCTGGAGACAAAGCCACTGGCCATCCACCCCTGTGGGGACAAGAACTGCCCCTCACACTGGCTGGCACAGGACTGGGAGCGGGTAAGTGCAGCGCTCCCGGGCTGGGGTGGCTGGAACGGGGGCTTGGTTCTGGGGGGTGATAGAGGGGGAATGCCCTGTGGTGGGTCTGGGGTGCAGGTTTCAGCAGGCCCTGCTTGCATCTGACAGTGCAACACCACATGTGGCCGGGGGGTGAAGAAGAGGATCGTGCTCTGCCTGGAGATCATCAATGGCAAGATCAAGACCCGCAGCACCGCCGACTGCGACGTGGCCAAAAAGCCTGTGGAGGAGACGACGTGCTTCGAGCGGCCGTGCTTTAAGTGGTACACGACCCCCTGGTCGGAGGTGAGCGGGAAGAGAGCTGAGGGCAGCTCGGGGCATCTGGGGGAGGGAGGTGGGGGAGAAATGCTCCTTCTTCAAGGTGCCCTTGCCCAGAGTGCGTGGTGCCCCATCCCCTCATACCTAGGGTCGCACTGCCTGCAATACCCCAAGGAGCTCAGCGAATCTCTGCAGGGCACAGCCCTCAGAGGAGCACGCAGGGGACACTTCTGTTGCACTGGCAGCTCTGGTACAATTGGCACTGGCTGTGCTCTGGGAGAACAGGAATGAGGGGAGGTGTTTGGGGTCAGCCTTAGCTTTTTTCTTGCTGTGAAGGGCTGTAGCTGGGTCCCTGCAAGCCCTCTCTAATGCAGCCTTCCTGTTCCTGAGGCTCTGGGCGTCACGTTTTGTTTGGTCTTGCAAACCATTATTGCAGCCTGTGATCACCCAAAGCAGCCTTGCTGTAATCCCAGCCCCACAAGGTGCCCAAGGGGCAGTGGGCAGCACGCACCAGCCCAGTCACAGCTCTGCAAACACAGGGTGCCGGAGGGGGATCTGGAGGTGCTTGCAGCCACCCTGGTGCCCCGGAGCAGTGTATGGACTGGGCCAACTCATTCGTGTCTGTTTGCAAAGAGCAGCAGGAGGAGAGAGGGTCACAGTGCCAGGGGATGGGAGCACATTCCTGTATCCCCAGGCAGAAGCTGCTGCAGGCAGCAAAGATGGAGTCTGGGGCTGGTGGTGCTGGACTGAGACATGGCTTTCAGCCAGGGGAAGAGTTCAGCTCCCTGCCCTGACATCTCCTGTGAGCACACTCGTTTAGCAGGTTCTGGCTTAGCACAGGTCCGCATAATCTTGGGGCCTTGCCTCAGCTGCTTTCTCTTTTCTCCAGTGCACAAAAACCTGTGGCATCGGTGTGAGGATGCGGGATGTGAAGTGCTACCAAGGGAAGGACATTGTCCGGGGCTGTGACCCGCTGGTGAAGCCAGTGGGCAAGCAGACCTGTGACCTGCAGCCCTGCCCCACGGAACCCCCAGGTGAGCCCCGCTGCCAGCAGCACCCCTCCAGCCTCGATTGCCACTGATTTTCCCCTAAGCAGCATTGGCCAGCGTCAGCTCCTACTGACCACCAATTTGATCACCATCCCGGGGCCTTCTCGCTCTGTGCCCAAGCAATGGGGCTGTTTCTGGAGGTAACTCCGTTAAATGAAGGGGAGAGTTCAAAAGAAGCATGTGAGGACCTTAGGATAAATGGGAGCTTTGGAGCACTGACTCAGTGCTGTTTCTGTGTGATTCCAGCTAGTGTCTGGGAACTTTCATCTCTGCTGTAATTTTAATGACTTTTGGTCTTCAAATGTCCTGCAGGATTTGTAACTATTTCGTTATCTGAGTCGTCTGCTGATTCAAACTCCCTGTGATGTTTAGTGAACACACGGTTCTAATCCTTTAATAGGATTCGGGAATAAGGGCGATGTGGGGAAAAAAGCATGAAAATGGGAGACAGGTTTGAGGTTAGCTTTGGGCTTGGCTCTGGCCCTGTTGGGTGCTCTCTGCTCCAGGTGGTCAGGGATGTGGCATGGTGCCTGTGAGGTGCCTTGTGGCCCCTGTGTAGCAAGCTGCCTTCATGTTTCATGCATCCTATGGGTTTAAGCAGTATATATATATATATATATATATATATATATAACCATAAATCCTATGGATTTGAAGCAAAATATTGCTCTGAAGGGAGCTGGGAGAGTGTTGAAGCAGTCTCTGGCCTCCTCCCTGTCTCCAGCAGCTCACTCACCCCTAACTCCTGCTGTAACACAGCTGGATTACCATTCCCTTTCTCAAATAGCCTCTTTGGTGCAGAAAGTGCAAGTACGTTGGGGTTACCCCATGCCCTGCCAGGTACTTGGCTTGAGGCAGCTCCCTGCCAGGCTGCCTTGGTGGCTCCAGCAATGCCTGGGCAGCTCTGTTGCACAGGGGAGAACTTTAGCCTCAGGGCTCGGATGAAATGAGGCTCCCCAAGCCAGGCTAGGCATGGTGGAATGGGTCAGCCTTCTGCCTTTGCGTAGGCTGACAATGGTATTTATGGACAAGCTCCATGGTGTCTTTCAGGTGATGCTCTGCCAGATAGCAGGGCAGGGAGGTGCCAGTCACGGGCCAGGATGATTCCTTGCACAGCCCCTTGTGCTTAGGGCAGCCTGTGTAGAGGAGGGAATTGCGCTCATTAACTCACAATGGTTTATTTTCTCTTTCTTTTCCACATTGGTGCCTTTTGCCTTCTCTTCCCTAGATGACAGCTGCCAGGACCAGGCAGGAACCAACTGTGCTTTGGCCATCAAAGTCAACCTCTGCAGCCACTGGTACTACAGCAAAGCCTGCTGCCGCTCCTGCCGCACACCCCACTCCTAGTGCCCAGCAGCACCGGGCTGCGCTTCCCACGGCAAGGGCTCCCTGTGCCATTTAGTAAGGAGAACACACCCCACAGACTTGTGTTAAGGAGGCTTTTGGGTTGTCTTTCCCATTGATGCAGAACTACTCTTCTGGTCCCTCTCCTGCGTAAGGACCAGTGCTGGCATGGCTTGGTTGCAAAGCTGTTACCTCTGTACATTGGTACCCCCCATTATCAGAGCTGTACATAAAGTCGTGTATATTTGATTCCCCGAACTGCAGACACATACACGTGTTTCACAAGGTCTTGTCCTTTGATTTCTTTCCTCTGTGCAAGTTTGGGGTTGACAAGGGGAAGGGGTGAACTCTGTGAAGTCCAAGTTTCCCTTCACCAAGGGGTGAGTGCCTTTCTCCTAATTTATCGTGAGCCCTGCACTCTCATTAGCTGCATTAATGTGGTGGAAGCTGACTTGTTTGCCAAATAAGCTCCAGCCCAAGCCCTTCTTCTGTAATATGTAGGTGTATACTTTTTCAGAGAATTTTATCTTATAATCAAATGTTAGTTCCATAGTCCTTCCAACCCTCCCCATAATGCTGACATATTGTATATAATATGGAAACATAACTGCACTTTATATCACAAAAAAGACGTGCTCTTTTTTAATATATTTGTTTACAGACAGTGAACTTTATCCATATAATCATTAATTTGTACTCATATGTATATTTTAATAAAGTTGTCATATTTATGGTGGTACCTTGTTTTATTCTCCAGTTTGTAGTGAGTGTTTGGCTTGTGTACTTGGGAACGCTGCAGTTTGGGCTATGAACTTGCTCATTCATAGTCCTGAGAAACAGCAGCTCTAAGTCACGAGAGTCCTGGCTGTTTGGACCGGGATGCAAGGAAAGGTCTCAGCTGTGAGAGACTGTGGGACCATTGCTCTGGGTTAGGGGCTCTCTGGGGTTCTGTGTGCAGCTTTAGGAGCTGTGACCCTGAAGCTTCTCAGGAGTCCGCAGATAAAGAGGCCTGATGCTGTGTCAGCAAGAAAAAGCCTTTCCTTGCCCCACGTTTCTGCAGGGGTGACTCAAAGCCGAGCCAGAGTCTCTTCAGCATCCCCTGTGCCAGTGTGTGCACTGTGGTTACCTCCATCAGGGAAATGCCTGTGCCTGTGTGCAAGCTTTGCCAATAGCCCCCCCCCCCCCCCATATTTGAAGATGCAGGGACAGAAAGGGCAGCCCCAAATCCCAGGACAAAGTCATTTATTTCCCTTTTTTCTCCTCCCTCTCCCCCCCCCCCCCCCCGATTCCCTGTACAACAGATCACCAGGTAAAGGTTAGTGAAAGCCAACCAACCCTCTGCTCAGTTTCCAAGCTACAGCGAAAGGAAGTAAGGAACGAAGGAAGAAAACAAGGAAGGCAGGAAGGAAGGAAGGCTGGTAAGAGGAGTACAGTCACAAGAAATGCCAAGAGGAGGGCTCGATGCATGGAAACCCTATGAGCACTGTACACAGGAGCAGGGCCCAGGCAGCACCAATCCCCAGAGCAGAGGCTTCGTGCTCCCGGAGGTGGCACTGCTCGGACCAAGCTCGGAATATTAAACACATACGAAACCAAACCCAGCCCCTCCCACCCCAAAGAGACACCACCCCCCCCCCCCCGAGAAAGTCAAAGATGCTCATTTGCAAAGACTGACTCATACTTCAAAAGATTTGCTGTGGAATTAAAAACCCTTCTGGTTAAAAGTAAAAGGTCCAGCTGGGTGCGTACAGGGTGTGGGAGCTGATGGGGCTGAAGCTGCAGCTTCTCCTTCCCATCACATCTTTAAAAAGGAGCTGGCGCAGAGCACAGCCGAGGCCATCCATGTCCTTTTGCAGCCAGTCCGTCCTCCACCCCCATCCCCAGGTCCAGCGTGGTGCTTTTAACCTGAATAATGCACGGTCCAGGAGAAAGAGGGTGTTCTGTCAGACAAACGCTGAGCAGCGTGAGGCTGGAGTGGGGAATCCAGACAGACAGGAGAAGCCAGAGCAGGCGCATCCCCACACTGCACAATCAGTGCAGGGGACATGGCTCCTCTCTGCTGGCTGGGGGAAAGATGCAAAAAAGGGGTTTGCCTAAATTGAAAGTGTTTTAAAACATTCCTGGATGGACAGAAAGTGTCATGGCTTTTTTTTGTTTTAAAAAAAACCTACAAATGCATGTAAACATGTGCATGCAGGAGAGTGGGCACATACATGGTCATGGTCTTGCTTGCTCAGCGCTCAGACAGAAGTCACATGTGGGATTCATTATTTGGAGCAGGGATGCTGATTATTAGGAGAGGCCAGCTGTGGGTGTATTCCTGCACCCGAAACTGCACCGTGTGCTATTCCCATATCCAGGTAACGCAATGGGTTTGGAAACTGCCCTCCCCAGCCCAGCTCCACTGGGGAGCCAGGGGGCTGCCCCAGGGGCTCCAGGGGCAGTGCTGTGCTCCCAGTGGCCATCATAACCCTGAGGGGACTGCACCTCACACCTGGGAATCAGCAACAAACTTGAGTGTGAGATTAACTGGGCATAGGGCAGGGCTGTGCACACACACACACGGAGGACTGCACTACGGAGCAGTGCAGGAGGGGTGGCAGAGACGTGGGCAATAGGAGCCCTGCTTTGCAGTGGGACGTGTGTGTGTGTGTGTGTGTGTGTGTGTGTGTGTGTGTGTGTGTATACATACGTGTGTATGTGCACTAGAGCCAGGTGCTGTTGGCTGCAGAGTGCCCCCACGGCCCGGCAGCAGGCGCCTGCTGACTCGCAGCACGAGCCATTTTGCAGCCAACCGTGTGCCCCACTGCTTGCTCGTCAGTGCTTGGCACACCAGCCGAAAGGCCAGGGGGAGCGTTTACTCTATTAAAGGATGCACAATATCAAAATCCTCTTTATAAAAGGAAAAAAGATGCAATGCAGCACTAGGAAACCTTGTGTCCCAGCTGCAACGGTCCTTCCCCATGCTCGCCTATTGTGTTTGGTTTCTTGCTACCCCTCTGTACCACCATTTAGGATGGCTCTGCCTACACAGTGCAGAAACACAGTAATTTTTTCCCCTTTTCTTTCTTTTTCAAAACTCTCCCATGAATTGCTGTGCTGTTGTGGCAATGGGCGCTGTGCTGTTGTGGCAATGGGCGCTGTGCTGCTGCGGCAATGGGCGCTGTGCTGCTGTGGGCTGGAAGGCAGCAGCTCCTCACACATCCGTGCTGATGCTGCGGCTGCGGGAGAAGGCCTCACGCATGGCCGAGAGCCGGTTGGGGTTGAGTGCCTGCAGGTTGGCCACGCTCACCGGCAGCTCCAGGTCCTCCTGGCTCACCGACGTGTAGCTCACGCGGTCGCCGCCGTTGTGCAGCTCCTCGGGGGGCTCCTGCAGCAGGAAGGTGGGGGGCTCGTAGGGACCGCAGCCGGGGCAGCCGGGCCGGCTCGGAGCCGGCTTCTTGCTGAAGGGGGACGAGGCGTAGAGGGAAGGGCCGTTGGTCAGCACTATGTTGCGGTTGCAGTGAAGCGGCGGCATGTGGGAGTGCACGGCGAAGTCGGGCTCCTCCTCGTCCTCCTCGGACTCATCCTTCTTGCAGCAGTAGTACTGAAATGGGACAGCCCCATGAGGCTGCGGCTCAGCTGTGTCCCAACCTCCCACCCCGCCACTGAGGGGCACGACCCTGCGTGCCAGCCCCGAGACACCGCGCTCCCGCCCCACTGCAGCAGCACTGGGGATATGTCCCCCAGCCTTACCTGGAGCCTACAGTAGCAGAGGACAGCGATGATACAAAGCAAAATGACAGTCGCTAATATTCCACCTGTGATGACCACGGTCCCGGCTGTCATCCGCACTCTTCTCCATTAACAGCCTGCAAAAGTGAGTGCAGGGGGTGATGGGGTGTGGGGGGGTCGGGGTGAGCCTGGCGCTGGGCGATGCACCGGGACGCAGCTCCCCAAACCCTCAGCTCGGGAGGCTGGCACCAGGAGGGCTCTGTGAGAGGTGATGGACAGGATCAGGCCAGATCCTGGCACTGGGCACCTGTGAAAGCCATCAGGAGTCCCGATCCCCACTAAATGCCACCTTAGGGGCGGAGGGGGGTAGAAAAAGGTTCACGTAGTGGGTGAGGAATTGCGTGAGCAGAAGCTCTGGAGTGACATCGGGCTATTCTGCATGCAGGACTCAGGGGAAATAAAACCTTCTGTCCAGCACCAGCAGCACACAGGGCACCCCCTTGGCCCCTGCCTGGTGGCAGCGAGCTTCAGGGATGGGAGAAGGAGCTTTGCTGCAAGGATTTCTGAGCTGTACACATTTTTCTCTGAGCCTATAATCCATTTTCCCCATGAAAACAATGTGGTATTTTAATTTGGAATAACTGGAGCTGCTAAGTGAGCCTTTAATGACAGCAGAGACAGGCCTCTCCCCTCCTGGGATGTGTCTGCTGGCTGCAGGAGGCACCAAGCTCCTCTCTTTCACCATGGCCAGGCCACGGTGTTGGGGGGGGACAGCGACAGTGTGCTGGACATCACAGAGACACTGTGGTTCAGCTCACCACGTATTTGTGGTTTAGGGTACCACTGGCACCTTCTGTCCTTGGAGTGTTCCTCAGAGGAATCCACATCCTGACAGAGTGGTAGCAGTGGAAGGTCCCTGCTTCTGACACTGCTGTCTACCCCAGAGGGCAGATGCTGTGCATGAGCCCTGCTGTGCCAGCTCAGGTCTTGCTCTGAGCATCCCTGTCCCAAGGACTCCTGGGAGAACTTGAATTTCCTTTCCTCCCACACAGAATAAGACCAAGCTTTTTGCTACAGGAAGAGTGCCTGGGGAGCCGCTGGGGAGACCTGCCTGCACGCACCT
Source organism: Pezoporus flaviventris (assembly GCF_033815535.1). Classification (NCBI taxonomy): domain Eukaryota; kingdom Metazoa; phylum Chordata; class Aves; order Psittaciformes; family Psittacidae; genus Pezoporus; species Pezoporus flaviventris. The sequence goes on from NW_026892645.1 coordinate 457,995, forward strand.
GCAGCGGTGCAGACAGCAACACTAACACCAGCATCGCTCCACAGCTAAAGCTCTGGCAGCACTTTGGTGCCACAAACATTGGGCTGGGAGCAGGAGAAGCAACAAATTAGGAGAAAAATCATACCCTGACCACCTACCCTACAAGTGCTTTAGCAAAGCTGGCCTCCAGCTCATGCTATCGGGTTAAAACAAAAAAACAGCCATCCCAGACCCAAATTACTTCAGCACCCGAGGAAAAGCAACCGTATCTGTCAAGGATTTAACCCACTTCCAAAGAAAATAAATCTGTGGCGTATTTTCAGGCGCTTAATGTCCTGCTAAAGTTGGGCAAGTGCTGAATGGATAAAGCAGTATCACATTTTATGTTGCTGCTGAGCAGCGCTGCAGGAGGGAAGGTAATTTATAAGGATGTCTGAATGCCTTTGAGAAGCACAGCCACAGGGCAAGTGCTGGCCAAATCCTGCCCCATTCCTCAGGCAAAATGCTCTGAGGTGGCTCATGGGGGGAATGCAGCCAGGGGAAGGGTTTATAAAACAGGGTAGTGCCGGTTTGGAAACTTTGATACTTGTTCAAAGAGGGATGAAGGCTGCAATGCCCGGCAATGCCTGTCCATGGGCTGCTCCAGTCTGCAATCACCATGTGGCCACGGAGCCCAGGGCAGGGCCATGCAGGGCAGGCGCAGGACCTGGCCCTGGGGAGGCCAGACTCAGGCCTGCAGCCTCTTGTGCACTCCATCAGTGCCCAGCACCTCATGCCCCAGCTCCCTCGCCGGGGGGACACACGAGTGCTGCACAGAGCCACTGCTCTCTGTTTCTGTCCAGCTGCAGCCAGGGGACGTGGCACAGCAGCCACTGCTCCATACAGAGCAAGGCTTTTTGCTCTTTTATCCCCCCCAACATACTTGTCTGATTAAAGCTGTGTACCTGGCAGCATTAAACTCTTCAGCATGCAAAGGGCAAGGAAAGCAGAGCATGTGGGGGCCCATAAGCAGAACAATTCCTGTCTAGACCTCCTTTTTACATTTGTTCCTAATTTCACGCTCCACAGGCTCCCAGATTCATATATTTAGTAATAAATATCCTGGTAGAAGGAAGTGCTTTGCAGCTCCACTGTGGTCTTGGAGAAAGTATGCAGGAGCCCTGGTATGAGGAATGCAGGCACTGAGAGATGCGGTCCCACCAGACGGCCGCTTGGCTTCTTCCTCCCCCTCAGTAACGTTAGGAGCCCTCCAGCTACCGAAGATGAGAACGCCCCCAGCCCGTCTGCCCCATCCGAATCCAGCCCCCAGCACATTCTCCATCACTGCCAGACGGCAGGGAAGGGGCTGCGGGGGGATGTTAACTCCGCACAGGCTGATTGCTGCCAGCCCCGGAACCCTTCTCTGTAGGAAAGTCGTCCCAGGGCTGCAGGGTGACAGGAGGGTGCTTCTTGGGGTTACCGGGAGCTGCTGCACTGGCTGGGGCACACAGGAGCTTGGGTGCAACGCTTCCTCCTTCCCCAGCACCCCACCCTGCTTTAATTTCCCAGTGCACAAAGGACAGGTCACGCTGCAAAAACCAGTGCACGGTTACTTCAGGTTGCTTCTGGGTGATCTGTTTGGCTTTAGACACAACCCTTGTACCACATGCCTGCTTTTGCCAGGTCTTCTACTGCTGCGGCTACAGCAGCACCATCCCTACTGTCCTGCAGGGGCTGGGAAATCCCAGGGTGCAAGAAAATGGCCTTTCCTATTCCTTGCAGCCTGGAGGAGACACAAGCAGAGCTCACACCAGCTCCAGTCCCAGACTGGAAGTCTTTTTCCTTGCTGACATCCCCTGCATGTCCCTGTATGGCTGAGGACATTCACTGTTCACTAGGAGCCAGGACTGCATTAGCTTCTGCTCTCCCCTTCACATGGGCATGGATATGAGGGACTCTTGGACCTTCCTAACATGTTACAACCCAACCCAGGGGGCTGGAGAAAGCTTCTCAGGAGCAACAGAGAATGGGATGGCACAGGACAGCACTTGATAATGCAGAGAGGAAAAAGGGGATGAGAAATCATCCAAAGTCACGACCTCTGTGGGTCTTGCCCTTGGTGGGCAATGTGGCCATTTCCCAGCTCATTCATCCATGCACAATGACTCATGATGCCAACACTTTTGACCAAGTCCCACTTCAGAAGAAAGGAAAAGCTCAGCAAAAAGCCAGGGAAATGGGAGAGCACATGAGTGATGCTTGATGTCTGAGATGCCACTTCCCCAAGCTGCTGGTGCTGCTTTCTGCCTAGAGCTGGGTGCAGGCAGCACAGAGTGACAAGAAAACACACTACAATAAACTGGTGAGGGCAGAGCAGGCTGGATCTGAGCCCTTGATGCTGCAAAGTTTCTGGGTGAGCCTGGCTCACACTTCCCTGTTTCCCCTCTGGTGCCACCACAGAAGTGCCACAGCTATGCCCAAGGGTAAACCCAAGAGAACATCAGTGTGAAGGAAAAGCCACTTCCCACCTGCAGCCACCAGCCTGGAAGGTAGGAAAGAAGCAAACAAACTAGGATCCAAAACCAGTTTGGTGGCAAATACAGCCTTATTTCCGCATTTACCCCGTTACTGTAATCTTACCCAGTCAATGAATAGGAGCCGGTGCTAGGAGCCGCCGGCAGCATGCCAGCGAAGACATCGTGCTGCCGGAGCCAGAAGAGAGGGCAGCTGCCAGAAACACAGGCACAGGACGTGGCTTTCCATATGAGAACCACTTGGAGCAGAAGGCCTGCGTCACTTTTGTTTGCTTTCTCTCTTCCTCCTGACAGCAGCACTCCTGGCCTGGGGGCTGATGCTCTGTAAACAGCAGGGAATTGAACACCCAGGCCTGAGGGGGGGGGGGGGGGCTGGGGAAGGGCAGAGGAGGCTCCGTGCCTGTGGACCCATCACTTCACCAAGAGCATCTGAGCACCCCCAACACAAGGACAAGATGAGACCTGTCTCATCAATCCTTCCCTATCTCAGCACGTACTTCCTGCGTGGGACCCGTTGTATCTCCAGGCACTCTGTACTCCAAGTTTCTTTTGAGCATCTTAAGAACATACTGCCCTTCACTCCCTGCTGTCCCCTGTTTGGGGAAAGCTACTCACAATTTCCTAGGCTCATCCATAGGAGACGGGGCCTCCTGGGTGCTGGAGATGCCTCGGGGATCCCAGCAGCTCTGTCCTCCTATCTGTACTCCCCGGGACTATGTTCATCCCATCTCTTTTTGGACACTGGTCCTTTCCAGAGCAGCTCCTGCACTCAGTAGGGGCCTTCCCTACCCAGAAAATAGGTGTTTGCTCCTGCTGATGTCCAGAGCAGGAACACTTTTCAAAGGCAATCTGTACACAGTGCCTGATAAATTATTCAGCAGATAGGACATTGCTGTAGTACTGCTGAGCTCTGCAGAACAGGATCCTGGCCATCTCCAGGCAGGAGCTTGGGGCGGGCTGTGCTGGGGACCAGGGAAAGGTGCCAAGAGCTGGGCACTCTCTGGGCACTGGCTCAGTGTGCCCTCGTGCTGGTTTTAGAGCCCTGGCAGTGAGGGTTAAGCCTGCAGGTACATCAGACTAGTGCAAGACGTGCATCGGGCTGATACGGGGCTGTAACACCTGTATTTGCATCAATCACGTCCCATAATAAATTCCAGCCAGGAACTGCTCCTCTGCCCATTCTCAGCTCAGCCCTTGCAGCCAGAAAGCTCCCCTGTGCTCTCAGAGCAGTGTGATGGCTGGGCTGCAATGGGGAATGCAGATGCTCAAATGTCACAGTGACCTGCTCCATTTGTCTGTTATTATCATCCAATATAATTATTATATATCATTAAAACACACACTTTTATAATGCAAACTGTTCAGTTACATATCGCGTGGCAGCCCCAAACCTCCTAGACAAGCCGCTGCTTTTCTGGTAAGCTGTATCAGCCATTTCCAGCTGGTGAGGACACACCATGTACGTACCACTGCAGGCGTCCCTGCCAGTGGCGGCACTGCCAGAGCAGTTCATCGGCAATGAAACCCAGCAAAGAAGACCCAGGCTATTCGGGAGATACATCACACAGCAACTGCCACTCGGAGTTTTGGGTTTTCCTGAAGCTTAAAAAAAAGCAGAAGTTTTTTGGGACAATTAAGGATCCCCTCCCACCAATTGCCGTTACTAGTTTTTGAAGCAGAGATTAGCTCTTAGTGAGCACACTTGAGCAGGCTGCTTTCAAAGAGCATCAGTCTAGGGGATGCCGGCCCCAGCAGTGCACGAGAGGGAGTCTGTGCTCTGCAGTGACGAGGCAATAATGTCATTTAATACAACCAAATCATGCCTAATGAAAAATAATATTTGCACAGCTCATCAAAGTGGCATTGAGGCTTCCCAGGCACAACTGCAGGCGTGAATTTCAATGACTTCAGATGCTGAACAGAGTGCAGCAGTGCTGCTGGGGAGGGATGGGGAAAATGCTCATTTACTCAGACAGTGCTTCCCCTTCCAGTGCCCCTGGGGCCACCTGAAGGTGCTGATATCTTGCCCCAGAGTTACTAGAGGAGGTGTCTGTGGACAGTTCTGCATCACCTGGAATAAAGCAGAGTATGCTCACCCTGCTATTCTGACTCACTGTAAAACTGTACAGCCACATCCTAAAAAGCATCAACAGGGATGCTAGTGACATTGACAGGGATGCTAGTGATTTGGTGCTGCCCAGCAGTGCATCACTGAACACCAGCCTGCACTGTCATCTGCCCAGGAGAGGTAAGCTCTAAACCCAGGCACAAGGAAGGAGCTGCTCCAGATGTGATGGACTCACCTCAGGTCCAACCCGCGCACAGTGAGCTGCTGCAGGGGCTGTCAGGATTTGAGAGCTGCTGTCAAACCACATCAGATGGTTTTAACCTCCCCAGTCCCACCTTTCTGCTTCACATTCTGCTTAAGTACCAGGAATTATTTCCATACATCAGCTGGCAAGCAGGCCATAACCCCAAACACACATAAGCAGCCTAAACTCCTCAAAAAAAAACCAACCCCAAAAAAACCCAGGAAAGAAAAAAGAAAGACAGGCTCTACATCACTTAATCACCTTCTGAATTACCGGTTAGCCAGCCTGAGATCCCAGCATCAGAGAGAGCAGGGTTTGGTATTAGCAGCTTGAGATAAGCTACTGCAATCACTGCAGAGTGGGAAATAAGTCAGTGTGGGGAGCACCCATCAGCCCACCCCAGGGACTGGAAATGTCCCCTGGCCAACCTGAAAAGCTGGGGTTAGCTTACTGAGAGCTAGCAACAAATCTGACTCCTGATCAGTACTTTTCCCTGCCCAATTCACCGAGCAGGCATCACTCCCTCTCCATCAGCATCCCTTGGGAGAGCTCAGCGCAGCCCCCAGCAAGGCACCGTCTGCTGAAGCGCCCACAGAAAGATCAAAAAGCCTTAACTGTTACAAAACGCTGCTGAAATGATGCACCGCAGGCGGAAAAAGGAATTTGTTCTCCTGAAAGAGCAACTCTTCCCAAAATTGCTCCATTCACCTGGATTTTAACAATTCTTCAGGCTGAAAACCAGCTGCTGCTACCCCAGGGGCCCAGCACAGCCAGAAGAGCCCTGAGGGACCCGGTGCCTTACCACAGCAGCTCACAGCAGCTCTCCTGCGGTCCCATCTCCCAGCAGATACCTGGAGGGCAGGGTTTCACGGCTCAGACAGGGCTGGTGAGGCACGAGGATGAGAAGAGATCCAGAGACACCAGCTGAGCTCCTGGCAGATTCCAGCCCTGGCTGGGCACTGGAGCTGCCTCCCGACACCGGCTGGGCTGAGTCCGGCACTCCCAATCACAGCGGTCCTGGGACAAGTCTCTTAGGGGCCAGGGACACTGTGGAGGGACTGGGTACGCTCTGATGGCCACACAAAGCAACAGAAGCAGCCGCCCTCTTGGTGGCCTCCCCAGCAGCGGCTGCTTTAGCTCCAGAGATCTGTTGGCTCTGGCCATGCAGCAGCGTCTGCGCGGAGCCTCATTCCTATGGGAGACACTGCAGCGACTGGGTTGCGGGAGACGACTGAGTCACCCCGCCGGGGTTCAGTCCTGGCCTGTTGGGAACACTGCATGCTTTGAAGCTTGTGTCTGTGCCTCTCAGCCTCCAGCCCAGGCAGCCACAAAGCCACGCAGCTCCCTGCACAGCGCCAGGAGCAGCGGCCCCGCTGTGCACCAGCCTTTGTGCAATACCTCAGCTGAAGCCCTGGCTCAGCCCTGGGCCTCGGGGCCCAGCTCCGCTCTGGCTCTGGCAAGCGAAGCAATGCCCTGCCGAGAGGGAAAGCATTGCTGTGCCAATGCCCATTTTACAGACAGGGATACTGAGCCCTGGGCTGGTTAAGGCTCTGCTTTTGAAGCTAGGCTGCTTGAAATCTATCAGGTATCAGGCCAGGCACTGGGTAAGCAGTGAGCTGGGGTCAGGTCCACTCTCCTTCCACCCCCGCACCAGAGGCTGGGAAGGATGAATCCCAAACCTGACCCGGTGGTAGATGTCCTGAGATGCAGATGATCCATCAACCAGGGGTTGGGAGTAAGCAGCAAATCCATCAGCTCTGCATTTCCAGGAGCTATGAACACAGCTCCTCAGGTTGGGAAGAGCTTCAGCAGATTGAAGTCCTTGCAGCTGCGCAACTCACTCTCATTGCTCAGGATTTCCTGAGGTGGGAGCACCATCTCCTTGATGCCCATGAAGTGCAGTAACCTGACATCCCACCACACTAAGGTGCAGGAGGGGGACCAGCACCCCTCTGACACATGTTGTTTCCTGAGCTGCCCTGGGCTCTGCCTCTCCATGCAACCTGCCTATTCCTCATGAACTCCTCTGCCCTTCTGACAGTCCCTGCACCCTGTGTGAACCGGGTGACTCCTGGGAGCTGCCTCCACAACCACTCGGCACCAGCAGCTCCACCCGGGACCAGCGGGGATGTATGATGCTGCCTCAAGAAAAAACATCACAAAAAGGGGAAGGGAGCTTCCATAGTTTCCATAGCTACAGCTTTACATCCCTCTGGCACAGACTCAGGTTCAACCCATGTAATGAGAAGCAAGCAGAGTGTTTTTCCCACTTCAGCCATACAAGGCAGCATGGTGCATGAATAAAGAAGTGGGGAGAGAGAAAGCTCAGTGATTCTGGAAATAACAGCTAAATGTTAAGGACCAGGATGTGAGGCTGCCACTGGCGCTGTGCTCCCTGCCCCATCGCTTGGATGGGGCATGGGTTGCATTTGCAGGAAAGGAGGGAAGGAGCCCTCACAGCCCACCCCCCCCCCCCTTGCCTGCACGGTGAGTGAGGCACACACCTGCATGCCACTTGATGTGATCAAGGGCCAAAATCACTTCATTTAAACTACTGCCCACATGATGCTCCCAGGGTTGGACTTCAGAGAGACAGGAGCTGGCACAAGCAGTGAATCTGTGCTGCTGCCAACGGAGTCACTGCCCATAGGACCTGGGGACACGGGGTTTGCCTTGCTTCTTATCCATGCCTCGTACAAAAATCACACACTTAGGGCTGGTGCCAGCACTGCGGCTCATGCAGAAGGACACATGCATTTGCAAACCACTCTGGTCATGAACAAGAGAGCGACAGGCTTCCTCATTGCTTGTGACCAGGAGTTTCCCTGCAGGCAGTAAAATCTCCTTATGTTATCTTTTTAGTAAGGATTTATCATTGCTGCATCAGGGGAATTAATACAGACTGTCTTGGAGGGTAATTTTCAGAATCTTGGCAACTTACACTGAGCCAGTTCCAGTAAATTTCCCTTTTTCCCCACCTTAATTCTGTTACAGCTTTTCCTGGGAGATGAGAGAATGGAAGATCAAACTAGGAGGAAAACCCAAACCTACAACAACAAAATCGTAAGGCTAATAAAGAATCAGAAAAACCACACAAGTTGTTCTACTCGAAAACACTTGGGCTTAACAGAGCTGCTGGGATCAGATGTTTGAAATCTCGACTGTTCCCAGGGACAGCATCTCTCAGAAATCAAAACACACATAATGGGCCTTTCTGCCCAGCATCAGCACCAGGACGATGCAGGCCCCGTCTTTGAAATGACTCCTTCCTGTGTGAGAAGCCCTTGGGAGCGATGCGGTGGCTCATGCTCCCGCACGCTCCCTTCTCACCAGCCCCAGGAGCCAGAGCAGTGCTCCCACTGGCACCCAGCGGCACTAGGACCGGTGGCAGGAGCTCCCACCGCTGTCACACGTCAGGCTCTGCTCTCCCCAGCTCCTCGTGTCTGCAGCAGATCAGTGCCAGCAGCTTCCCCAGCCGGCTGCAGTCTCTGCCTGCCTTGCTTAAATGACGCCTGACTTGCAGCACTCATAGGACTAGAAAACATCAGGTGTCTCCTCTTTGAAAGCCAAGCCTCAGACCAGTGTGTGAATCACCCCTGAGCATCTGAGCCCTTCCTTGGCCTTGCTGGAGAGTGGACAAGGCAGGGAACCAACAGCAGCTCTTCTTGCATTGGGATATCTGCACTCCCTGCAGCCACCGATGTCAGATCACTAAACCCCCTGGCCATGCAGAAATGGCTCCATCCATCCTGGAGAGCAAGAGGAGATTCACACACCAGCACTTCCCTGCTCCACCCTATGAATCCCAGCTGAATTTCACCATTCTCTACTTGCACTGTGAGCTCACTTTGCTTGAATGTGTTTGCTTGAACTCGCTGGGAATTGGGTATGTTGTACTGCTAAATACCACTTTCTGCCCCAGAGCTAACCTTGTAGTTGTGATGAAGCTCATGGGGAGCTCATAACCAAAGCATCAAAACCTTTCACTGAACCTATGCTGATGTTCTGAGCTCTTTGGACATCACCACTGGACATCAGATGCTGATGCTGTGGCACCACAAGGAGCACTTCGTTAACAGCCCACCCCAATGGCAAACCATACAGAAACCTGAAGTTTTAGTCTTACAAAACCCAGACCTGCAAATGTGCCCTGAGCCTGGGAGTGCCCTTTGGCAGACCAGAGTCCATCAAAAACCAGGTGCCTGACTCATGATAGAGCTCCGCCTGCAGGGGATGCCCCTCACAAGGTTAAACAGACCACAGGTCTCCTCTGGGAACTGGGAATACATTCACTGCTGCCTAAAGCACTGGCCTGGTTAATAAAACATCCTGCAGCCTGGCTGCCTCTGTGCCTGGGCCTGACAGCAAAGGGACCAGGAGCTCCTGCTGCCAACACGGGATGCTTCTGGCGGGTTGAATTAGGATATGAAACTGCACTAGGTTGTGATGTGCTGGTTACAGGCAATGTCAGCATTCCTACCAAACAAAGCATGTCTTTTCAGGTTCCTGCAAGTGTTCTCATCTGTGTTCATGTATGCCCTTTTTGAGCAAGATCCAGGCCCTGGCTATAGCAAGAGTGTGCCAGCGTTACGTATTTCCGAGCCTGGGCAGCTCTAATCCTCTGAGGTCAACAGCACTGCCACAGCCCAGCAAAATTCATGCTTTATATTCACTACCAATCAAGTCAGACAGTGTTTTGAAGACCAACCTTTTGTCTGTCAATCCTAACATTCAACAACATAAAACAAGATTTACAAAGGTACCCAGAAAACAAGTAAGATCAGTGCTTGGTTTCTCAGAAACTGGTATCACAGTCTTGTGTTTTCTATAACCTATGCTGTTTTGTTTAAAAATACAACAAAAACAAAGATGTGATGCCAGAAACACAAGGGAAAATATGTGCAACCAAGAAAACCCCACTTTCTGTGGGCTGAATCTGCTCCCACGAGCTACTGTGAGAATCAGGAATAACTCTTGAGAAAACAGTAATGTTGAACTGCTGCGGATCAGAAGCAGCAAGCTGGGACTGCCTAATATTAATTGCACATATATTATGCTTGTCTTTCAGGAGTGACTCCTGCCCATGGGATGTCACATCCTGCCCTGGCTGGAGGGATACCACTAGACTTTCCCTGCGCAGCACAGTCAGAGCATCCCACTCATGATCCGGAATTATCACCCCAGCCCCTCCTATGTGCAATGTAACAATAAACCCACAGAATTCTCCTAATTGCAAACCCATATCAACATGTATTATCCTTCCCTCCCAACTCTGCTCCCACTCTCACAGCATGGCTATTTTCCCCAGATCCCACCACTAATCTTCCCAGGGCTTAGCTACCCAGCAGGCAACACCAATCAAACCAAGACACCTCCTTTTCCTTCCACATGAGAGCCTTATAAATTGCATCCCTGTAAATCCCTGCTTGCACTGGCTCACAGAGGAGACAGAGAGATCCCCAACAACAAGGCCATGCATTTCCTCGGCCGGGGCACTGCAGCCCTTGCTCAAAGGCAAGCCTCTGGCAGCCTCCACACTGCATTTTCTTCCCAGGCAGGAGTTTAACTCAAATTGACACAAAAGGCACCATGTCTCACAATGTAACTCACGTATATTGTGTAACTAAAGAGTGACAACCTGCACGGTGTAGTTCTGTGCATTCAAGGGTGGGAAACCAGCAGGAAGAATGAACCCCGCTGCCTGCAGGGTAATGCAGGCAGGGCCCCGGCAGGGAGAGCCTCCCAGCACTGCACAGGCTGTAATCCAGCTATGGGGGCAGGAAACTCATAAAGGAGAGACTTAATGGTTTGCCAGAGCTCAGGCAGGAAGATCCACAACAGGTCTTAAATCCACACCAAAAGCGAAGAGAATACAGATGTAAAGTGCATGGCAAAGCACAAGCAATATCCCTGCTTAAATGGGGAAGCAAACGCAGGCTCCAGGGCAGCAGCTCGGCAGTGGGTTTGCACTGTCCCTGCCCATCACCTCAGAAATACTGAACTGATTTCTAGGGAAAAGAACAAACAATCCGGAGGAGGGAAGGTGGAATGTTGGGAAGAACAATGAGCAAAGTTATCTGTAGGCAAGTTCTTCTCACAGGCAATGTGAGGGGATGCTTTAGCAGTGCTGTGACTTGCAGGCTGTAACACAGCTGCTGGGGACTCATCTGGCACTTGACTGTGAACTCCCTGTCTCGCAGCACATTCCTGCTTCACCACAAAGCACCGGCATCCGTGGAGCCCATGCACCAGCTTTTGCAGCGAAGTCTGACGTCTCCCTGTTGTGACTGGTGCCGGTTTGTGAGTCTGAACCTCAAAACGTTTTGATCCACTTCAGCTGAAGTGACCTGAGCTGGAGAGAGGCCAGGGGGCACAATGACTTCTGGATCCATTAGGAAGCTGTGGTGGTCCCCAGAGGGTTTCCAAGCAGCTGGATCACCCCACAACCTGGGTATTCACCTTACCCCCGGCAGCCGCTTTCCCTTCGCTAATGCTGGTGTGCTTTCCCCATCAGCCTGGCTTGACTGATACCAGCTCTGCAGCTGTGGGAAGAGCAGGCAGTGCTACACGAGGCCACTTTTGTTCACGTGGTCTAGCCTAGGTTTCCAGGCAGCTGAGGGACAAGGAAAAAATGAAACCTCAAAGGACTTCTCCCAGTTTGCTAAGAGTTCCCTCCAGCAGGCAGGAAATCCCAGCTGTGCGGCATGCCCACTGCTTGCAATGCCCCCAGTATAATAAGCTTATGAGCTTCTGCAGCTCAGATCCTTTGATGAACTTGTACCAGGAGAAAAGCCATAGTGTGGCCTCAAAGCCATACCTAAAGCTGGCAGCATGGAGGGCTTCGTCCCCCGCCTCACAAGATCATCTCCTTTATCCCCTGCCCAAGGGAAGCCGCCCAGTGCAGCCTTGAAGGAGCCTAAGCTGGAGTTTGGCAGCAATTTGAAAAAAAAGAAACCTACAAGCTTTTTCACCCAAGCCGATTTTTCAGGCTGCAGCTTCCGCTGGTTGTTGCGGCACCTAAGCTTTCTGCAGTGGGTATCTCGGAAAGGAAGGAAGAAGAGGAGTGTGCTGCAGAACAGGAGCAGTGGCTGACCCGCGGGAGGGCAGGGCAGGGGCACTGGCACACGAACAGGAGGGAGAAGGCCGCCTGGGCTCTGCATGTCCTGAGCATCCCTGAACCCTGCTGAACACCCCTGAGCTGGCACCTACAGCCGGGGCGCTCCGCAGTGCTCACACGGCTGCAGGGCAGCACTGAGTGAGGCAGAGGAGGGCTGGAGCCAGTCCTGTTGTGGGCAGAGCGCTCCGGTTGGCTCCAGGACTCCATGGGCACCCTCTGTTCTCCCCCACCTCGAACAGACAAAACCAGTGACTCGCTTTCCTCCCCATCACGGCCCTCCGAGGGGCATAAACCCAGTGGTGAGAACTGATTGTGTTTGCCTGGGACCGAAGTAAGAGGTGGGAGCGATTTCTGCCAGGAGCAGGTGCAGATGCAAGGCCAGTGTGAGTGACAGCAAAGTCACATCACTTCCCTCCTGCCACATGTGAGCAGCATCCAGCACCTGAGCGAGGGAAGGGGATGATGCTGGCACTTGGCTTCTGGTGAAAATTCACTTGCCCTCCTTTCCCTTGTGTGCTGCCTGGGCTGGGCCATGATGAGTAAACGTGCGGGCTGCAGAGTGTCTCCTACAGCGGCCTCGAGTGCTGCAGCCTCCCTCTGCCTGCAGAGCTGCCTGCCCTCTGCTCAGGTGCTCAGCAGCACCTGCTCTATCTACTGCTCAAACTCATTTTCGGAGCCTTGGGGAGAACTCCTTCTCTTGCCCTCCCTGCTGATGTGAGCCCTGCTGCCCTATTATGCTGATCTCAGGCTGGTTTTTACTTTTGAACTGCTGGTGGTCCCCTCTACGTCCCCCGCCTGTGCTCCCCACAGCCAGGCACACGTTTCCCTGGCTTGATCCATCCGGTACTGAAGTAAAAAGAAAATCTCCTCCTGTTTTCAGGTTGGATCAGGTCGCTGGCCTGGCAAGGGTGCACAAAGACTTGCTTTTGGGTTTCTGCTAGCTTTCCTCTAAAATGTCCTTTAGAAAAAGGCAATTAGCACAGTGCCATTAAGGCTTTACCCATTGCACAGCCAGACAACTTGCCAGGAGTCTTTTGAAATGACCTTTAAACAACAGACCCTGTCTTGTTTACTGCATGTTTCTGAATGCAACAGTAATGCATCCAGATGTCACCCGTGTCTACCATAGACCTGACTATTTCTGGAAACACACCACAGGCAAATTGCTTGGCTGATGTCAGATGGTGTTGTAGGGAGAAAGTGACAAGTTTCCATCTCTTTGACCAAAGCTCAGAGATGGTTCCAGGGCAGCAGAGCTGCCTGTGCCTCCACCTCAGCCCCTCCAGTGGCTCCCACACTGGATAGGGCAGAGCTCCCATGCTGCTGTGCTGAGTGAGTGCTGCTGCCTGTGGCATATGTCCTGCAGGTCAGCGGTGGGGAGAGAAGCACTGGAGGCACAGAGGAGAGGCGGAGCTGCCTCATGGTCGGGCAGATGGGGGGAAGATGTCTCAGCGCCATTTGTTCTGCATGGAGACAAACACCAGCTCTGACCCGACACAGGTGCTTGTTTCAATGGGCAGGATAAATCTCTGCCTGAAGTGGGTGAACAGAACTGCTCCAGTCCCTGGCTCATCACTTGTTTTCACTCTGTGGCCTGCCCAGAAAAGCACCAGAGAGATGCCCAGCAGCAGCATCCCAGGCTGCAGCTCACACCACTGCCCTCCAACCTCACTGAGAAATCTGCACTCTGCGCCACGTAGGATGGGGCACAATCACTGTGTGTGACTTAGGCCTCAAGCAGCTCGGCTCCTGTCCCCCCTTTTGAGCTGCCTCTGACACAGGCACCTTGAGAACTGCACGGTCCATGGTAGCCAGGTCCTCCCTCTGGTGCCCTGAACTGCTGTTAATGGGTCATGGCTGTTATTAAGCTTTCCAGGGACAGAAGTGTCCAAGGAGTTTCAAAATATTATTATGACTTTCAATTTTATTCTTCAGCCTTTCCAGCTGACCTCTGTTCAGGGCTGCTCTCATGGGAATCACAGATTCCTGAGGTCCTAGCCTTGTCCAGGTTGGCCTCAGCTGTGATCTGAAAGGTCTGAAGAGGGTCAGAATCCATCACCCAACCTATTTGTCATCCCTCTGCAATCTGTGGGGCTAGGATATGTGCCTTTTTCTCACGCCAAGGGTGAACACACTCTGCCTACTGTAATAAATCAGATCACAAGGACAGAAGGCGACAACAATGTCATGCGAAGAAGTGTAAATTGGAATGAGAAAAAGTGGCAAGCTCAGCCCCAGCTCCTGCCACCTCTCCCCATCCCTTCCCTGCTTTTCTTTGATGTTATAAGCTGTATCACAAGCTGTGGCTGCAGAAGGCCTGCCAGCAGCAAGCACCTCTTCACTGGTGTCCTGGGTTCAGCAGTAGCAGTCATGTTTCCCCTCCTCGGTAGCTGGTGCAGTGCAGTGTTTTGACTTTCGGCTCAGGAACAGAGCTGATAACAATGATGTTTTGGTTTGGCCAAGGACTTTGTGAGCCTCATGCTCTGCTAGGGAAGAGGGGAAGCTGAGAGGAAGCAGAGACAGGACACCTGACCCAAACTGACCAAAGAGGTATTCCATACCACAGCACGTCATGCCCAGGAGGTAACTGGGAGTTAGCCGGAAGGGCTGGGAGACTGCAGGGTTGGAGGAGGTATCGGTCGGAGCTTGGTTGGGCTTGGGGGGCGAGTTATCAGTCAGCTGGTGCTGAGGTGTTGTATTCTCTTCCCTTGTTATTTCCTTTATCATTATTATCATTGGTGGTAGCAGTAGTGATGTGTGTTATACCTTAGTTACTAAACTGTTCTTATCTCAACCCGTGGGAGTTGCATTCTTTTCGATTCTCCTCTCCGTCCCTCCGAGAGCAGGGGGAGCAACCCGTGGGAGTTGCATTCTTTTCGATTCTCCTCTCCGTCCCTCCGAGAGCAGGGGGAGGGCAAGAAAAGGGGGGGAAGTGAGCGAACAAATTACCTGACTGGGTTTAAACCACGACAACTGGCCACGTCCTTATCCATATCCATGACAACATGACAGCCAGGTACCAGAACACAGCGAGCAAGAAGGTACCAAGTTATCTCCATTTCTTACACCAGCACTAATGCAGCCAGGCACTGTACAGCCACATGGAAAGGTCTGAGTTAGGCAAAACCCTCCCTGACCCATGTACTGGGCACTGAGGATGTGTCCTGACATGCCCAAAGACCGGGGCACAGACTTCTTCAGCCTGCGACAATGCAGCTGAGCTCTCTGGGCTGCACTAAATGCTTGAGGGAATTAAACGCCTTTGTTTCTTTGAATCTGGTGCCCAGAAGAACTTTGAAAAGCTTCTAAAGGAGTGTTCAGGTATGGCTGCAGGGTCTGTGGGTGTCAATCAGCTTTAGACATGGGAATGCATTTAGAAAAAGTTGGGTCAACATGCCACGGACAGCAAAAGGGTCTGATGTCACTTAGTCACTTCTGAACATGGTCTCCTTAGATTGCAAAGCCCATGAGACCAAACCTTCAGGCTTGACTCTTGTTCACCTACATGAGGGGTTAGGAACTGCTGCAGTTGCAACGGAAAAAGATCAGGAGACGTGACAGTAGAAGGATCCAGGCTTTGCTGGAAAACGGACTGAAACACAGTGGAGAGCCATCCACTAACCACAGGGCTGGCAACGTCCTGCAACTAGTGCTCAGGTAGGCACAGGTATTTAAGAGCTACCTGTATTTTTACTGCTATTTCCTTCCTTTAACCTCACATCCCCCTATCCTTCCTAAGTGAGAACCAATGTACCGAGGGATGCTAAATCAACATCAGTCACTTTTCAGGGGATTTTGTTGAAGTTCTTTATATCTACTGAGCACCAGCACCATTCCTGTCATCATCCTGCACAGAAATCCTGACACGCAGAAGGAGGCTCACTTCTAATTACAGCTGCACAGTCTTTAAGGTGTTTGAAGTCTCTTTTCACCACCTGACAGCCATAACACGTCTTCCTGCTCAGTTCAGACAAGACAAAAACCAACCGCGAAAGACTGCAAACCACCTTCCATTGTTCACATACCATCGCAAGGGGCAGGAGCCTAAATACAGGTGAGGGGGGCAGCTCAGGCACTCACAGGGTCACACACAATTTGTGCAAATTGCTTTCCCTTAGTGGTATTGCAATTTAGATGCTTACTCAGTGAAGACAAACCCAGTGACCAAAACCCCATCACATTGGGTTTGTTTGCTCAGTTGAGGTCACCCAGGAGCACTGTCTGCACTCTAAACACTGGGATATCCACCAGGGTTCCTAAAATGACAGATATCCATCATGAAAGACTGAAGCTCATGATTTTACCTCCTAGGTCTTATGCTGATTTCACTGCTCATTTTAGGCTAGGAAACAATCTGTTGAACCTCAAAGTGCAGTCTTCTCTTACCTTTAATTTATTCTGTCAGAAAACTGTCTACCTTAATGAGTACGAGCACACCCCCACTGCCTTCCAGGTTTGATGATCTGTTATGTCAAATATAAATAATCCTGTCTGAAACCAGGCGATACAAGGAAATGAAAAGCCATCTTCCCTGGGGGATTTCTCTCTCCCTCCCACAGCCCCCCCCCCCCCCCCCCCCCCCGAGCCTGCAGACTACCTTCAGTGTCCTGAACAACGTCCATGTGCCTCGGAAAGCGCAGACCTGGACAGCTGCTGTATTAATGAAATAGTGATAAAACCCAGCCCACAGATAACCGTGCTGTTGCCTTCCTCACATTCAACCTGGAGTCCTCTCCATTACCATTGCTTCACTGTGTGTGAGCGAGCTGGGTGGTTTGATGCCTAACCTGGGACTGAGATGGTCTCTACAAACTCCTCTGGATCCAATGTCCTTTGGAGCCAGGACACAAGACAGAAACAAACCTTTGTCCTGGTGAAATACCCAGACAGGCTACCAAGAATGTTCACTTTCAGCCCCATGCTGACGGTGCAAAGGATAAGCTGTCCCTGGGGCAGAGAAGGATGTAACTCAGGCAAGCCAGGGGATAGGGACAGCTTTCCCACCCCATCCCTGTGAGATGCTTTCATGACCTCCTTCATAGGCACGGCTTGGAAACTAAAGATGCTGTAGGACAAGGGAAAACCAAGCCTGGAGCACCCTGGTATTTTTCATCCTTGTCTAAGGTAGGGGGAATTGACCAGTCTCCCTGAGACCGGCTATCGGGGAGCAGATGCTATGCAGTTCTCCATTCCCTGCTCGCTCTGACCCCCTCCAAATCACTTCCCAGCCCCAGCTCTCGCAGCCGGGGCTGTCCCTGCTTTCCCCCTCGCCGGCATCCCCGCGGGTTCCGCCGGTTCCCGCGGAGCGGCCATCCCGCCGCTGCCGAGAGCGGCTCAGGATGCGCCGAGGGGGTGGTGGGAGAGAAGTAAACAGGGCAGAAGCGCCGCAAAGGACCCCGGTGTGGCGAGAGCCGGGAAGAAGGAGCCCGGGAACCGGCAGTGCCTGTGCGTGTGCAGTGCCGGAGCCCCCGCGCCGCTGCCCTTTCTCTCTCGCTTACCTTCACCGGGGGAATTGTGCCGGATCTCGCAGGTGAGGACCGCGGCTCCCGAAGTCTCTCCTCGGAGAGCTCCAGCGCCAACGAGAAACAGCTGGAAATGATTAGGAGATGATGGAGCCGAACCCGCGCGGCGCGGACGCGGCCGGGGCTGCGGCGCGGAGCGGAACCGGCAGCAGCTACGCTCGGCACATGGCCGGGCCCCGCAGCCGTGGCTCCGCGGGGGAGCTCCCCCCTCCCCGCCCCGCACCCCAGCGCCGCCGGGGCCGCCAATGACGGCGGCAGGAGCGGAGCGGCCCCCCCGAGCCCCGCACCGCCGGCAGCAGCCCCCGCACCCCCACCGGGGATGCCGGGATGCGAGCCTGACCGCGGGGTCAACGCCGGGGGAAGAGCGGAGAAGACCCGGGTGACCCCCCCCATGGAACCGGGTCACCCCCGTGGGGCTGGGGGACACCTCATGGAACCGGGGGATTCCCCCTCACAGAGCCGGGAACACCTCAGTTTGGCCGAGGGAGCTTTCATCCCCAGCGCAGGGAAACCACCCCACCTCCCACGGGAAAAAAATAGGAGACAACCCCACAGCATTCCCCGTTTAGCCCCACAAGGGTCGCAGGACACTTTACATGTGCTGTGACTTTGCCCCATCCATGTTTCCTGGGAGCTGTGTTGAGGGTCTTGCTGTCTGGTTTCAGTTACAAACCACCACTCAGATCTCCTCTTCCCAAACCTGTGCCTGTTCCAGCACAACCTCAGCTACTGCAGAAGCCCTCGTCCACAGCTTCCTCCGAAGTCACTGTTACGTACAGGGCATGCTGGGCACTTGCAGTGGTGATTTACAAGACACAAGTCCTTAGGGTCATGTCCCAGAGCTGAAAAAGCCAGTGCTTGGTAACAGCAGAACTCGGGACCACCGCCGGCGGTTGGAGATGGTATCACCCCTTAGCAGGTTGGCAACCTGCAGAGGCAATGGCACCGAACGGCCTGCCCCAGCCATGCACGAAGGTCGTCCCCGTCCCCAGGTTGCTGTGACAGGGAAGCAAAACCTCTCTCGCTCAATCTCTGAGTGCAGCAGCCGCCCTGAGCAAAGCAGTGCTTTCACTCCCCGGGCACGGGGGATGCTCAGGGTGTCCTTAGGGCCCATTGCACAGGCTGCCATCAGCACTGGCTGCTGTCACCCACGTCATCTGCAAGACATCAACCACCTCGGGCCACAGGGAACCTTCTGCAGGCCACTGCCCTGACCAGCCCCCAGTGATGGCACAGGGAGGGCGAGCATGTCCAGCCTGGAGTGCCTCTGGCTGTGGGGCCGCGTGACTCTTGTCCCACAGTGTTTATTCCCTGACTCGCATTTCCAGTTGCAGAGTTATCCCTATGAGCTAACTTAATTTTTCTCTTTGGCAGTTTTAGCCCATCGATACTTGTTCTGTCCTTGTTGACTGATGAGAATAATTAGTCTCTGGTCCTTTTATAGCACATCTGCTCTTTTTAAGATGGTATCACTTATAGCACTCTTTTAATCTATGGAGAGGGAAACAGTTGCATTTAATTAATTGCTCCCTAAATAAACTAATTGCTGCCAGTAATTTCATCACACTTTGCATGCAGTTCAAATGCCTGTGCAGAGATCTGAAAGGCAAGTCATGCAGCCTAATGACAAGAAATGAAAGCAAGGGGGCAAAATACAGTTTATCTTTAGAGAGTCTACTTAAGACTATTATTGTTTAATTATTACGGGCTGCATCAGTTAGTACTGAGCTGGCTATGTCATGGCTCCAGTTCAGTTTCCTTCAAGGTTGCTTGGACTATGTGCAAAAGATATTGCAAAACTATGCCAGGAAAAAAACAATTTTAGCTTTTTATTACTTCTATGGGTCAAATGTCATTGTCTGGCAATTTATCACTGTATCTCTGCTCAGAAATATGAATGATGGAGGTTCTTTGCTTGGGACATTCATTCCAGTTCCTGTGCCTGGACTCTTGCACTGCAATAAACAGCCTCCTCGCTTCCCAGTGAGGATGTCAAAGCAATTCTGCACTTGTTTGAGCCCAGGACAGAAGCAAGGAAAAACAGTGTTAGAACAAGGATTTTGTGAATGCTTGGGCTGCCTTGTACAAGTATAGGGCTTGTTTTCTGGACTCTGGCATGAGCTCTACTTACACCAAGAGCAGTTCTGTGAAGATCAGTTACTGTGACCTTGCTCCATGTCCCTCCCACACCCACGGGTCCCTGTGGCTTACCGCTCTGCTTCAGGTAGGTTCAGAGCTGAAGGTGCCCTGGGGCCAGGGCTGCCAAGTGCTGCTCTGAGATTTCTGTCCTTGAAGGCAACAACCTCAGTGTGGCAAGGGATGTATCTGCTTAAAAGAATTAACAAAGCAGCCACAGAGAGAAACTGCTTCTTAAGGAAGTGCTTTAACCCAAACAGACGGGTTGCCCAGTGCCACAAGCCAGCGTGCTCCACACTCACAGCGTTCACACCCCGGCCCACGACTGGCACCGCACACCCAG
The DNA here is from genome assembly GCF_033815535.1 of Pezoporus flaviventris. Lineage (NCBI taxonomy): Eukaryota > Metazoa > Chordata > Aves > Psittaciformes > Psittacidae > Pezoporus > Pezoporus flaviventris. The sequence continues at coordinate 477,917 of NW_026892645.1, forward strand.
ACTGGCGGGTGGCACCAGCCTGAGCCACGGCAGCATGGGCAGAGGTGCCCCGAGGCTGCACCGGGGAATGGCTCCCCTGGCACATCCCGTCAGCTCAAGCCGCTGCACTGGACATGACAACCAGAATGTGACCCTGTGAAGCCACTGCGCTGGGTAGCAGTGCCCAGGGAGGGCTTAGAGAGGCGGGGGGAGTTTAAGGATGCTCATCACAGACTCCCTCAGGCCCCTTTACTCAGTCCTCACCACAGAGGCTGGAATATCAGGTGGCTGCTGGACTGAAGGGGCTCTGGAGGAGCTGGGGGAATAATCCTTCTATGGGCACCTGTGCCATGGTGGGAGCATGCAGAGCCTTCCGTGACAGTCTGGGAGAGCCAAAGAGACTGCATCTCCTGGAAACACCTTCCCCCTCAGCTTATTGATCCCTTTAAGGCTATCAAGAGACTTGCAGGGCAAGCACACCCTGTAGGGAAGTCACGTTGAGTTTTCCGAAGGAAATCATATTTATCCACTATTTTGACCCTTTATTCGACCTTCTGCTTTACTTGTCTATTACAAACTTCAAGCTTGCAGGGCCTGCAGCCTTTGTCATTCACTGCATCAACCCTTTTGCTAAGCTGATAAAGCTGCATCTTCAAACTCCTCAGGCTCTTTTGGCCCCATGTCTCTTCCTGGATCAGCTCCTCTTGATGCTGATCCTGGCTTGCTGTGTAATCTCCAGGAAGCAGCTTACTGCAGGAAAGCAATGGCTCGAGGAAAAGCAACAAGAAAGGCTGTCATCAAAGAGCAGAGCCCCCTGCAGAAGGACTCGGCACCAGCCCACCCCCTGAACACTCACATGGCAGCCAGCCCTGCCCTGGACCCATGCCTGCAGCACATTCCAGCTTCTTCTGCTGTTGTTTCTTACCAAATTGAAGAACTCTTCCCCACGGCTCTGGAGACATGAGAGGTCACCTCAACAAAAGCAAGAGGGGTCCTGCAAAATGAGGGATAGCAGGTCATGTGCGAGGGCAAAGCAGGCTGTCCTGCATCTGAAAGAGCAAGAAATGGATTTGGTGTGGTTTTAAGTGATGCAGCAGATCTTTCCTTACTGAGCTTGGCATTCTCCACCACATGTCAGATAGCAAAGCATGGGAAGATGTCTGCTTGGACTCACAAGGAGAGCAATAGGAGAAAAAACAAGCGATACATGGTCATCCATGGAGAAAGGCAGCTGGAAGGCCAGGGAGGAACTGAAACAGACGTGGGCTGGGAACGTCACCCACTGGTGAGCATGGAGGGTGGGAGGAAGAAGCTATTGATGGAGGCTGGGAGCTTGGGGGTAGCACCTGCTGGGAAGAGTCATTGCCATAATAGGACTGGAGCAAGCTTGGCATGCCCCTCTTGCAGAACATGACTCGAGTTTATCCTGCTTGGAGCATCTTCTGCAGGGACATGTGGATCTGTGTTACAGTGCGTGGAGATGGTTATTGCAAAGCCACTTTATTTATGGTGGTTTTATTGGCAGGGGAGTGGGAGTACAATACAATTTTAGCCACTCTGATGTCTCTATCTCCCTTACATCCCACCTCCATTCCTAGAGCAGCTTTTTCTTCAAATTTCATGATTCCTTGAACTGTACAAGGGACTTTCTGTACCTGAAATGGTACAGGATCAGTTGGATGGTCTTGCTGAGCAGGGTCACATATGGCCAGTTTTGGGAGAGCTGATGACTGTAGGTCTCTACTACCATTCCCAGTCCTGGCCCCCAGCAGCTGCGGGCATTAGGATCTCTTTGCATATGGCAGGAATGGGATAAGGCCAAGATCTGCTCAGCTGGGATGAACTTGAGCATGAAGAACGATGCACTTCTCAGTGTGTGCTGCAGGATCCAGTGCCCAAGATGGGTAGGGCAGGACGTGGAGCGTTTCAGACAGACCCTGCTAGAGATTGGAGGAGTCCCCAGGGCTGTTGGGTCCTGGACCACCGCTCCGCTGTGCTCCACTGCTCCAGCTAACGCAGATCTCTCCCACCGGTGCTATCCACCAGATCAGACAGCCCTTCCCAAACACACCCAGAGAGCGCTGCTGTCTCTTCCTGTCCTTTTCAGATATTTCGGGTATTTGTGGCAACCTCTCCTGTTTATATAACAAAGCCACAGCCCTGTGTTTGTGGCACCATATCCATGGTAACCCTAATATAGCATGCACAGGCGACTACATTGCATTAGGTGGTTCAGCTGCGGCAGCACCAGGGAAGGAGTTTCTCTGGGCTGCTGAGCTGTGTGAGCAGCCCGGTGCAAGGGGCCTGGCAATGGTGCTCTCCTGTCAGTAGCTTTGGCCTTTCTCCTGCTCTTCCATCCCCAGCTCACCATGACAAGGTGCTGGGCACAACCACCCCAACCATCTGCACTGTGGCCCAAGGTGCAGGTGACACAGAGACATGTGCTTCTGCTGGGCAAATGGAAAGTCAGATTTTCAGCCCAGAACCCTCTTGGTGCACAATGAAGCCAAGGAGCAGCCTCCAGACCCCTTCTGACTTCTGATGGGAACAGGACTGAGCAAAAGTGATCCTTTTAAAAGGATAATAAACAATTCTCCTGCCTCACAAGCAATTCCTGTGAGCCACAGGGCTGGTCCAGCCTCTACAGCTCTGGAGTGAAGGGTGGATCTGGCCAGGGAAATTGCACAGAGCACTGATCAGGGCCAGGGGCTCTGCACAGCTGCCTATCCATGTGAGCATCTCCTGTACGTGCCAGCCCTCTCTTCCCCCTCCTCATATCATGACAGGTCCAGCCTGAGCCAGACACTGCCAACATCATCAGCGCCGAGGCAGATTCGATCCTGGCCCTGGCTGGCTGCAGACAGGGGCTTCGAACAGCAGAGCCCTTGGGCAGGATAGCTGCATGGCAGACAGCAGCATCCCTTCCCTTCCTTCCCTCCCTGCCCTCGCCCAAATTGAATTTCCATTTGTTAGCAAGGCAATGGATTATAGCTCGGAGGGGTGCTGCCTGCTTCAATCTCTAATTTGTGCGTCAGTTGTGTTTAAACCCACTTACCTGTAAGTCAGTGTCTGTTCCAGGCAGGCAGCCCTCGCCTCCTGCCGAGGGAGGCAGCTGCTTCCCTAGCTCCCTGTGCATACACCAGGCACTGCTGCTCCCGGGCTCTGGAAACCACGACTCATCTCCCTTTAGGGCTGGCTTTGCACCCAGGGTCCTGTGGCAGTGAAAGGCCAAGGCAGTCGCAGCACGTCACCAGGAGGGTCTGGATGTGCAGCTCTGCAGAGGATGGGGCCAGCAACACGTGAAGGGGATTAACACTGGTGCTGGGGTTCATGTGCCTGAGGACTCAGTGACCACTGTCCATTAGAAACAGCCCTTCCCCAGGGCTCGCAGTGTGTGTCAGGTATTCCCTGTGCGTTACTGCACCTTTAGCTCTTTTCTGTGGAGGTTTTGGCAGGCTCTAGGGTTGTGGAGGACATCTGAGTCTGTCTCCAGCACAGGATGCTCCTGTGCTACCTCCAGCCATGCTGGCATTAGCTAGGGCAAAAGGAGAGGGACCGGACCCACGGCTCCCATCCCACAGCCTCCCCTGTGCTGCCCCAGCAGTGGGATGCAGCTCTGCACCAGCCCTGGGCAGTCAGAGTCAGGAAACCGGCCTGTCTACATCTCATTGAAGTCTTAAAATAAACACCAGGAGCAATGAGGAGAAAGCTGGATCCTTGCTCTGCACCCGGATTTGTGAGCGCTCACTGGGGAGAAACTGAAAGGGGGACAGAGATATACATATTTGTTTCCTCTTTAAATAAAGTCCCACTGCTTATCTGCAAAGTTCAGCTGTTTTCAAGCTGACCTGCCCATGTTTTGCTGTTCCGCTGCAAATCCCTTCTGTAGAGGAACGCTCGGGAGCTCCACTCACACACGCCAGCACCCTGGGGTTCCATCTCTAATAGGCGGAGGCAGAACACATTAGTAAACGACCCCCCCATATCCCCCAGTGAGGATCACTTGCCTTCCTACCGTGCTGGCAGCTCAGCTTCTTTACAATGAGGAAACAAAGCCAAGAGAGGAGTGGGTGAATCTGTGCTTGGAGGTCAGAATGGGACAAGGCAAAAATCTGTTCTCGGGGGTTTGTAACTCAAGCAGACGCCTGCCCGAGCAGGCAGGGCTGCAGGACAAGGCACCTCCATCTGACACCTTCACACCAGGATCCTGGAGCACAGCAGGTCCAGGGGTGAGCTCAGGAGCCTCAGGAAGAGAGGGGGACGCTGCCTCCTCGCTCAGGAGGTGAGCGGGGGTGCAGAGCCAGCTCCTCGCTGTGAGCCCGGGGCACAGTGGGGCTCAGTTCACACCTCCCACGGACGTGGTGCCAGGAGCCTTCCCAGCAGCTCTAATGACCTCCTGCACATCGCGCTACCCGGACACGGGCTTTTAGAGGTGACAGAGCAGCATGAGAGCTGGTGTGGGGCTGTGCTGTGCGCTGGGGTCACTGCACCCGTGGGGCAAGCGATGGGGTGAGGGACGTGCTCGCTGGGGAGAGCGCAGCTCCCAGTTCTCTCTGCTTTGGCCTTTTGCCTGATAAAGCTAATGACAGACCAAAACCTCTTCCCAGCAGGTCACTTGACAAGGAGAGACACTCCGGATCAATTGCTGCATTCCTGAGCAATGGCTGTGTCTTAGGACAGTAAAACCTCATTGAAATTAACATGGAGATGAACTCACTGATGGTTCATTAAAACACCTGGGCACTGAGCTGGATCTATTTCCCCTCCTTACACAGGGCTGGGAAACGTGGATCTGCCCCCATGACATTGCTGCAAGGACCACAAGTGAAACCCAAGATGCAGAGGGGACTGGAGGGGACTCCGCATGGAAGGCATCCGAGAGCATCACTTATCACGTGAGCGGCATTAATAAAACAAGACCACAAACTCAGAGACTAAAGCAAGGCGCGTATGTGCATCAAGGAGCTAGAGGCAGTTCATTACAATTCCAATTAATGTAGAAAAGCTAATAGCCAAAAGAGAATACATCAGCCCTTAAACAAACGAGAAGGGGGAGGGGGAAGAGACAAAAGGCGTCTTTAAACTGCCAAAGTCCCATCTGTTACAGAAGCAAAGACATAACAAATATTTAACCTCTCTGAAGGTGCAGGTAGGTTGGACCTTGAGGGGAGTTTGAGGGAAATGAGTGTTTTCTCTGGCATTTAGCTCTGCAGGGAAAATATTCCAAACACTGTCAATATTACTTGATGCCAGGGAGCTCAGACAAGGTCCTGCGTGTGATCAGGGCTCCTTTTGCTAATTACATTGTTAGAAAGCAGAAGAGCAAAATCTCAAAGCCTGCAGCATCTCCCATTTGCCTTCCTATTCCTGAGATACTCAACATCAGGGGATAATTATTGAAGTAATCAGTGCAGGGCAGATATTCTCTCCTTGTCCCATTCTAGAGTAATCTGAGAGGGGAAGCACATCCTAAAGAGCTGCCTGGGGCAGCACTGCTGAGCCCTTGTTTCTCCCAGGTGCTCTGAAGGGTGAAATCTGGGCACTGCAGAGCCCTCTGTTGAGGAGACAGGGGAGAGGAGCAGCCAGGAGCTGCCATGCAGGAGGCTGAGAAGAATAGAACTCAGTGCCCGTGGCAGTTGCTAACCAAAATTGTCATTTTTCCACCTGGAAAAGTAAACCGAGTTCCTGAGGAGCCCTCCAGAGGCAATGCATCCCCATGGGGTATTGTGGTGGGGTCTGACTCCCCCCAGTCTGGCCACCTTTCCATAAGTGATCCCAGTTAGGATCTGTGGCTGGGATGCTCCTGGGGCTATCCCAGAGCTCTTGCCCCTCAGAGGGCAGGCAGGGCCAGCTGTGGAGCTGGGCAGGAGGCAGCACAGGCAGGGCAGAGATGTCCACGCAGGGCTCAGCAAGAGCAGCCTGCGAGTAAACAGCCCTTTCCAGCCACTAAGGAAGATTTAAGAGTGAATAACATCAGCCCAGTCAAATTCAATTGCTATTGATAATGTCCATGTGCAATTAGAGCCAATTAAGGGGAAGCAGCAAATGACAAGTGTTTGGCCAGGAGGTGGGGGGTCAATAGAACAGTCCAATTTCCCAACAACCGAATGCAATTAAGGTCTCTCACTTACCCAGCTTGCCCAGGAGGGCCAGCACATAAATGGGCAAAGCCAGGCGTGCGGGTGCCATCCTGCCCAGCATGCAGACCTCCGGGAGCAAGCCCTGCTCCTGTCCCAGCTTCAAGCTGCGGGAAGTGGCATCCATGTACTTCACCATGATCGCGGTGTTCCTGGTCATCTTGGTGGTGGCCCTGCAGGGCTGGGCACCCCGTGGGAGTGATTTTCCCTACAAGGTGCCCCTGGATCCCCAGGGGCTGCTGGAGCTCTCCTGGAACGTCAGCTATCCCAAGCAAGCCGTGCATTTCCAGCTCCTTGTCAGGGACCTGCAGTTCGGGCTCCTCTTCGGAATGTCAGACAGGGGCGAGTTTGAGAACGCGGACCTGGCCGTGCTCTGGAGCGATGGGCACAACTCCTACTTTGGGGTGAGTCGCTGTGTCTTTGCACAACTGCTTTGGGGTTGCCTCCTCGCAGGTGAATCTGGCTTGTGGTTTGGAAACAGGGCTGGTCCAGAGCACGGCACACGCTGGACCACTGCTGCTGCTCAGGTGGAAGGGATCCTGAAGGGGCTGGAGGTTTCTATGCCAGAGGGACCCACAGATCAGGTCTGCACTATGGGCTTGGCATGGGATCTTAAATCAGAGAAAGAATAAATACATCAGCAAGGCAGAGTGGAGCCAGAGCCTGGGTGTCTCTGCTGCGCGTAGGTCAAAGAGCTACCGGTGGCTGTGCAGACCAGCTCACACGTGCACACAGAGTGAGTCCAACAACACCCTGGTTCGCTCGTGGGCTGTGGTCAGTCACAGTAAAAGCTAACCACAGCTCCCATTAATGACACTGAGCCAGTGCAGGAGTCACCAGCCAGAGGCTGCTCCTGCCATGGCCGCAGGGATGGGCAGCACATGGAAAACAGCTCCAGTGCCTGCAGCAGCGTTACCAGGAACCCCACGTGCAAACACCTCTGGGCACCCTGCAAACGCCTGGTGCAGCCCAGGGACACACAGCTCATTTTGCTGTTTGATGTGACAGTGCTGATGCAACCCCCGTCCTGCCTGGCACTGGTGGCTTGGCCAGGGTCATGGTTGCTTTGTCTTCCCGCTGGGGTGGCAGTTGCAGGTACAACCCCTGCTCTCCAGCAGCTCCCTGTCCCCAGAGCACCACATAAGGATTCATTGCAACCGTGCCTGGCTGCAGAAAGCAGTTCACATTTTTCCGCATGTAAGGCTTTCCAGTAAGTTAAATTTTACCTCTCTACTTACTTCAAATTAACCATAAAACACATTCTTTCACCATCAGCCGCAGTGTGAGCTGCAGTGTAATAAAAGGATGAAAAGAAGGGCTTCTTATCTGTACTGTTTTCCTGCTAATTACCAGCATTCCGGTTGTGTGGTGGCTCAAATGCTACAGTATTTCACCGAATCATGTAAAAAACCCAAAAAGGATCATTTTTAATCTGCTTTCATGTGTTCATTGAATGACAAACACCACTGCATTAAGCACTGGGCAGCATTTGGGCTTTCTCTTTCGGCTGGTGAGCAGCATCAGCATCCTGCAAGGAGGTTTCTGTAAGTCTTTCCAATCCTGGTTTTCTCTCTCGAAACAGCCTTTCTTCTGGACAAGTATGTCAGCTTTTTAAAAGGATCCAAATTTGCTTAACCCCCCATGTATTATGAGATCAATTTGCACACCATATTCCTATGTAGACAAATGTCATGCTAGCTTCATGTAGCTGATTTCACTCTCCCCCTCTAAGGACAATATGTTCTTGAAAAATCACTCTACACTTCTGGCTGAAATGGAGCCAAGATGCTTTATTCTTTTTTCCTTCTGTTTGTTCCCTAAGATAAGAGAACCAGTCCCACTCGTGTACATACAGTGAGGTACTTCCTAGGTGCTTTCTGTCTGTAAACCAAAGATATCAATGGGTGACGCAAAAGAACGAGAAAACAGCATTGTTCAGATCCAAATTATTGTATGATTTCATATTCCAAACCTTCAGAGGAGCACAGGAGTAACTTACTGCTCTGCTTCTCCATGTGGCTTTGTCACCATCGTCACCAGCGAGCAGCTCTGGGGAGGCCATGCTGGGCTGCCGGGAGCATTGGCCACAACAAATGAAGGATTTTGACGTGGCAGTTTCTAGGGTGACACTGCAGCCCAGCAAGGGTCTGAGTTTGAACTGGGAGCACTTTGTAGCAGGGGTCTCGCAGAGCACATCAACCCCTGCGGGTCCCTCCCCAGCCAAGGACACTCAAACCACAGCACAGACCGACGTAACACCTCCCCGTGTCCCTCCGGGCTTTCCCCAGGTGCACCTCAACTTGGGAAGGTCTTTCTGCAGCCTGTCGCTGCTGGGTCACCTCTTTCACAGGGCTCCCGTGGCGGGGGCCATGGGCTGCTGGACCGAGGCTGGGGGGAACCGAAACACAGGCTCCCTCCGCCCTGGGACGTGGAGGGTGAGCAGGACTCAAGGTGCAGTGCTGCCGGTGGTCAGCGCCTGGTTCCCACTGAGCGCGTGCTCTTCCTCCCACAGGATGCCTGGAGCGATGCCCAGGGGCAGCTCCACATGGACTCACAGCAGGACTACCAGCTCCTTGGGGCCTGGAGGGCTCCTGAGGGGCTCTACCTCCTCTTCAGAAGAGCCTTCAGCACCTGTGACCCCAAGGACTATCTCATAGAGGTACGGCACCACCCTGGGCAGAGCTCTGAACCCAACCTGCATGGTTGTACCTGACCAGTGCTTTGTTTCGGGCACAGCATCAGGTGTTTGCTCTGTCTAGGGCAGAAGGGAAGCATGCTACAGATGTCAGTCCTGGGACATGAGTAATGTTTGGAAGGATCTATTTACAACCCCTTATAAACCTCTATAAAGTGTAGATTTTAGCTCATTTGCATCATCCCCTCCTGTTAAGCATGTGTTAGGTCTATATAAATACCCTCCTGCATCACTCTGGTTTGCAGTCTGGAGCCAACTGTTTGGAGTGTTACAAAAAGGTGTTGGTGGTGTTCAATGAGAGGCAAAGAGGGGTATGGCAGGAGCTGGAGGCAAGCGGAACTGCTGCTGTGCACTTGCATGTGGTTTGGGGTCTTCATTCCCCACTCACCTGTGAGATGGGATATGGAAAAACCTTCTGAGCCGAGATGTCAAAGAGCTTCAGGGTCTCAACCATGGACCCGGGTGCAGGCAGGAATCGGTGCAAGGCTCACTGCAGATGAAAGCCTTTGGTGGGCAGGATATTTTAAAGCCAGCGTGGGCACAGAGCACCCTCGACTTTCTGTTGCTGGTTTTCAGAAGCTTGTCGGTGGCGAGAAACGTCTACCGCCTGCCAAAACAGAGAGCCCTGGAAGGGAAAAACCTGCTGTGTGAACTGGGAAAAGACTTGCAGGTCTCTGCTCTCTGGTCCTTTAAGGAAAAGTTGTGCTCTTTTTCCTTTCTTTCTGATCTCCTGTCCAGAGCTCACTGGGTTCAGCAGCAACTTCCTTGCTTGCAGTAGGCTTTCAGCAGAGCTTCTTGTGGTACCGCCCAACAGGAGCTGGAGAAAGGGAGGATTTGAGGGAGAAGTTTTGTTTCTGCTGTTCCTCCCCATGTTGCTGCCTGGGGGTGAGGTTGGGGCTGCAGGGTGGTGTGAACCCTGGCGTGGCTGTCCCAGCCTCCAGCTCAGGAGGGATGAGGGGCTCTGAAAGAGCAGAGAGGAGATGTTACCTTTACTGATGCTACCCAAGGGAAACTTCAGACTCCCAGCTGGTAGGAAACCCTCTGTGATCATGTCAGCCAAAGGAATGCCCTGTCATCTAGTCTTAGGACAGCAAAGTGAACTACTGGTGAGGTCACGTGTCAAAACGTGTCAAGAGGCACATTCCTGGATTCATGACACCAGTGCTGGTGCTGATAGTCCATGCAGTTCATGATCCTGCATGAAAAACTGCCTGATACATTTTGCTCTCCCTTCAGGATGGCACCGTGCACCTCATCTATGGGATCCTGGAGAAACCAGTCCATTCCCTCCAAGCCATCAACATCTCTGCCATCCACAGGGGACTGCAGAGGGTACAGCTGCTAAAGCCCAACATCACCATCCCTGAGCTGCCCAGTGACATGAAGACCATGGAGATAACAGCCCCTGACATTGTCATTCCCAGCCAGGAGACAACCTACTGGTGTTACATGGCAGAGCTCCCACATGGCTTCCCCAAGCACCACATTATCATGGTAAGAGGCAGGAGAAGGGGGTTACCTTCCCTGGTCCAGATCGGCCACCGGGTTCACATTCAGCTACACTGCCAAGTTCAGCTCTTCCCCACCCTTTCACAGGGAAGCTTTCAGGCCCAAACATGTTCCCAGCATGGTACCAAACCATTTCCCAGAGCCATCCCACTAGCCAGTAGCACCCTTACATCTCCTGGAGAGCCCAGAATGGGTGACAGATTGGTGACTTTCCACCCGGCACAGTGAGCAAGTACCAGAGCAGGCTCAACGCAGCTCCCTTACAAAGCTGATCCCTGCAGGAGGCAGAGCTTTAGCTGTCAGGGTGGACTCGCAGCAGGATCATGGCACACAGGGAGCCGTGCAGGCAGCCTGGGCCCAGGGAAGGGCAGGGTGAGGTTGGTCTGAGGCCCATCTTGAGCTGCTGGCAGAGCATCGATAGCATTGGTCGCCCTGTCCAGGCTCAGGGGGTGCCCTCGCTCACCCAGGGCCAAAGAACACAGTGGGAGAGGGAGAACCTGACCGAAGCGAGAGCGTAGCCATTTACAGGGTAGAGACGATGCTGCAGAGGAAAACTGGGGAGGAGGATTTTCTCTGTAGCAGATGGTGTGAAATGAATCATCTGTGTGTAAGTAAAAAGTGCGTAACTCCTGCTCCCTTCCCGCTGCTGCAGACCATGTCTGCAGCTGGTGCTTTTAGCCAGAGCCCTTCCTTGGGCTTGTTTAAAGTTTCTTTCTAGCCTAAATCCCCCTCTGTGCCCCAAGCAGCTGCTGGCTATAATCAAACCCCAGTAGCTGCGGGCACAGGTACTGCAAGGGGGCGAGGACCCTCTGCAGGAAACTGCAATGTCCCCAGGGTCACCCCAGCCCTGAAACCTGGCAAAGGGCTCAGCCATCACAAAGCAGACGAAGATCTGCTGCTGATCAGGTGCAGCACAACCTTCCCTCCCCATTACGCAACAGAAATTGTCCCCGTTCAGTAACGGGCAGCAACATCCGTGCCTCGGGCTTCTGCTGGAGCCTGCACAGGCAGCAGCCACCGGAGATGAGCTCCAGCAAACGGTCTTAATGCCTCCTCCTTGGGTGCTGCTTTGCAGTATGAGCCAGTGATCACGGCGGGCAACGAGGTCTTGGTCCACCACATGGAAGTCTTCCAGTGTGCTGCCGAGTTCGACAGCTTCCCCCACTACAACGGCCCCTGTGACTCCAAGATGAAGCCAGAGCAGCTCAACTACTGCAGGCACGTGCTTGCGGCGTGGGCCATGGGAGCGCAGGTGGGTGCGAGATGGGACCAGTACCATGGGTGCATTCCTGCTGCCTCCCCACCCTTCCTGCTTGCCCCTTTGGGTGCAGCCCTGCCTGATCTCCCCATCCTCCCCATGAATGGGTCCAAGTTTCCACCTCACCCCAGCCCACCCGCCACAGGTCAGTGTGATGCCCCTGCTCAGTACCTATGCCATTGCATGTGCATGTTGGCATGCATGAAGCCTTTGGAAGCAAGGCCAGCTCTCCAAGCACAACCAAGAGCACAAGTAATGTCCCTCAGCCCACAGTGGGGGTCAGCATTATGCCCAGACATTTCCCTTTTCAGCCCTGTCCCCAGGAAAGCCATCCCACATCTCCCCTAACACCCTCCCTCTGCTTCCAGCCTTTCTACTACCCCGAAGAAGCAGGTATTGCCTTTGGTGGCCCAGGCTCCTCCAGATACTTGCGCCTCGAGGTTCATTACCACAATCCCCTGATATTTAAAGGTGGGTGTGCGATGGGTGATGCCTGGTGAGGGGCAGGTAAAGCCAGGGAATGCCACCCTACTGGGGAGGCTCCACATTCCACACAGGAGAAACCTGACCAAAATCATAGCCAACTTTCTGGAGACCTGAGAGCCCAGACCAGTCCTAGAAGGAGGAATGTATTAAATCCCCACCAGGCTGCTGCCTTTGGGGTCTCAGCAAAGCCATCCTCACTGCAGGTTGCCCACATCCTCCTGCTGCCCAGCAGCTGGAGGGATGCTTGGGGAAGGGAGCCTGACTGATTCCCAAGGGCAGAAACCTGCCCTGCACAGTGTTCCTGAAGGGCTGTGATCCAAGGCAACAGCAGTGCCTAGCTGAGCCTCTTAGGGTGCCCCTCCAGGGTCTGTGCAAGGCGGTGGTGGTAGGGCTGAGCTCAGAGCCAGTCACCAGAGAGACAGCAGCAGCCTGCCTGGGATGGGGGAGCTGAGATGTTTCACTGGTGCTCCTGCTTCATAGCATCGTCAGGAGACACATTTGGGAAAAAAAAAGGATTACAAACAACTCAGTTTCTTCATTAACATAAACCCAAGTAGCTCCTTAACTACCCAAGTGTATTTTTAGGAGACCAGAGCATATGTACTGTAGATCAATCACAGCACATTCAGCAACTCAAGAAGAAACACTTCTATAAATACAGAGCTCACATCTTTCATAATTATTCTGCTTTTGCATGTTGACCAATAGTGTTTCCCCCGTTATTCTTATCCCTGGGTGGCTCCAGCCCAGAAACAGGGAGTTCAGAGCCGGCCGGGCCCCTCCTGACTGACTGATCCTGCTCTTTCCCTTTGTTCACAAAGCTGGGTAGCAAATGGGAGCCAGAGCTTGGCTTTGCATCTCAGCAGAGCTCGCTGCTGCCTCCACCTGCCCCACGGTCCACATATGCCAAGGCACATCACGGGCACAGGGGCTTCTCCAGCTCCCGCCAGCTCCTGAGGGGAGGTTAAATAGAGCTAACTCAAATGCAGGAGGGACCAGAAGCTTTCCAAGTGCAAGGAGTACTTGCTCCTCAGGGATGTCTCCTCCTGCCAGGCCCCCAGTAAATAACAGCACGGCCTTAACTTTTTGGAAGCATCAGTTAAGAAGATGCAATGAGCCATATCTCTGGAGGATTCTCCAAAGCACTGCCCTGGGCTCTCCAGAGGTACTCCTTATCTTACACTCTTGGGAGAAATTCAGCCTCAGGTTGGTGACCTCTCCAGGGGACCAGGCACGTGCCTGGGGCCACTCAATAGAGACTTGCTTGAAAATACCTGGGATATAAAACTGCACCCCTGAGGAAGCTGCAGGAGAGGCTGGTGCCCATCTCCACCCGCAGCCTTGTCCTCTCACCTGGCAGGGCGCCGCGACTCCTCAGGGATCCGCCTCTATTACACGGCCACCCTGCGTCGCCACGATGCCGGCATCATGGAGCTGGGCTTGGTCTACACGCCGGTGATGGCCATTCCCCCGGGCGAGGACGCCTTCGTCCTCACAGGCTATTGCACCGACAAGTGCACCCAGCTGGTGAGTCCCCATCCTCTCTGCCCTGCTCTGCCTTGGAGAAGAGAGGTCTTTTCCCAGGTCCCAGACAGCAGTGATACAGCTCAAAGCTCTGGGCTCCTGATTCCCAGTTTTAAAGTCCTTGAGCCCCTTACTATGAGGTAGCACTGGAAAGAAAAATCTGCCATGTAGAACAAACAGTGAGCAGCTGGTTGGGATGCGCTGAGTCCCCCTCAAAGCAGCTCTCCTGGGGAGCCATCTGCTCTGCTCTCCAGGGTATCATTCCCGTAAAACTTACTGCCAAGCTGGCTGTGCCCCAGTGGTGCTTTCCCCCATGGTGATAGGAACACTGGCATCTGCTTCCAAGGAGCTCACCAAGAGCTCTCTCAAAGATGGTTTCAAAATGCCTTCCTTCCTCTCAGGGAAGCTTTAGTAGGTGTTTTTTGTAGGGCCTACCCAAAAGGGATCATTTGTGCCATCCCAAACCCCTGTGGGGGAGCCGGTGTGGGGGTGGCCGGTCCCGAGCACACAACAAGGGGATGCTCCGGAGTGGAGATGGGCGAGGGATGGGGTCAGGGACAGGGGCTTGAGCCATCCTTCCCACAGGCTCTGCCTGCTGCCGGCATCCACATCTTCGCCTCCCAGCTCCACACTCACCTGGCAGGAAGGAAAGTGGTGACGGTGCTGTCGCGGGATGGGCGGGAGCGGCAGGTCGTGAACTCAGATGATCACTATAGCCCCCACTTCCAGGTATGGGGTCTGCAGGGGCAGGGGGGGTCCCACTGCGCATCACCTGTGCGTGCCCTGTGCACAGAGCCACTGCCTTGCCCTGACACGGCCCCTTCCTTCCCTCCAGGATATCCGCATGCTGAAGGAGGTGGTTCCAGTTTTTCCAGTGAGTAGCTCCAAAACCCAGAGGGCGCAAAGAGCTTCCCATGACCCCTCAGCCTGAGCCCCCCTTTACATCACCTCATCCCCTCCCCTGCGGGCTGCAGGAGAACAGGATCCCTGTGCCCCCAATCACATCTCCCACCCCTGTGTGGATGCCTCGGGGACACTGGGGCTCATCTCATATGGCACAAAACCGGTGTGTGGGCAAATGAACAGTGCCGGGAGCCAAATGAAGCACCTCATTTAGCTGGGCTTCCTCTAGCAAAGGGAGGCTCCTCGGGGTGTGAGGGTAACCCACGCATGCACTGGAGGTGCCATCTCCTTCCCTGTGGAAGAAGAGCTTTGGCAGAAAATGTAGTGGGAAAGGGTGGTAAAACAGAGGCTGGGCATGCCCCGGGGCTGTGTGGGTGAGAAAGGACCTGGCTGCAGCATGAAGAGTACCTACAGGAGCCATTGTGCTCCAAGACCTGCTCAAAAGACACAGCACCCATTGAAACCGTACCCAGGCTGTGCTTCAGGTTGTCCCTGTGGGCTCCAGCGCCGACCGTGCCAGGGAGGCAGTTGTGCCATCAAGTAGGGTCCAGGTCTGGCAGTTCAAAACGCTGCTGGAGTGAACTCTAAGTGAAGACTCTAAGGGAAGTGGGAGACGCCATCCCTGGGGTGCTGCCCAAGGGAATCTCCTGGGCGGTGCAGCCGGCGCTCCGGCGGCACTGCAGCGGTGCTGGAGGGAACAGGCTGCCCCGGGGGCTGCTCCGCTGTGGGGAGCAGAGATCTGCTGCGCTCCGAGCTCCCTGATCCCCTGATCAGAGACAGGAAACGCCGCGCTCTGACACCCACACGTGCCTCTGAACCCCGCAGGGTGACGAGCTCATCACGACCTGCACTTACAACACGGAGGACCGGAGCCGAGCCACTGTGGTGAGTGCAGGGTCTGGCCCGTGCTGCACCCCAGGGCTGGGGACGCCCGCTAAACAGGCACCCGCATGAGCTCAGGCTGAATCACAGCCAGAACCCCGGGGGAGGGTGGTAAAAGAGTGAGCCCACAGGGCTCTGCTGCCTGCAGCAGGATGCCAAGGAGCTAATTGAGAAGCAGCATGTGTCACTAATTCCCATCACACGCTCTTCCACTGGGGATTAATTGTAATTAAAGAGAAGTGGCATTTTTTGACAGTTCATGCTATTTTCTTACATAGGCAGTAAAAAAAGAGCCTGTCAGAGGTACCATCAACAGACACAAAGCTAAATATAGCAGAGGGATTATAGGAAATCTGCATTTTACTGTAAAACACACAATCTAGCCTCAAAGTCTGTCCTTGCATAAAAGGCAGATGAGCAGAGCACTGCCCACCCTGCACATGAAGGGGTGCATCTATAGGTGTGTGGGCACACGGGTGTGAGCTCTGAGCCCTAGCAGGGCAGAGCCAGACCCTGGTGTCTGTGCACAGGGAGGGTTCGGCATCCTGGAGGAGATGTGTGTGAACTACGTGCACTACTACCCCCGGACCCAGCTGGAGCTCTGCAAAAGTGCCGTGGATCCGGGCTACCTGCACCGGTACTTCAACCTCGTCAACAGGTACCGGCTGTGCCCAGGGGAGACGGACATGGCAGCACCCTTGGCTTGTGATGCTGGGAAAGAGCTCAGCACAGGCTCTGAGGCCTTGGCTGTGCAGTGGGCATGGGGGCACTTGGGCAGTGCAGGTTCAGGAGCTGGGGCACAGCCCTGCACTCCCCAGCCCCAGCACGGGCAGCCAAACCCAGGGATTTAAGGGGAGAACAGCTGGGAAGGGAGAGCATTCCCAGGAAGAGACTTCCCAGCAAGTGCCAGTGCGTGCAAAGTACTTGTTGTAACCCAAGGCAGACTCCAAGCATCCCTGCCAGGGGAGCAGGCTGCAGCTCACTCACCCACAGGACAAGGTGCGAGATGCTGCCCTCGCACTGGGTGTCCTGCTCACAGGCAGTCCCGGATCTCCCCATGTTGCTGCCGGCTGTGCTGAGCTCTCCTTGCTCCCAACACCAACTTCGGAGCTGTTCCAGGCTGAGCTTTAAGCAGGGAGAACTTGACACATCCGGTGCTGACAGGGGACAGCGCCGCTGCCTCTCAGCATCGCATTTCTCCTACCTTCAGGTTTAACGACGAGGAGGTGTGCACATGTCCGCAGGTCTCCGTCCCACAGCAGTTTTACTCTGTCCCCTGGAACACGTTCAACAGGGATGTGCTGAAATCCCTCTACAGCTTTGCTCCGATCTCAATGCACTGCAACAAATCCTCTGCTGTCCGGTTCCCGGTATGTACGGCGTTACAGGGAGCCCCACAGAGCAACTCCCGGCCTGGGTAAAAGGCAGCTTTTAAAAGCTCAGGACAAGGCTGATCCCAGCGGGCTCAGGGCAGGGAGCTGGAGCTGCTCAGGGAACGCTGTCGGCAGCGGGACACCAAGCCCAGCACTGGTGCTTAGAAGAACCTGGTCGGAGGCACCGTGGCTGTGCCCGGCCAGGCTCAGTCAGAGCTGCCTTTGCCTGAGGCGGTTCGGAGGCTGCTGAGCATTTCAGCAGGGCTGGCTCAGAGCCAAGGAGAAGCCCGAGGTGGGTTTTAGGGTTCTGGCAAAGCACATCAGGGCCCAGCAGAGCGAGCACATTACTCATAGCACCTGTGCAGCCTCCGAACGCAGCGACCAGGCAGAACGTGAGGGATAAAGGGCTGTGAGATCTTTAAATGAAAACCAGGCCCAGCAGTGATGGCCATGACAATGATGGTGGTGAGCATTTCAAACCAGTGATGGTCCCTACCACCATCAGCTCCCAGCACCATTCACCAGTGTAACAAACTTACGTGATATGCTACTTCTGCATCCAGTGCTATCCACCACAGCACTGGAGGATGAGGAGCTGATTCTATCAGATCAACAGCTTTCTGCCCTGGTAAATCCCCTTTGGCAAAGTCTGCTTTGAAGGGGCAGAAACCTTTCCAGTCCCTTGGAACCCTTTCCCAGGGACCCAGGTGCTGGAGACCCGGCACCTCTTGGCCATGTAGAGCTCTGCTGCGGGGAAAGGGAAGGTACAGAAGTTTTGTGCAGCAGCAGAATTATGAGTTAAGCCTCTTAATTATGGCCCAGACACGTCTCCTGACTTCAGAGAGGCTGGGGGGGGGAGTGGCTGGGAAGCGATTTGAGAAAAGCAGAGCTGATGCCAACACAAATTGGGTCAGGAGCATCGCAGCGAGGGCGAAGGAGCCGAGGTGCCCCTCCTGCTCTGCCGGTGTGTTCAGAGCCCGCCCCAGTTTAAGACATCTCATTTATTCCACACTGCTTCTGCCAAGAGGAAAGCACCAGCTCTAATTAAGCTTGTGGTTTTGCAGTTCAGCGATCCCAAATCTGAGGAGATTACTGGAAGGATTGAGTGCTGTTAATTACCTCAGGGTAACACTTGTGAGTGGCTGCAGGGACTTTGCTGTCCCCAAGTCTCCTGCACCTACAAGGGCTCGCAGTGAACCCTCTGTACTCTCTACATTCGAATTTCCACTCAAAAGCACTGAAAGCAACTATAAAGACACTATAAATGCCTCTGACCTACCCCAAGGGCTGGTAAGGGGTAAGCACGGGGTTTGAATGCATTGGCAGGGCAGATGGCAGGCTCAGTCTGGGGCCCAGAACTGGAGCAGGCGCACCCTGAACACCATTAACTGCTCTTTTGAGCAATAAGGGTGCAGGAAAACAGTTGTTTCTCCAGCCCATGGTCCCCTGCCGTGATGTCCCCTCTCCAGTCAGCCCCTGTCCTGGGTTCAGCAGTAGCAGTCATGTTTTTTCCTTTGTGTTAACTGGTGCAGTGCTGTGTTTTGACTTCTAGTTTGAGAACAGTGTTGGTGAAGCCGATGTTTTCGGTTGTTGCTGGGTGACGTTTACCCTGACCAAGGACTCCGTGAGGCTCATGCTCTGCCAGGGAGGAGGGGAGGCTGTGAGGAAGCAGAGACGGGGCGCCTGACCCGGGCTAGCCGGGGAGGTATTCCATACCACAGCACGTCATGCCCGGGGTGGGGGGTAACTGGGAGTTACCCGGAAGGACAGGGGCTTCCGGGTGGAACTCGCTTTCTTGGCCGGTGGTATCGTATTCTCTTCCCTTGTTATTTTCCCTTATCATTGTTTTAGCTGATAGTAGCGGTGGTGATTTGTTGCTGGACTGTTCTTGTCTCAACCCGTAGGAGTTGCACTCTCTCGATCCTCCTCCCCGTTCCTCCGGAGCGGGGAAGGGGAGAGCCCCGGTGCAGGGAGGGGGGGAGACGGACACGGACCTCGATTGTTGTCAGCTCGGCACCACTCACTGGGAGTGAGTGAACAAGTTACCTGACTGGGTTTAAACCACGACAGTTCCGTAAGCCCACCACCCTCCACCTTTCCCAGGGTTTGCCCATTTCACTTGCCATGCAATGAGACATTTCATCTGAACACAACTTCAGCTTCCCTCTTGCTGTGACTCATGGCTCTCGCTCCCCATGCAGAACCCCCCCCCCTCCTGCTCACACTGCAGCACAGCCAAACCGTGGCATCACCGAACCAGAGCCCAGCCTGAGCCAGCGGTGCCCTCCCAGCCCCTCAGCCAGCCACCAACCTGGACCAACACACAACATGTGGGCTAGATCCTGCCTGAGTGCTCAGCTCTCGGCACTGTCTGACCCTGGCAGATTGCTCCTTGCAGATTCCTCCTTGCGGGGAGCATCGCGAGGACGAGATGCCCCCATGCACACACAGAGCAGGGCTTTTGTCCCAGCTGCGGTCACCTCGAGCCCCGATGCCTGTGACAGCCCCGCGGCACCTCACCAGGCTGCTGCATCCTCCTGCTCTGCAGCGGCTGCCCATGAACATGCACGGTGCAAGCGTCGCCTCTGAGCAGCCTTCCTGCTGGCACCTGGGAGACAGGGCTTTTCAGGGCTGAGCTGAGGCTCGGTGCCACTCCGTGGTTTGAGTTGCCTCCATCTGGTTTGGTGGGTAACACTTCCTGGGGTGGAAGCTCCCTAAGCGTGGTGGGTTTGCACAACGCGGTGCGCTGCAGGTGTCTGACCTGCTAAGGGGAGGTGTAGGTGCTTCTACAATACAGATAAATTACTAACATCGCATAAGAAAACATCCTGGTTTGGGTGAGAAGAGTCAAAGATCATTTTTACACACAGGGAGAAACACAGACTCTGAGTACCAGAGCCCCGGCTCAGTCTCATGGTGCTGAACTCTCTTGCAGGGTGAGTGGGAGAAGCAGCCGCTTCCCACCATCACCGAGAGGCTGCGGGAGCCGGTCCCACACTGCCCGCCCGCCCCGGGGCCTCGGCCTGCGGCCCCCATCCCCCTCGACCTGGGCGAGCTCAGGAGGGACTGACCCAGCGCCTGCTGCTTCCGTCCCATGGGGAGCACCTCCAGGCAGAAGCATCCGCGGGAGCGTTGTCCTGCTGCTCTCCCGGATCCCTGCCCACACAGGAGTGCTGGCTGGTGCCCTGGCCCCTGCCTCGGGAGGGGGTTAGGGCTCATGAGCTCGAGTTTGGAATGTACTCTGGAGATGGAAGGCGCTATATTTAGTGTGTTATTAGCAATCGTGGCTCTGAGTAATGCTGCTTTCCGCCCCCAGAATAATAATGTGGAGGTTTGCTATTGTGCCGAACCCAGCGCGGCCCTGGGGAGCGCGGAGAAGCTTGTTTTCCTGCAGAGAAACTGAGGCACAGAGCACAGAGCTGTGTGGGAGCAGCACACAAGCCTTCCCAGCACCCCACAGTCCCATCTAGCCCAGGGTGGCTCCATGGGCACTCTCCCACACTGGCACCTGGAGCAGGGCAGGAGGATGGAGGGAGGGATGCTGTGACAACCCCCAGCACTTGCCTCCCTGCTGCAGGGACCAAGCTCCCTGCCACGCTTCTCCTCCTGCTCCCCTGAGCTGGGGATTATTTGTCTTGATGCCACCAGACGCCAATGGCTGGGAACAAATGATACCTCTGGTGGGGTTAGAAAGGAGGAGGGATGGGGAGGAGGGACACAGCGAGGGGGGGGGGTGTGTGCGTGTGTGTGCGTGTGAAACCTTTCTGCAGAAAAACCCCATTAAACATGTAACTGTAAAAAAAATAAATTAGAAATTGTGCTTTGCTGTTGAGCTCAAAGGGGAAACTGCCTGGGAGAAGCCGAGGAAAGACCATTGGTGCTGCACAGAGCCCACTGGTCCTGGCTGGGCGCCTGCCCCTTGCTGCACTGGGATGTGGTGATCCAGGGCAGACGGCAGCTGAGCCCTCCCCTCCCGGCCATCCTGGGATAAGGGAGATCTTGGGTCAGAACATGGGGGAAAACCTGAAGCAAAACCCGGTCCTGGCAGGCACGCAGTGGATCCCTGACAGAGAGGCAGCGTGCTCGGTACCTCATTTATCCCCAGGACAAATGGTCAGGACAGGGGCCACCTCCTCTGCTCTCCATCAGGGCAGGATCAGGGGGTGCAATCACCTCCTGTTCAGAGAAAAAATCACCTCAAACTCGTTTTGCAATGTTCCCAGTAAAACCAAAGCATTTGAGAGTTCCGGCTCTTGCCCATGGCGCTCGTTGCATGAAGCCGAGGAACTGAAATCAGCTCTAAAGAGGTTATAAACCAAGCAAACCTAGTCAAGGGAAATAAAGCAGGCTGTGTGATTGTTTCTTCAGGCAGGTAAAAGCTTCAGCAGAGATCAAGGACCCAGATTCCAACAGCACTCGCCCTCGGGAGTGTCTTTCACTCTCTGGGGCACAGCACCAGAGCCTCTCCCCAGTCCAAGGGCTGCACAGCATCACTGTGCACTGCTCATCTCAAACCCAGAGGCGCCCAAGCACCAACATGGCCCCATCCCCACAGCTGCAAACCAGACCCCACCTTTGCTCCCACAGAAGGACAAGGTCATCGTTCAGACCTGGAGATGGACCCTCTGGCACAGCCAGCGCACACCGAGACAGCGCTGGGGCCCCACCACCAAAACTGGGGCGGGCACTGCATGTTCCACACCCCAGGCTCCACTCCCTAAGGGTGCTGACTACCACTGGAAGCGGCAGAGCTTGGTGCTTAAACTTGCTCTGAGCTTTGGAGCCACAATGGAGCATTTTGCCAGAGCAGGAGCTGAAGCTGCAGCTGTGACCGGGATGGAGACAAATCTGTGCTTGTGGAGATGGGAAAAAACCACCTGGAACCCCCTGGGTAAAGCCAACAGCTTCACAGTGCGGAACAACCCTGCAGCAGGCCCAGCATCCACCGTGTGAGTGTCCTTGGGCCTCTGGCCCCTTCCCTCCACAACCCCAGAGTGCTCCCACCCCAGCTCCGGGTCCCCTGGGCACAGCCAGGGCAGCTGACACTTCTGGAGCAGGGACTGAGGCAGGATGAGACCAGCGGGATGGCAGCGTTGGAGGTACAGCTGTATTAACAGCAGTTAGCTTAAAAAATCCATTTCCAGACAGCGTGAAACTACATTTTGAGGGAGTTTCCAGCAAATACAAAATTTGAAACCACTTCAGTTGCAGTCGAGCAAAACATTGTTTTCAGGCCACTTAACCCAAGGAAAAGAATTATTGCTTTAGTGGTACTGCTTCATTTAGAAAACAGAGCAACAACATCTTAGGACTTTTTGGCATCCCTTCCTCATCTTCCCCAATCATTTGACCTAATTTTGGTTGATGAGTTCGCTGCAGGCAATTCCCCGGCTCCCCCAGCAGACCCTGTAGCCACCTGGGGCAACGGGGGCCGGGAATTCAGCCAGCAGCTTCCAATGGCATCTTCCTCTCCCACTGCAGCTGCAGCCCCGCTCGCCGGCCCCGCGCTCAGTAGATGCCCTTCACTCGCTGGTTGTCTGGGTCGAACGGGGACCTGGTGTGTGCCTGTGCAGGGTAGGGCACCCCCATCCGCTCCAGCTCGTAGCTGCCGCTCCGCACGAAATCCAGTGAGACCTGCAAGGCCGAGCCATGGAGAACACCCCAAGAGGTGCCGTGAGACCCCCGTGGGCACCAGTCCCCATGGGCAGCATCCCAGCTCCAACACTGGGCCAGCTCCCACAGAAACCCAGCTCTGCTGCCCCAGGAGGGTGCACAGGGAGGAGGGAAATGGGTTGTTAAAAGCACTCAGCTAAAAGCAGTCAAAACCAATGCACTATTTTGTTTTTCAGGAGGTTGTTTTTGGTTTTTCTGTGTATTTGCTCACTGGCACCTGGTGCAAAGTGCACTTAGAGCCAGGCTGTGGGAGCTCATTGCCAAAGGGGGCACCTTTACAGCCCACACAGTCAGCCCTGGCTGCAGGAGGGGAGTGTGGTGGCAGCCAGGATGTCACCGCTTGATGTGATGGGTGAGAGCTGAGCCCACGGGGTCACCCAGTGCTGGAAACTGTCAGTAATTCATCATCACAGATTGTTTGTTTCCCTCCTCCCTGCTTCACCCCCTGTACCTCTTATACTCCTGTGACTCTCTAGCCCCGATGCTGCAGACACGTCCCATCATGGAGCCCTGTCCCCAGAGCCAGGGAGATCACACCTGGTTACTGAAGGGCCACATCCTTGGGAAGGATACTAATGGGCTTACAAGCAGCACAGCAAGGTGCTGAGCACTGTGCTGGGGGCTGCAAGGAGGGAGAGGTGGGTATGACTGGAAGAGTGAGAGTAACATGGAGAGGAGAGAGTGGGAAAGGGAAGGAACATTTAGGGCACAACATTCACCATAAGGAGAAAAGATCCCTTCAGGGTGTGAGGGGGCAACTGGAACACAAAACTACTTGACTTGGGAATCTTCCAGTGATGCCAGATTGAAAATCAAGGCAAGAGGATGAAAGCGAAAGCACAAGCACATGCACTGCTCTTGGCTTGCAACAGGGAGGGTCTCTGGGGACATCATCCGCAGCCTTCTGTCCCCACATGAGATCCCTGGCCTCTGTGTATAGCGTGCTGCTTAATGAGGGCATCTGATTTACTACCCAGGAGAGCCAGGGTTAATTAAGAGCCTGCTGCACGCCTATTGGCCACTGCTCTGTATGGCATAAGTTAATTCACCTCTGCAATTACTTGGCTGCAATGAACTGAGCAGCACTTGAGCTGGAGACCGACCCTGCCATCGAGCCACAGCATCGCTTGGCATCCAATGGGCTTGTGCGGGTGGCTTCAAATCCAAACCAGTGCTACGTCCTCCTGGGGTCTGCACTCACCGGGCCCCCCGCCGGGTCACGGATGTAGCCGTAGGCGATGGTTTTGTCAATGGCAAATCCGAAGTCCGCCCGCCGGATGTGGCCGACCACCTCCCCGTTCCGCCAGACCGCCTCCAGGCCGAACATCGGCACCTTCCTGCAAGGAGAGGGCAGAGCTGCCCTCAGCAAACCCCGCGTCAGGACCCCAAGGAGCACAGGGATCTGGGGAGTCCGGATCCCGCGTGCCAGGGCTCCCAACGTCTGCATGTTCCTGAACCTCCCTGCGCTGATCCCAGCCCGACTTGCAAAACCTCCTGTTGATGCGGGTGAAACCAGATAAACCCACTCCCTGTCACACTGCTTCCAGCTCCCATTAAACATCCGGCAGGGAATTTGCGGTGGGATTTAAATTAGAGACAGAATTAGAGCGTGGAAAGCAGCTGAGCCAGCCTGCAGCGGAGCTCCACGTGTGTGCCCAGGCGCAGGGTGATTGGGGATAGCTGAAGGTGCTCATCCTGGGGCACCCAGTGGTACTCACTCCTCGGTGGTGAAGCAGACAAGCCGGCGGAAGATGCCCTTGGCTTTCTGAGCCTCCACAGCCTCCCGGCCCAGGAAGGGGATGCTGGACTTGAGCTTGCAGGTGAAGGCTAAGCCTGCTTCCAGAGGGGTATCGTCGGGGCGCAGGTCTGCGTGCCAGTGCCTGTACCCTGCAGAGAACAAGCATGGGTCCACAGTCTCTCCCTGCCATGGCAGCAAGCCCAGGGTGAGCAGCATCAGGAGATCAAGACATCACCCCTGCCTCTTGGACACCCCGGTGGCCCTCAATTCACTTGGCCCTTGACAAAGCAACCTCAAGAGGAGCCCATACTGGTGAAGTCTCAGCAAGGAGCACTGGGACCAGTAGCATCTCTGCCAGTAGCTACCAGAGCTCTGGTCTCACACCAACCCATCCCTGAAGCTGGGAAAAGCCCATCTGGTCCCTGGCCAGAGGCAAGGCAGTGAGCACTGCTGCAAGGAAACCAAGAAACCTTTCTCGATGCTGAGGCTGTCGATGGCCCTGTAGCCAGCGTTGGCGATGCGGTGCCGGGCACCCGCCTGCATCACCGCCTGGTAAACCTTCACGCAGTCTGCCCGGGGCACGTGCAGCTCCCAGCCCAGCTCCCCGACGAAGGACAGCCTCATGGCACGGACCTGCGAAAGGCAAGAGGTCAACACTGCTGCGATGGAGCCGGGCTCTGCAGCACAGAGAAGCTGCCGAGCCGCATGCTGCCACCGTGGAGGAACACTGGCTTGTCCAGGAGCACCCTGCTCTGGGGGACGGCCTTTCCCTGCTCTCCCTGAGCTTCTCATCTCTGACTGCCTGAACTTGGTACCTCAAACCCAACTCTTCCCAGTAACCAGCAGAGATGGCCTGCGGGTGGAGGTGGCCGTGTTCAGCATCCTCTGGCTACTGACCCCAGGGCTGCCAGAGCCAGAGGGCTGGGCTTAGCTGTGGTGTTCTATTTCCACCTGGGCTGGGGTTACCTGTGATGCTCCATCTCCACAGGGGCTGGGGTTAGAGGTGATGCTCCATCTCCACCCAGGCTGGGATTAGCTGTGATGCTCCAGCTCCAGCCAGGTTTTGCCTCCCTCTACTGATCCATCAACACCAGAAGAAAGCCTGTGTGCACTCCCAGCCCTGCACCTCCCCAGATCAGCCCATCAGAGGGGGAAGCCAATCCCCAGCAGGACTGTCCTGCTGTGGGGTACTTTGTGGCTGCTGTCCTCTGGGGATGACCCCACTTGGGGTGGTGTTCTCAGAGCAGAGCACCCAAAGGCCTTGCGCTCCCACCCTGGGGGGATGCTCAGGGTCCCCCCAGTGGAGGCTGTGTCCCAAAGTGTTGTTTCTCTGCTGTCAGATCAGCTCCAAAAAAGCATGAAGCTCCAAAGAGGAATGAGCAGATCAGTACAGGGGACTCAGTGCTTCTCAGGGGAAGCCTCATCCAGGGAGACATGCCTGCCTGCCTGCCTGCCTGCAGACCTCTGGGCCATGCTCAGATCGCCCTGCCTGTGCTCATGCCCCTTCTCACCGTGCTTGACTGCACCCTCCTGTTGTCCCTACTGAAACAGTCTGCATCTCCAAAGCTTTCCAGGCCACTTGGGGCCACCCCAGCTCAGACACCTTCCCTGGAGATGGCCTTTGAGTCTGAGTTGTGTTTCCCTCTGCTGCATTCCTTTGGATTTCTCCACCCCTGTGGATCATCCCTTCGGATGCACATCAACTGCAAATGCATACCTCACTTTGGGAGAGAGAGTAACTGAAGCTTCACACTAGATTGTGATCTCCAGACCTACCAAAGCAGTTTCCATCTGGGAACAGACTTCCGGGCTGCTTCTGTCCTGCCTACACTGGCTCCAGGTTTCTCTGGGACAGAGGCTGCATCTTGCCCTTTGCTGAGCTCTTACTGCAACCAGGAGCTGGTGTCAGCTCTGCTCTCTAACCCCAGCTACAAACAACAACAGGCAGTGACAGGCATGAGAAGTACCAAAGGGCTGCCCAGGCTCCCTGTTGTGAGGATGGCCACAGGCACTGGCTGAGGACCCAAACCCATCCTTGTCTTCCCCAGCACCCATGGGCTTTACCAGTGCTACAGAACTAATGTCCTCAAGCAGAATTCAGGGCAGGTTTTAAGACGCCTCAACCTTTACAGTGGAAGTGGAGAGGAGGAAGGAATGCCACAGGGATGGGGAATTTACTCCAAGCTTCCTTACAAGCTGTGAGCCACCCTTCGGTCCCCACAGCGAAGCACAAAGGCTGGCAATCACTTTGCGAGGTGCACAGGCACAAGGGGTGGGGAGGAGCTTTTCACTCCATACAAAGGTGTCATCGAATTAGGGAGCAGCCAGCGCTGAAGGCGCTGCAGCCGGCTGCCATCCTCATCCCGGCGGGAGATGCTCTGGGATTGAAAGGCTCCTCCCTGACTCATTGACCCTGCCCGCGGCTCACAGCCGGGGCTCTGCCTGAAGCGCGCTTTACTTTCAGGAGCAAGTTACTCCTGAGAGAAGCTGCCTCAACCCACTCTGCTCCGAGCATCCCATCGAGAGCGGCAAGGTGGAGCAGGGCTCCAGAGAAAATGGGAATCCTTGGGAAAAGTGGGGTGCCAATCATTAACTTTGCCAGGCTGGGTTGGGGTGCCCCATGTGTGCACCCCAGGCAGGAATGCGAACCCCACCACAGAGGCCAAGGGGGATGCTGAGGGCTGGGCTCAGTCCCTCCTGCTGGCCTCCTGCTGAATTCCCCTGGGAACAGCTTTTTCTGTTAGATTTCAAGCGGAGCTATGCAATAGCATCAATTCCTGGGCTTTTGAGCAGCAATTCAAAAGCATTTTAAGTATCTAGAAAATGAAAACCTGAACTTCACCCTGTATCCAGCAGTGAAATTCAAAGGGAGACCTTTCACTGCTGCTCAATACAATGAGAGTCGCTATATATAAACTCACAAACCAGTCGGTAATTTCCAGAGTCATTAGCTCTGCTGGAGGTCTCCTTTCACTCCAGCTGATTTTGTTCCACTACTGAGTTAATGCATGAAAATCTCAGTGATAACTTTTTAAAGATGCTGGGTTCAGTTTAACGCCTCTGGAAAGCAATAATGTCAGGAAGGCGCCAGCTCACTGTCCTGAGAACCCTCTGATGTCAGCGTGGGATGGATTCTCCTGTGCCCACCGTGCAGCGGGGGCTGCTCCCAAAGGGTGGCCCAGCAGCAAGCAGGGACCCCCAGTCCAGTGCCCTCGCACACCCCTCGGGCTGCTCTCCTGAGAGCCAGGGCATTCACACTCCCAAGCCCCCACACGATGTCTACAGCGAGTTCCAGCTGGATTATTTTGTATAAACTTCAAGTGAAATGCAAATAAACTGATCATGCTCCGGAAAAGGGAGCATTCACACACCTTTCCCAGGGAGTCAGGAGGTTATTATGGGATGTTACCAGCTTGCCACAGGCATGTCGGAGAGGACGTGGGGAGGGTTACAGCTCACTGGCAGAGGCTGAAATGCATGTGTTAGACAACCTGCAACAGTGGATTGGGTGACACTGGTCACACTGTGGGGTTTTGGCACCCGGAGCACAGGGCGCACTGATGGGGCTGGTTTGGAGGATTAACGTGACTTGGGCAAAACCTGTGTCTTAGTTAAACCACTCTAAACCCTCACTAGGCTCCTACTTACAAATCAAGAAGCCTTGGTAGGGGGGCAGGAGCCAGCAGCATCCCCCCCTTCCTTGACTCTTCCCAGGCTCACGAGCTGACAGTGGTGCTGCTTTCCACCGCCACCCCAAAGAGCTTCCATCCCCTTGCTCCAGCTCTGACGAGCTTAGCCCAAGGTGTCAGCATGGAGCATTAGCATTTCTGTGCTTTTCTTGCATAACCACTGACGTGAGCCTGAAGTCTGGGCAAATGCAGGATGATCTGTGCTTGCACAGGAAGCTTAAGGCTGTCAGACTTCTCCTGTGATCAAACACAGCAGCTCCACAGGCTGCCCAGCCCTCGCTGCCAGTACTTGACATGCTTCACTTTACATCGCCCCTGTGGTTTTATGAAGAAAGTTTCTAGAGTGTCAGAGAAATTTCTCTATCACCAGAGCTGACCCCTGGGCTGTGAGAGGCATCTCTTGTCCCTCCAACATCACTGCAAAGCCACAAGTCACCACGTCCCTTTCCTGAGCTGAGCCTGGGCTCTGACACCACTGGGTGGCTGGGGGAGCAGGGGGCACCAGGCAGGCAACTGGGGGAAAGCCCTGCTCCCACCATGGCCTTTTCTAACCAAAAAAAAACCAACAAAACCTCCTGGCTGCCCACTGATCCCTGTGGAGGCAGGCAGCTCCCCAGCAGGATGCTCAGGCTGGCGGTGGGCACCAGCAAACAGCTCCTGGGAAGCTCAAAGGCCATCCCCATCCTACCGTGCACCCTGCGGCCGTGACGAGCTTGTGCGTGGAGAAGGGAAAAGCCTCGTTGCTGAGGTCGGTGTCCAGCACTTCCTGGAGGACAACGCGGCTGTGGGGAAACAGCAAACGGCCGTGGTGACGGATGCAGCTCCCAGCCTGCTCTGAGAGCTGGCACTAAATGTGCTTTGTCTTGTTGGCAAGCCAAAGGCGTCCCCCCAGAGCGGAGCTGACGTGGGTGACATGGTGCTGTGAGAGCCTCAAAAGAAATGCCACTTCCCCAGCAAATGGAGTGTTCCTCCAGTCAGAGCATCGCCTGCTGTCATGGGGCTCACACCCACCCCTGCCTGACACAGGAACCTCCATCTGAGGCATCCCTCCATCCATCTCTGCATCCTTCCATCCATCCCTCCCACTCTCCATGGTCAGGGTGCAAGGAAGGGCCCACAGCACTCCTCACCTGAGGGGGCCCTGGATGCTCATCATGCCCAGCTCCTCCGAGCAGTCAAGGAGCTTGCACTGGAGCTTCATGTCCTGCAGCACAGCCGTGATGTGTGACCAGTTGTGCTGAGCCACAGCCCCACCGATAGCCAGGTAGTAGCCATCCCCTGGAAGACACCCCCCCCCGGCAGCCTTTCAGGCTTGAGAACGTGGGGCTGGGGGTGGTGCCCAGCTCAGCTCAGGGCTAGTTTTGCTCTCCAGAGGCTGAGCTGCATCTCTGAGCCCCTCTCACTTGCACAGCCTGGGGAGACTGCCATGAAAGGAGGGTTAAATTGTGATGGGGCAAAGGAGGGCTTTGGGCTCTGCTAACGTCCATGCTGCCTTTTGTGGGACTCAGCACAGTGAAAAACAAACGACCATTAAAACCTGGAAGAAGAAAAGGTAAAAGAGGCTGTCTGAGCCCTGGAGGTGCCTCTGTGTATCTGAGCAGCACAGGAAGAGAAAAAATTCTTTGTCCATTGAGACCAACGGCAAAAGCATCCGTTCTTTTGTCCCAATACAGAATGGAAGCCAAAGCGTGGAGGGAGCTGGGAAATGCCTGTGGGAGCAGGGAGGGCAGCAGCGACTGGGCCATAACCAGTGCAGGGGCTGCTCTGTGTATGAGGAGGAATTTCATCTCATCAGTAATCCTAGGTGGAAAAATCCCCAGGGATGGAGTTTGAGAGCTGATTACTATGGAATCAATCTTCCCCCTGTCTCTCCTGCCACTACAGAATTTCTCTCTGATAGCCTGTCACAATGACAGCAAGTGCAGCCACCCACTGTAATTGGAAAAACAGACTTTGCTGCAATTAAACTCCTCCATCGCCCGACAGACCTGCAGCTCTGCCATCCGCTTCCACCACCCTCTGCCCCTGCCAGCGCCCAGACAAGAGCGATGCGGGGTTCTCTCACGGGGAGGGAATTGCTCACCAGTACCCGACCACCCCAGGGTGAAGACACTGAGGTCACCCCTGCACCACCCCGGCCCTGTGCCTGCACCCGCGGCTGGGCTGGACCCTTCCAAGCAGCAAATCTGAAGGTGCCGGTGCATGGGGACAGGGCCCTGTGGCCACCCGAGTGAGAACCTCTCTTGATGGCTGCTGGAGCTGAGCTCAGCACCCTCCTCCTCCTCTGCTGCTGCTGCCTAATGCCATTTCTGCCCTCTGGGCTGGCTGCTCTGCTCCGCTTCAATTCCTCGTTATTGCAGCTGATAAGGACGTGGGGAGAGGTCAGAGCTGCCAGCCAGGGCTGGACAAACCCAATAACACCGATGAGCAGAGCAGGGCCCCGGGGGATAATCTGGTTACAGGGACCAAGAGGCAGAGGTGGGAGAAGCAGGCGGCTGCCATTAGGTAAATGTGATCACCCCGAGTGTGGCAGGGATGGAGGAGATGCTGGACCGAGCCTGCCACCACGGCTGCTGGGACTGGAGAGGTCTCTGTGGAAGGCTGGGAGCTGAGCTGCAGGCACGTAACCCCAGGCAGCGATCCCACAGCGGTGCAGAAACACCCGCATCCAGCATGGCCCTGCTCAGGGCTTTTACCTTCGAAGGCGGGGGCCAGGGGGGAGGCCGGGGCCCCGGGGCTGATTCGGCTGACGGTCAGGTCGCTCTCCACGCCGCCGCGCCGGTTCAGCATGCAGGTGTACACGGTGGAGCCTGCGGGAAGAGACCGGCACTGCTGCCACCAGCCAGCCCCGGAACAGAGCCACGGGGAGAGGAAGGTTTGTGCTCATCCTGACATCGGCTGCTGCTCATGGGCATGCCCTGACCGACCCTGAATGTCTCGGCACCCGGAGGGGGAGAGGAGCGATGCCCTTTCCCTTGGGCCTTGCATGAGGAGCTGAAGCTACATCCTTAGAAATGCCATAAGCTGCTGCCCAGCCCCAGAGATGAGGACAGCTACTCCCTGTGCAAACAGCAGCTGCAGAGGGTTGTACTTGATTTACTCCATGCATCACATCTCCAGCTGTGAGCCACAGCCGGAGCCAGAGGGACAGACACCCCCCACCCTTCACCCCCCAGCTCAGAGCACTTTGCCCCTGTGTAAATGAGAGCAGAATCTCGCCTCTGGTGAATGCAAGGAAAGCAGTCACTTCCACACCCTTCCATGCCCTCCGCAATACAGCACTTGAAAGAAAAGCCAGTTTGGGTTGGTTTGGGGTACGATGTGACCGCCCGGGGCAGAGCCGGTACCTGGTGCTCTGCTCACATCAGCAGTGAAGAGCCAGTTTGCTGCTTTTGTTGCTTCAGGACCAACGAGGTAGAATTTCCCAAAGTAAGACATGTCGAAGAGCACCAGGGCGTTTCTGCACGTTAAGCATTCGGTCTTGATCTGCAGTTAGAGCAAACGCTGCTGCAGCTGAGCCACATCCTCACTCCACGAGAGGAGATGCACATTAGAAGATGCACGTTAAGACCAGGCACTCGCCCAGTCCCTTCAAAGGCTCCAAAACACGCCTGGAAAACCAGGTTTTAAATGGAGCAAGCCTGAGAGGCCATCCTGTATGCAAAGATCCCACTCCTTACCTCACTTACACAGTGACAGTTATCAATAATAACGGTTAAACTTTAGCACATGGGGTTTTCCCCCCAAAGCTAGTTGCAATTCATTAAGAAAGCAGCAGTGAAATTCCCATGGCCTCTCTGCTGAGGTTTCCAAGCAGAGGCCATGCGCTTCTCTCAATCTTTTTGGAACATTTTCCCCAGTTTTGGGCAAAGCTTGCTGCTTCCCTCCCACTGAGCCTCACCAACTCCGTCTAAGGCAGGGCTGTGGCAGGGGTTCTGCTGCCTCTAAACCCCGGCTCCAGATGCGCCCAGCAGTCTTGGCTTCCTCCCTGCACTTACAATGTCATGGTGGGGGGGGAAGTCAAAGGTGTACTCGTCCCCCAGCAGCCGGTTGTAGGTGTAGTCCCTATGGCGCTGCCGGCCGTACGCGCCATAGTAGTCGTAATCCAGGACCTGGGGGACAGGGAGGATGGGGACAGCGAGGAAGATGATGTGAGGCTGAAGCCAAGGGGCTGCTCAAATCACATGCACCCTATGCCAGGAGATGAATGGGCTTGTGCTGCACCTGCCCATGGCAAAGGGTCCCCTCCCTGGCATCCCTGCCCACTACTCTTCTCGCTACATGGAAGTGGGATCAGTGCCTGTCCTCTGGGGGTGTTGCAGGCAGATGCTGTCTGTTGTGGAGGAACAGGCGGACACACACACTGTGCACACACGGATCTCCCTCTCACTGCTGTTACACTGAATTAAAGCCCAACAGCTTTTCTGGACCCGTTTGGGGGACATGGCACTGCTTGCAGCATGTCACACACCCTGCACACACAGGACACATCCTACATACGCCACGAACAGCCAGCACCCTCCAGGTTGAACACAGGCCACGAATACCCCCAAAAACATGTGCCATGAACACCCTGAATAGCACACGGTGCTCACCGGGGCTGCCCCCCTGGGGCTGAACCAGCCAGGCCTCTCCCAGCCATGCCGCTCCTGGAAAACGCAGCCCTGTCGCAGCAGCTCCTGCAAGAGCAAAGCCAGAGAAATGGGAACAAATGGTTAAAAGAAGCCTTATCCCTGCTCTCTGAGCGGCCCAGGCTGCCCTCCCCAAGACCTGGCTTGTGACCCCTTGGCTTTGGCTATGAGCAGCCACAATCAGCTCTGCAGTTTGCCTTTCAAAGCAGTGGCAAACCCAGACTGCCTGCGAATTGCCTGGGTTTTTTGTCCCCAGGAAGGTGTTTGCCTCAACAGCCAGGATGGGGCTCAGCGTGCACCTCACCAGAGCACACGGTGCAGGCATTACTGTCCGAGACGCTAAATCCAGAGCGGAAGACTCTCCCCAGTGTTTACAAGAGTAATTACACAGTAACATTTAAGATTTATACATCAACCTTCTCATCCCTTCTCTGTGCTCTCAGGAAAATCTCTCTGCACGCAATTAATTAGGGATCCATTAAGATATTTTTGTTTGGTGCCTCTGTTCGGAAAAGAATAGATTTTGTTGAACGTTTCAGAAGTGATTCAGTGCCTATTTATAAAACACAGCGCATGTTCTGGAGCTGCATGTATAAATACCAGGCTGTCAGTCAAATGGGCATCGCTTATTAGACAGGCTATTATGAAATAAATTGCATCCTCAGTGTCAGAAAACAACTGAGCTGTCAAGCAAACACCGGGGGCCAGCAGGAGGGATGTCTGCTCTACCGCTGGAGCCTCTGCTCTCCATCGGGAGGGGAGCGGTGGGGTGTGAATTGGCAACAAGCAGGAATGGGCTTGAGGAAAGTGGCTGCTCCTTGCCAGGGGATGTGGGACAAGGCACCAGCCCCGGGTCACCCTGAGCACCTCGGGAGTGCTGGGTGCTTGGGGGGCTCTGGACTGCACAGCTGCAGCACTGCGGGTGCAGGAGAACACTGGAAACGGGAGGTTTTATCTCAAGTGCTGCATCTCGAGAGCATTCACCTACAGAGGCGTGTACCAGGAAGCGGCTGGCCGAGGCAGAGCAGGAGCCAGCCCTGGCTGGCAGCTCCAGGGAGCACGACCAGCCCGGACTCAGGGGGTGCCAGCAAAGGGTCCCTGCAGAGGCACTGCTGCTCCCCGCTTCCCACAGCCCTCCTCATGGCCCAGCCTCGCTCTGCACTGTGAGTGGGGAGCATCCAGTATCCCACAGCCCTCACACCAGACAGGCAGTGAATGGAATAAGCCTCTGAGGGATACAGCTGCAGCCTCTCCTGGCCACCTCTTTTATGCTGCAGGGTCTCCCATCACTGCTTGCACAGCAGCCCTGGTTGGGGCCCGGGTCGTACCTCGTGCAGTGGGTCCTTCCTCACGTTGCGCCCCGCCAGCGGCTCGTCATGGGGGAAGACGACGGAGTAGTTCTTGGCGTAGGACTCATGGCTCCGCTCCCGGATCCAGCGGTTGTTGTTGGTGAGGGAGCGGTGAAACCTCCTGGAGGCAGGGAGAGGTCCGGATGAGCCCTCCAGCTCCCAGGCTGCCTCCTCAGCGTGGCCCTCTTGGCCAGACCCGGATGCGGACGGAGCTGCTGTGGTGCAAACCAGCAGTTCCTGCACCCTGGTCATGGCTGGGAGAGCAGAGGAACCGCGGGGGCTTGGGGCTGGCCATGCCGCAGCGCTGCCCCTCGGAGCCGGGCCCCACTGGGCTCCCCAACCCTGCTCCAGGCACATCAACCCCAGAGCAATCGGGAGCAGAAACCAGCGCTGCCGGGGCACGGGAAACAGAAAAAGAGAAAACTTGATGTTAGTTCTGCTCCACTTCAGCAAGGGGCTGGCCCCAGAGAGCAGCTCACACAGAGCCAGGTTTAAACCCAGCCCTGACCAGAGAAAGAGCCTTGGACTTCCCTTACATTTTTCATCCAGTTCTCCTCAGGTTGAAATATAAATAAAACCCAAAGCATTTTAAATCTGTTCTGACATATTTTCATCTTTCAAACAGAAAAGCTCCTTGAAAGAATGTGCCAGCTCAGCACACACTCAGGTTGTTATTACCAGAGACCTATAACTCATGGAGAGCAGCCCCAGGCACCAGTGGCACCTTTCCCAGGGCTGGAGAAAGGGAGGCTGGAGCTGGCCAAGGCAAGGCAGAAGCATCTCTAAGGCCTTTTAAAACGGCACTTTCAGCCTCCCCCCCGGGGGGTGCAGAGCAGAGGCACCAGGGAGAGTGCTGCAGCAGCATGAGTGATGCTTCCAAAGCCATGACCAGAGCATCCCCGGATCCCATCTGCCGTGTCAGCCCCAGCCCCTTCCCCGATGAGCTGAGCTGCTGACAGCGGCAAGAGGAGCAGCAGCTGCCAGATGAAATATTTACAGGCGGGTGTTTTGAGAGGATAAATATTTAAATGTGCAGAAAAGGGAGTTATTTAAAGAGGAGCTTAGTAATCGTCACTGAAAGAAAAACCGGGACTGACACCAGCCTGATGATGGGGCAGATGGGATACGGGGATGCTTGGCTAATCCGGACACATCTCCTGCTGATTTCTGCACTGACTCCCCTCTCCTCCCAGTCCGAGTCAATGGGGTGTTTACCAGCTTTACCACTCAAGCAATATGATTTTAAAGGCTTTGTCCCTGACAAGGTGGTTGCTGTCTCTAGCAGCCCTGTAAGAAAGCCCAAACCCAATCAAGTATAATCAAGCAAGTCAAAAGCAATTACAGAGCCAGCAACATCTGTACAGCCAAAGCTCTGTCGTGCTGAGGGGGGGGAACTAATCTTTCTCCTATAAAAATTGTCACCCCCAATTATTAACTTAGAGGATTAGGCACAGTGCTAATTGAACAACAACAAAACCCAAATGTAATTACCCTGTCCTTTCCCATCACTGCAATCTCTTCGTGTCTGAGGGAAGCTGTTTGCACAGAAGCGGAATGAGGCAAATGAGATAAACCCCACGTGTAAATTCATTAAAGCCATTGAGCATAATTGATTCCAGCTCCTTGGAGGACACAGGCTGCGGCACAGATGCTGCCCAGACACCCACTCCTAATGGCAGCATCCAGCCTCGAAACCCATCCCCAGGGACCACCCAAGGATGAGGGACATGAGCGATGGAGCACGTGGGACCTGGGGCAGCTGGGGTGACCTGCCTGATGTCGTAGCCATACATGTCC
Organism: Pezoporus flaviventris; assembly: GCF_033815535.1. Lineage (NCBI taxonomy): Eukaryota > Metazoa > Chordata > Aves > Psittaciformes > Psittacidae > Pezoporus > Pezoporus flaviventris. The sequence continues at coordinate 513,540 of NW_026892645.1, forward strand.
TTCTCCGGCCGCCCATGGATGATCCAGTGAGCCAGCTCCCGCCCGCAGCCACCTCCCAGCATCATCCCTGGGGGAAGAAGCAAGGACCAAGCTGAGGCCAGGAGGCCAACTCAGCTGTGGGCACCAGGCTCTGCCAGGAATATGATGCCCACAGGGATGCCCGAAGTGTGATCCCTCCAACTCTCTTACCAGCACTGTTGAAGCCACAGCCAAGGAAGAACCCTCGGACTTCTGGGGCTTCCCCCATGAGTGGCTTGTGGTCGGCTGTGAACGACTCTGCAAGACAGAGGGGATGTGCCAGGACAGGCACTCTGGGGACACTCAAACAGCAGCTCCTCTGCAGCACTGCATCACCTGTCCCTGCAGGGTGAGCACCCGAGGCTCAGGGTAGCTGTGCCCCCCACTCACTGCAAACCAGCACTGTGAGGAGAGCACCTTGGTGATAGGGTTAAGACTAAAAACCTGTGCAGCAGAATGAATCCCCAGCAAGAAGTGCGTGAGGTACTGCAGTGGCTGAAGCATCCTCTTTATACCTCCCAGTCCCCCAGTGAAGAGGGCTACACGGACCTGTTTGCTGCCTCTTCAGCAGCTGGGCTGTACTTCATGATGATGACTGTCTGTCACCTTCATTGATTTCTGCTGGGAACTTCCATGAATCTGAGCTACTTTATTCAGCTGAGAGATGGCTGCTGACGTTGCCCAAGGCCCCTGCCCTAACCACGGCCCATGGTGCAGCTGCTGCTCCCTACAGGGTTTTCAACCATGATCCCTGTGCAAATCCCAGCTAGGAGGGACAGGGCAGAGCCCTGGAAGAGGTGTGCAATCCTCCTCCCTGTTTCACAGGGGGTCATCCATCCATGTCAAAGGAAGGAGGGAAGGCATCTCCCACCCAGCAGTGCCCGGCAGTTTCCCAGGAGTGCTGTGCTCAGGAGAAGGCAAGAGCAGAGCAGAAAGAATATTCCCATCTTGATGCCACCCTTCGGGAGATGACACCATTGCAGCCAGGCCACAGGCACTCTGTGTTCAGTTGTCTCCTCCCCGGGTTATGAAGTTCCCCCTTTGCCTCCAGCAGGATCCTTGGAGCAATGCAGCCACCCTGATGCCACTGCAGCTCCATTACCTGGCCCACAGACAGTGGATTTAATGCCTGTTTTCTCCAGCACTGGAACTCTGTTGATGGCACCTTCAATGTGTTTCATGAAAACATCCCAGTCCAGGTCAAAGAGGCCAAAAGCAAATTTTTCAGATACCTGAAGATGGGAAACAGGAGTCAGGACACAAACTAGAACACAGCTGATGGCCTAAGAACCTCTTGTCTCTAGCAGCCTTGGAGACTGTAGGAAACCAAGGCTGCTTTGCAGGCTCTGGTTTCTTTGGGGTTTTGTGAACAGCCCAGACGAGCCAAAGGTCTGCAGTGAGCCCAAATTCAGACACCTGGATAAGGGATGATGCAGCAGGGCAGGGACCAGACGGTGGCCTCTACATCTCCCCAGCCCAGCCTCTGCATCTCGTATCTCTGCCACCACAGACCCAAAGGGGAGATGCTCTCCCACGCATGGTACCGCGGGCGCCGGGGCTGAGGCACACACGCCTGCGCACACCCTCCGAGGTGGGTTCCCTGGAAACCTGCCTCGCTCCCCCGGAAAACCTCCCGGCACCGCTCACCTCCTCCCAGAAGATGGGGTTTGACTCATATCCACCCACAGACAGGGCATCGCCTTGGAGACGGAGATAGACCGAGGCGTCGTGATCGCGAACGTTCGGCATGTTCTGAGAAACAGGGAGGGGGAGTGGAGGGGTGAGAGGGGCCGAGAGCCGCAGGGAGACCCCAACATCACCCACTGTACCCAGCGGGGCTGAGCGGGATGAGCTGGGGCCTGGGGCAGAGGGTCCGGACCTGTGGCCATGACATGCCAAGGATGGGAGCAGCGGTGGCTCTGCGGAGGTTCCCTCAGTCCTGAAATCTGGATGCCCGCATTGTCCCAGGAAGAAGGCACCCAGGTCAAAACCCAGCCAAGTCACGGGCAGTGGCTTAGCCAGGCACTCGAGCTCAAGCCAGGTCTTGCACAAATCCTGCCTCATCAGGAGCTGTTGAACCACAGCACTGCGGGCAGGAGTTGTGCTGTGGCCCCAGCACAGGGCAGCAGCTGCTCCTCCATGGCACCCACAGCGCTGGGAATGCTCAGGGGGAGCGGGAGCCCCTTTGGTTGATCCCAGCTGGGAAGCATCACTGCTCTGCCCCCCAGCTCTGCAGAGGCTGCTGCAGCAAACACAAGGGCAGCAGTGCACAAAGAATCAGGGATTTGTTCTTGTGAATAATGGATAGAGAAGCACTCAGATAGTGTGGAAGTACTGGTGTAAGGCCTGCTGCGAGTCATGTTGACAAATGGGATTAAGTGGATTGAGCAGAGGTACTGGGGTCTGCAATATGCAGCCTCTTCTCTGCAAAGTCCTCACCGTGTCTGTCACAGCAAGTGACTGGGTGCAAATATCATGGGCACCAGCACTTTGGAAAATGAGGCCTCTTGGACTGAAAAGTCAGACACAGACTGTGTCAGAAGGATGGAAACTGAATGTGTCACCCTCAAAGCCCTGGTGCCTGAGTGAATGAAGCGTCCTTTGGCTCCTGAACAATTCTCCATAGCCAAAGAACAGGGACAGACTTCTTGGGACAGCTTTGAAACGCACAGAGAACTTCACTTCTGTCTGCCAGGGACTGCGGCTCATTCAGAAAGTGTCTGGCATCTTTATGAATGCTGCCATCAGATAGCAGACACACCAGGGACCTGATAACAATTCTACTGAGATTGAAAAAGAAAAGAGGCAATTATCCTGCTCATCATAACGTTGGTAAGTACTAAATGTGACTCTATTATGGGCAGCGCAATAGTCCTGCTAGAAGCAGAAGCTGCTGTGTGCGCACTTCCCTGGGTGCAGAGCCCAACCTGTGTTGCAGGCAGGATTTTGGGAGGTTCCCACAGGTTTTGGGATCCATGGGGGTCATCCCTGCCTGGTCCCACTGCATGCAGGGGCAGCAGCCAGCACTGTGCCCCGGAGCACAGCGGGGACCTGCAGCGTGCGGGACTCACCTGAATGCCCTCGATGCGCTCGGTCACCACGTAGGCGTGATGCATCCCCACCAGAGGCACTTGCACCCCCGCCAGGCGGCCCAGTGCTGGTGCCCAGACCCCTGCAGAGAGCAGCCGGTGCTGAGAACCCCTGGGACCCCCATGGGAGCTGCGGATCACACCCGAGGGAACAGGGACTGGGGCAGAACCCCTGGACACAGAGCCCCCCCCTCCCTGCAGTCCCCGTCCCCACCTGCTGAGCGCCCCGTACCTGCGCAGTTCACCACGCAGGGGGTCTGGATGGTGCCGTGCGCCGTCTCCACCGCGCGCACCCTCCTCACCCCGAAATCGTCAGCTCTGACCTGGATGCCGGTGACCGGGCAGTTCTCGATGATCTGGGGCAGAGGAAGGGCAGCAGAGTCGCAGCAGCATCACAAGGGCTTCAGGACATCAGCTCACCTGATACCCAGCCCCCCCACCAGTCTGGAAAGGTGAATCTGAGCAGTGGTCTGGCAAGGGCCCTTTCCAACAGCTATTGCTGTTAGTGCTGATACCAACATACCCCTCCCCAGCTGCGGACTTAAACCACTGCTCTGTGCCCCAGCACTTGCCCAGGGTGTTATCTACCTCCACATGAGCAAAGCAACACACCAAGGACAGGCTGGCGGTCCCTGCCTTAAGGAATAGATTGTGTTACCTGACTCTAAAACCTCTGCTCTTTAAAGGAACCTGCCCTGGGCACTGCCTCACCTTGCTCCTAAAGGTTCTTTTCATCCTGTATTTCCCCTGGATCTTATGGTTCCTGCCAGCTTTGTCACTGTGACCCAAACAGCCACCAAAGCCACACAGGACAACACCCTTCTTGGGCAAAGACCTGATGCTGCAGGAGCAGCTCTGCTCCAGTGGGAAAGAGGGAAGATGGGGAAGGCAGAGGATAATAACATCTCCTCCCAGGGTCAACAGGCATTAATTGCTAATTAGGAACTACCGTAGCGCCTCTGGCAGCTGCTGCTCTGGCAAGAGTCGAGCAGGTACCAGCGGGATCCATGGTGCCATCCTTGGGGACATACAGCGTGCCATACAGGTCTTCGATGTTCATCAGCGGGTACAGGTCCTTGGTCTGCGATGGGGTCAGCACGTAGGACTCAACTCCGTACACCTTCCCCAGCTGCCAACCGGACAGAAAACCAGGAGCTCAAGCAGGCAGCCACACAAAGCCACAGTCTTTGCTCATCCCTTGCTGTTGGAGGAAGAGACTCCCTAGGATGTGTTTCTCTCTCAGATGAGACAGTTGCTGCCCGAGGGAAGCCCTAAATCCAACATGAGATGGTCTCCACAGATTTCAGGGAATATGGTCCCACATTCAATGCAAGCTGACTGCGCAGCTGGAGGAATGATGCTGCCACTATCTGAAGGGGTAAAAATCCACGGTGGATTTGATTTTGCCTATTTGCCAGCATTTTGCCTGTTCCAAGCAGCCTCACAGAGCCAGGAGGCTGGCCCAGAATCCCACCCGGCTGGGGGACACACCGAGGGGCTACTCCCTACCGACATGAGCCTCTTGTACTCATCAAGGCGTTGTTTGTTGGAGGCGATGAAGAGGCCCCCGTTCTGCACCCAGCCCGTGTGCAGCCCCGTCTCCGCCGGCAGCTCCCGGCTGACCACGTCCCGCGTGTGCGCCAGCAGCTCCACTTCCACGTCGCTGGGACGCAGCTGCCACAGCAGACCTGGGGACACGGGACACGGGTGGGACCGCGGCTCCGACACCTCCGTCACCCGGTGGGATGCTGACGGGACCACCCACCCCGCGGGGAACGGGTCGCCCTGACGGGGCTCTCGCTCCATCTCGTGGCGATGTGGGAGCGCTGCAAATCATGGTCTGCTCGTGGGAGAAGAGAAGGCTCAGGGAGACCTCGGGCAGCTCCGGTGTCTGAAGGGGCTCCAGGAAACCTGGAGGGGCTTTGGACAAGGGCCTGTAGGGACAGGCCAAGGGGAATGGCTTTAACCTGCCAGAGGGGAGACTGAGATGAGCTCTGAGGCAGAAGCTCTTCCCTGTGAGGGTGCTGAGGCGCTGGCACAGGGTGCCCAGAGAAGTTGTGGCTGCCCCATCCCTGGCAGTGTTCAAGGCCAGGTTGGACACAGGGGCTTGGAGCAAGCTGCTCTAGTGGAAGGAGTCCCTGTCTGTGGCAGGGGCTGGAACTGGGTGAGTTTTAAGGTCCCTTCCAACCCAAACCAGTCTGGAATTAAATTAATGGGAAAAAGGGGGTTTTATGGAGCAGATAACCCCCAAAAGGACAAAACCTCCAAAAGCCAATTGGCTTGTTGAATTAAAAAAAAAGCCTGGGAATAACCTTTTTCCTTTTCCCTATGGCCATATAAAACTACAAGGAAAATTGAAAAAAAGAAAACCTGGGGGACGTTTTCTCAAGAAAAAGTTGTGTCAAATGAAAACCCAGAAACCCTGAAATTCACTACAATGAAAGCTCCTCCAGCACCTCCAGAGCTGTGCCACAGACACACTCCACGGACACCAGCACATCCCAAAGCATCCCCGTGCCCGCTGAACCCCGCCGTGCCCCCCACCTCACCGGCCGTGTGCCAGGTGGTGCCCGAGGTCAGGCGGTCCCGCTCCAGCAGCACCACGCTGGTGACACCCTGCTTGGCCAGGTGGTAGGTGGTCTGACAGCCCAGGCTGCCCCCCCCGACCACCACCACCTCTGCGGCGCGCGGCGGGGGCCGGCTGGGCCCCCTGCTCCCGGAGCCCTCCTCCTGCAGCGTCTTCTCGTACGGGACGCTCTTCCTGGCCGTGGGACCGGTCGCGCTGCCGCGGGCCCGGGGGCTCCTCCATGGGGCGGGCAGGCGGGGGGCGGCCGCCCGCCAGGCACAGCTCAGGTACCACATGTCCTGCAAAGACACCTCGGTGGCACCGCGGGTGCTGTGCCAGGCTCCGAGCAGCTCCCAGCCACGGAGCGAACCCGGGGCTCGGCCCTGGGACCCCGCTCCAGCAGGGAGACGGGATCCCGGTGGCACACGTGGGCAGCTCCAAACACCCTTCAGAGGGGCCCCGCTTAAAAAGGGGTTGGAAATGCTCAGGGCGCGGCGACGCCTGCGCTCGCTCACGCCTGCAGGAGCTGCTTCTTTTCTCCTCCCTGCATTCAGGAGCGGTGTGGCCACAATGAAGGCACATTTTTGCCCCTGTCAGACGAGGGCGGTGCAAGAGCTGCTGGCGGGGGACGGGGTCGGATCCTGCCTGCAGGCACCCCCGTTCCCGCGGGTGTGCCTCGGGGTTTGCTCCCGGGGTGCAGAGGGGATCTCAGCCCAGCACCAGCCCCCTCGCACAGACCATGGACGGGGGCTCCCGGATCTCCCCCCACCGAGACCCTGCTCGCTGCCAGGCGGCCTCCGAACCTCCCGCTGTCCCTGTGGAGCTCTGAGCTCCAGCTTGGAATTCCCGCGACACCGCAGCGGCTGCTCGGACACCCCGCGGCCGTTCCCACCACCCCACTCACCAGCGAGGCGCGCTCGGGGCCGGCCCTCCCTGCCGCGGGGCCCCTGCTTCTGCCTTCCTCCGATGCTCTCCTCCTCCTCTTCCGTGCACAGCTGCCCCTTCGGCCCCTGCTGCAAGAAACATTAACCAACACCGGGGGCGAGCAGAGCCAGCCCAGGCGGCCGGGAAGCGGGGGTTTACGTCCCTCTTACCCCTTCTTGTGGCTCTGCTGCTTCCCAACAAAGGATAAAGGCAGGCAGAAGAGAGAAATTCAAAACAGGGCGGAAACCAGCGCTTTTCTGCCCGGCTCCGTGCCCAGCAGGGAACAAACAGCCCAGCCAGGGCCAGTGGGACCCGTCAGCTGGATGCCAGAAAGCAAACACGGCGAGAAAAGCACCATCTGACCCTCTGACAGCTTTCCCAGCAGTTACGTTGTCAGAGCAGAACTAAACTCAATTCACACATTTGCTAAGGCAGCCCCGGGAGCTCAACGTGAGGGTGGGAACACCAAAAACGTGAATTTAGAGTGGGCAGGAAAACAAACGTTTCATTTAGATCTCGCAGCCTGCAGGTCTATTGTTCCTCCAACCCAGGACTCACCCCTGGAATTAGGGCCTGTTTGGGCAGGATACGCTGCAAAGGCGGCTCCGGAGGACTCTGGTATCTCGGGATGCAGAGGTCGGGGTGGAGCCGGCGGCTGGAGGGGCCGGGGCTGAGCACCGTGTCCCAGCAGCATCGAGCGCCCCTGGCCCAGGGAGCCCCCAGCAGCCAAGGGATGGTGCTTTGGGGAATCCCAGCATTCAACAGCACCGTGACCCCGGGAACAGCCCTCAGTGCTCCCCACAACCCCGAGCCCCTGTTCTGGGATACCCAGCCTGCATCCAAATCCCCCAGCTTGGGAAGGGTTTGAACAGCAGTGGAGGGGCTCCTTGTTCCAGCATTAGCCTCTATCTCCATCAGTATTTCTCTCCCTCCCAAAGATAAAATCAGTGTCTAAGTTTTAAAGCAAGAGCCCCAGTACCTCCAGACTTCTCCATGGACTAATTGCACAAAATAAACCACAGAGATGCAAACAAATCTAACCTCCTGTTTGCAGTGGGGTGTTTCTGTTTGACAGGCCAGAACCATTTCATCAGCATGCACTAATTATAAATATGACCTTTGGGTCAAAACAGATCTAAACCAGTACAAGCCTGAGCAGGCATTCAGCAGCCCCAAAATCAGGACAGACACCTCAAAAAGCGGCACCGACTGTGGTCCCTGGGGCACTGGTGCAACTCCAGAGCAGTAACAAGGTGGTTATTGTCCTTGATGGTCAGTCCAACGTGGAGGGAACCTACCCCAGTTCAGTCTTTGCACTATAATTCTTAGGTTAGTTCTGAAATGAAGGAGCACAGTGGTTTGTATGGCTGGCTGCAGTTTTCCAGGTCACAGAAAACGTTATAGGTAATGCAGGAATGTGCCAGCCAGGCATGCTCATCACCATGGGAGCAGCCTCAGGCGTGAGCCATCAGTGTCCCATCGCACCAAGCCCTGCACCACAGTCTGAATTTGTGCTTGGGAAAGTTTTACCAGTTCGCTCAGAGCAGGGGCAGCGCCCGGCGAGCCCAGCTGATGGGGAGGTTACGTCAGCAGCTGCCACTGCTGGGGATAAAAGAGTAAAGAAATAAACCCGTGCCTGGTGCATCCCCTCTTGGGACAGGGGCTACGCGCGGCTGGAGCCAGCTGTGCTGCCCAAGGCTGAGAGCCATCCTCCCATTAACACCCCTGGGAGTGCTGCTCCTGGTCTGGTTACAGCACCTGGCTGTGGCTGTGCTCCATGAATAAATGTCCCATTTATCCATGAGGCATCAGACCTGGCATTGGTGCAGCCCCCACGGGGAGGTTTAGGCATGGAGCCAGGAAAGCCGGCTGTTGAGGCAGCCGCCGGCCCAGGCTGCAACCACCTCCTGCGGGTTACATGTCACCTGCTGCCAGGAGCCAGGCCCTGTGGTGGCAGGGATGCCCCCAGACAGGACCCTACATGGAAGCAGGTCCAGGCTCCAGTGCTGCAACTACGGTGCCGTGGGGGCTTGATGATGATGCTGACCCACGCAGGGCCCAATGATCACCACCCAAGGAGAGCACCCAGGTACCAAACCCTGGTGTTTCACACATGGTGCATGTTGGAGAGCTCCCCTCAGACTGAACAGCGTTTATCCAGGCAGGGGTCATCACCGACCAAGGCTAACTGGCTGAGCAGCATCTTTCCAAATCATCCAAAAGCTAGTGCCCAGCTCATGTCCTGCTTCTCTGAGTAAAACACCTCAGCTCATTGCTACAGCGCCTTCCAGCTGACCCTGTGAAAGCTGAACCAAGAAAGACAAAGCTCTGGGGACTCCAAGAGAGGAAAAATGAACATTGTCAATGAAACGCCCTGACAGCTCACAGCAGCACCCCGTGCGCTGCTCTGGGGTGAAACCTCCAGCACAGCCTCAGCCATTTTATAAGTGCAATTTCTTTCCTTGCTCTGGAAATGATGTTTTGTGCAGGGCTGAGGAGATTCTGGAATAGGAGACTTGGGAGTGACTGAAAGCTGTGGAAAATCCTCCTCTCCCCCCCGCAGCGGGTTCAGCTCAGGAGGGAGAGGAGCCCCCGGAACACTGCCAGCAGGAGCCTAGGACAACTGTACCAGGCAGCTGTCCCAGGGACAAAGGGAAGCTGAAAGGCTTCAGGGTAGAAACACTTACGGTTCGCAGCAGGAATCGGGAAGGATCCATCCCCAGGAGCACACATCTCCCATAGACCCGCCATGCCGCCCCTTCAGCTCCAGCGTGGCCATGGGGGCTTTAGTGACAAGAAGCCCCCCATGAGCCTGAGGCTCCAGCACGGTAAAAAACCATGGCTGGGAAAAGCCCTCTCAGCAAAATTACACTTTATTTTTTTGTTGTGGAATTTGATGTACGGTAACTAAAAAAAGTCTGGAAAAACCACATGCAAAAGGGTTTCTAAGTAGCAGCTAAAGTTTCTATTCCAGCATTACAAACTATTCCAAATGATTTCCAAATTCCCTGCTATAAACTATTCCATAAACAAACGGTTTTATCTTTAAATCCCCTCCACCCTCCCCCACTTAGTGCAGTGCAAAGGAAAGACCCAAGGAATTTACATATTATTTTCCAACGTATCCCATTGCAAATTTGAATGACCTGCGATGAACTAAAATATATACAATTTTCTCACCATCATAAAAAAAGATTTCCCTTTCTTATTCACAGATATATATTGTGGCAAATGGCTGAATAATTACTTACAAACAAAACAATCTTTTTAACAAGTTTCTTACAACAGTAAACACGGGAGGGAGCTCTCCACAGGGAAGGGGCTGGGAAGGGAGCACGGGCAGCAGCTGAGGTTGGGGACCCCTCCGGGGCTCCAAGGTCCCCGTGATGGGGCACGTGCTCATCCAGGGGGATGCCCTTACAGAACCGGCCACGTTCAACAGGAGGGTTGTGTAAGGCTTTAGGATCTGAGGCATAACATGAGCCATCATTTGTCTTGTGTGTGTGTGTGTGTGCGTGCATCCCATCCAACTTAAATACACCCCTGGCTTCAGCACAGCTACAAGAGTGGAGAAGGGCCCTTTGCTTTGCACAGGAGGAGCAGGGCATTGCCAGCTCCCACCTGGCTGCTCCTCCTGAGTGCACCCCAAGCTGAGCTGGGAGAGGTTAACACCAAACAGTAGCTTGGGGAAGCGCTGAGTCCCATCTTCATCTCCATCACCTCACAGAGCAAGACCCTAGTGTGCATCTGCCTCAGCCAGGCCCTGCAGCACCCAGAACTGGGGCACCCACGGGGCTCCAGGGTGAATGGGCACCAAACTGGGGCTGCTCTGGGCTTGTCACTGAGCAACAACACTTAATTTCCAAGTTACTATCTTTCCCTTTGTCTTGAGAGCCCCAGACTCTTCCATTTATTATCCCTTGCTGCTCCATTTGCGGCAAGGCTTTGGATGCAGCTGTGGTACCCCCCATGCCAGGGACTGAGGCCATCAGGATCACTCACCCACCCAACACTGGCATCTCCCAGTGAACCAGTGTAGTGCCAAGAGCTGCCCTATGGCAGGACCACCACTAGTGACAGGGGAACAGCATCAGGGCATGGAACCACCAGCTCAAAATGCCACCCAGAGAGGCTGGAAAACATCCCTGGGGCTCAGATACTGGATAGAAAAAAGTTGTTCCCTGTCACCCTCCTACACACATATTTGTTCATATTTGCATTCTGGAAGTAAGTTCTGGAGCTGGAGAGCAAAACCAGTTCCCGACAGAAGAGGATGGCTGGGATTTCCACCTGGCAGCTCTGCCTACCAACTTTGGAGCTGCACTTTGGAAAGAACGGACTCAGATGGACAGTGCTCAGGACAGAGCAGCAATGCCAAGATAGAGGGACCTTTACTTGACAGCAGCAGCAGTGACAGCCTGTGGGAGGAAGAGAGGCAATGTTCACTGCCCCCAAAACTGCACACAGCTGGAGAAGAAGAGATGCTTCCACAACTCTGCGAGAGCAATCAGTTCATCCCTTAGCCCTTATCAAGTGGGTTGGTCCCTCTGAGCTCAGCAAGGTGGGACATGTCACAGCTCCAACAAGAGCCAGCCTGGCTCGGAGGGGCCTGCCTACAGCAGAACCAAGCTGGGAGCAAGTGATGGACATACCCACGGATACACACTCCCATCCACTCCTGTTTGTATACCTGCTGGTCCCCGAAACCCTGTGGGGCAGAGCAGATCTTCAGTCCTGCAGTGTGCCGAGACCTCCTGCTCACCAGTGGGACAGTTCACACCCCTGGCTGTCCCCACTGCCCGCAGCAAGGCTGGTGGGACTGAGAGCAGTTGTAACAAAAACAGGCTGGGGGTGTCAAAGCGGCTCTTTCCCCTCCTGTCTGACCTGGACATCCATTTCCAGCCTACATCTGATGGTCAGAACGCGTTCCTGGTTGCATGGGTGGCATCCTTCTGAGACGAGCAACAGCCCTTCCCTGCTCCCGGGCTGGGTGTCCCCACTCTGCCCCTCGCCCGGCAGCAACACGGTGCTGCCAAAACCGTGACCGGGGAGCTCCCTAAGCAGAGTATGTGTGGGTCCACATCGCCTCCTCAGGGCTGAGTTGCTCCCTCCCCAGAGAAACCCCCAAATTCTCACCTTGGCGCACCCAGGCACCAGCCCAGGCGCAAAGCTTCAACCTCACCCTCCCACCACCATCACCATGGTGGCATTTAAACACCTTTACTGGCAAGGGCTTGGACCCCATCCTCTGGTGGGCACTGCACAGAGTCTCTCAGCTCTGTCCATGCAGGGGAGCACGGCTTTCCCGGTACTCTTCAGCAGCTGCTACTCCAATGTTATCCGACAGACCATCAATCTTCTATACATGTAGGAGGAGCGAGGCCGGTGGCCGCGCGCACTGTACAGAGGAACAGCTAAAGTCTGCGGGAGCAGTCCCGGGAGGCGTCCAGCCGTGTCCCATGGGAGCCACGGCACTGGGACAAGTGTGCACGGGCTGCAGCAGCCCACTCCAGGCACTGGCGACATCCGTCCGACATCCCGCAGTCACTGCACGCCCTCCTCTTCCACATACGTGGAGGGAAACCAGCCAACCTGCCAGGGAAGGGGAGAGGTGAGCAGGGGCCTGGGGAGCTCAAGGGACCTCCTGTCCTACTGCTGGGACTATTCCCCTGCCACCACGTGCTGTACCCAGTGAGCCAATAGCGCAGTGCTGGATGCACCCACATCCCGATGCACAGTGGTGGTGACAGTGCAGCCATTACCCTAATCTGGGACAGAGGGAACAACTGTACATTGCCTGGGCACATGGCTTGTCTGCAACATATAAGGGATCAGGGCATGAAGAATCTGTCCCCAGTGCTGCAAGCCCCGAGGGACACCAGCTCAAGCCATCTCCTGCTGTTTCCCTAGGATGCTGAGCCCTTCACCAGCAGAGCCACCCCTGCTTCAGTCCCCTGCATGAAGGTTCAAGGAAGTGCAGACTTGGATGCCGCGTGCCTGCTCCTGTCCACCTCCATGTGTGTCACTGGGCAGGACCGTGGTGGCTCTCCTGAGATGACAGCCCACTGTCACCTGAGCTGGGAAAGAGCAAGAGGGAATGGGACATGTCCCCCTGCCCTCTGGTGTCCTACACTTTAGCTGGGTAGGTTGAGAAAGGGGAGGACCGTGCAGGAAGGGGACAGGACATGATCAGGATGCACTCACTCTTCCATTGGTTTCCCCCTTCCACCATCCCTGGTCCCCGCCGATCCTGCTGTAGATCTTCACCACGTCACCCTCCCGCAGCGACAGCTCCCGCATGTCCCGCGCGGCGAAGTTGTACCGTGCCACTGCCGTCCCTATGACCCGTGGGGTGAACACTGCGGGGGACAAACAGAGGGAGCTGGGAGCTGCCCCGCGCGTGGGACCAGCCAAAGCCTAGGGAAAGCTCCGTGAGGTTCAACCTGGGTTTTCCACCATGGCAATGGCTCCCATTGCAGAGCCATGACCTGGAGCAGCCCGGATAGTCGGGCCGGCCTCATCCCAATTACCCAGCCCCACACTGACTGGGGCAGCTGGGGTTAGAGTGGATTCTTGCTGGGCTTTAAACAGCTCTGTGGGCTTGAGAAGCCCCTTTCTGCTGATCAGGAGAGTCCAGGAGGGGCTTGGTGGGGATTGCTGTGGTGAGGGGTGCTTTTGTGAGAAAGTGGGAAAAGATTCCATAGCAATATGCAATCATTAACAATGAAATCATGGGAAAATCCTGTTCCACAAGCAGCTGATGGGAACACCTTGTCAAAGATTTCACAAACCAACTTTTATTTAAATTAAGTAAAAAAATTGAGTTATTGGGATTGGATTCTCCAGGAGATGCTGAGCAAAACCTGTATGTTTTGCCATGAAAAGGAACAAGCTGCTAACCTGGCATCCTCCCTGCTCCTGGTCCTTGCCAAGGCCCTTGGAAACTTGGTCCTATTTCAAACCAAAAGGCACAAAAGCCCCCTGCAAACCCTAATGCTGACCACACTGTGATGAGGAGTGCATCCCCATGAGAGACCCCGGGAACCAGCCTCTGCCAGCACTGGCACGGCCCCAGCACCACGATCTCCATTGCTTTGGGTGGGGAATACTGGGGGAAGGCACAAGAAGAAACAGCAGTGAGAGGGGAAAGGCAGAGACAATGGTCAGCATCCCTGCCCCAGTGTCCGGGCAGGGCAAGGAGGGCTGGAGGGTGACGCTGGGAGAGATGGGATAGGCAGAGGAGGAGAAAAATGCACCTCTGAAGTTTGCAAAAGCCCCCCCCAAGTGGATGCAGTGCCTCGGTGCCCCCCCCCCCCCCCCCCCCCCCCGCCTTCGTGCCAGGGGAGGCCTTGAGAATTAATTTCCACTTTGAACATTTGCAAACCAAGGTTGAACTAAGTCTGAGGAAAAGCTTTGCCCAGGTTTTCAGCTCTTGGGATGGAAGGAGATGAGGATGGCAATGGAGATGGTCCAGACACACGTGCAATCACTGGAGGGCTCGTCCATCCTTGCCAGGCAGGCCGGAGAACGGAGCGAGCACCACGGCAGCCTTGAGCCCTTTCATCAGGAGCTTGCTCAGAGGCCACTGCTGCAGAAGGGACTTTCTGCAACACCTTCTATACAGTGGAAAGATCACAGATTTCCAGAATTACATTCCGGTACCTTGAAAAGTTCAGCGTTCTTCCCAGCACTGCACCAAAGAAAGCACATGTGGCTTTGCCAGTGGTTTTCCCTGTCCAGGCTTAAGAAAAAACTGAAAGGTAAAAGCTTAAATGGGAAAAAATGAACTGGCACAATTTTGCTCTGATCCTGCCAAACAGGGAGGATGTCACCGGTCTGCAACAGATGTGATCAATGGGGTTCAAAGGCCGGAGCACCACTGTGCTCTCTGCAGGGAGCCTTGAGCCCCAGAGCACATTCACAGGGCAGGTTCCCCCCCATGTCCTCAGCAAGGGGCTCCTGAGCAGCCTCAGACACCAGAGCTCAAGAACTGCTGGACATTGGGATGTTTTCCTTGTACAGCAAGGAAAATGGTCTGGAAGATGTTGTGATGCCAATGCTCGTTTGGTGAAACACGTGGGCACGTGGGTTAAGCAGGTCGAGCTTGAAGTACATCATGAGATCCCAGTGTGTTAGGTTCATTTTTTTGTTAATTTAATCCCTTTCTCAAACAGCAATAACTCCATCTTCTCCCTGCCTGGATTCTGGAGAGAGGGGGCAGCATTTTGCTTCCAGCCAAGTCATGGTTAATAACTTATTGCCAGGCTGTGCCCCAGGGCAGCACTGGGGACCCCTGAACTGCCTGTGGCTGATGGAGTGACAGCAGGGACCCACGGGTCCCTCTGGCGATGGCTTTCAAGCTGGGGCTGCTGCAGCCTGGGGAGGGCGGCAGGGTCTCTCCGGCGGGGAGAGGCACTGGTACCTGACCAGAAGGGACTGGAGGAGCTCTGAGAAGAAAAGTTGAGGCCCTGAGGACTGAGAAAAGAAAAGTTGTAGGAAGCGCAGGAGGCTGCAACGAGGTTAAAGAGAAACAGAAAGAGGCAGAACACGCATTAAAAAGGAAATTTAAAAAGGTATTATAGTGCACAATGCTTTAAAAGCCAACGGAGGAACATGGTGCAGAGCATGCAGGACCTGTGCAGGGAGCTGGGGCAGCAGCTGGTCTGGCCATGGCCCCATGGCCAGTTTGGGGCTCAAAAGTCGTCCTGGGGTTGTATTTATGTGAATGGATATTTAAACAACTTTAAAAACCATCTGTCCTTGGTTTTCTTTTTAAGTAACCATGGAGAAAGGTTTTTAAAAGGCATTTCCCCACAGAGCAGCTATTCCTGCACTCAGGCTTTCAGACAAACAGAACATTTTGCAATGATGCACATTTTGCTTTCCAGTTCTTCTGTTGTTTTTTTTTCTTTCAGGCACAGACTTACCATTTCTCCCATCATCTCCATTAAAGGAGTCCTGCTGGGATTCAAACCATCACAAGCCACACCGGAACACGTGCACAAAAGCTCACATGGGCAGGTAGGGTGCTCCACATGAAGCTGTCAGAGCATCGCGTCCCTGCTCGGCTTGGAGCAGCAGAGCCAGGCAGCCCCAGCTCGGCCAGACCCTCCCGGCCCCACCACCTGCCCCGAGACCCGGCCTCGAAGTGCCACCAGCTGAGGGGAGACTTGGCTGCAAACTGGGGGGCTCGAGCCCCACAGCAAAGCTGCAAATCCCTTTGTCAGACAGCGCTCCCCCCCTTGCTGAGGGCTGTACCTGGAGAGCGGGTGAAGGTCCTGGAGGTAGAGCGCTCCCGGGACTTATAGGGGTATTTCAGCGTCGTGTCCAGCTGCTTGAAGCTCTCCTTCAGTGAATGGCTCTGGTAGTACTCGACCAGCTCCTGGGAAGGGTGAGAGGCACATGCTGTCTCTCACCCTCTGAATGACTTGCAGGGACCGTGTGCATGCTAAGGAGGCTACAGAAGCCTACCAGCAAGCTTTCAAACTTCTTAGCTTCCGTGATGTGAATCCAGTTGTCCTTCTCCACCACCTTGATGTGCTTCACCTCCTCGTTGAACCTGCAAATGGCAGCAAAGGCACTCAAGAAAACACAGCTGCATGCCCCAGCCCCATCTCACCCTCCACGAGCAAGACTGAGTAACTCAATGAAGTATTTCTCACTTAATGCTGATGGCAAAGCGCTCGGCCTCAGCCGGCCGCTCCCGGATCAGGTAGGTGCCGCTGACGTGGGACTTGAGCAGGTTGTCTGTCTGCTGCCGCTCCATGTTCCCTGCAAACCTGAGCCCAGAGCGTAACTAATGCATTTAATGAACTAAAAATTAACACATCTCTTTAAAAGAGGCACGTTTGAGATAAAAAGATGATGTTTTTTTAAGGCCAGGAAGGTTCAGAAGGCAAAGAGGGAAACAGGTCTCATCCGAAACTTCAGGAGAAGAAAGTGCCCCGAGATACACAATGAGCTGCTCAGGCATTGAACAGGGACGGTGAGTGATGTGGAGCACAACCTCTTCCCCTGGAGCTTACACCTAGAAAATCCCACTAATTGGGAATCAGTCCCCAGGTAAATGAGGCCTTAGCAAGAGCTGGAGAATGGGGATAATTCAGACTCATGAATGTGCAAACCTGGCTGGAGCTGGAGGGAAGGAGCAGCAGGGAAGCCAAGAGCAGCCTCTCCCGCCAAGGCAGAAATTGCTTCTTTCCTCCCCAGATGTTTTTTTGGGCACAGAAAACACCAAAAGAAGGAAGAGAAACCAGCGCCTCTCCTGCCTCTGCCCCTCTCCATCGGGGAACAAACCCCCACTGATGGCGCGAGGCCTCTCCAGATTTAACACCCAAATGCCCCTGCAGCAGCTGCCCCGTGTGGAATGCGAAGCACGGCCAGCCTGCGTTCCTAACTCGCTGTCAGAGCGGCTTCCCGACAAAGGGACCATGAAAACGGGAGGCCAAGGTGTGTTTATGGCCAGAGGAGGTCGTGTCCGCGCGCTGCCCAGCGCAGGCTGGGCCACTCACCATGGGTACGCCGTGTAGTCGATCTCACGCGAGGGCGGCCGGCTGTTGGGAGGCTGCAAAGAGAACACTGGTGACTGATGAGCCGGAGCCTCACCAGGCCGGGGCTCATGAACGAGATGCTCCTCGCCATGGGAGGGGTTTTCATCTGCCAAGCTTCTGATTACTGGCTTCAGCAGCGGAGGGCAGTGTTGCAGCTGAGCTGAGGTGAGCATGCTGCATTTTTCATTTACATGAGCATTTCGTAACTGGGGAATGGCTGACAGCAATACAGAACACAGTGATGAAAACAGTGCAGTTTTCCTGTACTGTGAGTGATCCCGAGTACTCTGAAACAGTCCCAAAGAGGAGGAATGGAGCCTGGATCTGGTCACTCCAACCCCAACCTTGGGAATGAGGCTGAGACCAACCTGACCAGGCATTTGCAACCATGGGATGATGGATCCATCCCTGGCTAATTTGGCCCTGGTAAAAGGCCAAAAGGCCAGTGGAAGGACCAAGGTCTCAAGCAGAAGGCTGAGAGGAGCAATAGGCACCACCAGAGCAGCACCTCCCACGACAGCCCCTGGTGCTCCCGGCTCCATCTCCCCCTCGGCACTTACCCGGGCATCAACGGGGCACGGCTTTACCGATGAGCTGGGGAAATAACCCGACTTCTTTGTCTGCAGCAGCCGCCCCTGCAAAGCCAAGCAGGCATCAGACAGGGGTGTGAATGCAGGAGCAATGGCTTTGCCATGCAGTGATGGGGACAGGCTCCGAAGTGCCTCACAGCAGCCCCGGCTCTGAACCCCTGGCACAACCCTGCGCTGTGGGACAATGCACAAGTCACTGGTTCCAAACTTCCTGGGAATTCGCACGGGGAACAGCTCTCACCTCCCACCAGGGCGAGTCGGGGTCCCCCCTCAGCAGCTCGATCACGTCCCCAATCTGAAACGTCAGCACGGGTTTCCCGGGGGGGGCAGGGGTGCCGTGGTAGTTCTGAACCGCCACTATTTTAGGACCTGGGAGGGAAGCAAACCAGTCTCATCACATAGGCCTCGTTAATGAGAAACAACTGAAGACCACCGCTCCTGAAGGGCATTGTCCCTTGCCCTGTGAACCACAAATCTACAGCACCAGGGGGTGGGATTCGGGGCAGAAAGTGTGAAAGCAGAGAGGAACAATGCCCAGCTCCAGAGGTCGTTGCTCCTGCAGTTACACCGAGTTCAGACTGAGCTCCCCCAGCAAAAGTAAACCCATGAAGGACAGACCCAGGCCTGGGACTGAACCCGCCGTGGGGGAGCGGCTCTCGTTGGGCACTGCTGGCTGGCACCAAGCCCGCGGGTTCAGTGACTGCAAACGGGACCAGCCAACGCTCGGCTCCCACCGAGCGGCTGGACCCGGGACGCAGCCGCCCCTGCAGCTCGCAGCCAAAGTCCGGTCGTCCCGGGAGCAACCGCACACAGAGTGAGCTTCCCAGCTGCACTCAAACAGTGTTTATCTGCAAAACGCTTCCCCGCCGCGGCCTCTCCCTGCCCTGCTCCCTCTGCTTGCTTTTGTTTCAGCCCCCGATTTGATGCAGGTTTCTCTCTGCCAGGCCTGGCTTTCCTCCCCTCAGAGAAAGCACAGAAACAGACTGTTCCCTCTGCTCCCAGCCAGGACACAGGCAGGGCAGGCCCAGCACTGGCCAGGACAGCTTCAGGCAAAGGAAAATCAAAGAATACTATAGTAACCATCAGGATTAACGGCCCCATTGAGGGCAGCGCCTGGAGCTGCACATCCCTGCAGCACACCAGACACACCGCTGGGAAGATGCTCCCCACCATCAACAAGTCCCCTGCCAGGACGGGCCCCGTCTGCTTTGGAGGAAGATCTGACAAAGGGCATTGCACCAGCTCTCCTTGGTTACTGTGGGATGTGCAGAGGCTTTGCTCGCATGGCAGAGCAGGGCAGGGGCACAAATGCACCCAGGAACACTGGGGCTGAGCCCCGGGAGGAGCCACGTCTTTCCGCAGGTCCCTCCTGCACCAGCTCAAGCTCCTTTCTGGTTTGGGAAGAAGCTTCCCCCTCCCACGTGCCCGATGTTAGGGACACCTGGGCCACGGTCCACACCCTGTCTCTACCTGCCCTCCTGCAGTACTGTAAAGCCCTTACCAGGTCCAGCACTCAGTGAGTCCTGCAAAGAGAGGAAAAAGTCTCCATGAGGACACAGCCATCTCAACTCTTTCCATAAGCACCTACCCAAAGCCCCTGGGATGAGAAACCCTCTCCCAAAACCTCCCTGCCTTTCCCCAAAAGCTGCCTGCACTGGGACTGGGCAGGGATACAGGCTGTGCCCAGCGCAGAGGGAAGTGGGAAAAGGGCAACCAGCAACGTACCTGGTCTGCTGAAGAACCTGCAAGAGAAAGGGGGAAATAAGTGGTGAATATAATAGGCAACAAACCCCATTATCTGTTTCTCTTGATGCTGTGGGTGTCAACAAACCAGTGTCAGTGCTTGAACATGATGGAGGAAGCACAATGCAGAGCCATTGCCCTGCATGGGGTGGGCAAGACCGAGGGAGGGGCTGGAGCTGGACAAGGACATTGCATAAAGTTCTATGATTTTGTTTCTTCCTACCTGCACCCCAAACCTCCGCAATGGGAAATAACTCACCGATTTTGCAGGGAGGAATTATCTCCAAGCACTCCTTATGAGCACCCGCTCCACACCTGGGGCAAAGATAGCCCTGGTAGAAGGTTCCTCTGTGCAACACAAGAAGTCAGAAAGTCCTAATTCAGCCTCGGCTTTGGGATTTTGTCAGTGGTTTAATGCAGATGCAGACAAGCTGCAGGATGCTGCTCACCTCAGGAACATCCTGCAGGCTTTGCAGTTGGTGGTCTTCTCAAATGTGTACATCTGGAAGTTATGGTGGTTTGCATTGGCTTTCTCTGGCTTTATGTTGGACCTAAGCGAAAGGACCGGGGGTTACTGACCTCTCACCCGAGCGATGCTGCACCAGAGGCCTGCCACAGCAGCTCTGTTTGCGTTTCAGTCCAAGTTTGGAAACCACAGGGGCAGAGATGAAATCAAGTGTGAAAGGAGACTCGGGCTCGACTGTGCAGGGAGAGGATTGTGCCCATCAGCCTGCCCCGGGACAGCCTTCATGGATTTGCCATGACCCAGCCCCTGCCCTGCTCAGGACCGGTCCCCCCCAGCAGCAGCCTCCCCCTGCTCCTCCTCCAGCCCCAGCTTCTCACATGGCCTGACACTACAGCAAGGGCTCATTTCAGAGATGCCCCCACATGCGTTGGTGCACACCCTCAGGGTAGATGATTTCATGCTGGACCCGAGCTCTCTTTGTACAGGGAACCATCCAGGGAGCTCACATGAGCTTCCCCGTCACCGGCTGCTGTTGGAGCTGCATCTCCAGTGACCTGCTGGTCCAAGACACTGTTCTCCCACACTTAGCTAGAGCAGCCGCTTATGCTCACATTGCCATTTCAAACTGCTCCATCCACTTCCTCTTCATTTCCTCCGTCTTGCAGAAGAACTGGAAGCCCTGCTTCCCCTGGAGGTGGATTAGGTAGAAGCCATATGACCACTGCGAGAGAAAACAGACCGCTGTGCTCCCACACCTGAGCAGCAAAATGCACCACGCTTCTATTCATGCATTAAACAACTGTTCCCAGTGCCTGTCCCTGCTTCTGATGGGCTGCTGAACCTTTGCACAGGTAACGGGGGGAAGGGAGAAGAAATGCTCTGTGTTTCCCAAACACATCACAACTAATGATGCTTTGGCACTGTGTGCTAGGGCCAAATTGGATTTTATGGTGGCAGATGAGCAAACCCAGATTTTTCTGCTCCAGTGGGTCCTCCCCAGCCATCATCTCTCTCCCTGACAGCAACTGACAGCCCAGGAGGCAGATCTGACCTGCCCACTGCACATATGCTCTGCCTGTCTACTTACAACACTGCACAGGAAAACACAAGAGAAGGCTGTGTGCTTTGCTTACCATTTTTCCATGAGACTAGAAAGCATAGGAAAGCAAAGTGGAAATACATGTCATTAAAACAAAGCTAGCAGCATTTCTTCAGCATCCAAATGGCAAAATTGGCAGTTCTTATCCAAATGTTACTTATCCCATCTGTACCATACCTCTTTCCCATCGCATGTAAGTGGATTAAGCTAATGAGGCACTGCTAAGCCAACAACTGGGAGGTTTTCCTTCATGGCTGCAGACTAAGCCCCAGACCACTGGCAAAATGATGCTCCTCCAGCGGCAACCACGCTCCCAGTGCTGATTTTGGCAGACTGGTTAGCAATGCTCATGCTGCGTTCACCCCGCGACTCATGGGAGAGAGAGCATCCGGACGGGACGGACCTTCCCTCCCTGCCCTGCCTCCTCTCCATCCCATCTGCAGGTTGCTCCCTGCTGGAAGGCCAGGAAGCAGGGAGCAGCCTCCTGTGGGACTCAACCATCCCAGCCTCTTCAGGGTTGTTTCGCAAGGATGGAGGTTAAGGATCAAGCCCAGCCCCACATTAATAAACATTTCCCAATGCTCTGTAAGGCTGCCCTGAAAGCTGAGCATTTATTTTCCAGCTTTTTTGCAAGCTCAGTTTCCATTTTAAAAGGCAAATGGGAATGTACTACCCAAGGATGGCTGAAACAGCTCCAAAATGCTCTCCAGCAGAGCTAATTCCTGGTCCACCCACCTTCTTAATGTCCTTGTTATTCATAGGGTCATCAGTCATCTTGTGGAAGAGCAGCTCAATAATTTCTTTCAGCTCATAGTTGTATCCTTTCCTTTTGCAGACGATCACCACTTTATCAAATAAAAATAAATACCTGCCCAAAGCAAGCAAATAAAGCAGCAACTCAAACACCTGCCTGCAGTTCTCATTCAAGGAGAGGGGTTTGGAAAGCTCTGCAGAGCTCCCCAGCCAGCGCAGCTCAGTGCTCAGCCCTGCTGCAGTTTCACACTGATGGTGGATTCTGTCAGTGCAGCTCCAGGCAATCCCTGAATACATGAGCACAGAGGGAACGGCCAGACGAAGGCACATCGAGGTTGGGAAAACCAGGCACTGTTGTCACCCACCTGTCCTGCTTGGTGTGGTTGACTATGGAGCGGACCTTCAGCTCGCCATCGATCTTCGGCCTCCCAAACTCCTCCAGCTTCACTTGCTGCAGAAAGCAAAGCAGGGCTGAGACCCACAGCCAGCTGAGACGATGCCTTGGAATGATGGAAACCCAAACCTGCCTGAGGGCACGGGGTCCTGGGGCATCCCCCCCAGCCCTGCCTTGTGCTGCTGAAGCTCCTGGGAACAGCATGACCCTCACCAAGGGGAGCCTGTGCATGGGAGCAGGACCACGGGAGGTCCCTGGAGCTCTAGCACCAGCATCCCAGGGCAAGGCTCAGCAGTCAAAGTTCTTTTGCGAGCTTTGGGATCTAGAAAGCAACACCCCCCAGAATAAGCTATTTCCCAGGGCTTTCTACACAACCAGGCTCTTGTAGTTTTGATTCCTAGCCTGAACAGAGTCTGGAGATTCTGGCGAGGCTGGAACCCAACCCAAGGGTTTGGGCAGTTTGTCTATTGGCTCAAAAGCCCTTTCTCACTGCTTGGTGCAGCCTGGCCACGGAGCCACAGGACTCAGTCCCCTTGCACAGTTCTTACAGGAAAAAATAAACACTGTGAAGCATCACACTGCGCAGGACAGCAGTGTGTGTACTGCACAGTTATCGCACTGCCCTGCCGTGTGGGCTCTGTCTACGTAACACCAACCGCCCTACTACGTCCTGCCTGCTGCAGCAAAAGGAAGTGGGGAGCAGGATGTGTGGGGGTTTTGCTGACACCCCATCTCCTGATGTCAAACCTGCTCAGGGGCGGCTGCAAGGAGCAGAAGGGGCTGCTTCATATCCCCAGTACAGTCCTGTTGTATGGAGCATGACGTCTGATTGTTCACACATGACTGCTTCAATCACAGCCTGTGAGCTGCAGCAGCCTGCATCCCACTGGAGAATTTTTGCAGGTTCCTCTTGAAAATTAAGGATTTTGCCTCTCTGTTAAACAACCACCAATTAAAAGTTCCCTGTTTCCAAATGAAGTCAAAGCTCAAAGCCCCAAACCCAGCACCCCTCTGTGGAGCCCCAGGGAGGGCTGTGAAGCACCTCAGGTGTCAGCACCCACTTTGCATGATCCCAGCACCAAGTGTGATGGTGGAGCTGCTGCACCCATGGCTGAGCAGGTCCCACCTCCCCGGTGTGGGAACAAGCTCCTAAGTTTGGAGCTCTGCACTGGGTGTTACATTAATGGGCTTGCTCAGGGCTGAAGCGAGTGATGGGTTGCACAGGGTCAGATGATGCACAGTAATGGGACCAAGTGCCTGACACCTCTGGAGTTTGGAGGATGAGATTCTCCTTAAAATACCTGGTACCTGGGTAGCTCATCAGATTCAGCAGTAAGTGCATAGCAAAAGCATGATAATAGTAATCAAATTACAGTTGGGTGCAAGAGGGTTTTCCAACTTACCAGATTTTCTATAGAGCTCTGAAATTCACTTATTTTCTTTAGCGTCTCTTTGTCTCTCTTTACTTCATTTATGTACATGGCCAAGTCCTTAAAAGCAAAGTGGATATTGGTTTTAATATTCCAGATGGAGAGCACCTCACCGAAGCGGAGCACACAGGATCTGGCTCCCAAAGCCAGGCTGCAGGAGTGGGAGCAGGATTCCAGCTGCAGACGGGACATGCTGGGCACAGGCTGGTTGTGCCCACGCTGCTCGGGCAGGAGCTGCAGTTTTGATCCTTTCCCAGAAGAGGGCAATGCCCAAACCCAGCGCAGCAAACCCGACCCACGGCTTGTAGGGAGTGAGGGACAGGCCAAGCATCCCTGCGTTGGAGCTTCTGCCCCGCAGCACCCTTCCCTCCCAGCTCCCATCACTGTAATTCCCGTACCCCCTGGATACAAAAGCTGGGAGCGTCTCTGCTGCCAAAACACCCGTGTCTATGAAATAACCGCTCTGGACACCTGACTGCACGTTAGCTATGAACAGCACTTGAGCTGGCGCTGCCCCGGCTCACACTGGGATACCCTGCGGGGGCATCCCCAGCTTCAGCACCTCCGGGCCTCCAACACCTCCCATCACACAAAGGCGGGTTGTAAAATAGGAGACAGTTCATGGAGCTTGTTCTGCCCTGAAAAAAATCCCTGCTTACCCAAATGTTAACCCCTCAAAGAGCAGGAACCTCATCTCTTCCACAAAAACAACTTCTTACCCCCTTCAGAGCATATTTTCTGTGCCTGTTTGCCTCTTATCTGCTCCCTGCCCCCTTGTCCTCAACAATAGCTCTTGTCAACTTGGATTAAATCTGAGCACAGGATTTTTTAAGACATCCCCTCTGGGTCAGACCTTCCTCAGCTTCCCAGTGTGAGAAGGGTTAATCACAGGTGATAATCTCAAATCTACGTGACAATACCTATAACATCACAGTGTACCCCACTGCGCCAGCGGCAGGGATGGTTATGAAGCATGTCAAAACCAAAGGCTTTTGAAGCAGCATCCTCCATCACGCTGGAGCACTGAGCTCCACTCCCTCCTGCTGAACAGGCCATCTCCTATACCAAGGGGGATCAACCACGACTTCAAACAGCAACGTGCAAGCCTGGACTATGGGATCAAGCCAGGAACCCACAGTGCCTTGACCACCACATGGGCTCAGTTCTGTGTACTCATGTGGAGGGCTGGTACCTGCACCAGGCATTCCCACATGCAGGTTGTTAGTGCAAATCCTTGTGCAAACAACCACTGAGGCAGAGCAAAAGCCAGGTGAATCCCTTTGGGAAACGGAATTCCACTCACCCCTGCTCGGCTCTCGCCCAGACGCAGCAGCGCCTGCGCCTGCCAGCACGGCAGACGGAAGCTCTGGGTTCCTGATGAAGAGCGTTACTTGTAAGCTAAGCCTCGGTTTGCAGCTCAATTCGAACCAAACTGCACAGCTGCCTACGCCCCGCCGAGCCCAGAGCAGCCCAAACGGCTGCCACGGGGTGAGGAAAGAGAAACCCCACCGCTGGCTCCGGGCAGCCTCCTGCAGAACCCGCAGTCTGCAGCGCAGCCGGTGTGGATCTGAGGTTATTGATCAGCAGTGCACCGGCGGGTGCTGTGCCACGAGCCGGCAGCGGGGCTTAACAACTGCCACCAGGCTGCGTGTCCGAGGCCGTGGCGAGGTGCGGGGCGGCAGCGAGCGCAGCGTCCTTCCAACAACCTGAACTGCAAAGTGACCTACATATGGGCTGTGGGCTCCCGGGCGCGGGGGGCAATGGCTGGAAAGGTCACCCAGCTTATGTAAGTGTGAGGAGATGCGGTGTCCTTACACAACCTGAGAAAACAGTGACCCGGGAGCACGGAGTGACTGGGGACGGACCCTGCGATGCGCTCCAGAGAGAGAACCCGGAGCGAAGGATCAGCCTCAGGCTGTGCTGACGATGGCCCGGCGGTGCGGGGGGATTTGTGCCCGAGTCACAAAACATTTGGATGGTTTTCCTTGTTGCTGCTGGTGATTTCCCTGCGGCCTTGGGGGTTTTGGCTCAAAAGCTCAAGAAACCAAACCCTCAAACACAGCAGAATTTGGTGCAGTTTCCATCCGTGGAAAGAGCAACTTCCCGTAACAAAAAAATAAGAATAAACCTGGATGAAAGGATTCTCCAGCAGCGCTGGCTGTCAGCGCACGGCCCGTGCTCCACACAGGCACAGGCTCCATCGCTGCAATCCCTCTGACTTGCTGATACATCTGGACTTCCTCCAGATTCCTCCCAGCAAAAACAAGAATCTGGCACAGCCCCTTTACACACAATAGCAATTAGTGAAAAGTCTTAACTTGTCAACAAATACCAGCGTCCCCAGCTGCTGAAGGAGGAAGATAACAGAGCCGACTACAGATCTGCTGCAAACAATCGCATCAAATGGCAATCATGTCCAGGAGGAGGAGATGCTGCCTTCCCCCAGGCTGCTGGCTGGGCTTTCCATCTCAGGCTTTGTTGTACAGAGGCAGGGGGGTCTCATGCTCTGTTGTACCTTGAGACCCCCACCCTCTGCTCTCACCCTCCCATACCTGCATTGCCTCCAGAGCCTCCTTCAGCTGCTGCTTCTCCGGCCGGTCTGATGAATGACTGAGCAGCTCCTGCAGAAATAAAGTGAAATAAAAGTAGACATAAAGAGCTTTGGATGCTGGAAGCGGCCACACGCTGCCCGTGCCCGTGAGCAGCCAGGCGGTGGCAGGGGTGCTGGGGTGGCAGTGGGATGCTGGGCAGGCAGCTGTGGCCAGAGCACAGGGAACATGCCAAGTGGCTGGTGCTGGGGAGAGCTGTTACACAGAGCTGACGGGAGGAATTTCACACATAATCAGATTATATGCAAGCTTATTTTATATTCATTAACTGCCTCTCGTAGCTAACGAGTGCAGAATTAGCCTAGGTCACCGTACTTCAGGAGGCGGCACAAATATTATGTCATGTTAAGTAGCTCTAGTAATTATTTCATTTGAAGGGGGAAAAAACCCAACAACCCACTCTGCATTTGGCAGCGATTCACTCTCCACTGTAAAAGCTGAACGATGCTACGGCAGAGGATGGCAGCTGGAGAGCAACACCGAAACACTTACTTTTAACAGGAGATGGTATTTCAAAACTCTTTGCATTGGAACCACCAGCAGGTCTTGCAATTTAAATTTCCCATCCTGGACCTTTAGTGTGCATTCCTATGAAAGAAATCAATGCATCAGCAGTGAGGCAGCTGGGGGAAACAGGTCCCCATGAAAAAAAAAAACCCATGTCCTGTGGCTGGTAGGTTTTGCTTCTGTAACCCAGCCCATGGCTCGTGGTCCCTGTGTGCACCCAGAGGGGTTATCAGGGAATAGAACACAGGGGCTGGACTCTCAAATGCAGCTGTTCCCACTGAGCAGAGCTACTCCAGCTTAATGAGAGACTGCTCATTAGGGGAGCTCACGGGTGCTCTCAGACCTTGGGAAATGTCAGAGCAGGTGCATTAGCTGAGCTCACCTCTTGGATGGGCTGAACTAATGTGTTTCCTTTGCGAGGCACTGGCAGCAAGCACAGATGGTCGCTGTGGCTTCGCTGATAAGCATCAAGTCATTGAGATGAGCAAATGTGATCGCAGGAAGTTTTGTGACTGGTCCCTTCACCCAGACCCATTTAGATACGTGACTTGGCCACAATGGCTGAGAACCCCTGTGTGTCCCCCGGAAGATGAGGGAGGGGAAGGAGAAGCACAGGAGCAAGTGGGTGCTACAACCGTTGGCTTGATGTGAGATCCAGAGAACAGGCTTTAAAAAAGGATTAAACCCAGTTTTAGCCCTGAGCTGGGCTGCTGCTTCTGCATGGTAAAATCAAAGAGCGTTTGCAGAAAGCGACGTAACATGTACAGACAGCCCAGCAAACTCAGATTAGCATCAAGACCAAAGCAGGAATTAAAGCTGGGTAAAAACAGCAGCTCAAACAAAGCATCCCTTCTGGGGCTCCTTTGATTTACTGAATATCTGGATCAGACCCTATTTACGCTAAGCCTTTACATTGGGTAGGAGGACAGGGAGCACCCTGAGCATTCGCCTGGGGACATGGGGACTGTCCCTGACACCGTGTGTGACCTTGGGAAGCCACACAGCTCCTGGCTGGGGACACTCAGTACCTTTGGGTCTCCCTGCATGACTCAAAAGAGGAACTTGTCCACAGCCAGTCCCTCTCTAACAGTCACCTGGATTGGTTTAACCTGGATAAATTCGGGGATAAGGACAGGGCATGTGTCTGGTGGGGAGATGAGGGGCAAGCAGGGGATCAGGACAAGACAACCCCCAGCTTTGCTCCCTCTCTGGGCAGCACAGGCTCACCCCACATCCCTCCCCTCTCTAGCTAAATCATTCCCAATACACTGCTCTCCAGCAAGTCCCCGGGGTGGGCAGCCCTCACCCACTGTCCACTCACCTCCACCTTCTGCCTGACGTCCTCCCTGTTGGCCAGGAGGTGGTTGAGCGTGTTCTGGGCGTACTCCATGTGGCTGCAGTACCTGCCGTAAATCAGCAGCCTGGAGAGGGGAAATCACCGAGTTAATCGGAAACACTTGCTGGCAGTTATAACCTGTTATAAAAGATATATATGCTTATATACAGCAAAAGGACAAGGCAAACAGCTATTCCCATATAACTGCTTAGCAAAGTATTAACACTTTTTTACTGCATGGCTTTTTAACATTTAAATCGTTTGAAGTTTCCAGAGCTGCAGCCCGTGGGGGTGATTCAGCTCACAGGAGTGGCCAGAGGAGCCCATTTTTGGAGGCTCCATACCTCATCCCTCATCCCTCCGCTCCCCAGTGGGATGTATTTAACCACTTCTTCTCAGAGCACCATGAGAACCCCAGCTCCACAATGAAAGACCTTCCCTAGAGCAGTTACAAGGCGGTACCCGCACCCCAGGTATGACAGCTCTAATGTGCAAAGAAGCAGCAAGGAGCTGGCGCCGACCCGTGCACAAGCTGCACCACCACCAGTGCTCGCCTCTCCCACCCCAGCAAGGGTCTAGAGCAGGAGGGGTTGGGTGCTGAACCCTGCAGCCCAACCTCGTCTGCCAGTCAGCTTGTTCTCAGGACCCCACCATCGCCACAACCCCCCGCTCCGGTGCTCCGGCTGTGCCACATCAGCACCAGGGCTCGCTGAGGCAGAGCCGGGATGTGCTGCAACCCCAAACAATGACAAAAATCCATTTCCGAGAGCATTTCCGAGTGATCTCGCTCAAGCCCACACATTCATCTCCCCAAGAGCCTTCATTTCCTGAGCCACAGCTGCTCACGGCCCAGAAGGCGATCGCCAGCACCGTGGCTGATGAGTGTCCCTCTCCCCACGGGTTTGTGGGTATTTCACCAAGTAGGGAAGAAGGCAGCAAGAAACTCCTGGTCCATCCTGATCCATGTCACAGCCTTTGGAAACACGGTGAGGCTCTGTATGGACACCCAGAGCTATAAATCTAAAGACTGACAAAACCAGAGCAGTTTTACTGTGGATTCCCCCATTTTCCTCCACTTCACTCATTAATCCTGCATGACAGGTTTGGGTTTTCCCCCCTTCCTTGCCGTTAACTGCATTGCTGCTGATAAGACACATATTCCATTACACACTGCAACTCATCCATTATTTTGGAGCCTCATCTCTCAATGGAGACAATCTGGGAGCACCTGACCCGGTGTCACTCCATGAACACGGGACTCTCAGACCCTGGCAAGGAACTGAATGGGGAGATTTATGGGAGCCGCAGTCCCCGGCGAAGCAGCAGCCAATACAGATTACTCTTCTGCCTTTTCCCCCTGACAACTTCTGAACATGCACAATCGTATCTACCTTGCCAGCACTCAGAGAATTTCAAAGAGGCTTCAGGAGCATAAATTCAAACCTCTGGCTTTCAGAGAAAAAGATTTACAAACTATTTCCTGCAAAAAACCCCACCAAAGCCCAGCCTGCAAAGCAGAGGAGCAATACATCACTGCGCCGGGAGGTCTCTGAGGGTGCGCAGGGAAGTGAGAGCTATTTGTCACAGATACATCCGATGGGGGAAGGTCCTGCATACAGGAACCAAGTGGGCACTCTGGAGGTCCAGGTTCCCTTCTTGGTGGGGCAATGCTGTCTCCCCAGGTGAGCTCACCTCCTCTTCCTCCACCCCCATTTCCCTGCTGTAATGTGGGATCATGGACTTTCCTGACATAGGAGAAGACCCTGCCTATTTAGATCAGGTTGCTCAAAACTCTTCATCCCCAAGAGCCCCGTTTTGGTGGCTTTGACCCCAAATTTTTAAATTATTTGCATTCTTCTTTGGATTTTTTTTTCTTTTAACTCAGAGGATATTTCCTTTTTAACAAGGGGCTGTCTCTGGGAATGATGGAATATCTGACCTTACGGTGTGTTATTAATGCAGATGGTATTTCTGCAATTATTGACTTCTGAATGGCATTTCTGTGTCTAGACACTGGTTTAATCACAGTGAAATAACACCCTGGCAAGAATCCATGATGATTCAGGCCTTTGATTACTATTAAGGATATTAAAGGCTTTTATTAACCTTATCTTCGCGTTCTGGGGTACTCCTGCCTTCAGCTGCCAAAACACAGAATCTATTATGTTTGCGAAAGCAACTTCTACATTTACACATCATGCTATAGGTGCACGACAAGAGCGGTGCCAAACCCGCGGTGTTTGGGCATGAGCCATCACTCTGATCTCACCAGAGCAAGGACTCATCCCACCACACCACAGCCCCTCAAAGCCCCAGTGCTGCTCGTGG
The DNA here is from genome assembly GCF_033815535.1 of Pezoporus flaviventris. Lineage (NCBI taxonomy): Eukaryota > Metazoa > Chordata > Aves > Psittaciformes > Psittacidae > Pezoporus > Pezoporus flaviventris. The sequence goes on from NW_026892645.1 coordinate 543,942, forward strand.
GAGGAGACTACGCTAAACCCATGGAGACAAGTGAGGTTTTACTCCATTCCAGCTCACCATATCCATGATGTTCCTATCATTACATCCCTATAAACACATTCTATGCTCAGCCTGCAACCAGCCAGTCTCATGCAGGATGCTTTGAGCCCAGCAATGTTCAGGCATGGACACAGGCGTGCAGGAACAAGCGCCCACAGGAACCCCATGCATCAGCCATGGTGGTCAGAGAGATGTCCCAGCCTGACGTGTTTGTGGCTGGAAGTGTCAGCACCGAGCAATGTTCCAGCCACTTGAGAGCATTCAGCTGTGGAGGACACAAACCTGGTCTGCTGTGACCTGCACTTCTGCCCAAAGCTCAGAGATGAGCCCTGCAATCGTTATCCCAGCTCTGTACAAACTGGAGCTGCCTGGAGACCAGGGCTCCTTTACCTCTCTTTGAATTCCAGAAACACTTTTGCCAGGCTGCTTCCTCCAGACATCATAGAGACGTCGATGGCTCTCAGGAAACTGAAGTGCACTTTAATTAGGTCCTAAACAAAAAAAACCCAATCAATACTTTAAACACATCCAAAGCGAGTGGGCACAAACAGCCTGAAGAAGCACACGTTCACTGCCAGATCAGACAGGCATTTTCTCTTCTTTTTTTTCTTTTCCCCTTTTCTTAGCTGCTTTTAGAGTAAGTTGTTCTAGTGAGATGCAGCCCTAGATGGCCGGGAGTACACGGGTGTAATTCCACCAGGAGGTTATTCAGCGATAAATGCCCCCGCATTTCCATGTGTATTAAAGTCCCTTTTGGAGGCCTGGAGCAGCAGAGGAGATGGGCAGGCTCTGACCAAGACCTCAGCATGGAAATAAATCCCTTCATCCCAGTGTGCCCCAACCACCACTAAGTACAGCTGAAATACACAGCCCCAGCCCTGCAACATTCTCCGTATAAAATTGTTTTCTTACCTGGAGTTCATATAATCCCCAACTCTAAAATTGAGTGTTAAAGAATATCTCCTAAACCCGTGCAAGCTCCGCAGCACATGGAGGATTGAACCTCTACAGGTGAATGCACAAATCTCATATGAAATCTGTCCCCCTCCTCTTAAGCAGAAGAGGTCTGAGCTGCCGTGAAAGGAGCACAGATTTAAGCCACAATGCCTGTGCCGTTACCTCCAAATTGATAAAGATAGCTTCCATGTCTTGGGGAGTCAGTACCAGCCGCAGTGGGTTCATATAGTTCTGCAAGAGGTAAATGGAAAAGGGATTGAAATACTGGAGAGGCGAGGACAAGGGGGGGGGGTGCAGAGGTGGGGGGTCCTGCTTTACCGGCTGCAGTTACCTGGCAGGGAGAAGCTGGGTTTTAACCAATTTAAGCACTTGCAAAGGCAGATGAACGACTGTGTGTTTGTCCAATCCAGGCTGTGCCAGGGACCCCAGCAGGGCCAGGACCCCCCTGAGCTCCCCGTGGCACTTCCAGGCATGGGGAGGTGCAGGACCCCCCCCAAGGGTGGGCACAGCCCCTGTCCCACTGCCCCGGGAGGGGATTGCACACACACAGATCCTTCCCCCACTGCAGTCAGGAATAATTCAGCTCTTTGATTATCTCACCAGAATTCTGCCCTTGGGAAGGCACCGATAATGTGATTGCTTCGGAAATGCCTTTCTGAACAAATACATATTAATAGAAACGTCCCCATGACTTGTAGCTACAAAACCATCCCTCATGTGATGAGCCATACCCATAACCCACCATCAGAACCCACTAGGCCTTTACGAACTTCTCTAATGGATATGAAAGCTGTAATTTAACTCTTCCTTTGGAGTGAACCAGGAGGGCTGTGGCTGTTTCCAAGGAACAAGGGTTACTTATGTGAATGACATGTACACTGGGACGTTTTCATGGAAAATGGGAAACGTTATTCCATCGTGCCAGCTTCCCTCACATTCTATGATTTTTCACAGGAACTTGCAGCAAACAGAGGCAAATAATTGCAAAAGGGGAGGAACCAAAAGCGTTTTGGGCTGATTGGAAATGGCAGCTGGATTTTCACTATTGCTCTTCATTCCTGCTGCTTTCCTCGGGGCAAAAACCACGCCAGGCTCCAGCCATGCCCACCACTCCGCTGCCGTGCTGAGGTGCTCGTTCTCACTTTGATTTGAAAGACACAATGATAATTTATGAAAGCCCATAAAACCCTGTGAATTTAAGCAGCAAAATGCTACTTTTAATGCAATTAGTTCAAATGAAAAACCAGCACCTCTGAAAAACACCCCGAATGAAGAAATGATCCCATGGCAATCACGCAATGAGATCTGCGGACTCGGCTCCTATGGGCACGCACAGTGGCTGAGCCTCCAGCCCAGGCAGGGGACACAGTGGGATGGGTTCAGCCTCTTTCCAACAGGCACTGAGCAGACAAAAACGTGCTGGTTGGCTCCTGCAGTTATGGCTGCGCACTTGTGCCGGTCAGGATGGGTTTTCTGGATCTCCCTCTCCAGTTTTACATGTGAACACATCGATCCTGCCCCAACATCTGCCAGCTCTCACTGCGACAACCAGTACAGCAAGACTAATGGGAGACCAGGATGACGGCAAGGTGACAGCATAGAGGAGATGCCTCAGTTCTTACCTTTTCTATATCCTCAAGTGTTTTGTAGTACTTGGCCTCAGTTTCTTGGATTTCTAGCAAACAGCAATTTCTTTTGTCATCTTCTGTCATTCCCATTTTCTAGAAAAAAGGAAAACCAACACATAATAATCTCCAGAATGGTCCAGCCACCTTCTCATGCAGCACAGAGCTCCAGTCAGCCTTCAATGAGAGCCAACCCAGAACCAGCTCAAGCCTGGGAAGTCAGGAGAGCTCTGTTACTGCTTTATGTTAAAGAAAACTATTTTTATCCAGAAAAATTAGGAAGGATCCTGTCTGTACTATCCAATACGTTTCAACACACTCAACATGATTCAGCAGTGGGGTTTCACTGCTCTTGTGCAGGAACGGGGACCCTCTGTACACCCCCTTACAACCCCTAGCTCAGACGTATGTGCTGGATGGAAACCAGTATTTCAATCAATGCATCTTACCTGCATGTATCTGATCTGAAGCATGCAGAAATACAAGAACTGGATTAGCATGACACACACATAACTGCAACAAATCTTTACAATCCCAACACTTGGCCAGACATAGGGGTGCTTCTATTTAAAATAGACTTTTTTTGCTCAGGGAAGGGGAGGAAGGGAGTCGGAGCCATGGGCTCCATCGCTGTGCAGCAGTGTGCAGGAAAACGGACAGCACTGAGGAGGGGACAGTGGTAAATTGCCAGTTACTGACCGGAACCCTGCACTGCCCGGCTGTGCGACACCGGCCGGCCCCTGGTGCCCCTCAGGGAAGCCCTTCTGGGCTGGTCCCGTCCCACCTGAGCTCACTTTTACTGCTTGCGAGGGAGCTCAGTTTCAGGATTCAAAGCATTCACTCCCCTGCAGCATCACTTGTCATGGGTGGATGGTTATTTATTTAATTGAACCCTCCCACTTCCCCTCCCATCAAGGTGCAGCTTTAAAAATGCAGATAAATTGTTACCATGGGCTGCTGAACTTCCACTCTGATGATATCTTCATAGATATCATCGCCTTCATCCTCGCAGGGGACGCAGTCGTAAATATCCTCCCCCAGGTCATGCTCACTGGAATGAGAAGGGGAACCATTTGCCAAGGTCACTGCCTCTGCCCCAGGCCAGCCAGTGACCACCTTGGCACAAGGAGGACAACCATGACAATACAAAAAGCCCACAGCGCTGATGGGCTCAGCCCACAGTCTCTGCATCAGGAGACTCCGTCTTCCCAGATCAGTACCCACTGCACATCTCTTCCCGCTCACCGGAGGATGAGAAAGGAGAAAGGCACGGGCAGGGATGGCAGCCAGGACACTGCTCTGAGCCCTGTGCTGAGCGCGTGGCGATGCTGCTCCAGCATCAGCTGCCAGCTCTGCTCCTGCAGAGTTTGTGCTCGTCCCATAGAGCACTCAGCAGGACCATCGAGGTGCTGCAGCCACCAGGGCCAGCCCCACCAGCCTCCGGAGCTGCCCACAGCCTCCTGCTCATCTCCTGCCTCCTCTTCAGGACAGAGAGCAGCTCCTGTGCCAGTGGCTTTACCTACGTTACACTTAGAGAATACACTTTAGTGGGTTGGATGTTGGCATGTTAAAGCACTGCCTCATTCTTGGTCTGATCATGCTTTTTTTTCCAACAAAAAAGACCTTCTTCATGCAAAAAACATCACTCCTTTCCCCCAGTGGGGGCTGCAAACTGGTGAAGGAGCCCATGTCCATTCAAAGCAGTAAAGCTTTGAATAATCACCCAGTAATCACTGAATAATCACCCAAAGACTCCGTGCACAGGTAGAAGCATCCCAGCCCTGCCTCACTGAGGGGGAGTGTGACAGGGCTGTGCAGGACCCACAGCGACACCTGGACCAGCCACAGCCCCACTTCCCTCCAGTCCAGGTTTAAAAGCTCCAGATCCAGCTTCTCTGGGGATACACCGAGTCCCATGAAGCACAATCCCTGCACTGATGGGCAAACTGGGCGATTTTACCTCTAATGTTACCCAGAGGAGGGGAGCGCTCTCCTGGCCACCATAAGGTGAGCTTGGCTGATGCTCAGCCTGGTGATGCTCAGCCCCAGTTCTGAGCAGAGGCCAGTGATAATGTTTACAACAAAGATAAATGAAGCAGCAAAAGTCATGCTCTCAAAATCAGCCACATCACTTTGGAGACGCCCCTGCAAGCACGTGCTTGAAAGGCATCACTAGAGCTCAATTTGTGTTTAAAGCTTATGCTGTGAGGTACTGAGCTGCCATCTGAGTTTATGCAGCCCTGCCAGGGACTCCCAAGTCTTAGAGCACTTCTGAAAATTCAACCCATAGTAAATACCAATTAAGAGCAGCAATTTTAGCTCTCAGATCCACAGGTGTTGATTGCTAACGGCTCCCACTGAAGTCAGCCCCATGGGATCAGCACAGCATGAAACGCTGGAATATCAAACAGAGCTCGGTGTTTTATGAGCTGCCTCATTCAACATGGGTATTAATTACAGACAAATATATTTAGGTGTAGAACTGCACTCAAACTGTAACACTCGACATCTCTAAACTACATAGCACAGAGCAGCAGAGTACATCTGCTTACAAAACTCGGCTTTATTTCTTTTCTAAATACAGTTCTTTCTATTTTTATAAACAGATTTATTTAATAAAAATTTGGGGATTTTAAATAAATACACTGGCGTGATGTATCCATCCCATTCTCCCTGAATGATGCATTGCAGCTGCTGTAATAATGCCTACTAATAGCTGGTGATCCATCTTCCCCTTCCCAAGTGTCGCCGTCACCAGCATTATCTGTACCAATATTTATATTCTCTCACTCCTTATCCAGACCAAGTAACTCCCAGATCCTGATGAATGTTCCCGCCCGCACCTCTCAGATTCCTGCCTGTCTCTCCATACATCACTCCCCTGGCTCGAGGGCCATTAGGGAACGTATGGTTGGGTTAATGTCCCGAGCAGGAGCCCGGCTGGTGTGACACGACTGCAGGAGAGCTGCGGGATGCTGCTGCTGGAGCTGAGCCCTGATGCCGCTCAATGGCTGGTATGGGCCATGTGCAAAGGAGAACAGAGCATCTTGAGATGACCCCAGAGCCCCGCATCCTGAGCATCCTCTCCCCACACAAGCACAACCAGGTGCCACGTCCAATCCTCAGACCCCAGCCTGGTGCTGCAGAGGGGCCTCCTCTCCTCCATCACCAAGGAGCCACCAGCTCTGGTCTGCGGCTGGGCACACACCAGGACATCACTGTGAGGAACCCAGCAGGCAGCGTGAGATGCTGACGGGGTTTTGCTAAATCTCAGGCTGCCTGGAGAAGGACGGGGGTTCACTGACCTCCCCCAGCCTGGCCCTACCCAGAGCTCCTCTGGGCCACCAGGAAAGGGGCAGCAATGCCCACCAAGAGACAACACAGCAGATTTGCCTGCAGAGCTGCCAAGAGCCGTGTGACAGATACTGCACCCACCACATGGAGCCACATCCTGACAGCACTTCACCACTTTCATTGCTCTATCGAAGGGGCTCAGCCCCGCTGTTTCACTCGCTCCCGCCCATCCACACCAATACAAGCACTCCCCATCTCCAGTTTCTGGCATCAGGAAAAAATTAGGAACAACCCTGGTCCTGGGGCCATCTAGAAAGACACCTCCACTTCAGAGCCTAGGGGAGAGGCACCAGAGATGCTCAAACCCGATAGCCATGGTGGTGTTAGAACAACAGCACCTTTGTCCAGCAGACCCTTATTTATTAAACCCATGCCCAGTACACCTCTGAGGAACACCAGAGGTGCTGCTTTTACAGGGAGCAGTAAAACATGCAGATGAGCCTCTCCTGGCACGTGCACAGCGGCTGATGCTGATGCTTTGCTCATGTTGATCCACATCAGCCTCTGCACTTTGTCTGCCAGGGTTGAAAATACACACACCCCCTCCCCATCATTAAAAGAGAACAGGCATTGGGATGATTTTAGCCAGTGGCAACCTAAGAACACACTGGTGTTAAATGCCATAAGGGAAAGGAGAGCAAGGCAGGTATTTTCTGTGTTCAGCACAGACCCCTGCTGTGGGAGGCAATAAATTCAGCATCCCAAGCATGTCATGCCTAGACTGAACAACTTGAGCAAGGAAAGCCATACCTTCACCTTGTTCTTCACAAAGAAAAGCAATTTACTCCTCCAATAAAAGCAGCAGAGCCTGCAAGTTACCCACAGGTATCAGAGCCTATGATCTACTGCCTGGATTAGGAGATACATTGACAGCTCTGGGTTTAGGAAGGGATTTTATGAACCCTTCAGAATTCATGCCAGCATTTGCAATTACTGCTATTGGGATGGATGGAACCAGCTTTGGGCTGGCAGCACCTTGCCTTGCCAGGAAAGCTTTTCATACCTAAGGCAATTTGAGGCAAAACCAATGCTTTTGGCTGAGCTCCTCCTCCTTGGCCATGCCTGCTCAGTACATGCCCAAGCAGGCAGCAGCCATGCCAAGGAGCAGCTCCCTTAGCAGTGGGACCGGTGCCAAGCTGCTGCCTCGGAGTGAGGGATAAACAGGGATACAGAAGGAGGGAGCTGGAGAAGAGCAGGGTTCCTCCATGATCCCAGTACCTGCCGGTGCCATTCCCCCAGATAGGAAGCCAAAATGGAGTTAGTTTGAGGAAGAACCTCACTGCCCTGGGTGAAGGCACCGGTCCCACTGTTCCCACTGCTGGGAACCCGTGTGGATGAGGAGGGTAATCAGGGAAGCTCTGAAGGTCTTGAGGGCCACTGAAGAACCTCCTAATCCATTAAAGCTGTTCCAGGAATGTGATTTGTACCAGGCTCAAGAATTTGAAGATGAGCCCAAGCAAGGCCTCAGGGCAAACCCAGCACACGCTGCTCTCGCTCTGAACCACCAGAACCACCAAGAGCAGAAGTCAGAGGAGGAGGAGGGAGAGGAGCTAAAATACGACAACCCAAACAGAGCTCCAGATTTCCAGCCCTGTGGCTGAGGTTCAGAGCCAGAAGACCTCAGAGCCCTGCCAGGTCCAGGCTGGAAAGGAATGTGCAGGTTCCCCAGGACAGCTGCCAGGCTCCAGTTCACCCCAGTAATCCTCCACTTTCTCATTCTTACTCTGCACTTACAGCTATAAATAGGGAGTTCATCCGAGCAGCCCCCTCACTCAGGGTCCCTGTCAGACAGGGACAAGCAGAGTCCTGTATCTGCAGCACATCTGGCAGGCTTGTGTTTCAGGGCGAAGGAGTGCAAGGTGTGCAGCCCCTGAACGTGAGATCTTGCAGGGTTTTAATTAGCCAGATTGTACTTGGATGGAGACACATGTCTGGAAATAGCAGGAGAAGCCTTTTGCCATCTATTCCATTCAGGTCTTATGTTCCCCATTCAAAGAGGAACATTATAATCCCAAGAATGAGCCTCACCCAGTTACAGCAGCTAGCATGATCCCAGCAATGGCAGTAGCAGCACATATAGAATCCTTTACTGGTGACAAAGAAGAAAAGACACATTTACAAGTGCAAAGGCTCGAGTGCTGTATCCCACAGAGCCGTTCATTTAACTGGCTGGCAAGTGTGGCTTTTCCAACACTACAAAGCCCAGGAAAAAAGTGGCAGCTAACTTATCTCACCTTGGCTCCTCTACTCGGTACTGCTTTAACGCGCTAGAGAAATTCTGCTGAGCACATCACTGCCTTGGAAGATGCAAGGAGGCAACGCTGGTGACAGCAGTGAAAGAAGGAGAACCTTCAGCAGGAAGCTCGTGGCAGAAGACAGGTTGGTGGCAAAGTCTGTGCCCCACTGAGCTGCATTGCTTGAGGAACTGAGGCCAGACAGATCTCCTGCAACTCCCCTTCTCTGTGTGGCAGGTTTGGGAACACCTCACTATCCCCAGTGCTTCCACTGGGGACAAATCTCCAGTGAGATGCAGCTCACAACAAGACCAGGAAACACCGACCTGTGGGATGAAGCTCCTGGCTCCAGTGCAGGGCTTGGTGGGGAGCTTCTGTTCAAAACACTGGCTTTGCCCTTTTTACAACAACACAGCTTCTCCCTTCAAACCAATTCCCTTCGGAAGGGATGAAAAAAAAAAAGGCAGAAATCATGCAAATTAAATGTTTCATCATGTCAAACTATTCATAGCAATTCTACCTGCCTGAATTCCTCAAACAGCTACAAAACAACCCAAACCCCACCCCACATGGTGGGTGCAACCCACCGAATCTGCTGGCCTTTGTGCCACCACAGAGGGACAGTGCCATGAAGTGCAGAAGGTTCGTGATAGAAAACATTCTGGTGCTGTGAAGAGGACCAGAATCAAAGGCTCTCATCAGCTTAATGAGAGAAAATAACTGGAGAGAGATTAAGGGGCAGCACAGCAAATCTAACTGAAATGTGAGGTGTAACTTCAGAAGCACCAGAGGGGTTTGGGGCAGCTGAAACAGCCACCAGAGACGGAAAGCGGTCGGTGGGGAGGATGCTCAGCAGCCACGTGGGAAGCAGCAGCTCCCATCACTGCAGACCTGCGGGAGCATCCTCAGCACGAGCAGCACGGTCACTGATTGCAGGGCCAGCTCCCACGGGCTCCCCCCGCCCGGCTGCTGCGCTGGGCTCCGGGCTCGCTGGGACAGCGCAGGCAGCAGAGGGGGCACGGCCCTTTCCTGCTCCCCAGCATGGAGGAGGCTCCGCTCGCAGAGGCCGCCCCTGCCCTGCCATCTGCCCGCGCAGCAAACCCAGGGGCCAGCGGGCTGGGGACAGGGAAAGAGAAGTCCCAGGCTCCCCGGACACCCTCTGTGCCGTGCTCCCGTCCCTCCCCAGCACCAGCTGCTCTCTTGGCTCCTGCGCTGGGCTTCGTTGGGGGTTTTAAACAACAGCCGCTTCCAGGCACTTCTCTGCCTTGACCTGCTGGGGCTGACCCAGCGCCGGGGAGATGCACGCAGCCCAGGGTAACCCGTGATACTGAAGGTGAGCACCAGACCGCTCCGTTTGGGGTTGAAATGAGGAGTTTTGATGCTCTCCAAAACAGCCGCTTTTACCAGCCCCCAAAATGTCTCGTTAGAAACTGCTCAATATTTAACCTGAGCTTATCCAAGCAGCACAATGCCCAGAGAGAGCTCCCTTTGGGACACTCATCTCTCCCGGTGGTGCTGAGTCCACCGGGATCATCCCTCCTCGGCCCGTCAGGGACAGAAGGCTGGGCACTTGCAGCAGCACAGTGGTTTTTACAGTGGTCTTATGGGCAGAACCATTCATCCTGCCAAAATGATCCAAAGGAAAAAAACAGCTGCACTGATGCACCACATTAGTGTGGAAAAAAACACCCAAAGGTGGGGTCTCTCCTCCAAAAAGGAGGACTGCTGCCTCCAGCTCGGTCATGGTTCCTTTCATGCACTGGGTAGCTTCACTGCTTGTTGTGGAAATCACTTCCTTGCCTCCAATGAAGCATTTCGGGTGCACTTGGATCTTCCCAAGGCTGCTGGATCATCAGCAATATTAAATGCAAAGATGCTGGATGGACTGAATCATGCCCAGCTCGTGAATGATGCCTTTGTTCAGCTGTTTGGAGATCGGCAGCAGCGAAGAAAGAGCTTTTCTGATGTGGTCCCACGTTTGCCAGCACCCAGCAGCGGTGCCCAGCACGCACCATTGTGATCAGCAAGCTTCCAGTGAAACTTTCCTTGTCAAGCCAGAGAGATGCTCTTGTCAAAGGAGAAAGGGGGACTCTTGCTGGTGGGTCTGCAGGCAGTGGGATGGCAGCACTGGTGCTGAGCGGCTCTCGGGATTTCTACATTAGGGGTGAACCACGCCCCCGTTCCATGGCTTGCGTTTCCATGCACAACCTGGCTGCACCAGGAGCACAGACCTGGATGAAGGAATTATTGCAACACCCCCATGGTTTACAGGAGCCTTCCCCCAGGGGTCCTTACTGAAGGTGTAAAGAAGAGGATTTTGCAAAGAATGGGGGGAAAGAGAAAGTTAGAAATTGGAGACAACATGGGAAAAAGCAGAGGGATCGATAAGGAATAAACCTTGAAGCCATCCAAGTGCAGGACCTGGGCATCCCAGACCCTCTCACAGGGGAGCCAACTCACAGCCACGAGCAAAGGTCCAAGAAGCAGCTTGGGAAGCTTCACCTGGACCCCCTGCAGGAGCCACCAGCGCTGGGTGTGAGTTCACACACAAACCCTTCTGCAATTAACAGCACATTTCTGTGTGAGAATCAGGAATTTAAACCCCAATATTAAAGGGATTTTGAGAACTTTCTGAGAGGGAGAGAAAAATGTTCCTGAAAGGATCCCTCTATAAGTTAAAATGTTATTAAAGTGTAGCTGCTGGAGCAGACTGGGAGTGGGGGCTTCCAGGGTACTCCCTTCCCTCGGCTAGTAATTTATGATTTACTTTTGTAATAACTGAAGCCATAAGGAACTCATTGGATTAAAAAGCCTTATTATTTATGTTGTGGAACAATAATATTTAACTGTATAAAGCCACATATCCACCCATGCAGACTTTCCCTCCAGATGAAACAGACTGCACTTGGTTAAGTAAAACCCTGGCTGGCGAGAACGCTGCCATTGAATGCCGATAGCACCCGCGTTTCACCGTGTATTGCAGTTCAAGGTTGCTTTTAAAAGCCTGTTATATCATCACCATGGGCAGCAAAACAGAGACACAGAGACACAGACAAACACAGACACAGAAACCGCAGCAGCATCGCCCCACAGCCCACCAAGCACCAGGGACAGGCGGGACGATCGCTGATCTGCATCCCCTGTGATTTTGGCTGGTGCGGTCTGAAATCATGCACAGGGGATGCAGACCCATGTGCCAGCACCAGCACAGCCCCAAAATGCCATGGCGGGGGGTCCAGCACTGAGTTAGCAATGAGTACCCTCCTGGACCCAGCGAGCAGCTTGGCTTCAGCCATCCTGGAGGATGGATCCCAGCCCTGGATCTTGCAGCTAACAATGGGTTTAGCAGGCAGAGGAGCTCCCCATGGGCTCAGCAACCCAAGTCCCCTAATAAGCCCCCCATACACTCAACCCTATTACAAGTGATGCCTCCCAGGGCTCTACATGGGAATAGACAGACTACTGCAAGAGCACAAGGATCACCTGGTATGATGATCAAAGCAGCCGACACGGCTCTGCCAGCCCCGCTGTCACCTTTCGTCCCACTCTGCTGGATCCACAACGAAATTTTTCCCTTTCCACGTCCCCCCATGACAAGGTGAGGCCACTTACTCTGCCAGCTCCTCCAAGCTCCGATACACATCGTCATCATTTTCCGTGGTCTCCTCCGACGGGAAGGGTCTGGGGAAGGAGAGGAACGACAGTGTTACTGGTGTGTCCCCAGGCAGGCGGACCCTGCAGCCCCAGCCCAAGGACCCCGCTGGGCAGAGGGTGTTTGGGAACAAAGCATTCATTGCAAATACATTTTCTCTTACGGAGGCATCAGCCAGGACAAGCCCATCCCCGCTGCTCTCCGTGGGCAGTGCTGGCACGGCAGGACAAAAAGCCAGGAGAGGCTGATTCACTGCAGGGCACCGGCTGAGCACTGCACCATTTAATAGCACCTCAGAGAGCCGGGTCTGAGCTGCCGCTCGCACTGTGCTGGTGCTGCACAAAGGACTCGGTGCCAATCTCATCCGAGCCTGTGCTGGACTCGTTGAGCCAGAGAAGCACCCTCCCGTCCCCTGTGATGGAACCTCTCTACCCGCGAGCTCCTGCCTGCCCAGCCAGGGCACTCTGAGCCGCTTCCCCCCAGCATCTCCCACCCCTGCCAGCAGCCAACCCCACCAGGATGAATGAGTCCTTAACAAACCCTGGGCTTCCTTGTCCTAACAGCTTAACGACAGCTGAAAAAAGTTAAAACCTGGGGGATTAGGGAAAAGAGACCAAAAGGGCAGAAGGAAGGGGGTAGAAAGCACATTAAAAGAGAAAGGGAGGGAGTGAGGGGAATACAAGAATTCCTTGGCTCGTTCTGAAGTAATAACCAAATAATGTATGAAGAAGATGAAAAATACTGCTTTAATTAAACCCAAACTATTATTGCTGGCGCGGGGCCACGCGGGCTGCGGCTCTGCAGGGCTGGATGCACCTTGCGGCTGTGCCGGGCTCCTGCGGTCGGGCGAGCCCCACTCCAGCTGGAGCCAGGGAATGTGGCTGCAGCCCGGCCCCGAGGCACCGCGGCGCAGGCAGAGGTGTCCCTGGGATGCTGATGCCATGGGGAGCAAACCTGGACACGTGAACTTTTAACTGCCCCAAGGGCAACTTCCCCCGCTTCCCTCCACCCTCCCTGTTTCACAACACATTGCCTCTCCTGAAGGATTCAACACACGGCCTGGCTACCCCCAAATGCGCTATTTTTGGATCCTGTCTCCAGTATGAATCCACTTGTCCCCCCCCACCAGCTTTACTTCACCCTTCCTTTAAGGAGCAGCTTCAGACCAAGTGTTTGAAATAGTGCCCAAACCTGCAGTGAGTTCAGTTAAAACCACAACCAGGTGGTGAGCCCAGGAGGGAAAAGTGACCCCAGCCCCAGGGCAAGGCGATTTCATGCTCCAGCAGCTATCCTGGCTGCCGTGCCCTGCGCGAGATGCAGACCCATGGGACCCATGGAGCCTTGAAGCATGCCCACGTGCAAAGCACCAGCACAGGGGGAGGACAGCGATGGGTGGGAAGAGCAGATGGGGCTGTGCTGGCTCTCACAGTCTCATGGCAAGGCCAGTGCCATTGGACAATGGCCCCAGCACCCCAAATCTGGCACAAAGCTGCCCATGCATTTGTGGCTGGGGGGATGTCCATTCTGGAGAGAAGCTGCAAAGCTCAAAGGTGCAGTGAGAGGCTGGAGGCACCCAGGATCGTTACCAAACCTGTGTTTCCCCTCCCCTTCTGTCCCCTGGGGATCAGTGACAAATACAAGAGCCATGTGAGGCACAGACAAAAATGCCACCAGCTCTTCCTGCAGTGCCAGACCCCATCATGGGAACCTGCCTCAGAGCTCAGCCCCAGCTGGTGAGGGGGAGCAGCATTTCTCCAATGAGACAGGAGGCATCAGGGGTGACCTCTGCTTGAACAGCACTTGTTAAAAGAGTAAAAGATACAACCCAACGCCAGGCATGACCGCCTTTCTTTTACACGCATCTTCTGCTCTTAATCTCTATTGCCTTCTCTTTGCTCACAGAGCCAGAAAGAAAGTAAAAGAGCCACAAAGAAAATTAAAATCACAAGCACATATTTCCAGCCATAAATCTTGGCTTGCGGTGTAATCAGTTGCTGTGATAAACCTTCCCAAGTCAGACGGAGACAGCAAAGAGAGAAAAATACTTTCTACTGCGAGTTTCGTGGGGACAGCAGCTCCATCAGCCCCCGGCTTCACCTTGACCATCAGTAAAGCACCGGAGAGAAAGTCAGGGCAGGGGAGGAATTAATATCCTGTATCTCTGCCATAGCAGCTAATGGCTAAATAAGGATGCAGAATGCAATTAGAAGGGCAGTCACGCAAGGAGAGGGTTACCAAACGGACCATCTAAAACCTGGAGCTGAAGGATGGGTGTTTGGAGGAAGCCCGGGGTTTGCTGTGCTTGCGCCTCCCCCTCCTGCCTGCAACACCAGCAGCTCCGCAGGAGCCTGATCCCACTCAGGAGGGAGAGCAAAAGCCCCAGAAACATCAAACGCCCCCAGAAGAGGCTCTCAGAGGTAATAAACCTCCCAGAGCAGACTTCTGCACAGACAAACCCCACAGCATCCAGCAGCATCGCTCCCAGAGATCAAAGAGGAGAACGAAAGTGGGGTCGATCTGATCTGTTTGTGTTAGCGCCTAGAAGAGAAGAAAAGACCAAGTAATTTGTTCTGGAGTTTAGAGCGAGCTTCTCCTCTTGAGGACACGACTTAGAGCAGATGATCGCTCTCGACACACGATGCAAAGCACCCCCTTGATCTTACAAAACACTTAGGCTACTCTGTGTGTTGGAGACTTGCGCACACGCGGCACACAGAGCCCTGCAATGCAACACTCCGACAAGGAAAGGCAGGAGCAGTCCACAGCCACGGTACAGCACATGGGGATGATCCATCACTATTGCACTGGCACCTAATGCAGAACCCCTGCCTTGCTCTTGGTGGTCACTTGAGTTGCCCATGATCCATCCCACTCCGTATCCTCATCAGCCACCCCCATGATCCTCCGTGCGGGTGAAGGCACTGTGTGATGCACAGCCTGGATGCACTCTCCTCTGCATTATTTAATGGCAAGAGCCAGGTAGGCTGCGCTTCCAACAGCAACAGCAAGACGACTTACTTATTTATGAACATATTTCAGCATCTGGGTGCCTTGTCCTAGCAACTGAAGCCAGCTCTTCACCTCTGCGGTACCGTCACAGAGAATACAGAGGGTCAGGGGTGGGTCAGCTTTAGTCTGATACCTGTGTACAGCAGCATCTTAGCCTCAAATCCAACATGTGACCGAGCAGGGAGGATCTGGCATCATTTATTTTCTCTTTTCCCTATCTTCATTCGATTTCCTGGGGTCAAACACCAGCCCTGGGAACAGAAAGTCTGGCGAGAAGCAGGTGGGGTGGGAATGTCCCACTCGCTGCCCCCCATCCCATGGGGCTGCTCCTACCAGGGGCTGCTGGCGGTGGAGATGCTCTGTCAGCAGATCTGTGAGCAGGTTTACATGACTTGTGCAAACATCACAGAAGGGTGAAGGATTCGGTTCAACCCCTAGTGGGAGCAGGACTCCAGCCTCTAACACCAGCAGAATCATCTCCTGCTATTGTCCTCAGCCCAGCGATCACATCTGAGTGCTTTAAAAAGCAGGCAGAGACCATGAGACCCAGGAAACATGAGCTGCTCCCATCTGCTGTCCCTTCTGCCAGGGATTCCTTCAGCAATGGAAAGGACCAGAGCCTCAGGCTGGTGCAAAGGAGCTTCTGCAGCTCTGCTGGGATGGACGGGGCTGAGCCGAGTCTTCCTGGCTCAGGATCTGGCAGATAAAGGTTTCCATAGCATGGCAGCTACAGGCCGTAATTCCTGGGGAACACTGCTGCACCCTCAGGAGCTGTCCAAAGAAAACCAGGGGGGTTCTGCCAGACGCTCACGCTTGGCTGAAAGCGCGTTCGTTCAGCAGCAGCTTTGGTGGGATCAGGCAGATTAAAGCAGCCTTTAATTTACTGATGTTGCAGGAGGGGGCTGCTACTGATACAGCTGACCAGGGACAAGCAAAGAGGTGACCAGGAGCTGCTTCTCCAGTCCCGCTCTCGACCTCTGAGTTTCGATTCCCATCTGTGAAATGGGAACAGAGTCAGGGAACAATTTTGGTTCAAGTGCTGCAAGATGGATGAAAACCAGGAGATTAATGCCCAAGAGCCATTTTTATAAAGCAGATTGGAATCAATTCTTTCCCTGCAGAACAAGACACACTGGAGCACACCAAAAGCTGCTGAATTTAATTAAAATCACACTATTGTGTTACATTACTCATCTCTGGAAAGAAGCGCCTCATGCTGTGCCAGATTTTAGACATGTCCTCTGAAAAATTATGATTTGCTTTTATTTGTGGTCTGGAACTTGCAAAAATTCTCACAAGATTAATTCTGATGGAAATTCAGTGGGGAAGCAGCAAGCTGCATCATCAGATAGCAGAGATGATGATTCTGCAGGGGAGTACTCGCAGCATTAGCACAGTGCACTGCAGTGCCCAAGGGTTAGCAGCATGCCCTGCTTTATCTTTAGCTCAAATCTGAGCAGAGCTTTTCTGGAGACTACGAGACAAGAAAATAACAGCTCGTATAAATTTATGTTTCACCACATTATCGCATCTTTAAAAAATTCTCATGTCCCTCTGCTTTGCTCAAGAAAGCGGAATGATTTTCTCCACACTTCAGCTCCATGTTGATGATAACAGATGGATAAAACCAAAAGGGGAATCCAGAAACAACTTTCCCAAGAAGAAAGCAGGAAAAATCCCAACCCTGAACCCTTTGGGGTAACAGCACAGCCAGTCACTAGGAAACGACCTGACCCAGGTTAAAGAAGACTCTGGGCAGGCGGCACCGCTCACTGGGAGCACAGGGATAACTCACAGCTGGGATGGACAGACCTGGGATGTACCCCATGAACTTTAGCAACATCCCCACAGGGCTCTGCAACTGCCTCACTTTGGAAAATGCTGCTAAAACGAAAGCCTTGAAACCCCCAGTTTTAACTTGCGGCAGAGCAGCACAAGCAAATCTTTTAGCAGGTCGGGGAGCAGTTTCTCTGCTGTACCCGAGCCCCTGCAGTCCAAAGAAACACGCCAATGAAAACAAGTAACTACCTAAACATCCATCCCTGCAGCTTCCAGAGCAGCACCCACACTGCTCTCGGCATGAAACCAGCACCAGTGTGTCCTGGCCAAGCAGGGACCTACTGTGCACCGTAAACCAGATCTGAACACCTCTGCTGAGCAGCACCTTCTGTGGTCCATAAGGAATAACAGACGTGCACTTCCTGCTCTCCGGAGTGGTGCAAAGGGACGTGGTTTGTCCCAGAGCATCCGAGTGTGCCTCTCGCCAGGCACAGCCCATGTGTTCCCTGTCCCCCTGGGCTGGAGACCCCAGTTTGGGACCACCCATGCCTCAAGTCCTTTACCCACACCTGGGACAAGGGCTGCATTTCAGAGAGACCTTTCCAGCACCCCTGATGTCAGCTGCGTGCTGCCCCTGCTCGGCAGAGGAAGTGGATGAGCAGCCACGAGGCAGGCACATCCCAAAACCCAGCGAGCCCCACGTGTGACTGTTAAGCAAAGCTGAGCGCATTGGAACTGTATCTTCATTATGCAAAGCGGCTGGTGAGGAGGGGGAGAGAGAAACTGCCTTTGCTTTTATTAGCAGATGCTTATGGGGTGACCTCAGCATCCCCCAAGCCTACAAAGCAGCCGCGCAGGAAAACATATCAATGATATTTTTCAGGCTCTCTGAGGAGCAAGCCTGTGAGGACACATACTTGCCAAAATAAATGTGTTAAAAACGTTTTTAGCTGAAAAGGAACTGCTTTTAGCCAAGGACCCTGCTCAGTGACAAGGGAGAAGCCCTGCGGTCACTCCTGAAGAAGGTTTGTCCATGTCACTGGAAACCATCTCCACTCAGCCCCTGGCTCAAGAGATCCGTGGCTGGACCTCCATGGATCTGCGCTGGTCAGTCCCAGGACTGGTCCCAGCTCCCGACTCCCTGGAGCACAGGAGAGCTCTGCACAGCAACCATAGGTGCTTCCAGGCACAGATTCCTTCCACAGCCCTCTCCACCCATTTTAGAGCAATGCTTAAAGCACGCACGATGAACACACCGTGGCAGTAAAAAACTAATGGGCAGGGTACGATTACAGAGAGCACACTGGCAACGAGTAAAACAGTCCTCATAAAACCAATCTCACAGGACAAGAGGTCCTGTAACTCCCACAGCACCCAAGAACCAGCATCTTGGCTTGTATTTCTGTATCTGTTTAAAGGGCAGGTAAACCTCTGCCCAGGGCAGTGTGCTACGCTCACTACGTCTGCCCTGAGAGGAGACCAATGTCACCTGTTCTGCCAACAGGCTCAGCCAGCCACAGACCCAAGGGGGTCCTGCCTTGGTTCCCAGGATGCAGAAAACACAACCAGCACCTTCTCCTTCCCTCCACCACCTGACCAAAGCATGGCCACTGCTCCCGCAGATGAAAACCTCCCTGTGACAAACAGGGCTCACCCCAACTCCCCATTTGCAAACGTTTTTACATCTCTTTTATTAACTGCGGGGCCTTCTGAAGTCACTGAGAGGTTCACTTCATATATAAAGGATTTTCTTAGATTAAGGGCCTCAATGAAAGGCCTTTGAACACTCCAACTCCTTCCCATTTTCAGATGGTTTCACTGTGCACACATTAAAAATGCACGCAGGCAGCATGAGCCAATATTCCTTAACCTCCTGCCTCTCTTGCAAAACTTGGCTTCCAGGAAAAACATATATCTTGGGGAGACGAAAACACACGTGTCCCCCCATCACAGCTCACGTTGAGCACACGGAGCTCACAAGCACGAGGTGGACAAGGGCCGGAGCCCAGCGGACACCGGGACGTGCCATGGGCAGCAAGAACAGGCAGGGCTGCAGCAGGGAAGTGGAAAGGGAAAAAAAAGCTTTAAGGGAAAATAAATCCCGGTTTACTGGGCCCGGCAACAAGAAGCCCCATTGTCCTCCAGGGAGCCGAGTTCGCTGGAGAGAACCTGGAAAGAGTGAGAACTCGTGCTCCAGAGCACGGGAAAGCCTTTGCACAATACCCCAGTGAGACCCCGCTGCTCCTCCCTGCTACAGAATCCTCCCACCAACGTGGAGCATTTAGTGCCCCGTGAGGAGCAGGGTAAGGGCTTAGCAGGACAGGAGCGGGCTCTGTGGTGGGAGCTCCCCATGTCCTGGCTGTAAAATAAAGGCTCTCATTCAGCGACAGCCACGACAGGCAAGGAACACGGCGGTAACCTCTCCCTGGGAGCACTAACGGTCCTCCAGACAGAGCAGGAAAGGGTGAGAAACAACAGCAATTAAACATATTCCCCTCTCCTGAAGCAATGGACAATGCTACACAATGAGGATCTTTTCTGTGTCCCCACACACAAGAGCCCTGTGAGACAACAACGAAAACTCCAGGGAAAGAGAATTATAGCATTCCTGCAGGACCCGTGCTCCCAAACCAGGTCAGGGGCAGTGCTGCCAAGGCTGCCTGTGCCCAAGGAGCAGCAGGTCTCCAGTCCCACAAGCCAGGTGAACAAAGGCTTTTCTCCCCTCCCCATTTCTGAGACACACGCACAAAACTAAGGGATTTGCCCAGGGCCACGTACGGCACCTGAGGCAGAACACAGATCCTGCTCTCCCTTCCACACATCTTCCCTTCGTGCATCACCTTCCTTCTGCGCATTTGCGTGCACAGAACCATCTTTCTTCCAAATGCCTTGAAGAGACAAAACCGTGGCTGTTTCTAGGAGGCACCAATAAGCCTCATAACATCAAGGGTTTGTTACATTGGGCACTACCCAAAAATAACCCAGCGTGGTGGTGGTGGCCCTGGCAACTACACACTGCTTCAGTTAGCGGGAAACGCCGTCTGTTCTCTTCACACAGCCTTGTGCAAGACAGAAACGAGGTTTGCTACCATAAGGGACCATTCCCTGCTTGGGGGACGCCAGCGATGAGCCGTGCTGCAGCAGGACGCTGCTGCCTGCAACTGCTGAAACCTGCATCATGGCTAGAACAGAGCAGGGGAGGACAGACACAGGGGCTGCAGCAGCTGCACCGGATCAAGCACAGCCCCAGCAGCGTGCTGCGAACACAGCATCGCATCAGAGATCGTTTTCTGCCATGTTTTGCTGCTTGTACCTTGTTTCTTGGAAGAAACACTCTGTCATCTCAACACAGCTATCCTGATAGCTATCTGATTTGCTCTGTGAAACAGGGCTTCTCTGACAAGGTTCACGTATCCAGGAATCAGTAAGACAGGAAGGATATTTTTTTCCGTCACTGAATACCATACAAGATTGATTCCTTGATTTCTGTTTTTCTACCCTACCTGCCATGATTTTTTTTTTAAGGGAAGTAATAGGCTCAGGGATTTATTTCATTCTCAATTTGTGTGATCCCGATTCTTAGACCTCAAAAGAGGGGATGGAGCAGAGCCACGTTCATGCACCATCCCAACTGCACTCTATTTACCATGGTCCTGAGCACCATGCCTAAGCCAACGAGACTTTTCCATTTATTTCAATGGCAGCATCCTCATAGTGGGAGGGAAGGTCAGGGATCCCCAGCATCAGTGGGGACCCCAGCGAGCTGAGAGGCAGCAGTGGCTGCCGTGAGCAGCCCCTTTGGGGAGCCAGAGCTGCTGCTGGTTCCCACAGCTAAATTAACTCATCTGAGATCAGTTTCTGTCTTTGAGGCTTTTCTGGAGGTGTGGCAGGAAATCACCTAATCAAGAGGGAAGAACGGGCAGGGATGGACAAGGCGAGGGCTCTGCGCGCTCAGGGGCAGCGGTGATGGGAGCGGGCACCCCGCGAGGGGATTTTCCAGCTAAAGGAGCAACAGCGTTTCCTGTTCTTGCAGTGCTGGCAGTGGGGAGGAGCTGGGTTAATGAGCAGGAAAACAGGGTTAGAAGCAAAGACCCACTAAGCTCTGTGCTATTCTTGTGTCATTACGGTGCCAAAGGCTTCCAAGAGAAGGGATTTTAGTGGGAACTGTAAATGCTGTTTGTAAAATGAAGAAGCAAAAGCCACATAACCACAAGAACAGCAAAGCCTCCCTGCCCTGCATCCCAGCTATCGCCAGCCCTGACAGCAGGACAGCTCAGCAGAAGCAACAGGAATTCAGCCAAAGCCTTCCTAGGGCACAGCCTGCTCCTTCACCCTCTGCAGGACACCAGGACACCCCTGTCTGGAAGGGCTTTGCCAAGGCTGACACAGCAGAGCCTCTCCCAGTGATGCCCCGAGACTTAAACCCAGCCCTGGCAAAGGCACTGCAGCCTGTGTGTGGGTTCCCCCTCACCCCCCGCCTCCCAGCGCCTTGGATGTTCCTTTCTCTTAAAATAATAATCACTGCATTGCTCAGGGCTACCCTTAACAATAAATAGTCCTTAACTTAGAGCACGTCTTTATTCCTCAAACCTGAACCCCCGGATCTCCCCCCAGGTCCTGGTGGGATCTGTCAGGTTTGTGTTTAACAGATGGGAAGGCTCCGAGTTTGTTTTACACGTGAAAAGCTGTTTCCCTCCAGCAATATCAGTGCAGTTAAGGCAGTGAAAATAAGTTCAGACAGCGGAAACGGAGGCGTGGGGTGGTGGGCACGGGCAGCAGGGCGAGATGTGAGGGGGGCCCATCCACAGCACCCCCACAGCGTGGCTGCGGCTGTGCTGACCCCGGGACACAGCCAGAGCCCAGTGCCACAACACACCCTGCCACAACAGCCAGACACGCTCCGCAGGGCAAAGCAAATGTGTTCTACAGCTGAGGAAAAGAAACAACCCCCCAAAAAAGGAGGAAAGGTACTTGAGGCTGAGAACTCGTCCCAGTTGTGTCTGTGGTCTTAACGAGATGGTGCCAGATTAATAATGGAAACACACAGTAACAAGAAAAGCAATCGCAAACCAGTCTTGCAGGGAATTGAACAAAGGCCACGATAACAGCTCTGCTTAACAGGGCTGTCTGCTGGGTTCAATTCCTTCCCCATTGCTCCTTCCTCTACCAGAGCAGGAGCAGCCCCACAGCCGGGCAGCCCACATGGGGCACCGGGGCTGGGTCACTCCTTACCCCCCTCTGCCCGCGCAGCACTGATGCGCCTTTGTCAAGGCCAGGAAGACATTTCCCAGTGTCCAGTGACAGAAAGACCACCTGAATGAGGTGGGGACAGTGGGGTGACACCACAGGGTCAGGGCAAAGGGTGCTACTGGCTTTCCTGGGATCCCACTAAACCCACCCGCTGCCCCCCCAGCAGGCACATCACACACAGCTGATGACTTACTTTCTTTGTAAGCTATTCCTGAGCAGCCTGCAAGGTGCTTTTGCATGTACCCTGTTACAATTCAAAGGCATCCTTGATGTCTGTTTAACCTTAATATATGTAGCTTTTAAAGAGTCTGATGTGATTAAATACTAGAAATATGGATAGGGAGACTGAAAAACATCATTTAAAGCATCAGGTTGAAAAGGATCTTACCTAATTCCTTTGGTTTGAGCAATACTGTGGAAGGAGAGTCTGGATACTGCAGAGATCACCTGGAGAGAGAAAAAGATGCTGATGTGCTTACTGGTGATAGAGGAAGGTTTGGTGGGAACTTGAGGTACCACAGCCTGAACACCCATTGAAATGGGTGAGCTCCAGTGCCCAATCTGTGTCACAGGACAATGCCACCAGGGCTCGGGGGACACTGAGTGCAAACACTGCTTCTGGTTCTATTAATGAGCTTAAAAAACATTTAACCCTTGGTTTATAAACCTACCCCTTCAACAGCATTATCCGAGCAAACTTCAACCCACCACCCACAGAACACATCCAGACCTGCTCCAGTCGCTCTTTTATGCGACACTGAGAACCACTGAAAACCTTCTTACTTCTGTGTTTTATTACAAAAGGTTTATAGCTCCTTTCGTCTCTCCCACACAAAATGATCTTATTGAGGCCACGTGCCAAGACCGAAGGGTTCTGGCTTCGTGCGTTTCAGTACAGATACATCATCAGTTTGTCAGAGGTGAGCACGGACCATCGCCCTTCCCCGGCACAGAGCAGCCAGAAATGATTCAACAGCGACGTGTTTCCATCAGCATCTCAAGCAGGATCAGCAAGACACCACCTCTCCCTGAAAGCTCCAATTCCTGGTGGAAGCTTTAATTGCTACACAGAATTCTCGATCATTTTTCAGTTCTCAACCACAAGGAGTGGGTTCAGCGCCTCACAGACCTCTTCTACTCTTGCCCAGATTCATCATTGCAAAGCTACATTGAAAAAACAAACCTATTATTTTTGGACTGGTTTCCCACCCACTGCACAAATAGAGATGTCTGGATGCAGGACACGGATAAAGGGCTTCCTGAGCGGTCTGGGCTGCCCAGGGCCCAGCCATGGGCACCTGAGCACCATGGAAGTTGCTGCTGAATGGGGCTGCCCTGCACCCAGCCCAGCCCAGAGGCACCCATCAGCGCTGCCTTCTTTAGGGACCTGTGCTGGGGGATGCTAAAGCACCTCCGCATGCAGCACCCAGGGGAGCAGGAGCCCCCAGTGCCCGACTTCATCCCTGGAGCTGCTGCTGGTACTTGAAGCTTTTCTCCATCCCACATTATTACCCCAGAGCATCAGAGCTGCACCAGGGATCCTCGTGCAAATCCTTCCCACTGCCAGAGGCACACAGGCACAGGCTTGTTTGGGGGATGGACACACACAGCTCCTTGGGACTGAGCAGCTCCTGCTGCAGCAGTTCCTGTGCCAAACCCCATCTTCTCCACCTCTTGCGACCTTCCTCACTCTAATTTCCCTGCTCCTTTACTGTGAGCTCCAGCTACGGCTGCCCCACGCGTGGTCCCAAAGCTGCGGCAGCAACAAAGAAACTGCCACAGTTTGGTATTTGGGGCTGACTTTCACATGGAGAACAGAGACGCTGAATTATTCAACAAGGCACACGGGACTGAACGTCAAAACTTGGCCAAGTTTCCCCCGGTATAAGATGTCACTAAGGGGAGCTCAGCACAGAAAGGAGCTTCAGAGCAAGAGGGAATTTTCCTTGCACCTGGGATGCTCTATTGCCCCTGTGCAATGCTTCTTGCAAGAGGCCTTCACCAAAGCATTCTTCCACATCTTTGAGATGTTGCCTCTGACATTTCCTGCTTAGCAGAGGATGGGGATGAAGGATTTCTTTAATTAGACAAAGCTCTACTTTTGCTACTGCTGTCATGAGCATATTTTGGCCAATTTCTCATTCTCAAAAGCCTATCTGGAGAGCTACCAGACCATCACCCCGGCACGCCTGATTTTATAGGGATGCCCTGGAGCCACTGATCACAGACCGTAATTACTGTGCAGCTAGAGGAGGAACAGGAAACCTTCCCAAGCAGAAATTCAGAGCCACGAATGGAAACGCAATGAAGTTCCTCGTTTTACTGCAATCTAACAAAAGTGCAGCTCTCCTGGCACAAAGCTCCCAGCGACACTGCCACCTCCACGGGAGGTGTTAAGCAAACCTGGCTCTCTGAGTCCTTTTCACACCCCATCTCTCATGTGAGACTGTCTCTCGTGTGCCCTGGCTTTGAAGAGCATCAAGCAAAGATGTGGCTTCTGGCAACGTCACGTTTCAATGAGCAAACCCAAAGGGGCTGAGGAAGCCCTACCTGCAAACCACATCCCTGCTGTTGCTGAGGGCCACACTGTTGTTTTAGTCTGCATTTTTAAACAAGGTTGGCTTTGCCTTTAGAAATGACATGAACAGCAACAGGAAAAAGCAAGTTAAAACAGAGCCAGGAGTCAAAGAAATCAGGTCTCACTCCCCACATTGTCAGCAAACTTTAAACACCGTTCCATGCACGTTATTAAATCTCTGTGCTGCCGTCTCCCACCACTAAAATTCTCCCCAGTTAGGGAGAGGAGCTGGGACTCAGTTCATAAGCACCCAATAAAGGCTCCAGGGCTTGTCAAGGCAGAGCCATGGCATGGAGCATTGCGGAGCATTGCTGCCCGCCAGCGGTACCTGCACAGGCTGAGCCCAAACAGGGCGCAGAGGCTGGGGAGCCGCTGGCACCCCTGCTCCTGCTCCCACAGGGCTTAAAGCAGTCCCAGGGAAGTCCCAGGCTGACTGAACGAGGCTCTCCTGCGGTCTATTATTAGACTTCTGAAGCAAAAAATCGGTTTATGAATCAGATGGTTATACCGCAGGTTCTGACTTCCAGGGAAATCTCAGAGAAAAGCACGCTGCTCCCCAGGCCAACTGCTGCTGCTTTGTTCTTGCATGAAAAGCCCCAAGCACTGAACATCCCAGCACATCAAAGCCTGGGACCTGGTTCCAGCGATGAGGCAGCACACACCGCTGCACTTCCCTCCTTGCCTCCCTATGCTCCAGCTCCCAGAGCAGTGCTCAGGTACAAGAGCAAAGCGACCCATTTTGAGGCTTGGACACAAAGAGCCTCCCTGAGCTTGGCACCTCCGAAAGCGCGGCTGGACAGCAACTGTCCCGGCATCAGGGAGTGCTTTTCCAACAGCTCCTCCCGCTAAGGCAGTAACCAAGTGCAACCCCAGCTCCTCTTACAGCTCCTGCGCTCCAGCCCCAGCCAGGGAAGTTCTTAAGCATGCATTCAAGGATAAGTAATCCTCTCAATTTCATCAGGATTAAACAACATTCTTAAAAGTAAGTCAATCCTTGCGTGTTTGCTAAACTGTGCCTCATTTTCCCAGCAAAGCAGCCCCTTATTTGCACAGAAACCCAATAACATTTCCTGCCACTCCTGGCTCCCTGTGTCGTTTCACACCCGCTGGCACCCGGGGTCCCTGATCTCATCTGAGGCTTTTCGTTCCTGCTGCAGTACAGGGACACATTAATACCACGAACACAGGCAGGACACTAAGTGGAGTTACAGCTCACTGGTTATTTATTCCTCTCCTTTCTCCTGGGGCCGCCTGGAAAAGCGGAGTCTTTGATTCCCAAGGCAGATGGTATAAGCAAAGAGAAAAGATTTCTTGCTGTGGGGCATCAATTCTCTTCAGGTCTGTGCTGATTATTTCATCAGCTCAGGTCTTTGGGCTTCCCCTCTCAAAACTGCCTGGGAAGAAAGCAGAACCGAGGTTGCTGCATCCTGGAAGTGCTCCTGGAGCACACCGGCAGTAAGAGCTTCCAGATGTGCCAGTCCCTTGAACCAGCACTCGCGAAGGCTTCAAGGACTGAAACCACCTCATGGGTGAGCATCAGGTCAGTCAGTGGGGAGCGCTGGCGGCTCTCCCAGCCCCATCCACATGCAGCAATGTCCTGGGGGAGCACCCACTCTGCACTGGCAGGCGAGAGTGTTGGCAAAGCCACTGGAACGTGCTGCTTGGAAAAACTGCCTTTATCTGGGCACTTGTCTACCGAGAGGAGGAGGGCTGGGGGCTTAAACAACGGGGGCTTAATGCAGATTATTGCTGTTATTACTTCTTTGCCCATTTCTGAATGCAATTTCCTCCAAGAAAACTGCATTTAGCTTGAAAACATTACCCTGAAAGCTATAAATAACACCCTGCTGACAGCAAGATGCCACAAACAGAGCTATAAAGGCAGCAGTGCAGGCGATGCGCAGCCGACCTGCAAAGGACTAGTGGGAAATTTGAGTGGTTTCACTGTGAAAGGTGAGGGATGCCCTTCGCATTCCCGACCTTCCAGCTTGCCTTGTATGTTCAGACACGAGCTAAATCCAGCCACCAGCTGGGCACTGCCTGACCACCACAGGCATGAGGTGTGATCCGTGCGGGGAACCAACAGAACCAGACACGGAGCACCAGGACCTTGCCTCTGATTTTAGGGGCTGAGCTGCAGAAGTCTTGTGGAGACCTTGATTTAAAAAGGCACCAAGCTCTGATCTGCATGGGAAAAAGAAAGAAAAGGGGGGGGGAGAGAATCAAGTCTGGGCCTGGCCCTCCTCACATTCACCGGTCACTGCAAGAATCCTGGCTGAGGGGAGAGATGGGATAAACCAAACAAAGATATCCCCCCCACACCAGCACCTCCAGAAATCCAGCACTTTTCTTCTCCCTTACCAGGAACGCTTTGCTTTAGGAATTACACAATGGAAAATAAACTAAAGCATAACAAAAAGCAAATGATTAAGGTTGCTGCTCTCCTATTTCCCCCAGTGCTGTTTATTGCTGATGGCATCTGCTTGCATCTACAAAACTCTCAAACTCACTGCTTGCTTGAAAAAACAAACTACCCAAACCCAAACTAATACCTGCTTCTAATGAGGAGCTCGGCACAGCAGGAATAACACTGGGCAGAGGGCTCGAGCTGCCATCTCTGCACACACACTTCAGGGGGATGGAGGGCAAAGGTGGTTTCAGAACCTGAAATTATGTGGAGCAGTGTCCTGGTTTGCCCCTAAAGCCATGAAGAGCAAAAGAAACCCCCAGGCCTCCAGAATGGGCAGCACATGCGATTTGTGACTGCAGATGGGGCAGGCATGGGGCTCTGCCCTCAGCACACCAACAGCACGTGGTGTCCCCACGAGGAGTCCCCACACCTGAGCTTTGCTTTGGATTGGGCTTGCAATCAGAAAGCTGCAAGCCAGGGGAGCACAGAGTCACCTCTGCCTCCAGGAACCGCGGGGATTCCAGCCAAGGGCATTGCAAAAGTGCAGGATGCTGCAGGAGAGGATGCCACTTCCCCTGGTACTGATTGGATTTGTCGAAACAGATGGAACAAACAGCTCGTCGGCTGCACAACACAGCTCTCCAGACCTGCTTCCCAGAAACTGGCTTAAGTCCGTATTAAGCTTAATCCTTCTTGATCAAGGCCTTGGATGCAAGCAAAAAATATTCCAGATTTTGCCGTACCTTTAAGTCCCCATTTCCACTCTGCCCTGAAACGGAGCTGGGCGGTCCGAGAAAAACATATGGAGACCACAAAGAGGCTTAGGGACATTTTGCAAGTGCAGGTTGCTCTGGTTGGAGCTTTAGATGCTCCACAGCCAGGGATAAGGAGAAATCACTCACACACCGGTGCCTGCCTGTTTCTACCCTCGACCTCCCTGTCTTGCACACCTAAACTGGAGGGATGTGTCCAAGCCCTCTGCTGCCTGACCCTGTGACTGGCATGAGCCGCTCGCACGCCTCAGTCACCTCTGGGTCTCCCTGCAGACACGGAAAGCAGCTATGTTACATTTCAGAAGCAAGACAGGGCTTTCCACCGCCAGTATTTTGACTGCAGAAACACCCTCAGTTCCTGCCGCTTTGTTACTCAAAGGATGGCTCTCAAAATAGCAAGCACCGACTTCCCCAAACCTATGATTGACTTGAAGCCTCAGCAGAGGCTTTCAAACAAGACTTGGCATCCAGAGCCCCCTCCCAGACCAGTTCCCATACTCCCGAGGGGATGGCACCGGCTGTGCCATCAGATCACGATCTCTGACTCTCACAGCCACATTTCTTCCAAGGCTTAATTCCATTATGCCAATTAATCTATTTACACCTGCAGAAAGGAGCCTGGCACTGACGGAGAAGCAATCCACAAAGCAGCTTCCAGAGACTCCGACAGCCAGGAACTACCTCCCTTCCTCGCACACAGTAACGGTGGATAAATATACCCACAAAGTGCTTTCATTTGACTACGTTAAATTTAGTCTCTGCTCTGCCTCTGCAGACAGCACATTTACTGCTGTGTGGGTGACTGAAACACGCATCACTCACAGCACACTGCAAACTGGTGCATGAAGGAACTGCAGTGAAAGACACCCAGACACCGGCCCCCTTTGCGGGGTGCGCAAGGTCACAGCTCACAGATGACAGGGCAGAAGGGAAGCTGGGTGGATTTCCATGGTCACTACGGCACAGAGGGTGAGACAAGATGTCCTAAGGGTCCCTCCAGACCTAACAAATCCATACAGCTGTAAAAAAATACAGTACAACAAAACATCGTAGGCCAGGTCTTGGCTGCCTCCAAGAAAAAAAAAGATAAGAGTCAGGCATGAGGTTTTCAGTCAAAGATTTAAGGAATGTGAATAGCTTTGCTGAAGATGCTCAGGCAGATTTCCCAGCTGGATGCTCCACCATGAGCTCACCTTCACTCTCAGGACCTGCAGCACATATCAGGATGGTTTAAACAGCAGGAAAAGCAAAGGTGAGCCCTGGCTCCACTGGAGCAGGGTGGGAAGCACCATGCAGAGCATTCACAACCCAGGGGAACACGGTCCCGATGCCCCAGCACAACCCCATTCAGTGTGTGGTGATGGGAGTTACATCAGCTCCTCAACGGTGCCGTGTGACGCTGAAAGTGTCACCAGCTGTTTATCTGCTGCTAAAATGTGTTTAAAAATTAATAGGAACAGATTGAGCAAGTGTGGAACACAGAAACCAGGAGCTTCGAGGAATTTCAACGCGCAACGCTAAAATCGCGCTGGCTGGAAAGAGCCAGCTCCATCCCCAGCACAGGAAGGAGATGCCAAAAATACACACCCATGAGCACACATTCATCCACAGAAAGGGAAGCACAGCTCCAGCCACCCCGCGCTCTTTCTTCCAGCCCTCTAGTCCACCATCAGGGACAAAGAGCAGCCGGGTGGCACTGTGGTCGCTGGGGGCTGCAGGGGGAGGGAAAAATAAAGGGCTCCATCTCTGTGTTCATAGAGGCTCCCTTCAGCACAGCCCACAGCCCGTGCTAAGGGCTCAGGCTGTGGACATACGTCACTGACAGAGGTCACCCGTTCTGTGGCAAGATGGATGTGAGCCCTTGACAACGAGAGAATGGCGAGGCCCCAGCACCATGTCGGGCATTTACCAATGGGCTAAAATGGGGGAAAAACCAGCAGAAAAGGAACAGGAATGACTGGTCCCCGAAAGGCAGGGCCGCGGAGCTCTGGACAGCATCATAAATAAAAGTTAACACCTAGAACTGCATCCCAAAGGCCACTCATGCAAATCTGAAGATGAGCTCAGAGCAACCATTACAGAAATAACTGCTGTTGTTAGGTAGAAGCTGGCGAGGAGCAGAGCTCCACAGGAAACTCCTCCCTGGAGCTCCTGTCCAGAACAGACAGATTGCAATAAAATGGGCTGTTTTCTGCCCAGTGAAGCTCCTGCAAAGGCCTGACAAGTATTTACTTATAGTAAGGAATGGAACAGGAAACTAATATTTGTTCTTAGCCAGCTCTCTTGATATTTCCTTATGGCAGTAGGGGCACTGAGAGCACATTTAACCTGGAGGTTGAAGTCCTACTGACTTCACCACAACTAACAAGGAAAGCAGCTGAGGTTGCACTGTACACGGCATCATACACAGCACGAAACCCAGAAACCACCCAGGTCAGAGTGAGACCCTGCTCAGGTACCTCACGTGGGGCTCAGAAATGGCCACAAGCCCCGCACCATGAAAATCCAGGCTGCAGAAAACTTGGGAGTGGGACAACAAAAAGAGACAGCTTTGTGCTGGGATGGATCCCAACAGGAACGTTGGGTTTAGCCAATGAAAAAATTAAAAAGGCAGTTTTTCATTTGAATCCACAAACATTCAAACAAAACATTTTCCATTTTTGGACAAAAACACCCCAAAATGCCCCTGAAAATTGAGTTTTAATGACTTTTCCCCATCTGCTTTAAAGGATGTTCTTTGTTCAACACATTTCTTTTCCACAACATGTTTTGCCCAGATGTAGATGATGTGCCTGGACTGCAGAAAAGAGCAATTGATAGCACCACCAAAAGATAACCAGCTCAGACTAACCCTCGCAAAAGGAAACCTTTCATTTCATGTCAGGTCCTCTGCACTGAGCTGCACCGGTATCACTTCATCAGCCCGCAGAGCAAACCGGTCCACAGGGATGGATCTGAAAGGTTTGAGTAATTCCACATCAAAATGAACACTACTTGGACGAGGCTACCACCAAAGCATCAAGACAGAACAAGACAGGCTGCGAGAGGAAAGAGGGAAAATACATTCTTGTCAAAAAGGCATTCCCCTTAGGAGTACAACCTCCACAAAAGCGCTTATCCATGCGCACTCTGTTGGATTCCACGTTCCGCTCTTCTGAAACACATTGTGCCGGGTACCTGGATAATTATGCTCGACTTACCTAACAATTTCACATCCGCACGTGTGGCTTTAGAGGAGCAGAATCCCAGGTCCGAGCAAGGGAAGGGAAGAGACCGCTAGGCAATGGGTGTCTACTTATACGTGTTCCCTGCTCTGAAAGTCCGCAAAAGAAACGTTGAAGCGAACTGTCCCTCACGGGCTGTCAATGGGATTCCAGTGGCACGAGTGGTCAGCAATGAGGGAAGCGCCAGTGGGTGCCGGGGGACTCATCAGTTCAAGGACCACAGTGTGAGCTCCTGCACAGCACCAGCAGCGCGAGCGGGCTGGGATGGACACCTCACCCCAGCACAAGGGGAAATAAGCAATAATACAAATAAATAAATGAGAAGTGCAAGGTGTGAGCACGCAGCCGTGGGGCTCTGCCTGCTCATCACCTGAGTTTGTATTTGGGACATAAACACTGAGCTCTCTGCTGCCCCACATGCCATTCTCCTCAAGCCCAAACCCAGTGTAAAGAAGCATGTTGGTAAGATATCAAGAGTGGAAACGGCACGCCCTGATGGGGAAAAGCTATGCAGAAGAAGGGACCAGAACTATATTAAACTGTACTAAAAAGCTGGCACAGAAATAAGTCCAAACATCTCTCCATAAAGCAGCTCAGCTCTCTGGGGCTCAGTTTAGCAGACATCCTTTCATTAGAGAGTCCCTGAAGATGACTCGAGCAGTTCCAATAAGGAACAGGTGGATAGAAAGGGAAGATTTTTTTCCCCCACTAAGATTACAGAAGGGCCTGAGACAGAAATAAGAGAAAACCTCCCAATCCAGGCCTTGGTTTCTGCCCAGCTCATTAACCCACACAGTGAGCACCAAGGTCTGGACTGGTCACAGGCTGAGAGCTCTTTCACTTGGAGGGTCACTGGACTCCAGGGTGGGTCATTCAGAGGGACAAGCGGTAGGCACATGAATCATGCAAATGAAAAAGCCTAAAGGGAAGGGGATGAAAAGCGGGGCTCCATGGCCAGCACAGCGGCACCTCCGCCCCATGTGCGCCTCTAACGGAGCTGGCTGGCACATGGGGTGAAGGGCCTGATGCCTTTTACCACAGAAACCCCCAAACAGGAATGCGGCGGCTTGGAAGAAGCTTCCACCTGCACCGCCCTGGAGAAGGACCTTTCACATCTTCTGACTGGCTCCCCCCCAGCTGAGGGCAGGAATTGCCCTGTCCCACCACCCAGCAAGGAAGCAGCATCCTCCCTGTGGGCACCGGGGTGAGGCTCCCATGCCGTGGCTGATGCTTTTCCGCACCGAAGCGCTGCCAGTAACGACTCTTCCCAGGCCTCAGTCCTTCCCGCTAAACCTTGGGTCCGCTCCAGATCCATCACTGCTGTACATTATTCACCCTCATTATCATCAAGGTCTTGGTGTGCAAGCACAGACTGAGGTGCTGTAAAATGATCTGGTGTTTGTGTACCCACCAGCTTGCGCTGCGCTGCCACGGCCCCTTTCCACGACAGGTAACTCTGATTTCTCAAACACGGCACAAGCAGAGGGGCTGCTCCAACCATCACACAAATCCCCACACAGCAAAGAAGAGAGAGGACAAATGCCTGGAAAGCAGTGAGAATGAAATGGAAAGGATTATAGAAATAATCTAATGGGCTTCAGAAGACCACAACCAGCACCAGCACCATGGGCTGTCCAGCTACCGAGTAAGACAACATCAACCTCCACCCTAAGTTTCAACTCAAACATTAAACAATGATGTGACAGGGTCTTTGCTACAGCCAGAGACATTCCGGGTTTAACCCCCTTATGGTTTCTACCCACATCCCTGTCCCCAGGGCAGACGCTTAGACATGCTGCATTATCTAATCCCAAAGGTGACAGAAACAGGATAGAGATTTTAATAGTGACAATCACATCACACTTCAGCTTTTTCCACTTTGAATACGAAGAGAACAGGAGTTATGACTTGTAAAAAACTGCACTGTTAAAAATAACATTAAAAATGCAGCTATTTGGCCCTAAGGGCCACAGAGGAAGATGTTTCATTATCCAAGTCTAAGAACATAATTATTCTTTAATAATTTTTGCAATACAAAAGGGAAGTCTTTTGGCTCACTCTGCACTCCTAAAGCTGCACTTGAACAGGAACCCTGAGGTGAGCACCACTTGCCTGTCCATGCCACCTGGGATCCCAGCGATCCCCCGGAGCAGCCTCCCCCAGCTCACCCCCTCCACATCCCACACATCTTTGAGCAGAGCACCAGCACTGTGCACCCCTGTGCAGGTGCCCAAAGCATCTCCTCTCCCACTCTGGGGAGATGCTCGTTTCAGCCAAAAAACAACACTATCATCAGCCTTTAGATCTGACAAGTTCAGCATCACACCGACAAGCTGTACCACCTTAACTGGGCTTCTCCAGCCACCGGGGCTGGCCTGCCAGAGCCCCCCAACAATGGGGTGGGTTTTGCTGCTGCTCTCATTCACGCCCATGTGCAGCCGGTGCCGGATCCAAGCAGCTCAAATCCAAGCCGTTCGCTTGGCACTAAAATCTGGTTTCCATAGAAACACGTACATAGCACGTAGGAGCTAAATCTTATTTACTCAGTAAAAGAACAGGGCTTTCCAGGCTGTGATTTAGACCTAGGGGTAAGGGCAACATTACTGGGAATACAAAGATTTCATGGTGGCAAAAAAACGTGGCTTTTAAACAAACAATTTCACATCAATTATTATAATAGCAAGCTGACACTCGTCCTCTTGAAAAGGTCCCCAACCCACTGGCTTTCCTCAGAAATACTTGAATTTGATTTTTTATTAAATGCCAGTGGGGTTTGGCAGATTGATTTCTTTCCTCTTCAACTGCTCCCCCCGTCAGAAATAATCCTGCTAACTAACAAGGAAATCTGCAGTTAGTTAATGACTGTAACTTGGGCATAGCCAGCACTTAAAGCAAGTGGCTTGACCTCAAGTCTAACGAGATACACTCTAACTGTAAGCTCTCACTTGTTTGGCTCTCAGTTCTTCAGCAGATATATTTAGAGCAGAACTGGTGCAACGCGCACAAATCACTTCTCTCTCCTGTTATAAGCAGAGACAGGCACTGATCACCAGAGCAGCTTCACTGGGGTGAAATGCTGTGTTGTTTGCAGAACATTTCATTTTGGGTGCATCCCGTGTTCTCTGCTAAGAGGAACAGTTACTTGTGTACCCCCAAGCACAAGCACACACGATCTGTTAATGCTTTGAGCCGTAAGATTTATAAGTTGGAGATACCCTTAAAATGACTGTGCCTTGCCCTGAACAATTGCAGAGTTGGAATATGTATTATTTCGGATGAATAATACATGATGGTGATGTAAATCCAGCCCCAGCTGAGAACGTGCTCTCCAGCAAGGAGCAGGGAGGTTTCGGGGACGCGCTGTGCTGTCTGGAGGTAACGTTCATCTCTTTGCTAACGAAGGGAGTTGCTGCCCTGGCACAGAAAAGGGGCTGCAAAACTCTAATTAATGGTATTCAAGCCCTGTGCACATCACTCCCCATGACAGCCCAAATCTCTTCCCCCCAGAGGCCAGCGGCAGCCCTTGCTACTGGGAACTGGGGTCGATTTAAAATAAATGAAGCACTTGCAAACATTTCCTTACCTGGGGATGGGGGGGAAGCAATTGCTTCGGGAAAGGTCACTGGATAAAGACGACCTGCACAACCTGGGCAAGGATTCTGTTTAATCCCCTTTAACAGGGCTCAGCCACGCTCCTGCCAAAGGCACAGATTTTGCTGAGTGTGGAGAACAGTGCGGGCTGCCCCGGAACAGCCTCGTCCCCACAGTCCCTGTGCCACATCGCACCCATGAACCCAGACCAGCTCCTCCTCAGGCCATGTCCCGCTGCGCTGGACCAGAATCCCCAGACCCCATCACAGCTCTGGACAGACATCACAAAGCCATTTTTCAGATGACTGTGGAAGGGAATTCTGAAGCCAGACTGACAGCATCTGATGGCTGCTCATTAGCAGAGCCTGCGATGACATTGCTCGTGGCTCTGCCAGGGTAATAAAGGAACGAGCCAGCAAACAAAGCAAAAATCAATATGGATGAGTGTAATATTTTTCATAATGTCTTTACTGTGCACAGCTTTCCTCACGCAGCTATTATTAGACACTTTCTCTTCATTTCGCAGGGAGTGAAGAGATGGGAATTGTTCTTATTCACAACTGCCACAGCAGACAGTCATACACTGATTTCATCATCCCTGAAGAGTTTATGAATTAAACCCAAATAAGACCAGACTAAGTCAAACATTCATCCTAACTGGTGGAGCCGGTTTCGCTGCTCATGGGCAGCTGGGGACATCCCTGCGGCACCAGGTCCTCCGAGCTGTGGAGCAGGAAACAGGCTGAGCCCCTGGACGCTCATGGTAGGAGGAAAGGAAGAAAAACTCCACTCAACAGGAAACTTTGCCAGCAAACACAGCAGAATCACATCCTTCCCACCAACATCCTTCCTATGAAAGCAGTGACCCCAAATGACTGGTGCCAAAGACAGGGTTTTGCACTGGATGTGAAGGCTCAAAGCCATAAGCAAAAGTGTGCTGTGCCACAGGGAACTGTGCTGGACACCGGGCAGACAGAGGAGAGATGGCTCATCCTGCCGCGAAAGAGGTGACACACAGCGAGGAGCAGGGCTGGCTTGAGGAAACACCAGGCTTCCACCACCAGCAACCTGGACGAGAGGCTGATACACTGGGCACCACCTCCCTGAAGCCAGGCTTCCCACACCCAGCAGTGCAGCACAGGGGGCTGGAGCCCTGGTTTTGGGGTCCTTTGCTCTGCCCTGGCATTATCAGTGGAACCACTCCAGTCTGCATTTACCCATTGCACAGCGGGCGCTGCAGGATAAGCTCGGAAGCACCACAATTCCAGGCAGGAGCACTGCCCAGCAGACACCTCCCCATCCCTGCCGGGACTGCAAGGGATTGATGCCTCCCCACATCAACTGGGTACAGTGAAAATTACCTTAATTCCCTGCAGTGAACCGGCACCCGCCAAGGTCAGAGCAAGCTGCGCTTTGAGGCTCAGTGTGCGAAAAGCTCTTGGACACAAAGGTGAAGCACCAACAGCAGCACCTTTGCTGCACAGCAACAGGAGTTACCTGCCGCTGCCACCCTCCTCTGTCCCCAGTGTCACCTCCTGACAGCCCCACTCCACTGCTCGGGCTGCTCTCTGGCCCGGTGCAGTAAGAGCAATGCTTTCACAAGGTCCTCAGTCTGTTAGCATCACCCCCTGTCAAAGGACACTGGACCCTAAATGGCACCTGCTGGATGCAGAAAGGGCTCTTACACATTAATGTCCTCTTGTCCTGCTGCTGCCAGCACAGTGCTGGGCTGAGCTCACCTCCAAAGCAAGCCTGAGGCTGCTGAGCCCCAGCCCTGCTGCAGCCGGGTGCCAGCCAGCACCAGAGCCTCGCCAGAGCCACAAACACCAACACACCTTGCTGCTGCCTGGTCACTGTGCTCTGCCCCACTAACGGTGCAGCTGATGGCTTCAAAGGGCAGGGGAATCACTGCTTTTATGTGCAACCAGGTGGGTTTTGATACCTCTACCTGGGCTGTTGAACATAATAAGGGACAAAAGGAAAATAAATGATTCCTCTGTGGCTTTGCTCTTGGTGAGTAAGCAGAAGCCATTGATTAAAAATGAGAAACGAGAAGAGGAAGTAGCTCTCTGCTTCATAAACAGCTTGAGATACAATGGTTTATACTTTACATAAACTTAAACAGAGGAATAAATAGCCTCCTCCTGGATACTGGCCTAAGCAAAACGATGGCAGGATGGAGGCAGCGCTGCAGGGCTGGACCATCTGCACTTAGCAGGGACGATAAGACCTAAATGAGGGCAGATGAGGAGATTTTACCTGTCTCAGAAGTAGTTGGGCTCAGCGCGAGGCTCCCGGCCCAGCTCAGGCCTTGGCAGGGGAAGATGCAGCACAGGAAGCAAACAGCACAGACGGAGCAGAGCATGGCAGTGGGAAACGTGTACAAACACCACCAGGGCTGCCGCAACAGTGAGGTGTGTACAGCTGCAGAACAGCCCCAGCACAGAGCTGGGGGAGTGCCCGTGCTCCTCCATAGGTGCAAACCTGGGCTAGAAGGAAATGACATCTTCAGGAGCATTCTGCATAGCAGCAGGTCCCACATGAACCCTGCCCAGTCCTGCACTGTTGCTGCCGGTACTTCTCACCTCCAAACACATCACAGCCATTAACGAATCCCCACAAAACCCCTGGGACCTCTCAGTGCCATTCTTCAGATGGAAAAACTCACGGTCAAAGACGTTGATCAATTTGGCCAAGGGGAGGAACGAGCGGATGGTGCCGGGAGCCCCAAGGCAGGGAGGGAGCTGAGCATGCCCCGGGCAGCCAAGAAAAACCGAGCTGTATTTACAGCAAACAGCAGGTATAAAAGCACGGAGCCACGGCACAGCGCAGCTCTGTACAAAGGGGAGTGGGGCTTATACAGAGCCCTGTGTTGAAGTAATATTTATCCTACCGAGCACTCATGGGATGGTGCGAGGCACCGCGGGCTCTGCCACCAGCGTAACCATGGCCGTGCCGCACTGAAGTGGGCAGCTCGGGCCAGGCAAAGAGGGAAGAAAAGCTCAAGGACAAGATCCCTGGTAAAGGGATTTTCTCCTGCACCCTCGTCCAGATCCCCACCGGGAAAACATGAGCGAGTTAATTCACTGCACCATCGGGTCCGTGGGGTAGCGAGTAGCAGAGGCTGAAGAGCACTTGCTTTTGGCAATGCAACCTCCACCACTGTGCCAACCACTTGAGCCTTGCACCGCGGCCGGGATCTTGGAGGTGTTATTGTTGGAGACAGCAGAATAAATCTCCAAGGGTATCACGGAAGAAAGGGAGGAATCAAACCCCATTTAACTCTTTGGGAGTGAAAAAACAGTATGGAAAATACACTTGAGGATGCAGAGCATAGCGGGGCTCCCTCCTCCCCTTGCTTCCCCAGCAAAATGTGCACAAACACATCCTGTGGCCGGGGCTTTTCATCCGCTGCCAAGGAGATAAAGCGAATTCCTGCTGCTCGGGCGGTGCGAGGCCGCGCCAGCCCCGGCCGGAGCCGAGGAGGGCTGGAAACGTGCCCTTCCTTCGAGGGGACACGGGGTCCTGCCACCACCCCCCGCAGCACGGGGCAAGGGGCAACAGCCACTTCGCAGAGCTTCAGGCACAACCTCAAACCATCGCTCCTCCAGGTGGGCCATGGGGAAATGACTCGGTTTATCCCAGCAGCAGCCTGGCGCAGCTGCTGCGTGTCCACACAACACACACCCATCTGTCCACGCTTCCTTAAGCTCCAACCCAACATCTGGACAGGGGAACCGAGCAGCTAAAGGACTTCCAGAATGGTACAACCTGGCTCCCAGCACAGCGCAGGAGATGAAGGGGAAGTTTCCCTTCTAGCTCCTAGTGTTTCTGCACACACTGGCAGCAGCTTTCTCCATTTGCTATCAACAGCATCCAGCAAGCGCGGCGAGGAGCTACGACAAGGTTTGCCCATAGAGGTTTCCGCATCCATCTCCACAGCATCAAATCAAACCATCTGAAACCCCAGCTGAACGGTGCACTTCCTCATTTCCAAACCTCCCTCTAGCACTTCTGCACATCAGTGGCCCCAGAGAGTGCCTAGCGGCACTCACAGCATTAGCTGCTCACACCACGCAAACACTCCCAGTGCTGAGGCTGCAAGTCCAAACAACCTGAAATTTCCAAAAGCATCGGTGGTTTCACAGCCTGAGGCGAATCCTCAGAGTTCTGCTCTACCTTTGAAGCGCTGAAGCAGCACTCATCTCCAAAAAACCCAGCGTGGGGCTTGTTTCCTTAAATCTCAAGCCATTGCAGACCCTTATCTTCCAAAAAGCTTAGACCTGTTCATTTTTTAATCCCTGTACTAAGGATACAACTGTATTTTAGCAGCTGGATCTTTTCCCCAGCCGAAAACCCCTTCCCAAAGTGCATCCCACAAAATCCCTGGCATCAGTGCTCGCCCAGCCCTGCATCCATAGGCAGAAGAACAGCACCACAAAAAAGCTGCATCAGCAACACCGTGGTACAGGGCTGCTGCTCGACTACTTTAATTTCCCACACTCACACAGCTCCTTGGGAACTGATTTATAAGTACAGTATAAAACCTCATTGGAATCAAAACTAATTTATAGACTCGAGAGAAACAAATTGACATTTTCTAGATCACACACCATAGCTGTAAATCAATTTCCATTGTGTGCCCCTGGTGCAAGCTGCTTCCAGCCTCTGTAAATAAATGCCAAGGGTAATGAGTTCTGAAACAACCAGCCTGAAAGTAACATGGAAAATGACAGTCACTGAAAAATCCTCACAATGCCAAGAAGCCCAACTGCAGATTAAAATGATTACCCAAATCCAAGTGACGAGGTGGAGGAGGCCAAGGAGCTGAGCAAGGAGCTGATTTTGCGCCTTTTGTCTGCTTTAGCTCCCTCCTCCAAAGCCAGGGAGGATGCTGAGTCCTCTTCTCATTAGCGACTGCTCCCCCATAATAACAATAATAATAAATAATGATGATGATAAGAAGAATAATAATAGATAATCACTGCTGGAGGAGGGTGAGTTGTGCCCCTGCACGGGTAATGAACCTCAAAGAGATCTCAGTAAGGCAGGAGGGAACAATTGCAGCCCTGTGCAAGGAAGGGCTTTTACACGGACAGAGGAGCTGCAAAGAGCCACACAACCCCCTAATGCACTCATTAGCACACCATGGGGTCAATGAGCAAATTGCAAACTGTCACTTCCTGGGGGATAACTGTCTCCTCCAGCTGCAGTTGTGCAAGTCAGAGTCTGAAGATGCCCTTCACCATCACCTTTGCTTTGGGAAGAGGCAGGAGATGGGTGCAACCCAGGTCCAGGTTTTGTACTGAGCAAGAGAGGAGGTCTTGGACAAACCTGCAGATCACCTAGGATGAGCGTGCACCCATCACGCGTGAGTTCCTGTGTTCTGTCAGCTCTGCTGCAGACCTGGCTGTCATGGAGCAAGATGCTTTCCATGCCATCTGCTCTGTGATTCTGAAGGCTCAACTCCACAGGGAGAGGCAAGACTCTTTGTTCATCAGACCTGAGGGAGTTCACAGGCTTCTCAGGGCATCTCTCCTGGTCCTCAAGCATCAGTTGAGCTGAGCCGGAGCAGCCCCTGCCCTCTGGTTGCTTCCTTGGCAGGGATCCACTGTTCACATGAAGCTTTAGGATGCTCGAGGACGAAAGGTGAGGGATCTCAGCAGGGTCAGCAGCTAGTGCATCTCCCTAGGCCCTGCCGAGCACCCAAACAACCCCTGATAAAGAGTGGTGCTCCGACCATTGAAATCACTTGATGTATAAAAGAAATCTGAATTTATGTAATAGAAATGCTAATTCAGCCCTGAGGCCATTCTCCTGTACGTGCCCAGGAGCCTCCCAGCACACATGTGCTTCAGAGGTGAGTTACTCAGAAAATAAGAGCGAAGCTAATTACTGGTCCCAGTGCTCTAAAGCTTTTGTTACGGTTCAGAAGGAAAAGAAACAAAAAAGACCAATGCAGAAAGAACTGGAGTGCCTCATATTTGTCTTCCGTTAAGAAAAGCCTGGCTAAGATGGATCTGCACTCAGCGAAACGAAAGGCAAGGCCGGGTCCCATCTGTCCCTGTCTGCAGCAGACGTGCCGTGTCCACGTGTCCATGGCAGGGAGGGGGATGCCGATTGAGGCGATGGGGGAGCCAGGGCACCCTGAGCCACCCTGGGTCCTCACACCTTGGCCCTCCCAGCCCCAGCTCACCCCTGGGGATGGGTGCCCGGAATTTATAAAATAGTGATGTGTGGAGAATTAGGAGACTCTCTGGGAATGAGACAGGCTTCTCGAAACAGGCGCACAGTGATGGTGGTGGGTTATCACCAGCACTGGTCCCTGTCCAGAGACACTGCACAGCCTGGAGGCAGCCCTTGCAACACACAAGTTCATCATCTCTTGCCACAGGCAATGGGGATGGAGCTCCCTGTGCTCACCCTCCTGCTGGGGAAACGCAGCACCCAGGGTCGGGGCAGCAGAAACCAAACTGGGCTGCAGAACAAAGTTTGCAGCTAACAGCTCGACAGGGTTGATTCGTGCTTCCCAGCTACAAAGAGATGTCCCTGTTTGCCAAGTATTTCACCTTGGCTTGGCAAAGAACCATCAACCAAAGGCACCTAAGTCACGAAACCTCACCATAAAAGCCTTGGCACTGAGTAAAAGCAATATTTAGGTGTCCTGCTCAAAGAGGGACTGAGAGAGAGATGGAAACTCCATATGACTGCTTCATATATCCAACAGCTTTATATACTTAGCCGTCTGCAAAGGGAAACGTGCGGCTGCCGAGAACAACGGCAGCAGTTCCTGACACCGCGCCGTGCCCTGGGAGAGCTGCTGGCAGGAAAAGGCCTTTGCCCAGCGAGCCCACGAGGGAGCCACGGCCACGGTCCCGGCACGCACCGAGCCACGCGGCGCCTGGAGCGCCAGCCCCGTGCAGCCCTGTAGAGCAGCAATCCCACTGCTCTGGAGCCTCACTGCCACCCAGGCACCCCGCATCGCTCTGGAGGAGCACAGAGGGATTGATGGCTCCAGCAGCACTGATCCAAACTGCTGGAGCTCGAGCAGAACGATCCCCCTGAACACACAGTGATGCTCTACAGTACGCATGTAACATCCCAGCACAGGTGTGAGGGATTTGTGTAACACACCCGTGTGCGTACGGAGGGGAGGACACTTCCCTCTGTGGCACTATGGGACAGCCTGACACATCACCGAGGTTCAGCTGTGGGGCAGGAGGACACACATTAACTTGCATTACGATTTTCTGTCTGGTTTAAATACTGATAAAATAGTAACATTGATTTCTATAATGTTTTTATTCAAAAACTACTGTGCCGACACTCGCATGTCTGAATGAAGGAGAAACCCAGGTCTATGCAAAGTCAAGTGAAAAGGAGACAGTCTCCTTGTGACTGACAAGATAAAGCCTCCAGATGATTGACAGGACAAAAGACTTTTGTTTTCAGTTGATAGGCAATGCAGTCATTCTCTTTAGATGGCATCTTTTCTCCCCGGGTCTTCCTCGAAAAGCACAAACCACAGAGAAACCCCGTACTGAGCTGTATCGATCCCTGCCCAGCCAGGGGCGTGAAAGCCCTTCACCACCATGTCCACTATGGGCCGCAACCCAAAGAACCCAAGTAAATCCAATATAATCCTGAGAGCCATTCCTGCTCCCGCAACAGGCACAGTTGCTGAGCAAATGGGCAGCAGCAACATTGCTGGTGGAACATCAAATCCTTACATTCTGGGTAAAGGGAGCCTTCCCTGACAGCAAATCCTGCCTTCCCTCACAGCAAACCCTATCACATCCCTGCCCATTTTCCTCTTTTCCTGAGCTCCTGCCCACACCAGATTCCCTTCCCCAGCAAAAATAAATTCAATGCACAGTGGTGACAAATTCATGTCAGATGTGCTGTGCTGACCGGCATCTTGGAGGGAATGGGGTTTAGCCCTGATGGAGCAGCCAGGATGCTCCATGGGACAGCAGATCAGGGAAGGAGAGGGTGACCCCGGCCAGGTTTGCTCTCACTGCTCCCCTCTGTGCAGTTCCAGCTCTCAGAAGAGCCCCAGCCACAGGTTAGATGTGATTTTCACTGAAGGAAAAGCAGATTGTGAAAACAAGGAAATCCATCTTCTCCAAAATGCACTTTTCAGACAAAACAATTGGCTGCACTTCAGCCAAATTTAGGAGTGTTTTCAGTTAACAGCTTGTTTGGGGAAACAGATAAATAAATAGATCAATAAATTAATAAGATGAGCAGCCCCAAGCTGCTGGTGCCGTTCTGCCCTGATGTGACCCGCTGGCCGCCGGCACTGTTATGACAGTGAGCAAGATGCTTTGCTCTCTTGAGAGTGCATGAGGCAGTCCAGGCAGGGGGCAAGGTCCCCGGCACAGATAACCCACACATCTGCTGTTTATGGCAGAATTTGGGAATAACCCAGAGTCATTTACCAGCAAATCAAAGTGCAAATAGAAGCAATCAGGAGCATCTGCCCTGTTTCTTGGCAAAGCCCCACCAGGCAAAGGTGATGAAGGGATGGGACAGACCCATTCGACTCCCGGAAGCCAAACCTGACCATCACAGCACATACACGTGCAGAAAATACATCTGTGCAGGTCTGTCACAAACATCCCTGTGTCCCACAGAGCCCATTCGATTGAGTCACCATCCAGTTGACCCCAACAAGAAGCAGAAAACATCTTTCTTTGCCAGCAGCAAACCCCAGCAAGCCAGAGGTAGAACTGCACGATCAGCTTTCTGTGGTAGAATCACAGCTGCAGCCCAGATACAGCCGCCTCCTTAAAAGTAATAGCAATCTATATGTGAGAAGAACAGAAACATCATGCCTTGCCTGTGAATAATGACTTAAGACACCAGGAAAAATACCCCACACATGTTAAATGCCACGGCTGTGAGACCAGCTCGCATCTGTTTTCTGCCGTCGTTGCTCCTCGTTTCCCTGGCTTTCCTGAGTTCATACATATTTAAAAATGCCAATAGCTCCATTACCCCTCACTTCTTATAACACTGGAAGATTAGAGTCCATAAGGGAGAGAAAAGAAAAGAAAGCATCATGGGGAAGAATGTCACCCTGGCGCTAGAACAGCATTTACCCCAATCCCCTGTCTGAAGCGGTTTTCCCTGGAGGGGCTGCCTGGGCGGGAGCAGGGACAGGGCTCGGCTTCCTCTGCAGCCGCTGCTCTCAATGTCCCCCTTGTTCTCCCAGCAGCATCGGGCTG
The DNA here is from genome assembly GCF_033815535.1 of Pezoporus flaviventris. Classification (NCBI taxonomy): domain Eukaryota; kingdom Metazoa; phylum Chordata; class Aves; order Psittaciformes; family Psittacidae; genus Pezoporus; species Pezoporus flaviventris. Next base: position 587,647 of record NW_026892645.1, read on the forward strand.
GAAAACTATGAATTATGAACCGGAGCTGACACGCTCCTTCACAGCACAGCAATGGGGGGAAAGATACCCCAGCTCGCTCTGGCAGTGGAGATGCAACTGCAGAGGTGGGCACTGGGCACACAGGGGTGTTTTGGGTGGGTTTTTTTGGGCACTTCCCTCCCTGCACACACCCATCTCTGACTGAACTTTCAGCCCCACAAGTCCATATCCTCAATTACCAACTCTTCAGCCCCAGATCTCTATGCAGGAGCCACAAAGCTTCACGGCACAGCAGCTAAAACATTAAAGCAATAAATATTTGCATGTTTATATAAATCTTCACATAAATATTTTGCTCACAACCTGCACTGATTTGTTTTCCTTTCCCCTCCCTTCTTGCTTCACTTCCACACTATTGATGTGGGGATATTTTCTTGCATTACAGGAACAGTTTTCCCTCTCAGAAGGAAGCGGATGAAGAGTCAGCGCCAGCCGTGAGCGTGCCGACAGCCGCACCACGAGAGCTGAATCCTTCCAAAGGCTGAAGAAGGACAATTTCAAGTGACCTCATCATAACTTCAGCCTTATTTCATTCCCCTGATGCAGGGACAGGTTGAGAGCAGCCGGTGAAGCTCGCTGGGGGTGAAGCTGCTCTCCATGAGGTTCCTCATGGGTTCGTGGGTGCGCAGCAGCAGCTGATTGGGATTTATCTGAACATTTCTACAGTGCCACTACTACAAAGCTCTGTTCTTCACCCTGCCTAGGTGGGGACCTCCATACACCAGAGCTCCTCTCCCAGCCCCACAAAGCACCTTTGCTAGCTCTCAGGAGTTGTGATGGACTTGCAATGACAAGTACCCAAGTCACTAACGAGCTTACACTGGAAATCTTGCACATATACCTTGCCTGTGGGGCTCCTGCTGGATGGGTGCAGGCTGTACGGACAGCAAGGCTTGAGGACACCCACAAGGCTGGCGATGCTGAAAATCATGACAGTAAATGGCAGCACCCACCTGTGCATCACCCCTGGCCCAGGGCACAGAGCGAGCTCCTCACACAGGGTGACAAAGGCGGACATCAGGGTAGCAAAGCAGCATTGCAGAGGAGCAATCACCAGGTCCACCTCCAGACCAAGAAGTAGGGATGGAAGCAAAGCACAAGCACTGCTATAGCAAGGCCAGCCCGGCTGCAGCATTTCCGGTGCACAGGGAGGCACAGGAATCTAATTTATTGGGGTCAACTCTGTTTTGACCAGGGAACAAGCAGCTGGAGCAGGAGGGACAAAAATGCAGATTCCATGTCAATTTTAAAGCTGTTCATAAAGTTCCAGCTCCACACTCTTGTGCATCCACACACATCACGTGCTGCACCCTGCTCACTGCTGTGCTTCAGCAGCCCGTGTGTCTTTAGCGGCCGGGGCCCCAACCCTGCTAACGGGATTTAATTAGCTCCTACTAATATTTTATCCACGGTACTAGGTCATGTTTCCCTTTCCACTTGAAAGGCATCTCCAGCTTATTGGCAGCAGTGAAATTAATAGAGAAATCATTAGAAAGCATAAGGCACAGGCCATGCAAATCACACACCACAGAGGATTATTTCCAAACAATAAAATTAATTGGTGTCATCAGCCACCAGCAGGAACGCAGAGAGAGTTCGCATTAAAAAACATAGAGCATTATTGACAGCCCGTGCCTCCTCATACATAAAACATCTGATGGCATCGTTTCATTGTGTTATTCCCTATGCATGAAGGCTTTCCCCGTGTGGAGCTGCGGAGCAGAGGTGAACCCGACAGCAGGACACAAACAGGACAGGGACACCACAGCAGCACCTGGTGCTCGCCTGCGTGGGTCTGCAGCGGAAAAGCACTCCACACCTTCTGCAAGTCAAGCCCTACAAAAATGGGCTGTCTGGACCCAAACCGATGTCTTCTTTTGGGCACCCGGGACACAAGGACTTGCTGACTGCAGGCACTTACAGGGAGCAAATCCCACAGCAAAATACCCAGTCCTGGCGCAACCCGTGTTCAGCTCCAGTCACTGAAGCAAACACCCTCCTGATCCTCCAAGGTACAGGTCTGGGCTCCCACCACAGTGGGGACTGGTCCCTTGGTGACGCACAGATGCCAGGCAAGCACGAGCAGAGCACTTGGGCCTGAGCTACAGTATTTTCCCCCAGTATTCAAACATACCCATACTCCTGAGAGGCAGAGAAAGCCATCATCTGAGCAAAGCAGTGCAAATACAGTGCTGCCATTGCCACAGAGGTTGAAAAAGAGAACAATCAATTGCAGGTCTGGAGAAGGCATGTACGAGTTTGTTTTGTTTCAGAAGAAAAAGAGTAAATAGTAGCCTCAAGTCAGGGTAATATTTATTCACATGCTTCACTTTGAAGTTCAGCCCCTGTTGGCTTCACGTGGTTAAATCTCCTAGAGAAGAGAGCTCTCTGAAACCGCACCCTGAGCAAGGGAAGGAAGAAAGGAAACTGTTCAAACACCGGCATTAGGGAAGCAAAATAAGCCTCGGCACCAGGGGAATTATCACTGTCCCTCAAAAACACAAAGGAGAACTTGAACAGGTTTGTTTCTTCACCCCCCAGACGGTGCAGAACTGAGAGCAACAGCTCAGGTTCAGGGAACTGCATTTCATGGCAGGACAAGCAAAACGAGAAGAGCCCCGCTAACCTCCAAGGTAAATCCCCATCCACTTGTTTCCTGCCCTACAGAGGGGTTTCTCTGTACTGCATTTCTCCCTGACAGAGTTTGGATGTGTTTCCGTACTTGCATGAATACCTGGAGAGCTTTAGGCCGGGAAACGGGCGGGAGCAGAGGCAAAGACAGGCAGAAACACGCCGGGGCTGGTGGCAACGCATCCGCAGCACAGCCTGGAAAAACACCATCACATCCAACAGCCCCGCGGGAAAGCCCGACCCAGCCCCAGCAGCAGGACCTGCCCACGAGCTGCTTAAGGAACGGGGTGTTTTCCTTCTCCACACACGCGCCCCAGCCGGGACCCACAGGGTCCTGCCCACAGCCCCTGAGCTCCGGTTTCCAGTCAGGCTCCAAACTGCAGGGAGCAGTTCCATGCACGCTGCGGCGCCGGTTTGCTCAGCACATGCCAAGGAGCAGCAAAGCAAACAGCTCTGCCCTGTCCAAACAGGAGCAGCAGGAGGGCTGCCCCACAGAGAGCCGCCCGGCAGCTCCTGCCTTAGTCCCAGCACAGGGAGCGTTTTCTTTCGGAATTCCAAGCACACCCCAGATAACCACTGGTACCAAATCCCTCTTCCACTTCACGTCCTGTACTGCCCAGAATGAGAACACTTGGGACAGGAAAGTTCCCCTCTCCAGATCTTGCACCTCTTACCTCTCTCCATGGGTCCTCTTTGCTGAGCACGTGGGTAAACCAGTACGCCAAGTTACACCCTGATACCCTTAACAAACTGTACTGGGTAATGTCTCTTATCTGACCTTTCTTTCAGTTGGGTCACTCATATTTATAGTCATGCTTCATTTTTCCTTAAGCGTGCCCTAGTTACAGCATTTACTCATTTATGTTTCAGAAGAGAATAGAGTAAAAATGGAGTTAATGGAGCTGGAAATAGGATGAAGCCAAACCACAAAACTCTACAGATCTGCTTGTCCTTCAGACCGCTTACACAGGCAGGAACTGGCTGCGACCGATTCTCATCGATTGCTGCCTCTTTACAAGCCCTTCTGTGGCAAGACAGAGCTGGAGAAGAGCAGAGTGCCTGAAGTTCAATGTTTTCTGCTGTTACTCAATCCTTTAGCACACCGTGCAAACAGAAGCGCCCGTTGCAGCTCGTGGTGCGACCTCACAGAGCCCAACAGCTCCCAGGACTGGCTCAGCCAAACCCCGCTGTCAGAACACTTTGCCCAGCAACAGCACCCACCAGTCCTGCGATGCAGCTGCTTTCACCCGCTGCCAGGGCTCCCAGCACTTTGAAGGTCCCCGTCACTGTGAAAACAAGGCCAAAGCTGAGCACCCCTGGCCACAGACCGGCTGTGGCCCTGGGCAGTCTCCTTAGCCTGGCCCAGGACAGGTTTCTGAACCTTCCCTTGCGTTTCGAATCCCCCCTGCTCTGAGGTCCTACTGCAAGTGGGATCAGGAGGTGGTCAAAACCCGCCCAGTCCCTAATGCTACAAAGAAAACTTCCTCCCTGGCATTTTCCTTAAAGCCTCAGCCCCAGGAGCCCTGCAATTGCTTGTTAACTGAGCTGTCAGGTTTACTTTTCAAGGCTTTAGCCCCTCACAAACGCAGAAAACCCCAGAGCATCACTGAAGTGCCCCCTGCTCACTTGAAGAAAAGCCTCTGGAAACATTCCTGCAGTACTGCTGTTTTTAAAGGAAACAAACCCACTTTGAGAGCACCTAAGCCATACCCCCTGGATTCTCTGCAACATCAACAGATGACTGCACAGGCACAAGAGCAAGTCCCTGCACCCAGCCAGGGAGCAGAAGGTCCCGTAAGAGCTGGCAACTTCTTCCTGACGTGACAGACACTGGGGGACACGAAGGAGTGACCACACGCAGGCAAAGAGCACCACAAACATCCCCGCTCCAAGGGGGTTCAGAGCTCAGCCTCCCCAAAAGCCTCATCCCCCCAAGCCCTTCCCTGAGGACCAGCAGGGCTCCTGCTCCCCAAGCCCTGCACCGCAGCCAGCCCGGCTGTCCCAGGGTACCCCCAAAAATCCACTCTGGAACCTCATCAGGAGAAGCAGCTCTGTGAAAACAGACCAGCGGGACCCGGAGGACCAGGGTCAGCCCTCACAGCCCTCGTTGTGTTCCCCCTTCCATCCCCAGCCAACAGAACCAGCGTGTCCCAGGGGGCCTGGGAAGTGTGGTGGGGAAGCTCTGATCCAAGGACAGGTTGGACGCGAATGGCCAGCCGGCAGCGAGGGGAGATTTCATCAATGCACAAATGGAATTTGCCAGGAGGCGTTTTAGGAGTCGATTCTTCACACTCCAGTAATTAGAACAATGTTATGAGACCAGGCGAGGTGAGGGCGGGCGGCAGCACGCGGGCACTTGGCTGATGCAGGGAACGGGCTGAGCAAACACCAGAGTCAAGTGAGGCCTCAAGGCAAGAGTCCTTCACGTGACTCCCTGCAGGCTGGCGTCAACCAAAAGTTTATCCACTTCCCAGCTGTGGATTTCTCTGTGCACACGTGAAATTCAATTTCGTATTTAGATTAAACACAGACCAATGACCCTGACCCAACTTCCTTCCCTACCTCAAAAATACCAGCAAGGTCAACAGGGGTTTTTTGCTTCTGGGGCAATACATTCAGTTCAAGGTCTGCTCCAGACTCTGCCAGTGACTGATAAATCGCTGTGCATGACCTAAGATGCCATAAAAGTCTAATCCCATTGAGCACTCAGACCCCAAAACCAGATTCCCACAGAGGAGCTGTCATCTAAGTCCACAGAAATCAGAACACCCCAAACTGCTGCATTAGATGAAGATGCTCAAAGTTAGCTTCCTGTCCAGTACCTATTACAAGGGGATGAAACATCCCAGCTGAAAAACAAAACCAAACCAATCCACATGCTGGTGGATCCATCTCCAACTCCTCCCTGGAGCAGCCCCTCGGGGACCTGGTGGGCTCTATGAGCTGTCCCCCACACTGGTGGGCCCACATGCAGAGCCCTCGCAGGCAGCTTCGCTGTGTTACTTCCAGGAGCCAGAACTTTCATTGCTAAAGTAAAATTGATGTGTAAAAGCTGCTCCTTCAAGGGCAGGCTGGGAGCAGGACGGGTGTGTGGGTTCAAGACAGACCGATGCTGTACAATGGGTATTCATATCTGCTGGAAGTGGGACTCAGCCACTGCAATTCACATCTGCAATGAGCTGTGATCTCAGCTCCGATCCCGGAGCACAGAGGTCCTTTTGATGAACGGCTGCACACAGGGACTGAGGCACTGTTGCAGCATCGAAGAAAGACATCCCATTTTTTAATAATCTTCCCAGTCCCCTGGCTCTGAAATCCAAGTTTGTGTTTCCCATCAGGAAGCTGCTGCACCCCAAGGGTCTCAGGCACAGCACTGGGAAGCAGAGAGTGATGCTCCAGACTTGCTGCTCATCCAGCTCTCCAGGCGCTTCTTGTAAATCACAGCACAACCTCCAGTTGCTTTGTCATTTGCACGTGCCCAGAGGAGAGCAGGGCCCCACGGAAACACCCTCGCTATCACCCCCAAAATCCTCCTGGGCTCCCCAGCTCCGATTTATCTCAGCGCACACTCGTAGCACCAACAGGGAAGGTCTGTGCACGGGGAAGAACCTTTCCATTTGCCCTCAAGTACTGACCACCTTTTTCAAAGCTAAAGCCACAGGCTGTGAAATCCCCACCATCTGTTAGCCAGGGAGAAGCCTCCACCGCAGCCCACCCTCCTCTCCCACACAAGCCTTACTCATCGCTAGAACGACAGCAAGCACGTTGGCTCAAAAGTTCCTAAAATCACAAACAAGAGGCTGGGAATAGGAAACCCTGACAAATGCCACAGAGTTCAGCGTGTCCACATCATTAGCTTCACCCAGGATGCATTAAGGCTGCTTTCTTGCTACCATGATTATGCTTTAATATGCAATTAGTGGGAAGAGAGCGATGTCGAGGAGGAGAATGTCTCACTTACACACACCCCGTTAATGCTGAGAGTGCAAATGAACCAAACGCACCAGCCGCAGCATCACCCCTGAGACTCGTGACCCGCAGCAGCCAAGCACGGAGCGCAAGCGCTGCTGTCCCACGGCTGCACAGCCCCAGCCACCCCATCTCCCACCCCGCCAGGCCTGGGCCGGGAAAGGAGCAAGGGCTGGAAGAAAGGAACAGAAATGCTGGGTCTGGAAGCCCTTCAAGCGTGACCCCGAGCACTGGGGCGGGCAGAGCTCAGCTGTGCCAGCACCTTCAGACCAACAGGTTCACTTTTGCTGAACCCTGGTTACACGCCTGCGCTAATCTGTTTCAAGAAATGTCAATCATCACTTGTAACCAAAGCGTTCGGCCTTGGGACGTTCTCATCAGCAGATGCTGCAGCTCCAAGAAGTTGAGAAATCTGAAGGTTTTAACGAGGAAATAGAAGAGTTCATCATGAAAAAAAGATTCCTTTTATTCCAAGGCTCCCTTAAGCAATACTACCTGGGAGGATCTTCCTTCCTTCCTGCCGTCCCCTCCAGCGATGGCAGACGCACTAACTGGGCACCACGACATGCAAAGACTGACTCTGCCTGCGGCATCTTCCAGTCATGAGGATGCTCGGTGCATCACCAAGCCTCAAATGCCCAACAACACAGCAAAGGAAACCATGCTTTTTCCAAACATAGCCAAAACCTGTTGGGTCACCCCGAGCAGCCTGGCTGGCTTCTGCCCCCTCCCCTTTCTGGAGACACAGACCAGCAAGTGGTTTAGCTTTCCAAGGGAAAAAAGAATCCTTTTCTCCCAGATCTTGTCTAAAATTACTGGAAGAATTGCTCAGACAAATCAGGAAGGCACAGAAAGATCAATTTCATGCACATTAAGGGTACCATTTATCCCGTCCTGATCAATACCTTGGACTCCTCACCCATTACAACACTTCCATCGCTGTTTAAGGCTCAACTGCAGAATTCTCCCATCCAGACGATGGAAGTTATGACAGATCCTGCCCATACTTGTTTGATCTGAAACATAAAACCCCCTAATGTGACCCCTTGGAAAAATACTGGGGAGAGCAGCCAAGGAGGAAACAAAATGCCAAGCTTCCCAGAAGGAACACTCCTGGCTCTTGCAGCTCCACCGAGAAGCTGCTCAGCTGTAAACAGACGAGAGGGAAGTAGGGAGAGAGGAAGAGGAAAAGCAGGGAGAATTTGCCAGAGCACAGCTAAAACTGGAGCTGCGGTGAATGCCAGAGAGCCACCACCGGCGGTGCCTGGCTCCTGCTCCAGCCCAGGAGCCCCTTGCTGGGACATGGCCTTCTTCCCATCGGCTCTGCTGGACACCAGGTCCCAGCCTCACAGTCCCACGTGCATGTGCCGAGGACCCCGCAGCACCTCCCTCCCTGCTCTGCATCAGCGCAGCTCCCGGCGCAGCATCGCTCATGCAGGTCCTCACGGGCCCAGGGCACAGAGCCCTCGGAGAGGCACCGAGCCTGGGGCAGGACGCCCTGGAGCAGCCCCTGGCAAAGCCCCGAGGGGAACCACAGGAGCGGGTCTGGTGCCAGCGGGCACTTCCTGGCAGAAAACCCAGCCCCGGTAAGCGCAGACCTCGGTCACCCGCAGGTGTCTGCTTTCAGCCGTGCAGGTCCTCACCAGCCCCAGCACAAGCAGAAGCCTCTACTCCCACATTGTGGTGGGAGCCCAACGGGACCCCCTCACTGCGGCAGGAGTGACACCAGGGCCACAGCTCCCAGCCACCCACCGGTGCTCATGAACCCGGATGCTCCTCAGAGGGCTTTGCTTTAGGATGCACTGAAACCCAGCTGCAACCATCAGCACCTTGTTGCCTATGCATGGTTTAAGGCTGTGGGGTTGTTACCAGCTCCCTGAAGACCACAAAACACATTAGTGCGCCCCTGTCGACATTAACAGTGACAGGCAGCTGGGGAGACTCACAGCCCACCAGATCCTTTCAGGGCAATATTCAGATCACAGCAGGGAGAAATTTCCAGGACATGGAGCCTAAAAACACACATTACTAGAGGTGTCGTAGCACCTACCACATCCTCATGGCAAACACCACCCCAGTAACAGTCCCACGCAGCAGAAACGTCTGTCTGGTCCTCGCTTCACTTGCCACAGAACTCTAATACATGCGCCTTGTGTTTTGGGGAAGTTCAGAGTCAGGGTTTCCTGTAGATGATTTTAGCATCCCAACTGAAAGCATCTGCTGGGCACGCTGCAGTGGCCAACACTGCACAAATCCCAGTTGATGGGCTCATGGTGCCGAGAGCAGGAGGATGGGAGCAGGGTCCCTGCATCACCGAAGGTGAACCTGCACCACTGGTGTGTCACAGGCAATACAGAGCTCACAACACATGGAGTGTGAGACAAGCAGCCCCCAAGCCCAAATGATCCCTCAAGATGGCAAGGCACGGGGATAAACCCAGCCCATGTTGTTCCCATCTGCTTGTGCCATTTGAAGCATCCATCCCAACATCCAAGTCTCCAGTAAAATTCCAGCAAACCCATTTGAAACACTGGTGGACAAACACCGGCTGACCTAACGCCAGCCAAGCAAACAGCAGCCAGCAGAGAAGGATCAAACACCACCCCCAGCTCCTGCAGGCAACTGGGGAGTTAATCATCAGCTTGGCAGGGTGACGGCCCTGCAGAGGCACCCACGGGCTGCTTCCCACGCTCCCATACAATTCCTGGAGCTGGGGCTGCTCCCTCAGGCAGGGACTGCAGCACCCAGGGCTCGAGGCAAAACCCTGTGGGCAGCAGCAAAGTTGCACATGAACCTTCAGCTTCTTGGAAAAACAAGCACAGAACCAGACTGGTTCAGGGTTGAAGGGACCTCAAAGCTCCTCCAGCTCCAACCCCTGCCACGGGCAGGGACCCCTTCCACTGGAGCAGCTTGCTCCAAGCCCTGTGTCCAACCTGGCCTTGAGCACTGCCAGGGATGGGGCAGCCACAGCTTGCCAGGGCAGCGGTGAGCATGTCCCTGGTCTCTCCACAGTCACACCCAGGATCCTCTCTGCAGTTACTGCACTGCTCTCTAGGGAGTTAAAAGAAAGAATAAAGCAACACACACCCTTTTGGAGAATTCCCCTCCCCACCTGCAGCACACGCACGGTGCAGCTACACAGCAGTTAGAAACACTTCCCTCTGCGACAGCATCTCCTTGACAAGCACCCAACCACCACGTAGCAGCATCTGAGTCACTGGCACGGAGGGACACAACCAGGGGGTCCGTCCGACTGCCTGGTCCCCTGGGATCTGAGAGCAATCAGGAGGCACAGGCAGAGCCACAGCCCCCTCCCAGCACTGCAGAGCCGTGCGGCACTGCCCAGCGCTGCTCTCCCCTCCAGACCCATCGCTTCATGCACTCGGGAAAACCTCTGCTTTTAGCTTGTTCCTGGCTACAAGACATCAGGAAAAAAAACAAAAATCAGGAATGGGAGGAGGAGGGCTGGTCCCAGCACCAGCAGGGCACTGCAGGAGGGCAGGCACTGGGCTTGCTTTGGTACAGCACCAAAAGGCAGCTGATCCGAAAGCCTTGCAATTTTCAGCTACCTGCACTATGCCATGTAAAGCTCCCCGTTTCTCCCTTCATATGCCCAAACTCTGTTAATAAAGCACCCTTTAAAACGCTGCTGCAGGACGTTGACTTGTACATGAGGTCAGAGTTGAGGGAGGGAGGGGAATTCTCAGCAGAGAAACGAAACACAAACCACCACGTCTCAGTTATTAATCCCTTCAATAATTCTGACAACGCTCCCCACCCTCCTGCCTCAAACCGAGCAGAAACCAATTTTCTGGCTCTCGGGCAAGTGGGTGCTGTGTGTGTGTTGGGAGGGGGTCAGGGGATGATGCAGCCGAGTCCCTTCATGCTCCCCCAACACCCTCCCACCCCCAGGTGGACGGGGATGCCGTTACAGGAAAGACCATTCTGAAGACACAGATGCTTTACAGAGGGGACTCAGCGCCTCAACTCCAATGGTACCAGCACATCCCCATCCTTTCCCACCACCACAGCAGCTCTTGCTGCAATCACAGCATCACTTGGTGTCATGGGTCAGGGTAGGAAAGGCCCCAGCCTCACAAAAAAGCTTTTCCAAATAGCACAGGAACTTCAAAAGAAGTTAGGACAATGAAACCCACGGCAGGAGCACAGGAGGAGCAGGAGCTGACACATGCGCAGGGAGCAGTGGAGCTGACACAGGGCTCCATCGCTTTATGAATATTTGAACTATATTTCTCAAGAAAGTACATTACTGCAAGTTATTGAAAATGAGTAACTGCCTCTAATGAACCCCGCTGCCCCCACGCTGACTAACAGAGTGATGAAGAGTTTAATCCATATTTATGTACATTTTATCTCATTATGGCTGGTGCCAATAAATTAGCAAGTCCAACAGGAGTTACATTTTACACCACGACGGCTATTAAATGTGCATGAAGTAAAACAGCACACGGGGCACGAGCACCAACTTCTTTTGAGCCAGGCTGAACCAGGGAACCTGAGCCCAGCACCCCAGGGCTCCCTCTGCCAGCCCAGAGCCTAATGAGGGACAAGGTGGGGGCAACGGGGGTTCTCTTGTGTGCAGCACGGACACTGCACCGCTTCTGCATCCTGCAGCGAGACGCGGCCACAGAGGACCACTCGGGCAGATGCCAGCAGTGATCACAGACAGTGCCTTCTGAGCCGCTTTAAAGGGATAAGATACACAAAACAACAATAAAGAGCCAACTTGTACCCATCAATATAACAACACAGTCTTTCGAGGTGTCAAAGGGGCACAACTAGAGACAGAGGTGGTCAGCATCTCAGGTCACTTTTGGAAGCCTCTGTCATGACACACAGCATGCCTCTGGTCACAGCGGGATTGCTGAACAACGGGACGCTGGGGAGAACAGTGGCTGTGAGCAATCTGAAGAGGCCTCTCGGCTCCCTCGCAGGACTGGGAAACACGGCACCAGGATTACAAGAAACATGACGCATCTATCTGGGAGAAGCCTGCACTTGCCAATTACCCGGCATCCCACAAAGGCAGAGATGGAGCTTTTCAGCTCCGCAGGGATTTCGGCCGGAGAAGCCCAGATGGCTCACGATCCCCTTTCACCAGCTGTGATCCTGGTGACAGGAAGGAAGCAGTCACTTCCCAAGCTTAAAACTCATGGAACTGGCAAAACCAGGGGCAAAATCCTCCTGTTCCAGGACTCGAGCAGCCCCCAGTCACACTTGCTCCCCCAGAGGAGGCTCCACAGCTCCTTCTCGATGAAGTGCTGGCTCAGAAGCCAAAGGGAGCTGTGGAAACCCCTCTCGGAATAGCAGCCAGCCATGGATAGACTCAGATCCGATTTTGATTCCTCTTTTAAAGCACCAACATTTTTCTTTCACTAAGAAACCCTGAAGGACTCTGCAGACTCCAGAGCACAAGCCCTGCGCATACAGGTTGGTACCACAGGAATGTAAGCCCCTGCCTTTCTACTGGGTAATTACACCGCAGCAAGCCCAGATGCTACTATAGCAGTCACTGCCTCACTGGCCTTCTGGTTTGGAGAAGTAACCACTTCAGTGGCATCCAGAAAGGAAACACCCAACACAACCCCACCAAGGTTTCTATGTAATTAAATGGTCAACTGTTACTATGCTGTCCTTAAAAAAGTATCCTACACAGCCTAACGCCTTGTAACCAAAAGCCCTGTTGATCCAAGGGATGAATGGCTCCAGGAAGAAGTTTGTGTGTGTGAAGCCCGGGACTGTTCAGTGGGAACACGGATTAGAGACTCCTTTTGCTCTCACTGCGACTCAAAAAGGAAAGACGCTTTGGTCGACAGCAGATTTTTCCCTGTTTGTTTGCTTTGCCGCTGTTGAACACAGATCTGAGGACAATGTGGGAATGAAAGGTGGCAAAGACAATGGGGATGTTTTGACAGGCTTCCAGAGGGATTTAGGGTGGTGCAGCCTTGAAGAGCTGATACCTCCAGTGAACTGATAAAAAGCTGCACTGGGAAAAGATCAGCGAGGATTTTGTGTACAGAATCTGCGCCTCCCACAGTTTAGAAGGTTGTTTGAGGATGGCAATGCATGTGAAAATAAGCAAGATCCAGGCAATAAAGTACATTTGGATTTCTTGGAAGTTTATGACAAGTTTCTTTCCAAAGTCTCCTAAAAACCTAAACTGCCACAAGGAAAGAGGGAATGGCAAATCCTCTCCCTTCCCCAAGCCACAAACCTGAACGCTCCCCCAAAAAGTAACCATAAGGAGGAGAGAATAGCTGTTCCCTAACCAGACCAAAAGGAAACCAAACTGTGTTCAGCTGACACGTTCCAGCAGTGTTTAACTCTGTTAACAGGCATCTTAGGCAATTTGAAACAGCACAAAGCAAGAAGCAATGTGACAATAAAGCAGCATTTTAATTAGCAGCAGTTCTTTCCCCAGCCCAAAAGGTTCCTTCTGTGCATTCATATTCCCAGAACAACAAAAGCCGCCTTGTATTTCATAAATCACAAAAACTCATAAAACAAGCCCCTACAATTGCACATTCCAGATAATGGTCCAGAAATAAATTAGGCAATAAATATCAAACAATATATCCCCATCAGCAGTGCAATTCTACTCTCTGGATAATCAGAAGAGAAGATGCCTTCCAGCAGTTTATGCCTGGTAGCTGGAAATAGGTAAAACAATAGAGCTTTAATAAATCTTTTAACACTTTTTCCATTGAAGAATATAGCGACTGCCCTGTGTAATGGCTTCTCTGAGCGCAGTACCCATCAGAGTAACAGCACAGCTCCGATGCTGTTGGTGTCAAAAGCTGGGCTATGGACAAGCAGCCACTTGTCAAAATCAGGAAGGATTTTCCCCCCTTTCAGCTGGGTCTGGTTCAGCTCTTGGTGCCAACCAGCCCTTACAGCAAACACAAACCCTGCTCTCTCCTCTCCCACGCAGGTGACAACGGCACAGACGTGGTTCAACCCCAGGCTGGGATGATGCTTAACACTGGTTTGACAGCAGCATCCCCACGGGGAGCTCGCAGGCAAGGAGGTGGTGTGGCTCTGCCCCAGTCACCCAGCGGGGCAGCAGGAGCTGGGAAAAGGACCTGGTGTTCCAACCCCACAGCAGCAGCAGCCCCCAGGGCTACCACCTTCTCCAACAGCTCTTATGAACGCACAGATATTCTGATTCCCTCAAAAAAAGACATTTCTTCACATACTCTAGAGGTTTTTAGATTGCTTTGCAATCTACAGCAGAAAGCTTGAGGGCTTCATCTCCCTTCGCTAACCAAGAACGCAGCAGCACCATCCCCTACATAAGCAAATACTCGAAGCACAGGGAAACAGGTGCCCAGTGAATGGGTTAAGGGCACAGAAGCTGCTCAGAAACCCACAAAACATTCATATATTCATCCAAAGCCTGCAGCATAAGCCCAAAGAACCCCCGGTGCCAGAACCATTACCCCCAGGAGTCACCCTTACCTTTCCAAAATCCCGTACGTCGAAGAGGTCGAAGGGATCAAACAGATCACTGTTTCTTAACCCAAATTTGTCATGACACACTTTGAGGAAGGTTCGGATGTTCTTCAAGCAGAGAAACTGCAGGAAACAAAAGAAGAGAGGGGGAAAGGTGAGCAAGGCAGGCACACATCTTAACTGAGATTTACCGTGCCAAATTCACACGAGACAAGTTGTCAGGGACTCAGAAAGCCGCACTGAAGAGGCCGGCACTAGCTCATTTGTTGTCACTGGAGATGCCAGGCTCACGGTGCCTGCGAGCACTCCTGTGTCCTCAGCTGGGCACCAAACAAACCTCCTCTTGGAAAACAAGCGTCACAGAAGATAACACTGCAGAAGGGCTGGAAAACTCAAGCCAGGAGTTCCCCTTTCAAGGTCATAGACAAATATAAGTTACAGCTGATGTTGCACAGAAACCCAGTGTTGAACTTCTAACCATCTCCAGCATGATCCCATTTGCTTCCCTATAGAAGGGGCACATTACATCTCCTGCCCCAACTCAGGTCTCATTCCCAAGACCAGGGCAATCCCCAGGACTGTTTCCACAACACTTTGCTCATCTCTAATCTTCACCCATTTGAAGAGGCAGAAACCTCCCCCCTCAGGGACCACACTCAGTTGTTCTGCTGGGTCAATGGGCAGAGCAACACCATGTTTCTCTGTCGAGAAAATCCTGTCTTTGACTAATGCAATAATTGGTCATTTGTTTGGGAGGATTTTGAAGTCTGGGCACTGCAGTCTCGCTCCAGCAGTGACGCCTGCAAGGGGCTGGAGGAGAATAAAAACCCGCTTCATTTCTGCAGCTGCATCACCTTCATCAGGATGGACTGACTCTGCTGAGCAAGCCAATTTAAAGCACTTCTTTCTGCATCCTCGCACTATTCCACAAACCCCCTTCAATTTATTGCTGTGCTTTTAAATGACTCCTTTTTTTCAGCAAATTCCTCACAAATACATAATAAATATGTTAGAGTTCTAAGTAAATCAATCCATGCAAAGGGTGAATTCATCCCCTCATGATGAACAGGCACAAGACTCAAGCTGCCATTGGGTGGGTTTGATCCATGTGGTTTCATGGATCACACAGTGCTGTCTCTGCTCCTCAAGTTGTCATCAAACCAGCACCACACAAAAACACAGCTTGCAAACGTCAAATAACTTAACCAGGCTTAATTATTATTAACTTAATAATGTAAAATAGCTTAATTTTCTTTTAATTAAGAGAATCAAAGCAGAGTCTTTGGGACCACCAGATCTCCACAGACGTGACAGCAATGCAGCTCATCCTTATCGTTGTGTTTGGGATTATATGTGAGGTTTGTGGCGATGGATTAGCAAAACCACCTCATTAACAGCAGGCTCATCCACCTACGCAAAGAAAGAATCTTTCACTCTTCTCACCCATGCCAGCCCCCTCTACACAGAGCCGTGGAGCGACAGCACAGGACGGCTTGCACAGGGTGTTCCCATCACAACAAGAGCCTTCCCATAGACAAGCAAGTGCCAGAAACAGAAATTGAAACCAGTTCTGGTTTTCTAGGGCATTCCTCCACCTCGCATAAACACTGCGGTAAACATCATCTGTCGAGACTGAGCGGCTAGTTTGGAATCGCTTTACAGCCTCGCACCAATACGGGTTATTTCATAGCTTCATCTTTTGGTCTCTGCAAGAATTCACACCCTGGGCTTGCAGCAGGGGCGTTTTCTGTGGCGCTGCAGCCTCATTGATTCCCATTTCTAGCACATGTTTATTTTAAACCCTTTTAAGCCTCTAGTTTCGAAAGTTAATGACACGGGTTATAGCCACAGTTACACACAGCAAGACACTGCACCCTTCGCAGTGCTGCCCAGTCTCTGCAGCATTCCCTGCCCACCTCCCACTCACTCCATGAGGGCTGAAGGGCTCGGGAGGAAAGAGGTTCACAGTGGTCGCATTGAGCCAAGAGGAAGGCCCCCACTGGTGTGGGAGCCTGAACCCTCTGCACTGTGTGTTTGTGGATCAAACGCTGCACAGAGCTCACCCCGCCTCTGTCCTGAATGATGGCAGAGATCCTACAGCCAAGCAAGCAAACACCTTATTTGCAGCGGGAGCCCCAGCTCCAGCATGGCCAAGCGCAGGCAGGGGACAAGCACCGATGCAGAAGCCACTGATCTATTCACAGAGTTGCTGAAAAGGCCTAATGTAAACCACAATAAACCAAGGCAGCAGCACCATGGTCCTGCTCCACCAGCAGGGAGCTGGCAGCAGAGCCAGGCCACCACATTGCCCACAGGAAAAGCCACCACGTGATGATGGCCACAGGTCGGGTTTTAGCTCCACTTCTCACGCACAACAAGTCAGGGTGGGTACGACCCACGTGTGCGTGTCTGTGGCACAGTTTGCTCCTGGGCTATTTCTTTCTTGCCCATCTGCAAATACCTCCATGTGGTTTTGCTCACAGGTGTCTCAAGGTTGGTTTGCTGGTGATGGAAGGTCATGAATTGTTAACTATGGTACTCAATGGCCCCATGTTAAAATTAGCTACAATTGAAAATAAGCTGTGCAGAGGCCATTTCATTTACCAGTCAATCACACCTCTGGACAAGCAAACACTCCACAGGAGAAAGGGAGAGAGGGAAATCAATGTTCTCCATGGGCCTCATTCACCACCTGCCAGGCTCAAAATCAATAGTGTCATTTATATGCTCCAAGCAAGACCTGAGCACTACAATCTCCTTCGGTGCAAGGGCCAGTGGGAGCCCAAGCACCGCACACCCCAAGTTCCACCATCGCCCTCCTCTGCACCCAAAACAACCCCAGTATCAACCAGCCATCACTTCTGGGACAGACACCATCACCAACCGGGATGCTCAGCTCTGGATACAGACCCCAGAGAGCACAGCATCTTCCGCAGCCATCAGCATCCCTCACTGCACACCGGGCAGGCTCTGAAAGCAGCCATGGCACAAGTCCTTGGCATAGGCTGAGCTCCCCAGGCACTGCAATGTGCATCCAAGGTGCGGTGGAGAGGGAATTCCTAAAGCCAGAGCAAAGAGGTGAAGGGGGCAGGGATGGGACTGTACCACAGGCAGCAAGAAACTCATCCACTAAAACAAAGCACCTTGAAGCATGCTGATAGATGAGAGGAACCTGTGGTCAGTTCTGCCCTGAGCCTCTGAGGGTTATGAGAAGCCAACACTACAGAGGCAGCAGCCACAGCCCCACTCCTGCTGCCGGCAGAAGGGCCCCGGCACCTGCGCTCGATGAGTTTCAGAACAGCTTTGCTTGTTTTTAAACACCATGTAACACCATCAGGTGAATGAACCTGCCCTGCCCTGCCAAGGGCACACACCTTCCTGCTCCCGGCAGGGCTGTTCGCTCGAGGGAGATGGCAAAGAGGTGGAGAAGAAGGTGGTAAATGCAGTAGCATTTGCTCAGCAACCAAACTGCCCGAGGTGGGATCTGGAGGATGCTAATGTGAGCATCTGAGCAGCCCCTGGTCCCTGCAATTGGGATGGCACAAGGGAGAGAGGTGCGAGGTTTGGGAGTCTCCAAGAGACATACAATAATGTGAGAAAATGTAGGAAAAAGAAAGACATCATCAAAACACAGAACCCCAGACTGGTTTGGGCTGAAGGGACCTTAAAGCTGCTCCAACCCCTGCCACAGGCAGGGACCCCTTCCACTGGAGCAGCTTGCTCCAAGCCCCTGTGTCCAACCTGGCCTTGAACACTGCCAGGGATGGGGCAGCCACAGCTTCTCTGGGAGCCTGAGGATGGGGCAGGCAGAGCATCCTGGATCACCCAGCGGCTTGCAGCTTTTCAGAAAGGCCTTTTTGGGGAGGCAGCGTTGGCCTGAGCTGCGAGGGACCGCACATAATAGCCCTGGGCGGCACTGAGCCCCGTGCTGAACCGCAGCCAAAGCCATGGGCTTGGAATGGGTCCTGCTGCATGTGAGGAATGCCGCAGCGCTGCCCACCCCAACAGCCCACTGCCAGTGACGAAAGGGACTTTCTTTAGTGCTTCCTGACCGTGATGTCAGATTTCCTCTTATCTCGCTGCTGGCATGGCCCGAAAGCACCAGGCGCAAAGTAAGTCCCAGCCGGGAGCTGCGAACATCTGCTTATCACAGCTTCTGCAGCGGGGAAGGGAGGGTCTCATTGAGAAAACCCATCATCTGCACCAGTCAATGGGAAACGGTGCAAACCTCTCAGAAAGCCAAAGGGTGCTTCCCCACGCCGCGTCAAGCTTCCCTGAGCTACCCTGACGCTGCAAAGGGGCATCAAAACTCCCTTTGTTTGCCCCTAAGTCAAGAGCAGATGAAAAGTCCAAGAGCACCCAAATACGCAGCAGGAACCACAGGGCTGCACCGACATAACTGCATTTAAAACCATGCAGATCATGACCTTTATCCAATCTCTCCAATGGCTCTGCCCAGCCTCGCTCGCCTCCACATCAGGGTGTTACCAGGAGAGGTCTGGGAGCAGTAATACGAGTCAAAAGCACAAGCGGAGCTTTTACCCCCTCCACCAGCAGCACCACATCTTGCGTGGCTTTGTTCCTCCTCATGTTTCGCCCCATTGTCCCCGTGCAGAGGAGCAGATGCAGAAATGATATAGAACATGTCCACAGAAACTCTGCCTTCCCCTTCACATTTGGATTCAAGTCGCAGCTCATCCATTAGTTTAGATGGACAGATTAAATTTCAGGGGTTTGGACAGCAGATTTATCTATTGAGAAGCAGAGACTGAAATTATTTCTCAAACAATTTAGTGCTATTACTTCCCCCCATTTCAAAGACATTCCCACTGCAGAGAGCTCATGGGCTGGGTGAATTCCACTTGGTGAGATGGATTAATGAGCCTGAAATGCTGATGAGCACTGACCTCCCCACAGCTTTTCCATTGCCTCATACGCACCTACAAGCAAGGATTTTGGAGAGTACCTGAGGGAGAGCAACCATTTATTTCAGCACATGCCCATAGCTCCTCACTGGAAGGACTGAGGCAAAGCAAACCTGCAGCGAGCAAAGGTACTTCCCTGCAAGAAGCATCAGCAGAGCTCAAAGGAGCTGCAAAGCCCCCACATAAGCTCACCAGGAGATTCTACCCTGCTCAACAGAGGCAAACACTGAGTCAGGCAGCATCCTTGATCCCCATCATCACTCTCACAGGGCTCGAGCAGACACAGAACTCCCAGGTACCTTACAGGAACTTCACTCTCTCAAAGCAAAGGGGTCTCTCAGATAACAATATTAAGCTCACGAACTGGAAGCCAGAACATACACGGAATTATAAACACAATTCAAACCCGAGGGACTTTGAATTTCACAGGTTACTCTGAAGTGAGAAGGCTCAGACCCAGAACAGCTCTCGGCAGTGCTCAAGTCAGAGTGGGCACAAACATTAACCAGAGCTCCTGGACTTCACACAAGACAGGATGCGTTGGAACAAGGCGAGGACCAGAGGCGAGCACCCCCGAGGTGTCAGACATGAGGACGACGTGGGAAGGGCAAGAGAGAGGGCACAGGCTCAGATGATTAAATCCAGTCAGTCACAGGCGCAGAAGCAGTTCAGTGGCACACAGGAGCACATCCTGAAGCTGCACAGGACTCAGATGCTCCCTGAGCCTTCTCTGCTTGCAGGAGGACCCTGTGCTGGGGGAGCAGCAGCAGCATCCCCAGGGCTGCTGCAGTAATGCACAGCGCAAGCCCAGCACTGCAGGAACATGTCCTGTTTTATCTTAGGAAAGCCTTGCTGACCCCCCAGCTTCCCCCGAGGATGGCCAGGCTCATTTCCTCCATTCCATACACTCCTCTGGCAAAAGAAGGAGGAGAGAAAAGAAATGACAGCAGAGCCCAGGCGCTCACGTCCTCTGGGGCAAACTCCCAACAGCAGTGATGACATTCCCAAAGCTTAAAACCCCTGCTGAGCCCTCCCGGGCAGCACAGCACAGGAGGTCCATTAGGGCTTGTTAACGTCCATCTGTCCGTCCATCCAAGGGTCACCCCATGGTGCATGGGGGCTTTAAATGAGCGGAAGGAAGCTGCAGTTTCCTAAAGCAAATGAGGAGCTGCAGCCCAGAGCAGCACTTCCCTCCTTTGTGGAGCCCTCCCATGTCTGCAGGGCTCTGTGAGGCATCAAGGGAAGTGCTCTCACTGCCTTGGAGCGCTTTATCAGAGATTCTCAGATGGGGTCTGAAAGTCTCTGCTCCCACACCAAAGGTCTGGGCAGCCCAGAATGCAGCAGGTCCAACGGGTTCAGCACCGCAGGTCTGAGGTTTGTGTCACCGAAATCCTCACCACTGAGGATTCCACTCTAGGAAACCCTCATCAAGTTCCCTGCATCGCACCAGGCTGCTGACCCAGCTTCAGAGAGTTATCGCTTAGGATGTCCCAGACAAAGATACCTGCAGAGCCATTCCCAGGAGTAATGAAAGTGCCTGCTCCTCCAGACACCATAAGCATCAAGACCGAGGGAAGCAAACGCAGAGCAGCAGTTGTTTCTGCAGGTCCTGGCCTGCACCAGCACCACGTGGCTGCCAGGACAGGGATAGCAGGGCAGGAGCAGAGGCTGTTTGCAGCCTAAGCTATGGGGAAAACCACCAGGTACCGCCACAGCTTTGGAGGAGTAACCAAGCTGGACCTTCTGAGGGTCATCAGCACCACAGGCAGGCACAGCAAAGGGGTTTCTTTGGGACTTTCCCACAGAGTCAGGGTTAGAGCCTCTGATCTGGGCTGCCTCTGCGGTACACAGACCAAATCCAGGCTCGGCTTTGGTAAGCAACAAGGTCTGAGACTGCACAAAGCATGGGAACTGCTCAATCTGCCCACGTTCGGCACCCTGAATGGAGAGTCCCTTCCACATTCATCAAATCCAGACTTTTCCTCCTCTCTCTGGAAGAGCAGCAGCTCCGGCAGGAGAGCTCGGCTGAGAAAAGGGAGGGAGGAGAAAGAAAAAAGCCAGGTCTTGGCTTTTACTACGGGTGTGAAGTCCTAAACTCCTGTTTGCTCACCAGGGCTCACACTTCGCTCATGAAACACAGCTACAGGTGAAAGATGGGATATGTAAAAAAGGGATTATGATTACAGATGATCAAGAAACGAGACACCTTCCCACACACTGAGTTCCCAGCAAAGAACATGCGAAACATTTGGGGCAAGCCAAAGCATTAAGACGGGACTCGATGTGAACCATGACAATCAAATTGTAACACAGAATTCAGCTGCTGTTAAAGAAAATGAGTAATTGTGTAACCGTGTCCGGTGTTACACTGCAATGACACGCTCACAGGAGCTTTCAAGCACTCCTTGTTCTCCTGCTCCTCAGGCTGGCGCAGGCAATGGGACCGCGATGAGCATCTCACAGGACAGTGATGAGAACAGCCACGGTGTCTGCGGGATGGGGGGAAAGCAGCAGGTCAGGAATCAAGCCTTGTCACGTCAAGTATTGGCCCAGAGCCGAGGGAGCTCCAGGCCTGCAAGGCCGGGCTAGTTCCAGAAACTCACAGAGCCTATTTCTGCCTCTTCAAAACCAGGCTGCCCTGTATAAAGCCTGGAGAGCAGCTCTGAGACTTCGGAGGGAATCACAGGGTGGAATCTGCGGGAGGTGCCTGCAGTAGCTGAATCCAATATCACTTGTGCAAAACTGCCCAAACAGAGGCAAACAACGGCCAAACATGTAAGTTCAATTCCTTTGTATCAGTTTTATAGGAGTCCCATAGGAGCCCAGCTTTAAATACCCACTGATGTCTCCAGACCATCCCAGAGATGATTGTGCCGCAGGCGGCCGCCGTTCAAGGCGCATCCTCATTCCAGGGCATGCACCAGTCTCACTGCAGGCACCATGAGCTTTTCTGTTTTAAAACATCCCAAGAAATCTTATTGCAACAGCTCTGCCATCACATCAATTGCATGTCATCTCCCAGCATCCCAAAGACTTCTCTGGCAAAAGCTTCTATGGATGCTACTGCATTATTCATCCAGCAATTTTTCTACATAGTCATGATTTTGGGTGACCCGCTTCCAATTAGACGCACTTCACTTTCAGAAAGCCTCAGAAATTACAGCTATTGTTGGAAAATGTGCTATTTTCCTCACTTCAGGAAGCGCCAGGTCACCTGCCAGGAAGCAGAATTGCTGAACCAAGGAACCTCCTGACATATTCATCCCACTGCACGGAAGCAGCACCAAGGGAAAGCACCACTGCAAAGCAAAAACCCAGCCATGGAAAACCTTGTAACCCTGCGTTTGCTGTGGCTGTCACCTTTTAAACTGGCCATGGGGGAGATAATGGCCTAGAATAATTGCACAAGCCTCTTGTTCTGAGATCCGCAGTCTTGTGCCCAGACACATCTGGAGGTGATAGTTCAGCTTCCAGATCAGTGCTGAAGGACCCAAAGCTGTAGCTGCTGCTGGCACCAGAAGATGGAGGTGGTCTGCTCATGGTTGCTGACACACACTGACACCATCACCCCGTCCTGGGCTGCTGCCCAAGGTGCCATCTACTCGCAAAGCTTTGCTGCAAATCAGGCCAGTGCCTGACAAGGGGTTCAGTGAAAAACGGTTCCAAAATGTCACTGCAGGGGCTGGGGTGGCACTATGAGGAGCAGCGAGCAAACACTCCGAAAACCCTGCTAACGGCACCAGGTAATGATGCTGAAAGATTCCCCCCAGCTTCTTCCTGAAGAGCTAATTAAAACCAGAACACTACTTTTCACATCACAGATAACCAGTGCAGACCTGCATATAAGATCAAGCTGCATTTTGCAACATTAAGCCCACAAAGTGCTTTTAACAGGTCTCTGGATGCTCCTCAGCCTCACGCCAGCACGCTGGGGCTCTGTGCAGATACCAGCTCCTCGCTGCACGGATGGGGTGGTCTTGGAGCAGCTCAGAGCCTTCTTCACCTCCAATTGCAACAGGGTCACGGGATGCTTCTGGGCCATCCCTGCATTGCTCCTCCATGCACAAGCTCCCACCATGGAAAGAGCAGGCCGGTGGAAAGAGGTAGGAAAGGCAGACCCACACCACAAACCCCTTTACGCAAAGGAACGCTCTCACGGATCACAGGACCTACCAGCCAGCGTATGGAGGCTCCTCGTGCAGGGATAGAGAACAGACCCTGGGTCGCTCAGAGCTTCTTCCCCTCCTCGGTTTTAAATAATGACTGTTTTGTTGCATTTCAGTGTTGGGAAGAACCAAGGCTGTGAACAGACACTGTGAGCTGCAGAACAGCGAGGGCTTTTGTTTTCTCTCATCCTTCAATTGAGGCCCATCAAGATTTCTAGCTCCACATTTCTTCTGCAGAAAACGAAGCTGGAACACAGGGGCAAAAGCAGGAGCAGGAGTAGCACTGTCTGCGAGGTGACAGCCTACCATGAGGGATTGTAACACGTGTGCAATGCACAGGAAACTGCTCAAGCAAGAGTTACAAGTGATGGACTCACAGCTGTGTGCTCAGAACTTCCCAGGCATCAGAAGCCCCCCCCCCCCAAGTCCTCAGCTGGCTTCAGAGTCAGTCCCAAAAACCCACTTGGTGTCCTCATACCAGCTCCAAGTCCATTTCTGTGTATCAGGAGCATGGACACGAACACAGACATGAACACACATTTTTCTTACTACCTAAAGCGCTCGCGCTGCCTCCTGTGATTTGCATTCAGGGTATCGGTTCCTCTGCCTTTCCACACTGCAAGGAAATTAATTAACTGAACAGTAACTGTAAGTATCACAAAGCTTGGGAGGCCAAGACAGGAAACCTGAAGGTTACCCATCTCATTTAATGTATGAGAGAGATAAAAGTCAGAATGAACTTCGATCAGGGGAAGGATGGGCAGGCCATTGGCATTCCTGTGATGTTGTTCTGTTAGTTGGGGGTTTTAATATTACAGCCTATATTTTATATTTACGATATCAATTAAGCATTTTTCTCCACCCTGTGATTCCACAGTTTATCCCTGTTTACACTCACTCAAGAGAGAAAACCCATCAGGAATGTCTCGCTGTAGACAACAAGAAAAGCCCATTATCTCCAGGAGGTGACTTTGCCTCTCTCCGTCCCTGCAATAACACGGCCCTGGTCAAACACAGGTATTTTCCTTGGACTTGCATCTTCCTTGCAAAAGAACATGGCGATGTATTTACAAGCCAGACAGGAACAGTTCCACCAGCCAGTGTGCAGGAGCAAAGCTTACTCTCCTAATTGGAGTATCTAAAATAAACTCTGTGTAATTGCCTTTGCAGAGCAGGGAGCTTTCGGGAAGGTTGTGTTGCTTTTGCTGTGCTGGTCTAATTAATTTGGTACAAGTTGAGCATGGAGATAAGGCCCCAGGGACCTTAGGGCTGGGCTGGACCACTAATGCTGTGCTTCAGCAGGAGGGGTTTGGAGGGGCCGGGAAGCAGCATTCGACTCCTTCCTGGGCTCAGCTACATCTCCCCTCCCAAAGCCGCCCGCTCCACTTTAGTGGGCTGAAAATGATGTGGACATGAAAGGACAACACTCAGAGCTTCTAACGCAGAGGATCAATACATGCAAATAGGCAGCAGCCCTAAAAACGCTCACTGACCCGCACACTAAAGTTACTTTATTGACATCGTTAAGGCAGTGTCAACGCGCAGCTAAACACAGGCTCTTCATTTCCCCGTTTTTGGCAACAACCCTGTCCTAAGTGCCACCCAACTGAAGGTAATTTTTACTTAATGATCTTTCTTCTGCTTTGAATTGATCCTCCTCTCAGCAACTGCCTTCAACAACGCATACTCAGGGTAAGACGGATGGAGAATATTTAAGCACAGAATTAAGGTGCAAGAACGAGCCCAGAGGTTTTTCTCAGGCCAGCACACTCAGTTCTGTGCAGCCCAAAGTAGAAGTTATTAAAAACATTTGTTTAGAAGCCAGCGTGACACTTTTTAAATGTCATACAGCAAATATAAAGACAGGTCTGGCTCCTGTAAAAGCGGCTGTGGCACATATCAGGCTGAGCTGTTAGGAATAAATTGCTCCTCTGCATAATGCAATCAAGACTGTACAAAGAAGGAAAAGAAAAGGCTACACAGTATTTTACAGGGCCATAAACACCAAGGGAAATAAAACATCTCTCTCTAAGGTGTAGCTTTCAATGCAAAAAGCTCTTACTCACAACAGTGCTTCCTCAGGCTCCACAGAGGAAAGGCTTCCAGCTGCGGCGTGCCTCTTGGGGAAGGAGCATAAATAATATTGCATGTAAAGTCATCACGACCCATCGCTTCTGGTTGCATTCAAGAAACAGACTGAGACGTTTTCTGGACCATGCTCCACCACAGCGAGCGCTCCCTGGCCTGGCCTCGAGGAGGGACAGACATCCGTCTGACGGACATCTGCCACGGGGCTCGCATCCCAGCGGGATGAGAAAGCCAAGGCAGCGCGCAGCCTCCCTTCCTGTCCGACGAGTAACAAAGCCCGTCCACCTTGCTTTTGTAACTTGACTCAAACCCACGTGCAGACCACCCCACATCAGCCCGTGGCAGCTCCCCCCAGACATTCACACGCTCAGACCCCAAATCACTGCGTAAAACAGCCCATGTGCTACCAGCTCAGGACAGACCCAGACCCCACACAGAGCTGACCCCTTGGGGTGCCTGGCCCTGGGCACCCAGGGATGCACGCACACGCACACACACACACACACACACTCCTGTCCACTGCTAAAGGAGATTCCTACAGAACCAGGTCTGGAAGCAGCCCACAGCACACACAGACCCACAGCAGCAGCAGAGCTGTCTCTTTGTTTAACGGTTGCCTTAACCCCAGGGCTGTGTTGGCAGCGCCTCAGTCCCACATGTGAGATTCTCATTATCCTTTTTTAAGCCACCATAGAAAAGTTCTGCAAAAGTTCTCTCCCAAAGAACAGCAGAAACGATGATGCCAAAACACCGGCAGGGAGCTCGGAGCCGCAGCAGGGACACGGACCCAGTGGCACGTCAGCTCCATCAGCCCTCATCACCCTGGCTTGTCCCAGAGTGAGGATGTCCAAGAGCCCAGGAGGGCCAATGGGAAATGGAGATGGATCTTCAGCCTCATGGACACTGAAAACGTTAAACCCCAAAGAAAGGAGCCAGAAGGCATTTGGCTCCCTGCAGGGGCTGCGGGTGGGATGGCCGAACGTGCCAAACGGCGTTCGTTCCATTTGAGTAAGGCACCCAGTGGGTGGAAGGAGGAGAAGCTCCACAGTTATTCTTCAGCACTCAACCACATGACAAAGCCTGACTGCTAACGTGACAAAGACAAAACCAAGCAGTTATTAAGTTACCCTGAGCGCAGAGACAAGTTAAATACCCCTTTTTGTCTCTGGTTTCCTCCTGAGCTCTGTCAGGAGGAGCCGCTCCTGCTCCACACAGCTCCTGACAGTCCTGCTGGGGGGAATAACGGGTTCCTATGGAGTGATAACGCTACCTGATGCCTTGTCTTTATCACACAGGATCTTCACACCATGGCACTGTTATTAGAAAGTAGTCTCCCAAAAAACTCCAAATCATAGGAAAAAACCACTCGGAAAAGGGATTTGAGCAGTTCCTCCTTCCACGTGTGCACAAGAGCACTGCTCACTGAAAAAGGACTTGGATTCGCCTCCCCAGGATCAGAACAGGCAAAACCTGGTGGCTACAGGGGAGAGATTAAGTCCTTCGCCCTGCTCCAGCTCAGGAGGTTTAACCCATGAACACGGCCTCCACCTCGGCCAGCTCCTCCCTGCCCCATGGAATTACAAGGCTGCTTTACACCTCCTGAAGTTTTCCTCTCACTCCGTTTATTTACATCCAGTTGAAACAGACATTTAACACTGCTTAGCATCATTCTCCTCCATGCATTAAAAGATAATACTATTGACTGAGTCAGCCTTCGCTGGTGGAGCCCAACGCTGAATGTGGGTTGTGTTTAGTTTTACTTTTGCATCACTGTACAAGGAGGCAGGCTCAGGATACCACCACCCGCTCCTCAGGAATCCTCCTGCTTTATAAATTTTAAAACTTGGGTATTTTAAATTCGCTTTCAAGTCTATGAGGCATCAGAGAACGCTTCAATCATGGGTTTGTGCATCTCCCACACTCCTGAAAGCAACGGCTTCCACGCCTGCTCCTCTGACTGCCCGCAAGGAAAAATCAGATTCTCACATCACAGGATGCCAGGAGCTGGCTCTTCCAGAAAAACACCAGAGAAGCGTCACAGAAACACTTCCCTGCACTGCTGCTCCCTGCTGCAGGCTCCAAGCTGCAGGCGAGGCACCTGCCTGGGGCACAGCAGGATCCCGATCCCGGGAATGACAAGCAATGGAAGGGAACCAGTGCGGGCGGATGCACCCCAGCACAGAGCTGCAGCCCCTGACGAACACAGCAAGAGCTGGGTTACAACACAAACACCTTCATGAACAACCCAGACGTGCTGCAGGCACCTGGCTGAGATGGCACTGACTGAAGCGTCACAGCCAGTGTGGGTACCACATCGCCATTGGGCTCACAGGGACCCCTCACTGGAGGCTCTTGCCCTCCCTACTTCAGCCTGAGACGAAAGCCAAATCATGGCCTGCACAGAAGTGGCAGCCTGAAAAACCATGGCCAAGCCACCCCATAAGAGCCCACCATGGGGAGCTGGCTTGGCTCTGGGTCCTGCACCTGGAGCATCCCCCATCCAGGAAAGCAGAGCTATTTCCAGCACATAGTAAATAATCAGCCCCACAGCAAGCCCAGCTCCACCCAGGCAGTAGGACTCATCTGGCAGGGCGAACCATGCCAGAGAAACATTCAAAGAGAACCCAAAGCGGGCAGGGGGACTCTTGGCTTTGGGTGAAGGCTGAAACAATAAAACAAAGGACGCTCGAGTCTTAAATGTCCATCAGAGTCCCATATCCCGGCACCATCCTTCCCCGCTGCAAAGGAACAGATTTTGCCCACGCTGCCAGAATCACCAGGAACTATGAAAATGCAATGAGGCTCCATCCTGCATCAGTTAACTCATTTATTCTTCCATAGAGCCGGTCTCCACCCCAGCAGCTGTATGCTAATTCCTCAGCGCTGCTTTATTATCGCTCAGAACAGATGTTTGAGCCGCTCCAAAACCCAGAGGTTACAAACCCCATTAACCCGGTGCGGGAGGCGCTCAGCACTGTGGGAGCACCGGCTCTGCCCTCCTGCAGCCGGAGAAGCTGCTCCTCCAGCGCGGCACCACCAGCAACTGGGGATGGGACCTGGGGAACCGACACACTGGTAATAGACAAAAGTACCCCCAACCACCACAGGACAAAGCTGGAGAGTCCAAGGGTGGGATGCGATTTACAGGCTTGCTCCAAAAGCTCAGGGAAATCAGCTCCTTTCAAAACCTCAGGCACAAATGCGGATGCTATAACCTCTTCTCCCTGGTTTTGAGGGGGTTCTGTCTCTGCTGGGGTGCGTGTGCAAACACACACAAGACAAACCCGACTGCGAGAGGTTTAGCATTCCCTGTGGAGTGGGTTTCTCCAGTGCAGCCCAGTGTGGCTCCTGGAGTAATTAACGCCAGAATCTATTTATGAGCTTTGCATAAATTGTTCTTTTCTGAAGGAAAGCTGTTCAACACGTTGGCAAATATAATTAAGAGGGAAGGGGGGGCTGACAAAAATCTGGAATTAAATCTCTAATTAGAAAGAGCTTTTTGTGACAACCTGGCTAAAACCCCCCTCTCGAGCAGATACTGTACCTTCATTAAAGCTTTTTCATTATCTCTCCTGAGATAACTGAGCCATCAATACAGTGGAAGTTTACCTCTAACCTTCATCGCTCCTAAGAAAAACAAGTGTGGAGGCATCCCTCCACATGGGTAAAGCCTGGGGACATGCAACCGTGACGCACCAAGGCTGTAACACCTTTGGGCAAGGGATGAGCAAAACCTCTGCGTGGCCGTGGCTGCTGCATCAGGTCTGCATCGCTGCTCCTCACCTCCCAGGCATGGGTCATGGTGCAAGGAACAGGTTTTGCTGTCAATAGCTCAGGATATTTGATCAAGTTTGCCATATCTCAGACCCAGTCCTTGCTCCACCAGCACAAACATCCCACCCCTGCCACTGGAGAAAGCAAAAGTGAACTGATGCATGAGAACAGGTTAAAGCTAGAGAATAAACCGCCATGTTGGAGAACTTCCAGCACTTGGAGACCAAACCCAGCACCCAGCCCGCACCACTGTGACATGAATGTGCAGAGGGCAGGATCCCATCCAGCCGGACCCCAGATCTATTTATTCCTAAGGTATTTTAGAAGGCCCATAAGAAAATCTGGTTTCACATAAAACTCCCTGCACTCAAGTAACGCGTTCTCCTGCATCTCAGCTGGTTCCGCAAGCAGAACATGACCGCCGCTGCGAGGTGCTGGGTGACATGGGACAGGGATGCGGGGGGCAGGAGGCGCAGGGACACCTCCCTGGGAACATCAGCAAACCCCAGTGCAACACCCGCACTGCTCCTCCTGCAGCTTCGCACAGGAAAGCCCACCCATGCAAAGGAGCCCAGCGCCAACAGGCTGCGTCCTCTCCTCCAGGGCTCACCCTGGAAGATCCCGCACGTGAGAAAGTGCTTCCCAGGAACACAAAGGCTCTCGATGCACTCACACGTCTGCCCCAGCGCTGCACACGTTTCCTGTCCTGGGGACAGGCCATTCAGCCTGGGATTTCCAGTCTTTAACTCCCTCCAGCTCTTCAAAACACACCATTTTACTTACACATACCTCCCATTGCACACATGCATCTGTACCTCCCACTCTTGCTGTTCTGCCACAGACATGAGCCCAACCTCTCAGTGGCAGGGCTCTGCTTTAAGGAAAACCTGTATCCCCGCAGGAACCTCGATGCTCCCAGCTCAGCTGTGAGCATTCCAAATGCCTGAAAAACCCAAAGGAGCCAAACAGCCTCTCCTAGAAAGCAGAATCAGTTTACACAGACATCTCCCTCAGAGCAGCCCAAGGACGCATCCTCAGCAAGGACACGCTGATGGGTCTCGAGCCAGGCGCTGCCACAGGGCTTTCCCCTGGGAATGGTGGAGCTCATCCCATTCACAGCTCTCGTGCTGCACCGGCTCCATTGCAGAGCACAGGACGCAGCGCTCCCGGGATGCTCCTGGCTCAGGCGGATGCGGGTTTTCCACGCAGCCCAGCACTTCTGTCATGCCCCCGAGTTCAGCGGCTCTCACAGACAGCTCTGTGTTCGCAGCAGTAAACACAAATCACTCCTCCCACTCCTCCCCTTCTTGATCCACAACCCTCCTCTGTTCCCTCCTCAGCCCCTTTCCAATACCAGATGTTCCATTTAGCTCTAAAGCACTATAAAACACAACAAAAGATATGAACGCTACAAAAGAGCCAATTTACTCCTCCCCTCCATCAGTTTTAAAGTGTATGCTTGAAGAGAAAGAGCAAGTTTCCTTTATGGGCACCTTCCAACCTCCCCATCTGTCAAACCCAACCCCTGTGGGCAGAGCTGTGGCTCCAGTGCAGGCAGCAGCCAGCAGCTGCCCCAGATGGAGCTGGGCAGGGCCCAGAGCTCATTGCAAGCAGGGGATGCACGCCCCAGAGGGCAAATCCCTCCCACGTTCAACCCTGCTCTCATCACATCCAAGGGCAGCATCTCCCTGCACCAAACCAGGCTCACCCCATCAGCACAGCCTGGGACAGAGCACGGAGCTGAGGCTGCTCCTGACCAGGGTGCACAGGGCACCCACAAGATGGGAATGTTCCCCAGGTCCAGCAAGCCTGGCAAATCCAAGCCTGAGAAGCCAAGCAGCATCATGGCAAATGAAAGCGGATTTAGATCTGGGTCTCTACCACGGGCAACGCTGCGGAGTCTGCGACAGGGAGTTCACTGGATCGCACCAGCGAGGAGCCAAATGAGCAGAGCAAGTCAGGATATGACTCAGGCTGGTGTCTTTCCAAGGAGGCAAAGGAGGACCTTCCGGCTCCATCCCTGCTGTCCAGACGGGGCAGGCCCTCGGGTTACGAAACAAGAACAGACTTCACATCGCCTCCAGCTCCCCCAGCACCGGCGAGGGCAGGGCGGAAGCGAGACAATGGGCAGCAGCATCCTCCGCTGCAGCCCCCCACACCCCGGGTTACAACAGCCGGGTGACAACAACCGCTTCGGGACTTCAGAAGGAAAGGGCTCCTAAAAGGGGAGTTGCTCCAAAGCACGTTCTGCAGGAGCTGTCAGGCAGGCTGAGTTTGATGGCCAACAAACTGCTGCCCTCCAGTGACTTCTGCTGAGGAAAAGGGGGTTTTACAGAACAGGAGGGCTTTGAGCCTCCACACAGCTCAGCAGCCTGACCCATCTGCACCCGCATGTTTTCCAATCTCCTTCTACAGTGGAGTCCTTCTGGCTGTTACTAGAGCGAGAACGCCCTCTGACACCAGGAGAGGACTCAGATGATCCAATTACCTGTGACAGATGTGTCCCTGTGGAAACCTTTCAGGGCAGGGCATCTTAGCTGAGCCTTAGCATTAACATGGACTGGACTCAACAAGGCTGAGCTGCTCCAGAGCAGGATCCAGGTCAAATCCCCCCCAGGAGCAGCAGCATGACAGAACACCCGTGTCCTGGGAGCAGGCTCAGCAGGCACAAGGGCACTGATAAACTCGACGTGTAGGAGACCCAGGGAGAGGAGCTCGAGCAGCACAGCTCTGCCATGCACAGCCCCCTGCACCAGACAGGAGACCCCAGCCCTGCCTCACCACCAGCACGAGCATGGGTGGCGAGGGGTGGCTCACTGAGTTGTACCATGGATGGAGCCCAGCCCTGAGCTGCCATCAAAACAAACAGAAGCGGTGGGGAAAGACTCCGGTTTATCAGAAACAGAGCTTTTTCCAGGGTCCTTCGTGAAGGAGAGATACAACACTGGGAGAAGTGGCATCACTGACACTGAGCCTGAGGCTGCCAAATGCAGACTGTAATTAACAGCTGCCCTGAAGAAGGTTCTTCCCCTCCAAAAGGGGCATCGGAGGGCACAGCTTCGAACAAGCAGGACACATGATGGGGGTGGCCCTGGAACCCAGGAGGTTGCTGAGCGGTGACACGAGTCACCCCAGGATGGGCCACCCCGGGACGTGGCGAGAGCAGAGCCCTGGGGCTGATACCCCTGGATCAGAGCCCCGGGTCTAACACCGACAGCAGAGCTGGGGGTGACTCAGGGCAGGGACAGGGCCAGTGCTCATGGAAGCAGCACTGTGAGCCCCCAGATCGGGGACTGCGTGAACACCAGAGTAGGTCACCCTGAGGGGGCACCAGCAAGTCACTGGGTGGGATGGGAGACTCAAAAGCTATGCTGGCTGCTGGGAGAGCAGCCACAGGGACCCTTTTAGGATCTCAGAGAGTCCAAGGGATCCAGCTGATGTCAAGGGCAGTGTGAGGGAGGGGAGAAAGGGAAAGAAGAACAAAAAGCTGCTGTGGAAGGGGATCCATGCTTTGAAAATCAGAGAATCTTCACATCCAGAGGTGCTGCCAAGCTCACTGAACCCCACCTGAACCAATGGGACCCTGGGGCTCCCAGCCCAGCCTCTGCTGCTGGGATACGTGCGAGCAGGGGCCACTAAACACGGACTTAGGGGGAGTCAAGGGGAGAAGGCACAAAGCTGCAGGAGGAGGTTTGTCTCTTTAAGGGGGGGCAAGGAAGCCGATCAAAACATTTGCCCTCAGGTCAGTTCGGAGCAACTTTCTTGGGCCAAACCCAGGTCCCTTCTGGCTCCACGTGAGCTGGAGAGCAAAAAGCCCATGGGAGATGGGCAGCGGTGAGGTGGGGATACTCAACACCCCCCCCCCATGTAACCACAGCCCCAGCTCACATCCTGCCTCATCCAGCCTCAATTCCTGCAGCCCCAATTCCTCACCCAACACAGGGATGGCCAGCAGGAAGGAGGGACAAGCTGAGCATTGCTTACAGCTCATCAGCATGCTGCTGAGATAGAAGGCAGCTTCCAAGACTGGTCCCAACTTGAAAAGCTACCAAATTGCCTGGTTTTTTGGCTTTGTGCTTTAAAGGCACCTATTCATCCGAGTGTTCCTGCTAGGTTTTTAATGCAGGTATTTAGTGCCCATCAATCATTCCAGGGGGAAAGAAAAAAGTTTTCACTGCTTTTCATGTTTCTTGGCAGAGCCAGCAGGATCCATCCGACACCTTCCGCCTTCTCCTGCCCAACAGGACTCATAGGAGCTGCAGGTTCAGTTAGAACTTGCAGCTTGGCCAAACAGCTAAAAAGAGGGTACTGCCTCCAGCTCACACCAGGTTTTAGGGTGCTCTTTGACACGCAGGAGGCAGGAAGGGGGCTGGGAAGAAAGCCTGCAACCAGCTTCTATTTGCAAGGGCCTCACAAGACAGAGCACCTTTTTTCCCTTTGTAAAGCTCAGCACATCCAAACGGGAAGTCACTGAGACACAGTAAACAGGGATATGTAATGAGGCCATTTTTTATAGCCTGTTTTGGAACAGAACCCAATTTCAAGAGGCAGAGAGTAAATAAAAAGCCAGAGAACCTGAGCAGGGTAAATGAGAAAGTAGCTACACAGACCCTGCTCAAACAACCCACTACCCCGAGAAGACAATCATATTTAGCTGCTATCATGACATATGGAAGTAATTACAAGCATTGTGGCTATAAAGCCTTTAAGTGGCATGTCAGAAATCCCAAAGCCTTGTGAACAATTACGGATACCAAATAGGCCAACGTGCCTTCATCTCCCCCACAGCTGAGGGAAGCAGTTGCCACAAGCCACCCTGTTGTGACAGCAAATGAATCCTGGAATTTCAGACTGGTTTGGGTTGGACGAGACCTTAAACCTCACCCAGTTATAGCCCCCTGCCACACGCAAGGACACCTTCCACTAGAGCAGGCTGCTCCAAGCCCCATCCAACCTGGCCTTGAACGCTGCCAGGGATGGGGCATGGTGATAAGCACCTTCATCACTGATAAACAGGACTTTGGTATCAAATTATTGCCATCCTCCAGACCCTTCTCCAGGCTCCCCGCACAGCTCAGCCTGGCGCAGGTGGGACACCCATCAATCCCAGGCAGCCAGTTGTCTGTGTGGCTCCTTAATAAGAGCAGAACAGAGCAGTGGGCAGCCAAGTCATCACACCAATTACATCTGCTGTGTCTCAGCAGTCTCGAGAGCCCCAGTAGAACCTCCAGGCGCTGCAGACCGAGATGGATTATCTCTAGGGAGATGTCAATACGCTTCAAAATAAGAATCCTTAATGAGCTGCCCATTACTGCTAACTCAGAGTCTGCACACACAGATACACACATTACATACACGGCTGCTTCATTTCAAGTATCCAGAAGATTCTGAAGCAGGAAAAAAATGAAGACATTTAGCAGTGCCCAGCCTGACTTTAGAAGAAGGGTGAATGCGACATGTTATCAACAGCAGTCTTCATATTAAATCCTGTGATCAAGCCCTAGAAAGGTGCAGCTGCTTCGCTATAGAGAACAATTGCCACTTGTCCCATTATAGAATCACAGAATCCCAGCCTGGTTTGGGTTAAGGGACCTTAAAGCTCATCCTGCTCCAATCCCTGCCACGGGCAGGGACCCCTTCCACTGGAGCAGCTTGCTCCAAGCCCCTGTGTCCAACCTGGCCTTGAGCACTGCCAGGGATGGGGCAGCCACAGCTTCTCTGGGCACCCTGTGCCAGCGCCTCAGCACCCTCACAGGGAAGAGCTTCTATGTAAGGAGGAATGTCAGTGTCGTGGCAGGTAACACCACAACAGTGTGCCCAGGCAGCCAGGACAGGGGCAATGGGAGGATGGGGCATAGAGGCTCCCATCTTCAGAGGTGATTCCTCTTCAGAGGTGAGCCCCACCTGCAAAGGTGTCCAGCACCCACAAGGTGTCTGCTCAAGCAGGAAGCCCCCATCTCAGGGTTGCACTTCCCTGCACGCATCAGATTCACAAATGATCAATTTTATCCAAGGCAAATGCAAAAGAAGCTGAAAAATAACAACAATCCCCAGAGCAAAACTCACACACCAAGCATCAACCTCACCCACACCCGCAGGGCTCTACTGCACTTACTTTTTATGCCTCATCATGCTGAAA
Organism: Pezoporus flaviventris; assembly: GCF_033815535.1. NCBI lineage: Eukaryota > Metazoa > Chordata > Aves > Psittaciformes > Psittacidae > Pezoporus > Pezoporus flaviventris. Next base: position 622,851 of record NW_026892645.1, read on the forward strand.
CACCAGTGAGGAGTCACTTGATTTGTATCTGACCATAGAGTTAACAACATTACAACTGCAACCTCATTATCGATGAAAACCCAAAGCTGGGAGATCTCCATCTTATAACTGGAGCTTGGGATGCCAGAGCGGCTGCCCCACAGCGCTGGGGGTTAGGGCTAGATACTGGGGAGCAGGGAGGGAAGCGGGATTCTGGAGGCGGCTCCGCACAGAGCTGAGGAGAAATCCTGCACAGGGGACACAGCTTGAACTGCACCCCCGAGCTCTGACCACAGAACAGACACAAGGATCAATCAGTACTGAGGGCAAATGCACTCATCCACCCCTCCAGAGACAGCCCCTCCAGCCAAAGCAATCAGCAGAAATGGAGTTCTTCTCCAGGCCCGTTGCAGGGCACGTGAGGCCAGAAGAGAAGCGAGCTTTAGGACCTTCTTCCCGGTTATTTTGTTAGTGTCTGTGGAGGTTCGGTACCTTTGGGTCACCCCATCCTCACCCTGCCAGGCTCCACCGAGCACCAGACTCGGTGCTTTGGAACTGAGCAGGAAAGCAAAGCAAACTGGAAACTGCAACCCACGGAGGTGATTTTACTCCTTTACTTGTTTGTTTAAGCACAAATAAACCACTGCTGTGTGGCCAGCCCGGCCCTTCCACCAGCCTGGGCTCCCTGCGGAACGGGCACGGGAAGACTTTAGGAGGACGGGACAAGGGTTCAGCTCTCCACAGCACAGAGCACACATCCTGCAGCCTCACCCATGGCAGGAGCAGGACCCAGTGCTCCAGCTCCCTTCCGCTCACCTTCCTCACACCTTCCCCGGCTGCAAGAACAAAGCAGCACGGAAGGGGATTAAAACCACACAAACACGCACACCTCAGTGTCTGGATCTTACAGCATTTCTTTGCAGAGATGTGATTTCACCGCTGGCCTTTGAAACGATGCTCACCTCAGGCAAAAATCTGTTTCTCATTACACACCTGCACAACCCCATTTAATTCACTGAGAAAGGTGGATGACAGAATATTGCTGGGTGTTGCAAGGCGAGCACAAGTGTCTTGCCCCCTGGCATTTTGACTGATTACTAAAACCCCGGTAATCTCTGCAGCAAGGCAGAGCTGTGAGCAGCCCAACCAGATAGAATGTGCCTTTATCACCAAACACAACCTCAGAAGTTTCCAGGCGCATTCTGTCTCGTGCATCCCTTCTGAACACATCACAGCTGCGTGACAAAGATGGGTTCCTACACTCTTCTGCTGGAATTTGGCCTGGAGAGACCAAACCATTCACAGGCCCTTCCCCACAGCTCCCAGGCTGCCAGTGCAGCAGAGGCACCAAGGTGAAGAGCAGCAAGATGCCTCCTGTCTTTAGCTACCCCAGGGGAGAAGCCAGATTCCCAAATCCAGGAATAGCCAGAGAAACACCAAACACATAAGAGCAAGCAGAACGACTCAAATCTAGACTGACTTGGGTCCCATCCCAGCTGAGGACAAGCACCCATAACATACCAGACAACGGCTCTGCACATCCCCAGGGCTCAGCTTCCTTCAGATTGTGCTGGTCTGTTCTGACCTCTGACCACCAGGTCCTGACCATCGACCCCTGAACACTCCTAAAGCTGGGAGCACCCAGGTGGGGTGAGCAGAAAGTGATTTCATTAAGGGCAGCTGGGCTGCAAACAGCTCCAACAAGCATCACCTGCCTAGGCAAGGGTAGCAGGAGCCTCTGCTCCAAGCCACCCCTGGGATCTTCCCCTAGATCACAGGCACCATGTTTCAACCCCTTCTGCATTCCCCACAGGGAAATACCGAACCAAAATTAGGTTTGTAGGATCACAGTATTTCCTTACAACTAAAAAAAGCAGCGCAGTGCCATTCCCAGCACGTTCTAGGAACGCCCCAGTCCCCTACACCTCCAGCTCCAGCACAACAGTTTATATTTGGAAGCATCACTCTGTACGGAAGACAGCTTGATCAGTTTATAGCCTGGAAAGCCAAGAGGAAATCTCAGGGCATTGTTCCACCCGGGGAAGAGCCTCTGGGGCTGTGTTGTTATTTACTCTGCACCAGCAGCTTTCACGGGCTGGGTTCTCCATGGGGCTGAGGCTTCGCACCCTGGCGCCATGCAGGATCGGGGTCTTTGGCTCACGAGCAGCCCCATCCCCACGTTCAGAATCCCAAAGCACAGCCCCACGTCCCAGTCCCCAGGACTGCGTGTCCTGGCCTGCAGCAGCTCCCAGCACCCAGGGTCACGTCTGGCTGCACGAGGAGGCCCAACCTGCACAACACCATCACCCTGGAACACAACTCCAGGAGGAGGGAGAGGCGCTTGCCGGGGAGGCAGGGGCTGCCACAGCGCAGCTCCAGAGCTCGTGTTCACCTTATGCATTATTCATCTCCCAATGCTTTAATAAAGTTAAAGGGAGTCTCGCATGCCCTTGCTACCAGGAAATTTCCCTTCGCTTTTACCAATAACGCCTGTGGCTGCTCAAAACCAAAAGCCAGCAGCTGACATCCACTCATCACATCAGGGGCCGCGGGCAGGGGGACACAGCACCCCACTGCAGTTGTTTCTGATTTTCACTTCCCGATTCCCATGCAAATGCCGCGCCGCTCGTCTTGCAAAACCAAGAGCCGAGCACCTAAACCCCGACCGCCCCGACATGGGCTTCATTTCTGTTTTCTCCCGTTTGCTCAGGCCTGCTCCCACCGAAACACCAGGACCTGGGAACACCTCCAGGGAGGGAGCCCCGAAGCTTCCAAGGGCTGGAAGCCGTGTGCGGTGCAGGGAGAGGGGCCCGAGCCGCTGACCCGGGGCCGGGCTCACCGGTTACCCCACGGCACATGTGGCACGGGAGCTCCGGCCCGCGGGGACAGGACGGGACCAAGACCGGCACCGCGTGGCCGGGCTGGGGACAGGGCTGCAGAGCACCCCCGTTAGCGGGGTTTTGGGGGGGGGGGGGGTCTTGGCTTTATTTTCTTTCTCGGTCGTGGTGTAGATTTTTTGCTTATTTTGCTTTTAATCTTCCCGGCCAAAGTCCTGTCCTCGAGGCAACGCCGCGCGCTCCTCCAGCACCCCAAAGCACAACTGCTGCTTCGTTAACCCGCCCCGGAGCCATCCCCATCATCTCCTCCTCTTCGCCCTATTATCTGCTTTTGTTCCGCGATGACTGCGCACAGAACGGGGATGTTTCCCTCTGTCCCGGGGGGTGTGGGGGGGGGTCCCCCGCCCCGGTTCCCACCGCGCTGCCCTCCCCGCTCCCGGCACGACCAGGGGCAACCCTGGGATGCAACGGGGGCCCGGAGCAGCCGGCGTCCCGCGCACCCCCAGAACCCGCTCCCATTCCCCGTCTCACCAAGTTCTGCAAAGAGCAACACCTCGCCCGGGGCAGGGCGCGCTCTGGCCCCGCACCCTCCTACCTGGGACATCTGGGGCCTGAAGTTGATGTCCTTGAGGTCGATGGAGCCGGGGGAGAGGTTGTGCAGCAGCTGGCAGAGCAGGACCCCGTCCCGCAGCGCCTGCGCCAGGTCGAAGACCACGGCCGATGGCCAGACCACCCGGTGGTTGGGGGGCAAAACTTTGCAGTCGATCAGCCAGCGGCCGCACTGCCGCCACTCCTCCATGGCCGCCGCCGTGCTCGCGCTCCGGCCTTCCTCCTCCTCCTCCTCCTGCGGCCGCCGCTCAGGGGCAGCGGGCGGCTGCTCTGCTCCGCGGCACCGCGCTACCGCCCCGCTCCATCGCCGCCCGCCGCCCGAGGAAGCATCGCTCCGCGCCGGGGCTCTGCGGAGGAGGAGGAGGAGGAAGAGGAGGAGGAGGAGGAAGAGGGGCGGCGCGGAGTTTTCCGGCCGAGGGCAGCCCCTGCCCCCGCCGCGGCCCCTCCGCCCCCCGGCTCTACGCGCGCCGCATCCCCCCGGAACAAAGCGGGGGCTCCGGACACGGCACGGACACGGCGGCGCTGCCCCACGCTACGCGCCCCCCGGCCCCGCGGAAACCTGCCCCCGCCCCGGGCAGGCGGGAGGAGCCGCCCGGCCCCACCGCCCCTTTGTCTGCGGGAGCCCGGCCCCGGGGGGGCCCTCCCGCCGCCTTCGCTCTTCTCCCAGTGGGAACTTCCCCCTCGTTCCCCCTTTCCGTGTCCCCTCGCTCCCTCCCGCCGCCGCCCCCCGCTCACGGAAGCCGAGGTGCCGCTGCCGGGGCCCCCCCGTCCCCTGCGGGACCCCGCTGCCCGCACACACAGGACGGGCTTTGTCCGAGCGCGCGGTCCCGGTGTTCCCCCCGTGTTTGGGCTGCAAACACTGCAGGGAGAGGTTTAACCCAGACACGCGGTCGGATTCCTCGAGTTTTAAGCATAAAGACAACTCCCTTGATTAATTACCGGGGTATTTACTAACAGCCTCAACTCCCGGCCATTAGCTCCTTGGCAGCAAACTCCTGAGAAATCTCGGGTTTTCACTGGTGATTTCCACCCAAATCAGTGCCGTTCAGAACAGCCCCTTTGCAAATCTGCTCCGAGTTTGCTTCCGAGATCCTCTCCCCAGAGTTTGCCGATTAATTTCCAGCCCGGCTTCCCAGATCAGCAAAACCGGAAGCCGAGGCTGGGACGAAGGGAAGCTCTTAACCTGGATGTCAAGCAAACGCTGCTCTAATCTCTTCCAAATGGAGCCAAGTGGAGATGAAGAAGAAAGAGTGACTGCCGGCACGAGCCTTCAGTTTCAGCAGAGGAAGGAGGATCCCTCCAAAGAACAAGAAACAATTGTTCAACATTCCCAGCACAGCTCGGCAGGCTGGTTAGTTTGAATAAGACCCTTTTAGCCTGATGTGCTCAACCTGCCTCGGTCGGGTGCATGTGATGCCGAGGGGTGGGATGATCCAAGGAGGAGCAGATCCATACACCCCAGTCTCACAACCAGAACCCCACTGGCCCGGGTGCACTCTGGGGTGACTTCAGGCCCCAGTTCCTGGTATCCCATGGATGTGATTTGATTTCTCAGAATAAGTTTCTCAGTCTTTGAGCTCTTCACAAATCTCAGGTCCCCCCTGGCTCTGCAGCAGCACCCACGGGCAGGAATCACGGGGCTGCCGGGGGGAACTGGCTGACCCTCCACTGATCTGCCCTGAGGGGTCAGGTCCATAGGCAGGGACAAGACGAGATGGGTGAATGCGTGTCAGAGCTGCAGCCTGGCCCTCCCGCTGCCCCATGAGCAGCCCTTGGCCCCTGGACGGAGCAGTGCGCGCAGCTGCGAAGGCGGCCGCTGGGGGAGGCGTTGGAGAAGTCGGGATCTCACCTCCCCTGCAGCAACCACAGCGCTGGTGCAGAAGGGGGGTGGCGGCAGGAAAGGGGTGAACAACCGAAAAGCAGCAGCACGACAAGAGAGGAGCCTGTGCCCGGCACACGCGGCCGTCCCCTGCGAGCCACAGATCACACAAACGTCCTCCTCTGCTGCCCCTTGGCGCTGCTGGGAATGACACGCAGGGAATGACGGACAGGCAGGGAACGGCAGGGAATGACGAACAGCCCGGGCTGAGGCTGCTGCCCCACAGGCAGAGGCGGCAGTACCCTCTGCTGGAGACCCAGTGTAGAGCTTCTCCTTCGCAGTCCAATGTGGAATAGGGAAAACTAGGAAGGAAAGAAGGGGAGGAAGGGAAAGAAGGAAAACTTCCATGCGCGAACATGTGCAAGGTGATTGTACCTCACAAACCAACCACAGCACACGGGCAGCTCTCACAGTAAAGGTATTTTCTGTTGTGTTGCCATCACTCCAGGGAGCAGCCGTGTGAAAACACCCCTCATATACAAGAGCCAGAGCTCAGAACCCCCGTGTCCCGGTGCCAGGGTCTGTGTGTTGCCGTTGCCACCTCCTGGGTTAGACCAAGCCCCAGCCCCTGCTCAGGGCCCAGAGCAGATCCTGCCCCAGCCCCTATCGCCAGCAGCAGCTTCGTGCATCCCCATCACCCTCGGGCCCTGATCTCCTTTCACAGGCTATTTTAGAGACCCGTACAGGTCGCAGCTCGCCGCAGGAGCGGCTCAGCAGTGAGGGACACACTGCGGGGTGCTTTCACCGTCAGCCGCGCACAGGCACCCTGTACGCGCAATGGTTCCCCCTTTGGTCCATCCACTGCTGTGAGCCCGCACCCTGCCTGCCCAGGCAGCTCGAACCCTGGAGCAGTCACTGTGAGGATCCTCCCCTAAGAGCCCCGTGCTCCTGCCAGGAGAGCTCACGAGTTCTCCCCTGCCTCAGGCTCGGGGAGAGCAGGGAAATCACCCTGGCACAGCGCAGTGCATGAGGCATGAACTGGACTCTGTGCTGGTACCGGTGCAGCATCTGCTGCCACTCTTTGTTTAACCTGGATAAAAGCAGTGCCTGAGAGTGCAGCTCCACTGGAAACAGGCTCCCACGGGGTTGGTATGGCCCCGTGTGCTCAATACAAACACCAACACCATCATTCTGCTGCTGGGACACCTCCCTCAGCACCTTCCTCCAACAGCCTCCACCTCAGCATCTTCCTTATCAAAACCAAACCCACCCAAAGCATTTCACAGCCCTAAGGAGCAGATGAGGGGACCTTCACTCAGCCCAGCCCCATACACTGCCACATCTTATAGCAGAGCAAGGCCCAAGCAAAGCAGACAGACACAGGGTTTCCTTGGAGCAGGGAGGAGAGGAACTAACCATTGGCTGGGCAGCACTGGGGTTTCACCTCGTCGATCCACTGCTGCTGCTTCCAGGTCTATGTGGGAAGGGTCCTGCTGCAGATGTCACAGGGACTCCCAACAAAGGGCTCGATGGATGCTCAGAGCTGGCCATTGGCTGTCAGAGGTTTGCCATTCTCAGCCATTCTCCTTGCCTTATCTTGGCAACATCCCCACGTGCTGGCTGCTCCTGTTGTGCCTGGAGCCTGATGGTGACAGAACCGGTCACATCCCCGCCAGAGCCTCACCAGAGCCAGGAAACAAAGTCGGGATCCACCAAACGATTTTGGGTTTTGTTCTGCAGCTCCCACAAGGTGGGGCCGGTACCTGGCGCTGCTGGGATGCGATGGGGCAGCAGCGTCGCGGCTCTTCTGAGAGTCACTGCTCCACTAGCGTGTTCAGGTTTACTTTCTTCTTTCTTCCCTCTTCTTTGTGTTTGGTCTGGGTCTCCTGGGACAGGGAATCGCAGTTTGCCTTCTATCTGATGGAAGAGGATCCCTGCATTGTGGCTGTGCCCATGAAGGCCAAGTGGGACAGCACCAGCACCTCAAGCAGCTCTGACACAATGGGTGCATCAGCCCCTTCACAAGAGATTAGGTGGTGCTGCGCTAACAGGAGATAAGAAGATTGAGGGCTTAAATTTAGCACCATCTGAAAAAGAATAAGCCCCACAGCTCTCTCCAAACCTGTTTCTCACTGTGCCTGGAAAGGACAGGTTGTCCAAGGAAGTTGTGAATACTCTATACCATGGCCTTGAACAGCCTGCTCTAGTGGAAGGTGTCCCAGCCCGTGACAGGGGGTTGGAACTCGATGATCTTAAGGTCCTCTCCAGCCCAAACCATTGTATGATTCTATGGCAGTCGGGCCCAGGACATGCACCAGAGCGATGGTTCATGGGGTACCAGAGATGCTGCTCCATCCCACTCCTCTCCATGCAGGATGGTTGTCCAGGTACCAGCTCACATCAGGGTGTTCCTACCCCCATTGCCTTGCGCAGGGGTGGTCACAGGGTCACATAAGTGAAGGGGTCCAAAGGAGCCACGCACCCTGCAGCACAAGTGGCTGCTGCTCCTGTGACCCGCCAGGAGACTGGGCAGCGATGGGCAGCAATGGGGCAGGGATGGGGCAGGGATGGGCAGTGATGGGCGGTGATGGGCAGGGATGGGGCAGCGATGGGCGGTGATGGGCGGTGATGGGCAGGGATGGGGCAGCGATGGGCAGTGATGGGCGGTGATGGGCAGGGATGGGGCAGCGATGGGGCAGCGATGGGCAGTGATGGGCAGGGATGGGGCAGCGATGGGGCAGGAATGGGCGGTGATGGGCAGGGATGGGGCAGCGATGGGCAGTGATGGGCAGGGATGGGGCAGGAATGGGCGGTGTTGGGGCAGCGATGGGGCAGCGATGGGCGGTGATGGGCGGTGATGGGCAGCGCAGGCACCCGTGGTAACCGCCCCCCTCGGGGTGCTCCATCCCCGCGGCCCCGTCGCCGCCCGCCCCGCCCCTGCCAGGCTCCTCCCGCCGTGATGCGCTCGGGTCGCGCCTCCGCGGCTGCTGCGCCGGGCGGCGGCGGGGCCGGGCCGGGCCGCGGGTTCGCGGTGAGCAGGGGCCGGGGGCCGGGGGGGGCGGGAGCCCCCGGGGGGGGTGCGCGGGGCCGGAGGGAGCGCGCGGGGGGGCGGGGGGGGGTGGTGGTGCCGTGGCGGGGCAGGGACCCGCGGCCAGGCCCTGGCGCGCACCCCCCGGTTGCCGCCCCGGAGCGGAGCCGTCCGGAGGCGCCCGGGTCGGTTCCGGAGCGGGGCGGGGGCAGCGCCGCCTCCCGCATCCCTGCAGGGCCCCCGCCCCTCGGGGCCGGGCGCTGGTGACCTCTCGGCTCTGACCCTCAGGTCTGTCCTGCGGCTTCGGGATCCGGTCTGCAGGGCAGCAAACCCGGTCCAGAGCTGCGGGGAGAGCCCAGCACCGCGTCCAGCACCGCGCCCAGCACCGCGTCCAGCACCGCGTCCAGCACCGCGCCCAGCACCGCAGAGCCGCTGCTGAGCCCATCAAGGTGCTTCATAGACTAACAAGAAGCAGCTCGTGTGCGTGTGGTCCCTTCACCGGGTGAGCCACGCAGCAGCATCACCAGTGGAGCTGCTTTCTGAAGTTCTGTCCCGTTCTGTAAGCCAGGCCAGGCTGTCCCTTGTGCATCCCTGCTCTATCTCCTGAGCGGTGCCAGCACCGAGCGGCAGCTCCTGGGTCCTGGGGATGTTCCCCCTTGAGCCCGAAGCAGCAGCAGTCGACCTGGACCGACGCAGCGGGCTGTATTCCGGAGCTGCCGGGTGGGAGCTGTCCCCGCCGGAGCCGTCCCCGAGCAGATGACTGACACGGTGATGAACGGGAGGGTGCCGCTGCCGGAGAAAGCCTTGTCCGAGGGCTATGCCCGGCTGCGGTACCGGGACACCTCCATGCTCATCTGGCAGCAGCAGCAGCAGAAGCTGGAGTCGGCGCCCCCCAACACGTACCTGAGCCGGAGCCGGAGCATGTGGTACTCGCAGTACGGCAACGAAGCCATCCTGGTGCGGGACAAGAACAAGCTGGATGTGCCCAGGGACACGGGGCAGTCCAAGTTCTGTGCTATTATGTGATCGCTCTGGAGAGCGGCCAGGCTGGCCTCGGGCTGCAGGGATGGGGCTGCAGCACCCGCAGGGCAGACCCGCGCAGGGCAGGCACAGGGCCCAGGCCAGGAACTGTCTGAGGTTTGTGTGTGTTGTCGCTGTTGTAGCATCAGTCTGCACGTCGTGAGGTGTGTGTAAAACCCCGGCCTCAGCCGGAGCTCACAAGCCCGTGTCTGCTGCCTGGTATCTTGGCATGGTTCGTGTTGGACCATGTGCTGTGTGTAAGTGGCTTGGGTATGGTGAGGAGCACCTGCGGTCATCTGGGAGCCATCCCCAGCCAGCACTTCCATCGCTAGTCCATATGGATCGCCAGAGCTCTGCAGGGGCTGGCGGGAGAGACGGGCACGGATCCGCTTCCGTCGAGGCCAGGATTACGGGAAGGTTGATCCGCACAGCTACATGGCCATCACTTGTTCAGTGTGCGCTGCCTCCCTGTAGTTACAGCCTGGAAGTGGTCTCATACATCCAGGAACGAGGTGATTTATTGAGGGGAGGAGGGAAAAGATGTGCTGAGAGTTTCATCTGAGCCTCCAGAACCCCGTCAGGAAAAGCTGCACTGGAGTTTCATGCAAAGGGCCCTCCCTGGAACCACAACTGGGGATCAGACGGGACTTTGGGACTGCTCCCTTCCCGCAGCTCCCCCAGCCCCTGCTTCGGCACCAGCCACCGAGTGGGCACCTGGAAGGGAGGGACAGGCCCAGGAGGCAGCAGGGAGAAAGTGACTGTAAATCCACCCATCTGCTGCAAGGGACACACAGGAACCCCTGCACTGCTCCTGCCCCAGGCGCAGCCGCGGGAGCTGCACTGAGCCTTGGTGCACGCGGCAGCTCGGGAGGGTTCAATTCTGACTGGGGCTGGAGTAGGTTTGGTCGGTTTAAATTGTGTGAGCTGGAGGACTGCAGGAGGGAAGAGTACAACTGCACCGGGGGAGAGGCTGCTTCCAGGCTGCCTCCGTTGGAGCCCGATCCCCAGCTTGCTCAAGGCAAGATCGCACCGAGAAACCCAGCCCAGCACCTACATCTCATTGAGACCAGAGCGGTGCCACTTCCCGGGTGCTGATTACACCAGGGCTCAGCACTGGGGGATAACGCTGGGCTAATCACAGCCTCCCTTTACGCCCTCCCATAGCCCTGTGTGTCAGCCCAGCAGCAGTGGAGCCCAGGCTTCACCTTTAGGCAAATCAGTATTGAATGTTGGCTTCAGTCTGGGCATTTCCTGCCTACAATTAGGCACAGGCATTGTTCTATTTACCTAAAACCTCTTCTGCATTTTGTTTGAGCACTTTATTTATTTATTTATTTTTAACAAGGGGAAGAAGAATCTCTACAATGCACACACAGGGCTGCTGAGCAGAACTTACCTGTTCTAACATGAGATGGTGGAGGTTTGGTGTACTCAGCCCTGAGCCACAGCACGTGGATGCACTGCAAACCAGAGGCAGCTCTTTTGGGGTTCTTAGTGCTGTTTATGCATGTGTTGGTACCTGACGTGTGTGCTCATAAAGCCAGACCTCCACGTGCTCTCACTGCCCTCATGATCCCACCAGCACCAGCCCTGGCTGGGAAGGGCTTTGGTGAATTTTCCAGCCGGGGAAACCCCATTCAATGCAGCTCACGGAAGCAGCGGGATGGGGAGAGCTGCAGGGCCCTGTGCTGGGTGTTCTGTGGAGCACTGCCTGGGGTGTGCAGCCACCCGGCTCCAACCAGTGCCTGGTGCCATTGACACCCATGGACTGAGCCGCAGGGAGCTGCGGGTGAAGGGACCCAGAGCACAGGAGAGGGGGGTTCAGGAGTGCGGGAGCACCCTGGAACCTCAGGAACAGTGCAGCACAAAGTTATTTCCTTAACTTTTCTCATAGAAAAAAGCCCACAACTCATTTTTCTGTTTAGTTTCAGTAAGAGAGTCGATTACTTTGGGTCTAATCAGGCTCCTTTTGTAAACCTGGCTGGTAAAGCAAGATTCAGTTACTTGAAGAGTGTTAATTGGAATACTCAAGAAAATCCTAGGTATGTGCATAAATTCCTCCAGGACTGGGGCTGGATGGGACGGTGCAGGAAGTAGGACTTGCTTCTCCCTCATGCTGTGAACGTGACTGTTTCGTTTCCACATCCGTGTCCTCTTTAGTCACAGCAGGCTTGTGGAGTGGCTGCTGTGAGCAGTGCTGTTGTGTTGATGCACTTGTTTAAATGCTGTTGTAGCCTCTTCGGTAAAGAGCATTAAAGTGATTTGAACGCAGCATCATGAGTGGCCGGTTCTCTCCTGGGTGCTCAGCACTTGGGCACACTGAGGGTCACAACCCACAGAGGAAAAGGCAGCAGAGCAGCAGCTCCCAGCTGGGAGCTGCCTCAGTTACAGGTGGGGCTGGGGGTCATCGCCCCCCACTCCAGTCACATGTGAAGTGCAGCCCATGCAGAGAAGCCTGCTCCAGGTTCCCAAGCCCAAGAGCCTGGTCAAGCCTCAACAGTGCACTGGGCTTGACCCAGACAAAGACACACCCGAGCATCACACATACAATGAATGATCTCCATTGCTATCAGTGTGAGCTGATCCTCAGATAGGTTGTGCTTGTCCTCAGCCTCCTCCAGGGCTGTAGGAAGAGACACTGATGCACCCAGCACTAAGTCACTAGTAAATACCAAACAAAACATCCTCCTGTGGGGCAACTATGATTGTGAGGATGGGTTGAACAAACGTGACCTGTGGGATATCACTAATACACCACCACACAACACAGCTGCACCAACAGCAAAGCAAAACAGGTTTGCCAAAACCTTAAATTGTGACTTTTAAGTGCAGTGAGCAGGAACAGGATTAGAGAAAGATTAACCCTGGGTAAACTTGGCTGTTGTAACCCCTACCTTATAAATAAACTATCAGGCATGCAAAGAAACCCAACAGCAAACCCAACCTGAATCCTCCCAAGTGACCAAAACAGAACTTGGCCACCACGCAGCAATGTCAAGACTGGGCCATGCCTGTGAGCAGCACCTCTGGGTGCCCCTGTCCCAGCAGCGCCCTCCACATCCCCATCACCCTGGGCTCACTGACCAGCCCTGGCTGGAGGAGCTGGTGCTGTTGCCAGTGCCGGGACATAAACCTGGGTTTGGATTTCCATCTCCTCCTTCTCAGCTGAACTTCCATCACTCAGATGCAATTCCACATAATCTGTAGGAAGAGTAAAAGTCCTTCCTTGGCTCTCCTGGTGCATTAAAGCAGCAGAGTGCATCCCTCACCAGCACAAGGGTGGATTTAGAGCATTTGTGTGCCACTGCACCGACAGCTGGACGTGAGAATTACTCCACGTGAGTTCAAGGCTCACAGCACTGGGACTCTTCCTATACTCCTGTCTGTCTGCTAGCAACGCCACTGATTGCTCCAGCAAAGCCCTACAGGTTTGCAGCTGAAGCAAGCACAAGGAGACAAGGAAAGGGAAAGGGAGAGGAGAGGGGAAAACGCAGGATCAAACTGCACACACAAAACAATTTCTCTTTTTATTATGAAAAGAAACCGAATGCCCAGGACCAGGGTCCGTGATCACCAGTAACATCACAGATTACTTTCTAACTCTTCCTTTTAAATTCTGTCGTGTTTGAGGCCAGCAATTTGCAATGAACAAGCTAAAACTACTTACATTGACTCATTTCTCCTCAGTAACTGACATTTACAGGAATATACTAGAAATGGCACTAAAAAGGCTTAAGAAAAAGTTACGGTAAACTCGCATGCACATCATACAGAAAAGTAACATTCTTTTAAATATTAAAAAAACAAAACCCAAAAAATACACCAACAGATCTGTCTGCGTTGGTTCCGTCAGGACCAGGGGAGTTCCCAGCGGCCTGTGCCAAATCCCGTGCTGGTGGTTTGGTTAGTTCTAAAAATGACAGTTACAAAGAGCTGCAAATACCAGTTGTTAAAAAAGCATCTGGTTGTTCACAAGCAAGAGGATGCTGCAATGGGATGAACCCATCCCCAGCAGCACAGAGCCTGCCCAGTCAGCCCCAGGGAACCGCTCCGTGCGAGAGCAGGTCTCTTTAAAACCCAGGATTACAACAAAGGTGGTGGGGTTTGCGTCATGCCCGATCCCTTCCCCCAGCTCCAACCCCAACTGTAAAAAACATCATTCCTTTCAAAACAAGGAAAAACCTAAAAACTGGTCCGAAAGTCCCCGAAACAGAGAAAGAGCTAGGTTAGGTGGCTGCAGTCTGCTTCTACCACATGGAGAACATGGAAAGAGACCTCACAGGGGAACTAATGTGCACACGTACACGCAGACTCGCTCAGGTATGCGCGCGGCTATCACACACACAGGTTACACAGTCCTGAAGCGTCGGCTCCACAGTTACAAACCCTGTCGGTAGGAAAGTTTAAAATCACATCGATACAAAAGGAAATGCTTTTGTACAGACATTTGGTTCGCAGGAAGCTGCTGTACCCAACAGATCCCTCGAGTAGCTCCCACTGCCCTCCTGAGCCCACGGCTGATGAACAGCGAGAAACAGGCTGAGCTTATAATCAGATGGAGTCTACAGAGCTTCCAAGGCGCAGGGATGCTGGTTCATAAGAGGTCTGGTCAGAACAGGAGTTTCTCAGAAAAAAAGTTTCAATAAAACTACTTGTGTGTATGCATATACCTGAAATCAGACTGATTTCAGTGGAGCTTCCCCTGGAAAACAAAGTTAAACTTTGCTCCTTCAAGCAAAATTCTGCCATAAAAATCTCATTTTCTTTATTAAGTTTTAAAAAAACCCTGTTATTTTCAAACATTTTATGTTTGATCGTTTTAAAGTTCTCATGACACCTGCACTGCCAGGTCATGCAACACGAACTCAGTTAAATAAATGCTCTATGGTTTCAATTTCCAACTCATTAAGGGCAGCTGCTACTTACTATGGACTGAAAACAGCTCTTCTTTCCTGGAGACACTCTGCTCTGCAGGTACAAGAGGCACCACTACTGACATGGCAGGAGAGAACCAGCACTACAAACAACACGAAAATAAAGAGTGTAAGAACGACATTTGGAAATGGGGAGTCACCAACTTCTTTCCTGAAATGAAGGTCATGGTAACATGGATTTCTCCTGTGAATTGCCGTCCCGTAGGGAACACCTTACTTGCCATGAAAACACGCAGTTTCCCACTAACTGGAAGCTCAAGTTGCAGCAGGTTTATGAGATGCACAGGTTGTTCTTCATGCTCCTCAGTGGCTCTCATTGCTTGTTCTCCTTGCAAAGCCCCAAGCCAGGGCAGGTTTGCCAAGTACAATGGGATCCTCCTCCAGCGCTGCAGGGCCCTTTCCATCACTTTGTGCTTGGTCCCCAGCCCTTTGGCTCCAGCCTTCCCACGGATTGCGGTGGGACAGAGGAAGGTGTGTCCCTGGTGCAGTCAGTTTGGAGCAGCGATGGTGGCACCCTGCAGAGCCAGTCCCTGGGCTCTGCGTGGTGGTGATGCTGGTGGCTGCAGCTGGTGCTGCCTACAGCACTGCCTGGGCTTTGTTCTCCCACCACAGCCCAGCAGCAGCACGGCTCCAGGCACTGCGCTCAAGGAAAGGTTTCAAGCAGGGAAAGCTGGGAGCTTGTTTATCCAAGTTGCCATGGTACTGAAGTGGCTGCAATTATCTTAATTAAAACACTAGTTGGTTTTGCTAATGCAAGTCTCAGACAATAGGAGAAACACAGATGAAACCCAACCTATTAAACCCCCCAAGCTCTTCATTAGGTGGATAGTACATTTCCTCAGAGGAAATCCTGAAAATATATTGCTAAGGATCTGGTGAGGGGAAGATTTTTTGAGGGCAGAATTTAAAATACAGGAACTAAATAACTCCATTGTTAACGGCAAAGCAAAAACATTCGTTTCAGTAAGAACTGGAATTCCCCACTTCATCCAATTCCAAATGCTATGGGAAATCATCTGCAAAGACTCGAGAGCCTCCTACTACCAGGCCAAGCACCCTGGAGACTGCAAAACAAGCCAAAGGTGCCCAGAGACTCACAGGAGGGGCTCAGTACCTAACAGCGACACAGCTTCTCTCTCAGCCCAAGCCAAAACACAGAGCCTCTTTTCTACAGCAAACATGTTATTGCCAGGACATGGGTCAGACAGAGACAGAGGCACATCAGCTGTGCCCAACACACACTGAGCACCCTGGAATGCTGATCTGACAGACACTGGTAAAGACAGGGAAGTGTCCAGCTAATGAAACCTCAGCCGATGGGCAGTGACTGGCAGCTGATACAGATGCTGTTAGAAGTGCAGACCATGCAGTGCTAGTAACAGTCTGGTCCTGTGCTTCCCAGCAAAGGGCCATCACCCGGACACCACACATCCCAGCACAGCATCTCTGGGCTGTGGGTGCATTGGGAAGCCTGGGCTGGGGCTGCGGGGTCTCCAGGGCCACTTGCCTGAAAAATACAAGCTGGTGCAATCTGCACCCCAGGGCCTCTGGCAAAACCCAGGCTACGACCCCAACAGCAGAGAGGCAGCACTGGGGCTGGTGCTGGGAGAAGGAAAGGCGTAACGTTGTTAAACTCTGTACGCTCTGTCTTTACAATAAAAAGTTCAGAATTGGTAAGAAGTTCCTGCCCCTCAGATTTCAAAGTTTTACAGTTATAGGACTGGTGCTTTCCTAAGGCTGGATTACAAGAGAAAAAACCCACTGGTCTACAAATAGAAATCAAAAATAAAACAAGAGCAAGGAAAAGATTCCTGGAACATTACAGAGAAAACAACAGCACTCTGCATCAAGAAACTGTGTCTACCTGTATGGCTCCAAAATCTGTACAAAACAGCAAAAAGGGGGGTAAAAAGAGAAAGAAGAGAATGAACAAATCAAAACCCCAACACACAAACGTGACAGCACCAGACACAGGCCGGCCCATAGCACCTGTGAGTATCAAGTCCCATGTATTTACATGAAGCCTCGGATGTTTATGTGCTTTATTGCTGCTTGCTTGTTTTTGAATCTGGTTCCAATCACATCCGATGTTTGCCCTTCTGCTGCTTGCAGGACGCAGCTTTGCTTTTGTTATTTATTTCATTTTAAACAACCAATGGTTTAATAAATAAAAGACTTGTATATACATGAAATTAGGGACAGTGAAAACTGGCTGTATTGCAGCAGCGCGGGCCAGAACATCAGGCCAGACTCAAAAAGTTGCCGATGTCTCTTCTTTTTTCCTTCCTCCCCTCTTTTTTCTTTTTCTTGAGGTAAGCATTTCAGTGCCTGAAACCTGCACCCTGCACAACACACGCAGCGTTCCCTCCTCGGAGCTCCCTACTGAAACCAGGAGAGGAACAAAGCCCCCAGGCCCCAGCCCCCAGGCCCCAGCCCCTCTCCAGTTCCCTGCCAGCTCAGCCTCAGCTGGAGCTCAAGGGCTCCTTTATTTTAAGCGCAGACTGAGGTGCTTGTCATGGAGAAAATTCTTGAGCCTGTGTCTGGTAACAAGCACATGACTCTGTGGTCACTGCAGGAATCACCCCGAGGTCCAGCTGAAGACTGTCAGCCAAAAGCTGTTTTCAATTAAATTAAACCTTTCCTAGAGCGTGCCCATTTCCTGGAAATCATCTATTGCATGTGAAAAATAACATTTCCAAGAACCCCGAGCATCCCTTGCTCCCGCCTTCCCAACACATCACCAAGAAAAAGGAAAACCTCAAGTGGAAAAAACAAAAAATGCAACTACTTGTATTGCTCATGTGCTTAAAGTTCATGCTTAAATACCTTCCTGAAGAGGTGCCTATGTCTCTACCAAGATTAAGAAAACCCCAAAAGCATGTTAGCAACCCAGAGTACATGACTTTGTTTCTTTTTGTTTTTATGTAAAAAGATGATAGAATCTGACATTCCCATCACACTGGAGACTGCGAGATTAACACTAGTGCTAGTAACAAATACACCGCCTAGTTGAAAAGCTAACGTCTCCCAGATACAGTACCATTGTACAGAGATCTCTTTAGGAAAAGGTTCTGCTTTTCCCTTGTGTGAGCCCAGCAGCTCCTGAAGAGAGAACGTTGCAGGGAGAGGGCAGGGGCAGGAGGGGGGTTGCAAGCCTCACAGAACTTCCTAGTCATCTCCTGCTGAGAGTTCAGGGTTCTTCCATTTCAACCAACCTTCGTCAGCTAAAATGTATTTCAGAGACTTTATGCAAAGGGAACTATTTGTCATGGTCTGGTCACACACACACGCACACGGAAAGATCTTTGACCTATTAAGAGTGCCCCCAAAAAATGGAAGATTCCTTTTATAACACTGAATTAAAAAATAAAGTCAGAGAAAGAGAGAGGGGACAAAAAAAACCTGACCACCGTGGAGCAAGAGCAGTATATTAAGGAAAGGAACACTGCAGAGCATCGGCGAAGGTGATGTCCATTTTGGGTGCTGGGTGTAAGTGTCCGTAACTCATTCCGAATCGCTGCTGTCTGAGCTGGAGCCGCTGGAGCTGCTACTCCCAGACTCGGAGGAGCTGCTGCTGCTGAGCCGGGAAGGGCCTCCCAGGGGAGCCGAGCCAGATTTCTCTGCGGGGGGAAGGCAGAGATGAGGTTACCTGCACGGAGCTGAAACAGAGCCCTCGCCCTCCATGGCTTTGTTCACAACTTCATTTTGCCTGGGGATCTGTGCCCACAGCCTTCTCCCTCTGAAGGATGAATTTGCCTCCGAGAGGCCTTACATTTACCACCAGGGAGCTACCCCCTGGACAGGGACCAAAGCAGCCCCCCCACAACAGCTCAGTGCCCAGCAGTTACTCACTGACCAGCTGAGTAACTGTCACAGAGAGAAGCCCCAGGCTGCAAGGCAGCAGCAGTTCTGCCTCAGTGAGGAAGTCTATTACATACACAAGTGTTCAGGCATTGGTAGCACAGTAAAGCCAAAGCCTTTACCTTTCTTTGCAGGCTTCTTGTTGTTGTTTAGCTGCCCACTGACATCCTGTAACCGTTTTTCTAGTTCTTTCTTCTTTTCCTGAGCTAACTCTTCTTTTGACTTTGCCGCTTGCTTTTTCCCACCTGCAGCTGGGGATGAAGAATGCACAAGCTCTGAAATTGCACGGTTGCAGGTGAAAAAGATTGGACATCACTATTTTACAGGGCATGTAAATCTGTGCAGCCACTTTGCAGTGACACTGTCAAAGATCAAGTGACCACACAGCAGCTACACATCCCAGACAGAGCACAACTTCTGAGGTTGTCTAGATCATCCAATCACCATCATCCTGTAATGTGCATTTTCTAAGAGGGATCTTCCAAAAAGTATTTCAGAAGATAGAAATATCCATGTAATAACCTTATAGTTCCAGGTTACTTACCAGCCAGTTAAATGGTCAATAGTTACACATTTGTAATTACAGAATTGTTACATGGGGTTTTTGCCCTGTAAAATAAAGTGTCCCATTAAAGGTTGTCAGAAGTTAAGCACTTCCCATTACAACTTAAGATACGTCATGCAAGAATCTACTGTGATTTGTGTTACTTTAGATATAAAACAAAAAGGACAAATTAAAAACCAACGAGGCAAAGACTGGCAGAGAACAGGAATGCAGCTGCACCAGTTCGATGGCAATGGTGACAAGTACCAGCAATACCCAAACTTCTGAGCAGAACAAACATTCCTCCAAAGAAGGAGTAATTGAACACAGGCTTTGGGCAGTGTCAAAAGCACAAGTCAGGGGCCAGGTAACTTACCTGATGCAGCAAGGAAATGCCTATATTTCTGTGTGCTGTTCTAAAGCAGTGATAAAAAAAGAAACCTGGAAAGCAGAGTCCTAAGAGGGTGCATCCCCAGACTCCAACCATGGTGACAGACAGCAGAGGAGCCCTCTGGGGCCAGGAACACCAGCCCAGCGTGTGCAGAGGAGCAGACGTCTCAGTTATCTGCATCACTCTATGCTTTGGTTTCAAAACAAAAGGATGCTTCTTTTTCCTATGCCCTCTGGAAGCTCTCTTCTTGAGCTAGTCCAACTCAGGAGAAAACCAAAACTCAAAGCAGTGTATTGAAAAGCAAAAAGAAGGGTCAAAGCCTGAGCTCTGCTGAGGCCTACCTGAAAATCCTGCGATGAACAAATGGAGGTGCTCTGCAAGAGCTGTGAGTAGCTATGTTATACTCTTAACAGGACAACTCCTCCTTAAACAACAAGCAGATGGACAGGGCCAGAACCACTTCAGGTAAGTGATCCTATTGCTATTCAGCTGGAGCTAAACTCCCAGGGGGCCACCACAATTCACTCTGTGGATGAGGCACAGAGAAAGGTCTGTCCCACACCAAACTGGACACACAGCAGCACACTGACATTAATCCTGATCTGATAGAGACTGAGGGTAATACTGTGATCAGGCCATGTAGGAAGA
Source organism: Pezoporus flaviventris (assembly GCF_033815535.1). Taxonomy (NCBI): domain Eukaryota; kingdom Metazoa; phylum Chordata; class Aves; order Psittaciformes; family Psittacidae; genus Pezoporus; species Pezoporus flaviventris. Next base: position 642,521 of record NW_026892645.1, read on the forward strand.
GCAATTTTGGGGTGAACACACAACTCACTTAAACCCAGAATCCAGAGGCTTCCCAGGTAACTGTGCAAGTAATTTTTCCCCTTGTGTTTTGGATCCCAACCATGCTTTTTGTTTCCTTCCTAATTAGATGCTAAACTATTCAGGATGAGAAACTGATCCTCACAGATGTGCGCATATTACACCTAACAGAATGAGACTGAAACCTGTATAGTACCTTCTAGATTCTAGGTAAGTAATAAACCCATCACAGGTCTTGTAGAGGAACACAACAGTCCTCCAGGTCTCCAGAGCATGACTCCATGGGAAGAAAGAATGGAAGGAATAGAAAGTTTCTGTACTTCTCTTGGGAGAAAAGATCTCAAAATCCCTGTCAGCTCATACCCAACAGCTGGATAACAGCATCCTAACACACATGCCCTGTCTCCAGAGCTGAGCCCAAGAGCTGGTGGAGGAAAAGTGCCCCAGGAGGTAACTTACAAAATGGTTTCCTCTGTTTTTTCTGTAAACAAGACTTCACGTATCGCTCCAGCTCCCGTAAAGTCGTGGGCTTCAATGTCTCAAAATCTATTTCTATCTCGTCAGGATTGGAGTCTCTGAGGGAAGGCTCCCGGGACTGGATGATGTGCACCACTCTGCCCAGCTTCTCCCCAGGCAGACGGTTGATGTCCAAGCTGAGCTGTCGTTTCTCATCATAGGTCATGGGCAGACCTTCCTCCTCCTCGTCTGAATCGTAGGTTGCAGATGCCTGTTTGCCTCCTTTCTTGGGCTGCCTGAGGGGGTGGCAAGCATGAAAACATTCATGGGTATACAGAAGCAATAAACTGATTTTTTCTGCCCTCCTAGTGACAAACACCCCAGTGCTCTTGGCTTGGAGCCGCCAGCCAGATGGCTTGAGCAGCAGCACAACTTCTGAAGAAGTTCACAAATCAGGGATCAGCTGTTCTACCCCATTATACTTGAGCCCTGTGATGCACAAGCCCATGTAGCAGCAGGGCAGCCATGAAGTGGCACGTTCTTGTTGGCAGTGCAAAAGGCAAAAAGCAAAACCTTATCCCAGAGTGATCAGAGGGGACTGAGAGCAGGACAGTGTAAGTATGATGGTTCCACTGCCAGCTCTAACTTTGAGACTCCCTGGGGTTGTCTGGGAATGGGGACACTATTCAACAGCAAATTAACTGCAATGACAAGTGAGCTTCCCCAGGAGCTCAGCAGGGAAAGGGGAACTGGGCTGGAGGCTCCTGGGATTCCCCTCAGGACAGCTTGTGGAAGGCAGGCACTCACCTGCCAGCTGTGGTTGTGCTGTTTGCTTTCTTAGCTGGGGCCTTCTTCTGTTGGGCTTGCTTTGGTGGCTGAGCCACCTTGGGTTTCTTCTCCTCCTCAGCTTTCACTTTGTGCTTTTCTTTTTCCTTCTCTTTATCTTTCTTTTTCTTCTCTTTCTCCTTCTTCTCTTTCTTTTTCTTTGGTTTGTTCACTGGTGCCTGTGACAATGCAGCCAGCTGCTCATGGACAGCCTTCAGCTGGAGGAGAGCAGTGACAAAGGCAATCAGACTTCACAGCAAGGTAACCAACGCCTCCGCATCTCTACACGCAAGTATAGCCCAAAGTCAGTAATGGAGCAGTCTAGTGACTGAACTCAGGAGGCTTTGCTATATTTGAAAGTCTCTTAGAAATGCAGTGCAAGTGCACAAAGCTGACTCAACTGAACACGTCATTCTTGGTTTATAGGGGCAAATGAAAATTAAGCTTAATAGCTCCATCTAGAATGCTGACAACTTGGCCTCTGGAATCCTGCTTCACTTCCTGGCTCTCCTACTAGCTTGCTTTGAGACACCGAATAAGCTATTTTACTAATGCTCTGTTGTATTATGGGAGCACACATAAGCACTGCAGCATCTGGGACTGTGTATCTGCATAAGAAAGGCCGTGGCTTAAGTATTTGCAACGACAACAGCCAGAACAGCTCATTTCTACAGCCCGGGTACAGGTGACAATACCCACAGGAAGCTTGTGATTGGATTTCCTTATTACGCCTGAGCTCTCATACAAAATGGGTTTCTCTGTTTTTCCTAAATCCCAAGTACCGTGCACTCCTTCACTCACACTCCAGGATCCCAGAAGGAAGCTCACAGCATCAGTGCTGAGAATGGCTCTCACAGAACAGGAGCACCACATCAACCATGCACTTACTTCACTGCTGAGCCTTTCCCCTCTGGCTGCCAGAAGGGGAGATTGCTCTGCTGCAGCACAGTTAACCCCTTCCCCCTGCCATGGCCTTGGTGCTGCACAGACACCAGCCCAGCCACCGCAGTACCTGCTCCTGCAGCTCTGCCAGCCGCGTCGCTCGCTCCTCCTCCGAGTCCGAGCTGTCCGAGTCGGAAGAGCTCTCCTCGCTGCTGTGGCTGCTCTCTGTGCTTTTGCTCACCACTGGGGCTGCCGGGGGAGGTGGAGGGGGGGCCTCTGCAGGCTCATCGGGCATCTTTGCGAACCTCATCTCAAAGACGTCCTACAAAAAGGGGGAAAACTGGTCACAAAAGGAGCCTCAGCCACAAAGACCTCCCTCTCTGGCCTGTTAAACACACCAGGCACCCACCATGGGTCAGGGTCCTACTGCCCGATACAAGCTGCTGTACAACAATAATGTACAGATGGCTCCTGTAAGCCCAGGAAAATTCCCTCATTACTTTATACAGCAGCAATTATGACAATTTAGGAGCAGAACACGGTGTTGGGCAATGTCATGTGAAGAGCACAACAGTTCTGCAGCAGAGAACGTGGCTCTTTCCAAGGGCTGGAGAAATCACCAACCCTTTATGGTGCTAAGGGCAGATCCACACTTGGATCTCTGAATCCATAACTTGCAGCTGAACTAAATGTACTCTGGAGGACGCATTTACCAACAACTTTACCTGGAGCTTCCTGGCCATCGCTACCACCTCATGGTCTGGAGGGTTGTACTTGTAACAATTAGAGAACATTAACCGAATGTCTGCTGCAAACCCTTGTGCATCCTGGTATTCCCGACTGTCCATCTTTTTCTGCAAACAAACAAGCCAAAGGGAGAGGGGAGAAAAAGCCATAAGCAAAAGGCATTTGTAACAACTGCATGGAGGACATGTGCACCTTGGAGACAGCTCAGAACACCCTCAGAAATCACTTTTGTCTAAGAAAACAGTAGTTGGCATTTACAGTTGAGCTGCAAGAGCTACTCTTGATTTTAAAGTCCAGCTGATAAAGAATGGATACAGACTTCACCCTTTAGGAGCCCATTCATAATGTTACTTCCCAGTGTAGCGAGGATAAACATCAGCAGATAGATATTTGCACCTTCTTCCTTTCTCGTATTTTTCAGCTCTCACTTTCACCCATTCCTCTTGCAGTTTGGGACTGAATGACTGGGGTTTAGAGAGCATTCCTTCAGTGATTTTATGCCTCTATTACTACCAGGTGTAGAACCTTAGCACCAATTACTGCTACGGAAAGGAAACGGCTGAGAAGGTGGCGAGCCCTGGAAGGGAGCAGATCAAAGTGCCCCTGCTCTGAGCAGGAAGGCGGCCTCCTGACCAGCCAAAATTATCCATCAGCCTGTGATCCAGGCCATGTGGATGGACGTCTGAGCTGGTGAAGAGCAATAACACCAACACAAAGTAAAGCGAGACCTCGACAGCATCAATTAAAGCAATGTACAAGGATTAACAGGCCTTCAGTACTGCGCAGCCAAAATGAGCAGGATGGTGAGCACACTACAGCACCAAAACTGAGGGGAGCTTCCCCCTTCCTCATCCACGCTCAAGAGCAAGAGAAAATAGAAAAACTTACCCAAGAAAAGACTGGAACCTTCCTCTATCAGCAGGACATTAGAGCCAGGGACCAGTGCTCCAGCTTCGCAGACTACCATGTTCAGCCTAGCCCTTTCTCCTGCTTTTAGCACTGTGTCTGAGGCTCCCTCTTCTTGCCTGCAGCAAAACTCACCCTTTGTCTTGCCCTCTTCTCCTGCCAGGAAACTGCTGCAGGCTTTTAACAAAGCTACATTGCAAGTCAAGGATTCTGCACATTCTGCACCAGGAGCTCAGGAGGAAAACAGCCTCAGCTCCTCCAGAGCTTGCTTACAATGCTTTTGCCAGCTCAGAAATTGTCTTTTCTGTACAAACCCCATCAAGTAGTACTTAGTGCCCTCCAGATATCTGTCCTCACAACAGCCCTGTGAGGTAGGTTAAGCATCATCTCCAGTTTATGACTGGGAAAACTACAGCACAGAACTGTGGGGAAACTTGCCCAGGACCACAGCATGAGAACAGGAATTAGAGCTCAGACACTGGCAACTCCTGGCCTAATCCTCAATGCAAAGACTATGACAGCTATTCTCTCACCACTAAGTAATGCAACTAAAATACTCTTAAAATTATCACAGTTGTAGTAAGAACGCTCACAGCATCATGGCTGAATCGCAATGGTACATCAGCACATGACACACTCCAGGTTCTGTGTAGGATTTGCCAAGGAACATGGAAGGAATCACAAGCACAGCTGCCCTTTTGTCACCTGGGCATTGGCTCTGCTGGCAGCAGAACACTCCTGGCACGCTAGCCAAAGCCAGCAGCAATACCTTTGCCTCCTGCATGTGGAAGAGTCTCACCTCCACCAACACCAATTCCAATGGCCCACAAGCAGAAGATGGGAACTACAAAAACAAGGCTTTGCTCCATGGGTATTTAGGAGGGATTTGGGAAACCTCCCAGTCTACTGTGAAAAACACCTTGAATATTGGGCCATGCTAAGCTAGGCTCTTGAAGAGCCAAGCTTGAACCACACAAGCATCACATTATCTCCTCCCCTCCCCAGGTACCAGGTGATCATCCCATTGCGGTTGGAATCGCTCAGTGTAAGCCTATCTGGACCACACATGCCAACAAGTAGGCAGCAGCAGCTTCTGGAAACGGGATACTATCAATCGAATCCTATGAAACACAGCACCTCTTCTTCTCAGGGTGCAACACAATCCCAAGGACACATGTTTAAGCAGCTGGGCTATCCACAAAGAGGAGATGCCATCGCACGGTCTGCTTTGCAGGGCAGAAAAATAGATGTCCCTTCCCCCTCCCCCAGAAGCAGACAGTCCTCTGCAACCAGAGGGCTGTGACACCCTGCAAAAGATGTGGTAAATGTGGACGTACTTTAACAGTACTGAGATCCATGGGGTGTTTGATAATGTCATGATAGTCATGTAACTCCAAGGCCTCCGCATCGACAGGCTTGTAAAAGGGCCATGCGTAGGCTGCGTGCTTCTTTGAGAGCATCTCCTTGAGGATGCTGTCACAGTACTTGAGGTGCTCAGAGAGTTTGCCCTTCTTCCCAGCGTGCTGGGGCACTTCCCCATCCTCAAGGTCCTTCTTTGGTGGCTTGATGGGCCGGCCGCCGCTCTCCCGGCGCGCAATGATCTTGGCCTGCTTGGGGTCTGCAAGTGCTGTGGGCGACTCGCTCCGGCTGGCAGTGATGGCCGAGGTGGTGGGGGTGGTCGTGTCTGCTTTCCGCTTCACGCCCTTCTTCTGAAACAGACACGGACACATGGCATGAGCAGGGCCCAGCTCTGCGGCTGCACCAGCTCATCCTCATCTGAGACCTGCCTGCCCTCCGACAGGGTACCGTGACGGCACTGGGATAGATGGGACTGGGGGCTTCAATACGCGTCACTGACTGTGACACACACCACCTGAGCCACAGTAACCAGCCATTTGCACGTCTCTAAGCCAACCCCAAACATGATGCAAAATGTGTTAGCTCTATGTACTGCTGAGATTCAAACCCAGGACTCTTACCTCCTGTTTGCCAAGGGAAAGGCATGCGCTCAGTTGATTACTGCAGCTCAGCTGAGGCATCAGGACTTAGTAAGCATCGGAAACTTAAGCACATGTCTAAGTCCCCAGTGGCAGGACCAGGCTCTAAGTTCTGAATCAAAGCATATTATAAAAGACCTGTGAACCCTCACTCCCTCGCATGTAGCGGCTGTGCTAAGGTATGCTGTTTGTTATGGGCAAGAGAGGAATTTAATGATTTTGCCCTCAGCAAATTCACAGGAATTCAAGCTGCGACTGTGCAGTCAGCTCCCCCTTGTGCTCCTAGGAAGGATTTATTTCTCTGGAGAAAGAAAGGGAGAAAAAGTTCCAGAGAGAAATCTGAAGTAAATCCCATCAGGATTAGTTCTGTGTACCTGGTGAACTCCTGGGTTCATTCTTGAGTTTTAAAATTAAACCGATTCTCAGAAGCGAGTTATTTGGACAGAAACTGAAGCATGAGACAGGCTTCAGGAAGTACAGCTTAGCTACAAGATCTGCCTTAAATTTCTCCAGTAATTCCTAAACAAAAAGGTTAAATGAGCAAAACAATTCTGTGTCTCTCCTGGTCCATGCAACCCCACATTAGAGAACACCAGTAGTGGTGCAGTTAATCCCCCACTTTAGAAAACTCCAGCTTTCTCTGAGCTATGCTTTCATCTTTTTAAAGGAATACACAGCTTGCAAGGAAAATTCCAATTATTTAGAGCAACATTCTCCTTTACCCATAAATTAACACAGTAAATAGCAAACCACCAATGACAACTCCCAGAAAATTACTCAGTAAGGAAGACAGAACTAATGCACCCAAAACCTGCAGGCAACATCAGTCTCCTCCAACTGGAGTGACAGGCTCATCTTGAGCTGGTTTATGGCAGAGAGGAACAGTCATAATACTGGAGCTACAAACCTTAAAGGAATAGTCCTGGTAAAATCAGGGTCTCAGTTACACTGGGAAGAGATGCTTTGGGCTATATGGTGCCAAAGAGTGGAGCTCCCAAGAGCCTCTGGTTCATGGAGCATCAGCACTGGCCGAGGCTACGGTCAGATGAGAGACTGTAACCTAGCTGGAGCAACTACAGCTTCACATAACCCCAGCTGGGTGAGGCAGAACTGGCCAAACCTCCCTCAGCCCTCTCAAACTCGAGAGCCAGCAGTCGTCTGAGCACACCCCAAAGGGACAACGATGGCCGGGGAGGCAAGGAGTCAAGTGTGGAGGATCACACGCAGCACCAGCAGCGAGGGGATGGAGATAAAGCCCTGCTTCAGCAGCCATTGCCTTTGGAAGGGAAAGGGGTCGAGTTCTGCATTTACCTTGACCACTGGTGGCGTCGGGGGCACCACGGGCATTATCGGCGCAGCAGGCGGAGGGGGGGCAGCAGCAGGAGGGGCAGTGACAGGTGGGACGTTAGCGGTGATGGTTGGCACAGGGGTGGCAGCAATGACGGGCATCTGAGATGCAGCTGGAGGAACGTTCTGGAACGGGGCCGGCGGGGACACGGAGGACATGGCCACGGCTTGCGGAGCTCCTTTCAACGACAAAGGGAAAACACACTGCAACGCACTGATGGGCACGAGTGCCGGCAAGACATCGGGACAAAGTGAACCTGGTCCCACTGGACTGCTCAGTCACAGGCTTGGCAAAAAGCTCCCAGGCCAGGGTCACCAGGAGAGCACAAAGGACACTGTGCAATTTGTTTGATGCTGTTACCCAGGGGTCAACAAGAACATAAGAAATCACTGACCCGGGTCCTCATACCATGAGCTTTAGGCCAGCCACATGCAAGCAAAATACTTTTTGCACATGGGGTGTGGGTTGCCCTGGGACAATCTTCATCCCTCTCACGGCTCTCAGCAGAGCAGCAGGAGCTCAAGGAGATCTCCATTCCATAGGGAGATGGCTGTTTTGGACAGCTGCTTCCCACACAGGCCTCAGTGTGGGGCTGTGTTTCCTGTGCATGACAAATGGCAACAGCCACTCCCCTATTACCACCTAAATACCCAGGAGGCCAAACCACTTCAGATTTGCCACAAGTTATACAACAAAAGAAACAGAGCTGAGAGCAGAGCTTAAGCCTCCCGATAGCAAGGCAAGTCTCTTACCTTAGACTTTGTCGCGGTTTAAGTCCAGCCGGTAACTCAGAACCACGCAGCCGTTCGCTTGCTCCCCCCCCACCTTTTTCCTTCCCCCCACTCCCAGAGGGATAGGGAGGAGAATCAAAAGAACACAACTCCCAGGGGCTGAGATAAGAACAGTAACTAAGGTATAACACAAACCACTCCTGGTACCACCAATAATAATGATAAGGGAAACAACAAGAGAAGAGAATACAACTGCTCACCACGCACTGACCGATACCCAGACCGACCCGAGCAGCTATCTGGGCCTTCCGGGTAACTGCCCCCAGTTTATATACTGGGCATGACGTGCTGTGGGATGGAATACCCCTTTGGCTAGTTCGGGTCAGGTGTCCTATCTCTGCTTCCTCCTGACTTCCCCTCCTCCCTGGCAGCGCATGAGACTCAGAATGTCCTTGGTCAGAGTAAACATCACTTAGCAAGAACTGAAAACATCGGTTTTATCAGCGCTGTTCTCAGGCTGAAAGTCAAAAACACAGCACTGCACCAGCTACTAAGACAAACGACTGCTACTGCTGAACCCAGGACAGACTTGCACAGTTGAAGAACTGCCTGCTAGTGTAAAGTTAAGGGGGACAAATGTAATAACTAATAACCAGAGTAGCAATACTCCTCTATGGTTTTATAGCAGCTTTTAACAAAGGATGCTGAAAAGACAGATTTCTCTGAGCTTGGATGAAGTTGTAGCTCCATTTGGCACCTGAGATGTGGGAAAGTAAAGACGAACATTTGACTTTCCCAGAGCAACAATCAGACTTTGTTTACAGAAAAGAAGTTACAACAGTTTAATTCAGCCCACTCGAACTCCTGTATGAATGGTTTTATTGTGCTTACAGACAGTTTAGTTCCAAATCCATTTAAAATCAATTCCAGGTAAGCTGAACTAAACTTAGTTCCTACTGATATTCAATGGTCTACAGTCTTTTGCAGTGGATTAATAAATCCCTCCCTTCTGCTGACCAAACTTGATTCTATGATGTTGCAACCATGTGCACAAAAGAAACACATTACACGAGGTTCAGGGATGAGCAAGATTGGAGTACGAGTTTCTGCGGTGTCAGGCTTCTCCCAGGACTTGGGGTGAGCTCTACAAACCCAGGTCTATACAGGCATTCTACATCACAGTCTGGCACTTATGGCAGACCAGCATGTTTAACTACCTTGCCTCTTCTTGCCTCGGTTTATTCTTTGCATACAAGCTCTGTGTAGATGGGTAGGTGACGGACGGGAAGGTGTTTGCATGACAAATGCAGAGTGGCTTTTAAGACTTCAAGCCCTGGAAGACTGGGTAAACCACTGCTTTAACCATCAGATCACGTGCTCCTTCCATGCCCCTTCCCCACCTGCAAACCAGGCAGCTGAAAGGTGGCTCAGATCTCAGCAACAGGCTCGTAACGGTCAATGTCACTGCACTGGGTCAGTACCTGCACCCTGTGTGCCCGCTGATGGCTTGCGACCTTTGCCTTTAGGGACTGGGGGTAACAACTCAACCTCCTCCTGAGGCATCTGAGCAACTTTCTGCAGGAAGATCTTCTCCAGGGCTTGGGCCATGAGGACGATGTCATCTGTGGGCTGCAGAAAGAAGAACAAAAGCCCATGTTGTATCACCCACTTACAAGAAGCACTGAGGTTCAAGATCAGGCTTTGAAATCCCCAAGGAACTGCCCTCCAAATAAATGATGTTATCCCAGCTATGACAATAAAGAGACCAGCTCCTCTCTCTCCTTGCATGCTGCCCTCCTGCTCTTCTATTCTGCCCTAGCATGCAGTAACTACAGCCTCTAAGAGCGCTGCATCCAGAGGGTTATCAGGACTTGCAGGAGCCAGGTAACCGGCATCCTGTGCCACAGCGTGGAGCTGCAAACTGGAACAGATGAGCTGTCCCCCCTGCTGCCAGCAAGGCCAGGGCAGGAGTGTGAACACTCACGCTGTGGCTCAAGCTAATGAATTTGTTTATTTCAGCTTGTTCTCAGCCTAGGTCAGCTATGACAAACCACTGCAGAAAATACAAACACAAAGAGCAGCGGCTTTTAACAACCTAACAAAACAGCAAGCAAGCCAAACCCCAAATAGCAACCCATCTGAAGGTGCACAAGTACAGACAAGATACAGGCAGAGAAGAGAGTTACACTTCGTGAACTGCTCTGCTGCTAAGATACTAGTTACTGGTAGACAGACAGTGTAACACATAGCACTGACATTGCAGAGCATCTGCAAAGCACTGCATAAACCATAGCTCATCTTAAAGAGCTCCTAACTGAAAATAAAATCAGTAAACACTTGCTACATAACCCCAGAACAGAAACCTACCTAGAATTAAAAGGCACGTTTGCCCTTTTAACTGGTCTGGGGGAAGAAAGCCACAGCACAAAGACAGCTTTGTGCATTCAAGTAATGTGCTTGCAATTAGTGACATTTCAAACCCTTGCAAATGCACAGCGGAGCCGGCCCTGCTCAAAACCCACACTCCAGTAGGTGGGTCTTTTCTAGGCAGTGCCCCAGTTAAAGGCTTATCTGGGCTCTTTACCTTGTTGTAAATGTAACAGTTTGTAAACATGGTGTTGAAATCCTGCATACATTCACTGGCACTCCAGTAGTAGTTGTGTTCCAGGCGCTTCTTGATCGTCCCCATGTCCATGGGGTTTTTTATGATCTTGTGATAATCCTGTTGGAGAAGCAGGAAGGATGGTATTTATAGCTCCTGATACATGGAGTGTTGCTCACACCTCCCTCTACAGCCCCAGGTTTCTCCTCATCCCTCCTCCCCAGAAACGCATCCCCAAGGTTCTGTGCAAGCTGTAAATATTACCTCTGCTTTCCTTTGTTTCCTAATATGTAGCTTTTTAAGCTATCATTATTATGAACTTGACTACGAAGCATCAGTCTCCCCTAGTACATGCTCAAGCCCACACACAAATGGCTACCTGGTTGTTATCTGCCTTTAGTAAGAACAGCTGGACTGAGGAGGCACTAGGAGCAAAACACATGTCCTGAGCAGCTCTGCCTGGAAGCTGTTTGTGCTGTGACCCCCCTTAGGAGGTGGATGGTGTCACTTCAGACTGTGCTAAGTTTCAGTCTCTCTTTCAAGGGCATTTTAGCACTTAAAAGGCTTCCACGTGTTAACCCAGTTTCTCTCTGGGCTGGTCTCAAGCACACACAGATGCTGTGATTGGCCTGAGGTGATCCAGGCTGTGCTCTGTCATCTTCTCATGCTAGAGAGAGGCAGCACATGTACAGCCACCGGCCGCTGAGCCCAGCCCTCAAGCATGATCTGAGGCACTGGTATTTCCAGGCAAGGCATGCCAGGGCAGGAGAGGTGATTTTGCTGGCTGCTGGGCTGGTGCACACTCAGGTCACACATGGAAAACTGTTCTTCCAACTGACTCCCCTCTGTTTCCTGGTAACCTTCCCTAAAACCACCTCAAAATGCCTCACTGAGAAACTAACTCCAAAAAGAGAAGCACAAACGAGCACAGACTTAGAGAAGTGCTCTACAAGTGTGAAGTGTTTTACTCTTTTGGTTAGCACTTTAAATAGCACCCAGCAACAGCATCACACAGGTCAAAAGACTCCTGGTCCAGTCCATACATTTGGATTATAACTTGTAACTGGAGCTCAACTGACCTCACATCCCAGAACATGCTCCTCGAATCCCACAAAACCCTTTCACTCAAAGCAGGCAGAGTGAGTGTGCAGTGGGCTGCTGGGCTGAGCTGACAGGAGGGTGCACAGGGGCACTGGTACCTGTGTTTAAGTGAAGCAGTTTTCTCCTTCAGAGACCTGCACTTCTCCAGCTCTGAAAGAGCTTCTAATTCAGTGAATCTCAGAGCATTTGAGGGATGCCCAAATCCAACCTAACCAGAAGACTGCTCTCCCCAGCAGACAGCTGTCCAAGAGCAGGATGCCAAGCAGGAGATGATAGATACGTACCGGCAAATTCAGTTTAATTGCATCAACAGGCTGGTAGAAAGGCCAAGCAAACTGATGCTTCCACAAGGTCTTCACCACCACGTTTTGCATATATTGCAGTTGGTTGGTCTTCCTGCCGGGCTTGTTGGGATTAGTGACCTCCGGAGGCGGCGGGTTGACAGGGCCCTGTGGAGCCGGGACCGCTGCCGTGACCACAGACATCTTCCTGCGCTGGCTCTCACGCGATGTCACAGCCGCAGCAACTGGGAAACCTTCCTTCTTCCTTTATGCTCCCTGAATGGGACTGACATCCCATTTCCAGGGTCCAACCATACGGCCTAGATCAAACGAGAGAAGAGGACAATGTGTAAGTACAGATACTCACTTGAAACAGGCACGTTAAGACACTTCTGCTGTTGACAGTGTTTGAACTCAGGCTCTTTACTCCATCTGCTTTGCTCCCTGTAACACACCATACTGACGATGGGCACAGTTCAAGACCCAAGACACAGTGGAACAGCAATTTCATAGAATCATAGAATCATTAGGGTTGGAAAGGACCTTAAGATCATCTAGTTCCAACCCCTTGCCGTGGGCAGGGACACCCTACGCTAAAATTGCCAAATTCAAAGCCTGCTGAGAACTAGTTAAGTTCCACAGGATCAGTTATTTGTCTCAGAGAGCATCTTTGTGCAAAGAAAACACATGAGGTAGCAGAAGAATACGGTTAAGGAATCCAGTTAGGATGTAATGCAGACACCCATGAACATGCTGATCCAAGCTAGCAAACCCACAGCTTGCAACTCCATGTAAACCTCACTGCATTGTCTCTGCCTGAGTTGTGAGCCCTGACATACAACATGAGGAAAGCAAGAGGCATGACCATCTGACATCCCAGCTGCCCGTCACATCCAACATGGCACTTGAGTGGACTCACACACAAACCCAGGCAGCTTACACAGACTGCCTGTAACTACAGGTAGAATCCAAACACACAGTTCTAGGCTAAGCACTTCATCTACAGGAATAGCACTGGTATCAGTAATCATTTGAACTATAACGGAGCCCAGCTGCGAACCAGGACATCACTGAACAGGTACTGAACAAGCCTGGAACAAAGGCTGCCAAAGCGAGCCCTGGCACACACATCACTTGCACATGTGCAGTTTTGACAACACAGTTTCAAGTACAGCTTTTTGCTGTCCCACATGCCGAGCGTACACTGCTTCCACACTGTGCATTTCTGCCTCTTCTTACTCATCCCAGTCTGGGAGGATAATTAAAAGCAAAACCCAAACTCCCAAATAAATCCTGCTTCTCTGGAGCATCAGTCTGCCCGTTTGTGCTAAGCTGCACCCTCAGTGTGGAATCCAGCAGGGCTGCGGGGTCTGGCACATCCCTCAGCCAAAGGAGGCCTCGAGAACCCAGCGAGGCTGGAAGGATCTGGGGTTTTCCTTCCCTGAGCTGCTCACAGGGGTCAGTGAGGGCAGACACTTGGCGCAGGGCGAGGACACGGATAACTCCCTGTGCCAGCGGGAGGACCTGGCTGCAGCAGTGGAGACAATCCTCCAGGCAGCTCCGGAGCACCGGGAGCCGTGCGCTGTGCCAGGGAGCTGCTGCTCACTAACGGGCTCCACTTCCTCTGAAGAGCAGCTCCCTGCCCGGGGCTGCTCCTGCAGGGCAGGCTGGGGTCGTGATGGCTGCAGAATCAGAAGGTAGCAAGCATCAAGTTAGCACATGAGCCCAACTACTCCGTTCCCATTGGTGTGGTATTGCTGTACAGTTACTTGGACACCGACCAAAGCCTGGCACAACTCCAGCCCAGAAACAGCAACATAAATCTTCCCATCCGGGAAAATTATCGAGTTTAAGAGATGTTCCTTGACCTCAGCTTTATCTCCACATTATTATTTACATTACAGTAGCGCATGGGGGCTGTGCAGAGACCACAGCCCCTTGGTACTTGGCACTGCAGACACGAAGCAAGACCCTGTTCCTACGTCGCAGAGCTGGTGCTCACAACTCACACTTCACACCACGCTGGTGAGCCCTGAGCCCCACAGAGCAGCACTTGGTGGCAGCAGGATGGAGCCAGCAGCCAGGCAGGACACAGGGAGCCAGCACCTTCCCACTGCTGCATCACGTGCTGCTCCCTGGACAGACTCCTCGCAGGAGTTCCTCCTGCTCTGCCTTCCTTCCCCTCCACAGCCCCAGACAGGGACTGAACCTCAGGCAGCTCTCACTACCTACCAGCTCCATGCCAGCTTTTCAGACTCAAGGGATCTCTGATTTGAGACCACTTGAGGACAGACGAGTTGCTCTGTCAGCCAGTACTGCCCCATATGCACACAATGTATGCACTGTGTCACCACCTCAAGCCTTGGGGATGAAGCGCTTGCACTTGGCTTCACTGCGGCAAGTGGGGATGCGGCTTGTGAGTGCCCATGTGGCACACTGCAGCTCTGCCCTTGTTGCCTACCAAATTGTTGATTTCACACAGATTTGCTCTTCATACATGTTATTTTGAGCACAGCCCCAGTAACATCCTGAGCCTGGGAGATGTGTCCTTAACTTACCTCTGCATGAGGGAGGGGAAAAGATCACAGAAGATTAAGTCAGTTCCTTGGCTTTTGCCTTGGTTAATTTAATGCTCATCAGATTATGCAGATGGGCTTCCCACCCTCCATCTCTCCTTGGCTCTTATAGGAAGGAGCCTGTGGGTTCCTAAACAGCAGAATCAGCCAGCAGTAACTGGTAATTTCAAGGGCCTTCAGTTCTAACACACACTCAGCACTCCCTATGAATTGTGCTGCTTTAAGATGTCTCACATCATGCCTTCAAACCCAGGGGTACCCAAAAGTCACTTCATCTTGACTATAACAGCCATTACATTGCAGTTCTGTTAATAAGGCTGCAGGAAGAGGGAAGTGTGAGCGGTGAAAGAGCTTTACACTTTGCTGGGGTCCTGACTGGAGGAGTCTCAGCTTTGAGACCTCACTCTGCAGCAAGGACTGGACTGGGGTTTCAGAAGTGAAGTGAACAGCGCTGCAGAAAGGCTCCAGAAGTACCACAGAAGTGTGACCTGTAGTGAGCACATGCTCAGCTGTAGCAGTGGAAGTAAGCATCTGCGAGCAGGTTTCAGAGCGCATTGAGCAGCTGGTGACTCGGACATCAACACCCAGGGGACGCAAACCACTCGGAGGGAATGGGCATGGGCTTCCCAGGGAAACACCAGGATGTGCCTCTCACAAAAGTCACAACTTTATGGCAATGGGGGAGGCAAAGAACTGTTGGGTTGTTTGAGCCTTCATTTCTTGGCAGAGATTTGGCACAGAAAGGAAGGTGTTTGGGACAAGCACATGCCTGGGCAGAGGCTGCTCGTGCCATTTCTTCCTAGAGGGGAAAGGTGGAGATGCACTGAAGTTACCTCACGTGACCCACATGGCTGAGCCCACAGCACCTCACAATTAGGGGAAGCCAGAGAGCAGCCAGAGATGGCAGAGAAGGTGAAGCTGCCTCAGAGCATGCGCTCTCTTATCTAGTGCACTGCAACACGCTCGGTGCTTGTTTATTTGGCAATATCTAGCACTTGCAGGGGTTATTGCAATTCCTAAACACCCATGGGCAGAAGGCCTGCAGCCTTGGGCATCAGGCAAAAAGGAAGCACTGGGAAGGTTCTGGCACATGGCCACACACCATACACAGAAAGTCCCAAATTGTCAAGAGCAGGATAGGGAGCAGGGGACCAAGGGGAGGCAGGAACATGGCTGAAGGCACATGGGAAGTATGGTACAAACCACGACACAGACACAGCTCAGTCCTCTATGATTCAGTAACCACTTCAAACCCCATCCTGCAGAGTGCTGAGCAACCTTCCACTCTTGACGAGCTGCACAGTCTGTGGCTCAGCATCTCAGCACAGATGAATCCGCAGACTATCACCTGCAAGATACCACCAACTGATGAATGCAGATAAACCTCTTTCTAAGGAAGGTTTAGGAAAAGCCAGAAAAACCTCAAGCTCTTCACACTTTCTGGTCCCTCTGCCTGGGTCAACCCTTTCTCTGGCTGTCTGTATGGAAGAGAGAAAATGAGATCAAGTCCCGGACATCTGTGGCTGGAGAGTGTGTTCAGAACGATCCCACTGCTGCAGTGACAATGGCTATGATGCTGATCTAGTTGATGCTGCCCAGCTCTGAAGGGACATCCCTCACTGCAGGATTGCTGCAGAACGTGGTCCTAGCTTCAGAAGTTCCATTGTACAAGCACAGGATGTGCAAGAGCATGGAGATCCTGAGCTCTTCCATCACATTCCTAAACCACCACAGAAAGAAATCACAGCCTGGTCAAGGAGATGGATCTATCTCCACGTTTACATGGGAGTTGGCCAAGCAGGGCGGGGGGGAAATTTGGTGATCCCAAATTCAAACCGTGCTGATGGGCAGAGGAAGAGACCACAGACTCAGTCACAACTTCTTCAGACTGGCCAATTCTGCAGACTCAGCCCTGGCAGAAGTGCTGTCTGCTGGACACTGCCTTTGTTATTCCACCTCCAATGTTTCTGGCATTATCATCACTTTAAACTTCCCAGACGGACGGGATCTGCTGTTCCACTTCTGCTCACCCTTGCTTGTGCATTCAAATCTGCACTTCAAGACCAAGCAGAACTACAGATCCATTTGCTCATTTGGGCTTGAACCACAGTCACGCTTTATTAGCATCCTCCATGCCAGGCCAGGAAAGAGGGCCAAGTTGGCAAGATGGAAGGGTCATAAAAAGAAAAGCTAAAAACCACAACTGGGGTCAGTACCGGAACCCAGCTCCCTCCAGGCTCTGTTCCCCAATTCCTCTGTTTGTCTGCTACTTCCCAGCCCACCTTCTCCAAAGCATGACTTGCACAGCAAATGACGCTGCTGCTGCTGCATCCTGGGGCTCCAGGAACGGCGGCTGCCGGTTTCAGGTCAGCAAACCTTGTGTCAGTTCAATTATTTACAGCAAACCAGAACCAATCCCAAACCAACCCCCATTCCCTGGCTCGGACCCAGGTTTCAGAGGATACGTGCACACGAGCAGCAGCCAGGTACACCCATTGAGCAGAGCATGGCAACACCCGCACAGGCTCCAGTGCTCCCAATGGGATCATTGTATGTCTACACCCTCACAGGGCTCTTTTTCTGCTTTCTAAAGGATGTGATCTGCACAGTCAAACATTTGTGTTCTGGAAAAGAGTCTGCCCTTCCCCTTTTTAATCAGCATATAGTGCTCTGTGCACTTTTACAGTGCAAGAAAACCCTCAAACTCACTCAGTTTGGTCCTGCATGTATATAGTGAACAAATGACACAGTCTTTCCACAATGGGCTTTGCCATTATTCTTTTTCTGCACTCTGATTTCCAAAAGAGATTACTGGACAGAAAGCACTGTGAAGAAAAACCAAAAGCAGAAGCACATGAGCTCGAGCACTTCCCTGCTGGCAGAGCATGGTCAAGCTTCTGCTCTACCTGCAAAGAATTACCCAAGAGGGCAGCAACAGAACAGCAGAACTGACAAGGTGGCCGAACACCATAACCTGGGTTTCTGAACAACCTCGCTTGCTCTTTACCAGGTACAATGCTATTTGCCATCTGAAGAAACAGCAAAACTAAACCTGCTTTATCCCTCTGCCCAGACCGCAGCACTTCCTGAAAGACAAACCATAGCACCCCAAGGTCTTTCATGACACCTGGTAGGGAGTGAGCTTAGGTACAGCCCAATTCCACTTTCAAATGTATCTAAAAGGCTGTAACAGGAAGATTACCTCCTCTTAATGAAAACAGGTACAAAAGCATAAAACACAGCCCTGCAAACAGCATCCAATCGCTATGTATTACCTACTTAAAGGATTGTCTTCTGCTCTGTGACCTAATAACCTGCACTGCAAACCCCCTCACATCACCTGCCTTGCACCGGCTTGTATCAGCATTATTAATACCATTTACAAGTGCTACAGATGTTACCTCAGGGGCAGCAACCCAAATACACAGACAGAGAAGACAGACTTCAAAAACAGACACAGATCCATACGTTAACTTAAATGCAGCATTCCACGCTACAGAGCAGAGCCATCAGTGATTCATTACAGAAACTGCTGTCCTCCATCAGTACCCCCCTTGAACACTTGTGCTGCAACACTTTCTCCTATTTAATTTTTATGTATTTAAATGATTAAAGTTACTATTCTGAAAAAGAACAGCTTGGGTTTAGGACAGAAAGCATTACAAGCATAGGAGGAACAGATGAGCTGACACTGGTTTACATCATGCCTCAGGTTCACAGCTACAGCACCACAACTTGCCCATGCAAAGGCTCCCAGAATTTAAACCCTCCCAATGTTGGCTTCAGCAACAAGTGGGTTAAAGAGTGGGCTCCAAAGAGTTGTTCACCTCCAGCAAGCACCAATGCTTGACAAAACCACACCAATGTCACAGTAAGACACTGTGCAATGAAAGGCTCGGGATGCACACACACATCCCGAGTGTCCCAACAGCTCACTGAGCAGCACAGCGCACAGGGGCTCCTTCGCAATTCCCACAGCTCTACTGGAGGATAATGTGGCAACTTCAGACAAAACAACAAAACCAACACCCAGAACAAAACCCTCAAACACGCCATGGGAAACCCACTGCAGATTAATGAATTCTGCAAATTAGCAAACAAGGAGCAACCAGGATTAAAGCAAAACAGTCACCAACACCAAGATGCAAAAGGCTCCTTGCTCATTTATATAGCAAGGTGCAGCTCTGCGCTGAAAGCACTCGACAGCTCAAAGCTGACAGAGTAATATATTTTGTAAAAGTAATTAAGCCTTTGAAAGGCGAGAGCTCACCACAGCACTGCCTGCTGCCCAGGGATGGAGCTGTTTGTGCTGTCAACAAGAGCGATCAGGCTCCTAAACTACTCCAGGGAGAAGGAGTGAGGCTCTCAGAGTGCAGCAGGGGTCTGGTGGATGCCCACAGCCCACTGCACAATGCCCCAGGTGAAGCAGTAAATACTGAACAGAACTAGTCCCAGTTAGAGATGTGCCCCCTCCCCTGCAGCAGGACAGGCTGCTCTACCTGTGCGACTGCCTCAGCCCAGGCAGGGACACCCTCCGGGCTGCCAGGCTGGGTCCCAGCCTGCAGACATGGTTTGTGGGCACCAAGAACCGCTGTCAGAGCACCCACCAGGTTAGGAGATGACTGAAGGATAAAGTTCTCAACACACGGTTTCTTAACTCAGGAAAGAGCCATTTAGCAAGATTATTAAGAACTGTAATTTAAGTCATTGCACCCAGAGCAGTTACAGCAGTGCAGAGAAACAACCAGCTACACAGCAGAGTGACAGAAGGAGCCTCTTTGGAAGCAGCAAGGAGCCAGTTACTGACCTGCAACATCAGACTCTGCACTATGCTTTTCTCCAGAGCATTTTTAAAGTGACAAGAACTAAGAGTTTTTGACAGCCCCTCAGTGCTTAAAATGACAGAAGGTTTAATTCCAGAAGCAACAGAGCCTAGTTTGTATTTGAAGACAATGGAACTAAAGCTCCAAAGTCAGTTTTGAGAATACAGCTCAGACACTTCACACCGCACATGCATTCCTTCTTCATTTAAACCCTGCATGCACAGGTCACTGAAACACCTTCACTGCAGCAGGTACTGTCCAAGTGCGGAGCACGACATGTGCAGAGAAAGACAATACTGCAAACAAGCTAATGCTGAATGTTGAATAAGACTCTTATCCTCTGCCCAACCTTTCATTAAGTATTGACTTGAAACATCCAATCCAGGCATGAGTATTTTTAACCAGTGGGGGACTAAGGAATGCACAATTTTAGCATTTATTCTTTCCAAAAAGGAAGAATTCGAGGTCGGAAGTTCCTGTTTCAGGAGGAGTCTCCCAGGGTATCCTTAAAAGCTCCCCAAACTCCTGTGCTAACAGCAGCAGCCCAGACCCGCAGTGACAGCGCCCGGGTACAGCACACATCAGGGTGCGCTTAAAGGCAGCGTTGGGGGCTTCTGTTTGTGTTGACTGATGTGTATCTGTTCTGCACTCCTCACCCCTCCACTGTCACCACCTCCTCGCCACTATCAGAGTTATCACTGTGTCAGTTCAAGAGCATCAGCTTTAAACCTAAACTTCCAGTTTAATTTAGAGACAACTCCTGAGCACACTCACATACACTGAGCACGTTGGAAACACTGACCAGCATATTTAGATAAACACTTTCCTGTTCCCCCAGCAAGGGACAGCAGGTGTGCTCTGCTCAGATTTACCAGCATCGGGAACTTAGAGATGTAAACATACATATTTAAGTTCGAAGTGACTTAGTGAAGCCATTGTATTTGTTTATCGAAAGAAGTTTATTTTAGTAACTTTTGACTCCCGAAGGCATCAGCACAGAGGTACATCCACACCGCAGCGCTGTCACCGAGCCCGAACCGCACAGAACGCCCACTCCACGTTGTCAAAAGCCGGTTCTGTAGGAAGCACATCCCGCAGCAGCGCCCCGCGCACTGACCCCGCGCAGCTCCGCGACCCGAACACTACAGCTTTGTTTGAAAGCGAAACCAAGCGGGCTGCAGGTAACACCGTGCCCAGCGCCGGGGAGCGCGGAGCCCGAGCGCGCACTGAGGAAAGTACGGCGAGTTTGGAAGTTTTACATTTTATTATCGGTACCATTATTTATAGCGCGACACTTCTATATATAAATCCGTGACCTGCGCTTCCTTTGACACCTCTAACGCGCACCCAGCTGAGGCAGCGAGCCCCTGGTTCCGAGCATTTCCCGAAGTTGGGTGCGCTCCAGGAGCGCAGCCCCGCACCGCTCCGCACGCACAACACCGCGCACGCCCGGCCGCGCTCACCGGCCACCGACGGGAAATGGCCGGAGCCGCCGCCGAGCCCCGCTCCGCGCCCCGCAGGGAGCCGCCGCCGGAGCCCCCGGCGCCGGGACCGCGCACCGCGGAGCTGCTGCCGCCGGGTCCCGCCCGCTTTTCTTCCCCCCCTTCTTTCCGCTTCCCCCCTCTTTTCCCTTTCTTGTTTCCTTGTTTTTAAGGGCGCCCGCAGCTCTCCCTTCCTTCGCCCCTATTTTCCCCTTCAAAAGATGGCGGGCAGAGAGAGCGGGCGAGGGAAGGCGAGCGACAGAGGGGGAAGACGAAAAACACAGAGAATAGGAAAGAAGGAAGGAGCCGCCGCTCGCGGGGCGCGGGGCTGCCGGGGGGAACCCGGCCCGGCGGCTGCGGGCGCTCGGCGAGCAGGGGAGGGGGGGCAGGAGATGGGGAAGAAGCGGCAGAAGAAGAAGAAGAAAAGGGTGGGCAGGAGCGGCGGGGCCGGGAGGAAATCAATGGCCAGGCTGCAGCCAGCCCCGCCGCGCTTTGTTGCATTGTCGCGGCGCACAAAGGCTGCGGGGCGGCGGGGAGCGGCGCGGGGCTCCCGCAACAGGAACGAGCAGAAGAAGAGAGAAGGGGGGGAGGGAGAAATTAAAGAAAATCAGCACTGGCCTTTCCCAAGTGGGTTTTGCTTTCGTCCCGCTGCTTCCCCGGCCCCCTCCCTCCAGAAACCATGGCCCAGTGCTAGCGGCGCACACCCAAGCATCTAACAAATAAAGGGAAAGATTAAATAGATTACTTTGCCCCGGCAGCTCCAGCAACGTTTGCCTTATAGTCCCTCCAGTTGCTCTTCTTTTTATCCTCGCCAGGCAGTATAATAGATGCGCTACAGCGCCCCAGAGCCCATGCGCCGGCCGCAAGGCCGTGTGGGCGCGGTAGTCCCGGCCCGGCCGGGGCAGCGGCGCCCGCGGGCCCCGGCACTACAACCCCCAGCAGCCGCAGGGCCCCGCTCCCCCCGCGCCGCCGGCGGGGACACAACCGGGAGGGGGGATGCCCCGGGCAGAGGGGGAGCCGCCGGGCCCGGGGGACCGCGCCGTGAGACCCCGCGCACGGCACCGGGGAGCCCCGGCTCCCCCCCCGGCTCGGGGCACGACGAGAGCCCGTCAAAGCGCAGCCGGGAACGTGCGGGACCCCGAGCCCCGGCGTGGTGCGGGGCACCGAGGGGCAGAGCGCAGCCCGCTCTGCTCGCTTCTATCGTGAAGTTCAGTCCCGGTTTGCGCCGGGCGGTGCGCGCTCACGGTTATTACACAACAACTACTACGAGCCGCAATAAAAACAGAGCGTCACCAGTGCGAGTAGTAAGTGCAAAAAGTCCATGAAGAGCCGGGTGTAGCCTGCTCTGGTCAGTGCGCTTCACAATCCTGTCAACGGCTTACAACAACAATTGATCCTATGTATACAATAACAGACCAGGAATTGTACACACACGGAAGCATCAACAAACACGAGCACTCCCACAGCACTTCAGGCACACTCCAACCCAGCCGGTGTCCTGCAGCGAATCCACAATGCAAACAGAAGTTTATAAAGCAGCTCAAAGCTGATGCAATCCAAAACACAGTTTAATTACTGCAGCACGAGAAGGTAGAAACAAAAATTAGAAACATAAATGAGTCCAGGGGAAGCTTTTGGGCACCAACGTCAAGTAAGGAGCAGTTTTGGGATGTGGCTGTGGACACAGAAGCTGCAGAGGCTGCCACACTGTGATGCCAGTAGGTCAGTTCAGTGTAGCCATAAGGTGAAGGCAGTTTTATTGGAAGATCTTATTTCCAGCTGTTTAAAACGTGACCAACAGGACTGAAGTTCTCAGGAGGTGTGATACAGACACCAGGATCTGCATAGGCAGGACATGCTCAGGAAGACCTCACTGCACCAGGTGTTCGGCTGCCTCAGGATGAAGCCGAGGTTGTGCACATACCAGAAACAAACCCAAGAAAAGTGATTTTTTAACATGAACTTCAAGGCACGTTGAAATCCAGGAACCTGCTCACGCTGGGATATCCTTTGTCAGACAGCACTGAAGGTGGGTGCATCACACCCCCAGTCAGTGCGTGACCTGGGCTCCTCCTCAAACTGACCTTTTTGACTTGACCATCCAACAGTCCCACTGCAAATCCAAACACAACCTGGCAATGGCAAGTGCATCAAAACCGCAACCCAAAAGCAGTCTCCAACTACACCTCACACTTCCTTATCTCACCTGGGTGAATGTAAGATAGTTTCAACCCAAACTGTAACGTTCATGATACATTATGCTGAGCAGGCAAAACAATTCACATGGGAAACTGCACCCAGAGATTTTACCACTATCAACTTTCAACTTGGAGCACACCAGTAACACACCTACCTGCAGGTCTGCAAGCCTACACCTGAAGAACCCAGCTGCATCCTCCCAGGGAATAGGAAAGCAAAAATCTTCTAAGGATCCTCAAAGCCTTCTTTATGCAAGGCAGTGAGTTTGGATAGTGGTTCAGCCCAACAGGCACAGCCTGGCTCAGTTTGAGTAAGCTCCAGAGGAGGTACAGTGAAGTCAAACTAGAAAGATTCAAGCTTAATTTAAAGCACTCAGGCTGAGGAACAGATAGGTGCAATCTTTAAACTAGAAATTCTTTTGTCATGGTAGTTTTACACACAAGATACAACAGTTTACCTGCTCTGGAAATACATCAATGCCAGCTTTTCCATAAAGCACAAGACCACAGCAACAGCTTTTTACCTCTTCCTCCTCCCCAAGCTCAGAGGAGCATCCTCCATTCACCCAAAGCTCTTTGATTAGCCTCTGTGGCCTCTTATGTTGCACCTCCAGTTACCCAATTAGTACCTTGTTAACTAACACCTGAGTGTGTTTATTCCCTGCCAATGCACTAGTTTTAACCCTTCATGCACGCTGGTACATACATCCTCCTAGGAAGCTTTGTCCATAGGCTTTGACAAGAAAATGCCTTATCTGTGCCACACCAGAGTGGTTTTTAGGGCTGTTAAACACTGACACGTTTTGCTTCTCTTCTCTTGGTGTCAGGGTGGGACCTGAGTCTTTTGAAAATGAGGGTTATGGGAACAGAAGAGGGAGATACCTGTGTCTCTGGGGCCAGTGAGTTTTGTGAGAACTGGGCACACTCAGTGTCTCACATGACTGCACCCAACAGTGTTTAACACACAACAGCAGGGGACTGTTGGGAACTGACCTGGAGCCTGCTGTTTCTGAGCTGTGTTAGAGGTTCTAACTGTAAGCTTCTGATTCTCTACCTCACCTTTCAGTGTCTGTTTCACCATCCAAACCACAGCTCCCTGCTGGAAGGGAGCTCTTTGTGAGGATTTGGACTTGGGGATTACAAGTGGAGCAGGCTGCTGAAGGGGGATGAATGCCAGGTCAGCAGTGCACCCTGTCCTCCACGGGGCACACAGCAGACACCTCGTACATCTCTATGCATGCAGAGGGCTGATGTGAGCCCCACACACCTTCAGGCAGGTGAATTTGGCCATTCTGACTGTTTGTGTGGGCTCCAAGAGACCTCACATATGAGCAGACTCACAGAAGAGCCTGTAACAGAATGAATGTCATTGCACATTACAAGAAGAGAATTTATTCAGTAACAGCCATGTTTGGGATAAAGAAATAATAGTGCCCAAATAGAAGACTACTTAAGAGCGTGTAGTCAGTGTCTGGGATTATACAACTCCGATCATCCAGTGGCAGACAGAAGGGAGTTGAACACAAGCAGATAAATGCTCTTATTGCAACAGAGAGTCATCTTTACCAATAATTTTCTTCACTGTGGTGGCAGGATTTCCTCAATTGAGTCAGTGTTATTCAGAGAGTTGAGGATGACAGGCCCAGGGCAGG
Source organism: Pezoporus flaviventris (assembly GCF_033815535.1). Lineage (NCBI taxonomy): Eukaryota > Metazoa > Chordata > Aves > Psittaciformes > Psittacidae > Pezoporus > Pezoporus flaviventris. The sequence continues at coordinate 667,145 of NW_026892645.1, forward strand.
GGTTTGAAACAATAATTGCCGTTTGTTCTTCTGTAGTACCTTTCATCTGTGGAATTCACAACAATGCAGTAATCCTCCAACAGCTTCTGTGGGTAAGGAAATATTATGATTCCTGTTTTTCAGCTGAGGAAGCCGAGAGGGAATACGATGATGCAGAGAACCACAGGCAGAGCCAGAACTGGGACCTGGCTCCTCTGACTCGTACTCTGTAGGTTGGAGAGACTGGACACAACAGCTGGTGAGGCCACTCCTCTGTCAGGACTCTGTCAGTGCCTGCGGGACCTTTGTCTCTTCAGTGTTCACTCTTCATCTGGAAAGCGGTTAGCAGTGCCCCCAAACAGGGAATCCAGGAGCCAGGATGTCTACAAGCCCCCAGAGGTACAGCACTATGGTAATTGATGGGAAGGCAGGAAAGAATCAAGCTATCCAAGACCTGAAGGATCTCATAAGTGTTTATCTGCAAATATACAAGTGCCTTTTATGGGGATGTAGCAAGAAGCATTACTTGGAGGAGCTGGAGGCTAGTATACAGCGGACTAAGATTTATATGTATGGGAAGAAGCGGAGCAAAGGACTAAGCTATTGTGAGAGAGAAGAGAAGGACAAGATGACAATTTGAACAGTGAAGAGAAACTGCCCAGCTAATATGGCCACATATCTTTGGCCACAGTAAATACGTTTCTTTGGACATCAGCTGCATCTAAATGGTTTTGTTACACAGTGAGTATCATGTAGAGACCCAGCACCTGCTGTTAACAGTGGTTTGCACAGGTAAGCAACCTTGTGACTAGTGTGTGCTACTGAGCTGGCAGTTTAAACTAACAGAACACACTAGATTTCAGCTGGGTACAGCCCTAATGGATTCCTGTGTGTTTTCTTACTTTTCCTCCTGCCCTCTTACAAAGACTGCAGAGAATGCCAAAGAGATGCTGGGACCAAATAGTAACACTTTCAAACACTGTGATGTCTAAATTACAAGGAGTAATAAATATATTCAGATTTCACTCAAGCTATCTCAGGAGTATGAGCTAATCATGTTGATCTGGCTGCTCACTGGAGTTGCAACCATTTGCACCAGCCAAGAATGAAGCTCCCGACCCACAGAAGTGCTGAGAACCTGCTGCTCCAGCTGAAGTGGCAGGGAGAGGCTGTCATCACGTCTGGCAGTCAGGCTGTGTGTGATTCAGGCTGGGGCTCTCGAATCTGCAGTCTTTATATGCTTACTGGCTGTAAATTCCATTGGGAGGGAATCTGCTTTGGACAGCACGTAGCTGGACTTTAGTCCTGTGTCAAGTCCTACCTTCTCTTCAAAACCATGGACTGTTTCTTAGCAGGTCTTTACTAACATGGAGCTCGATACATGCAGTGTTCAATGATCTTGCTTTGAACGAAGCTCTTCAGCCTCCAGAGGCCGCTTGTGCCCAGGCTGCGTTTTGTACACATCCCTCCCAGGGCAGAATGAATCAAATCCTACCTGCGCTCCACTGGGGTAGGATTTCCTAGTTTTAAATGAACAAATGTTGGCAGTGATGCAAGCAAGGTTCCTGCTGTACTGGGGGAGGTAGAAATATCAGCCTGGAAAAGGTTTAGTGTTTGTTTTTAAATCCCAGAAGAAATGTATGTGATGTATCGGGGATTTAGAACAAATCAGAGCAGTGTATTAGCAACCACACAGAAAGAACTCCGTGTCAGAGAGTAGCTGCTCTTTAAAAGCCTAAAAGATGCAGCTGGTCTCTCATGTGTTCTTCCTCCCTCTGTTCCTTGAGCAGTGTGTAACACACGGTGAGTCTGTTCCCCCTTCCCTGGCTGCTGAGAGGCCCAAGCACAAAAACGTCCTGAGCCTGCCAATTGTGCCGGAACGTAAACGTGGGTTTACAGAGCTTGTAAGCTTAGTACCTTATTACTCACCACTGCAAATGTAAGCACCAGCTTGTCTGCAGCAGTCAGGTCTAGAGAGCGGGTCCAGCATGTGCTGAAGTTAGTGGGAGCTTTTCCACAAACATGGATGTCCTCTGGATCCTATCCACAGGGCTGGGTCCTGGTGGAACCTGTGACAAAATCATACATTAGTCACAGCAGGACCCTTGGCCTCAGCTCTGTTCCTGACACCCTGAAAGCCACCCAAAGGGACCCCAGCAGCACTGAGAGCACTCATTCCATGTCATCTGAGCCACTCACAGCCTTTTCTTTCCCTTTCATCATTATGGGAAGCTGCTTTCCTCAAACCCCCTCAGACAGGTGTCGTTCACAGTGTATTTTGGCAGGTCACCAGTTCAGGCTATTTTGAACCAAACGGAATGAAAGATTTTGTGAGAGAGAAGCCTGCCAAGCCCCATGCTTTTCCAGGGAAGGAATCTGGACAGACACCACATCCTGCTGATCCCAGCTGTGGCAGCAGCGCTGGGGGAGCAAGAAAGACCCTCACAGATGACTCATAACCAACAAGTTAAATGTCATGCTGTCAGAACCCCAGTCTAGTGTGTGCCTGAGCACTGCACCAAGTGCAGTGTACCACACTTTCAGCTTGCTACAAAAATTAAAATGCAGGAACTCAGAGCTAAGGGGTTGTTCAGGATTTAAGAGTGAAAACTGAGCCAAAACCAAGCAGAGCGATCAGCAGCAGGAACTGGGTTTCTTTCCTAATGCTACCCAGTGCAGCTTTTGTCCCCATGTTTCAGCTCCCTGGGTTCAGACCGCAGGGTTAACCCTCCGCACCTGCACTGCACATTTCAGGCTGCGGAAGGGTTTCACTGTACCACGGGGGGGGTTCTTCCTTTTTCCCTCTCTTAACTGCCACTGGAGCCCCAAGATCCTCCTGTGCCAAAGGGCCAGTACATGACACGTGTCTCCTTTTCCTCCCTCCCTCCTGCAAGCAGACTGCACCGTGTCCTGTGTGGCGCTGGGCTGCAGTTCGGAAAACAGCAATGCTCTCCAGCACAGGGCTCCAACACATCCTTACCATTAACGCCTGCTTGGCCTTACTGAATCAAACACTTCTCTGAGTCAGGGCCCGTGTACACCAGTGCAGTGCCTTACATACACGCTCACCCAGGCAAATACGGTGCTAATGGCTCACACATCAGCCTCGTGCAGTACTTGTGTTGCTGCTTTAGGCTTGGGCTTGCCACAACGGTTTGTACCGGTGGTTCTGGGGCACCCTCCCACCGGGGCTGGCCTGTGCCTGACACCCGGCCCTGCTGCGGCCAGGCCCGGCGGAATGTGAAGCACAGCAGCGCTGTGCCCACCTGGCACGGTGTACAGAGAGAGACCGTGTACCTGACACACCGAGGGCCCTGTACCGGGCTGCCGCGCTCCGCGGTACCGGCTCTGCCCCGCGGGCTGGATGAGGCCCGCCCCTCACCGCAGCCCGCCCGGGCGCTGGCTGCCGCCGCCTCCACGCCCGCTCCCCACAGCAACACCCGGAGCCGGCGGGTGGCGGGGAGAGAGCGGGGGGAGCAGAAGCACGGCCCCGAGCCCGGAGGCGCCCCCGCCGCCGCTCAGCCCCGCCAGTGGAGGGAGAAGGAAGGGCGGGGCGGGGCGGGGCGGGGCCGGGACTCGCGTCCCTTACACTCCTCCCACGCGCGCGAGCGCTGCTTTTTGTCCCTCGGGCCGCGCCGTAGCTCTCCCGGGAGAGCGGCATTGTGCAGCCTGCGGCCCGCACGGCGCAGGCGCCGTTCCGCATTCCCCCGCCCGCCGGCCCCGGAGCTGCTGCCGCGCCCCCTTCCCCTCCCGCGGCCGCGCTCCTCCTCGCCGCGGAGGAGGCGCCGGCCCCGCCACCCCCCCTCGCTCAGTGCCCGCTCTCCGGTAAGGCCTGGCCCGCGCCCGCTCCCGCTCCCCGCGCGGCGCCGCCTCCCTCGGGCAGCGCGCGGAACCCGCTCCTCGCGGCGGGGCGCGCGCCCACCCCGGCCCTGCCTCGCGCCGCCGCGCTCCCGCCTTTCCCGGCTCCCGGCGCGCGCGTGCGGGCTGCGGCGGAGGGGGGGGACGGGAGCGGACCCCGAAGTTCGGGCAGGGACCCCCCAGCCTCCCGGCTCGGCCCCGCGCGGCCGTGGGGGTGCCGGGAGCCCCGCGCTCGGGGGTGTGCGGGGGCAGCGCCGGGGCCTCGCTGCGTCCGGTAACTCGGGCTCCCGGTTCGCGCTGCGGGGGGGCAGCGCTCTGTGGTCCCCGTCACTGCTGGAGCCAGGCCAGAGCAGGCCACGGAGATGCTGCGAGGGCTGGAGCAGCTCTGCTCTGGAGCCAGGCTGAGAGCTGGGCTGGGGCAGCCTGGAGAAGAGAAGGCTCCTGAAGGGGAGACCTGAGAGCAGCTCCAGTGTCTAAAGCGGCTGCAGGAAACCTGGAGAGGGGCTTTGGATAAGGGCCTGCAGGGACAGGCCAAGGGGAATGGCTTTAACCTGCCAGAGGGGAGACTGAGATGAGCTCTTAGGCAGAAGCTCTTCCCTGTGAGGGTGCTGAGGCGCTGGCACAGGGTGCCCCGAGAAGCTGTGGCTGCCGCATCCCTGGCAGTGCTCAAGGCCAGGTTGGACACAGGGGCTTGGAGCAAGCTGCTCCAGTGGAAGGGGTCCCTGCCCATGGCAGGGGTTGGAACTGGGTGAGCTTTAAGGTCCCTTCCAGCCCAACCCAGCCTGGGATTCCCTTCCAGGAGGGAGATGCTCACAATGCCAAGTATGTGCTGAAGCGGCAAGTGCTGCTGCTCCAAAACCTGCTGTCACCAGCACAAAGAAGGGCACCAGTGGTAGGGTATCATGAGCACGCTTTGAAGACAAATCCTGGCAGCGTGAGCTGGAGGCTCTCCTGTTTCTGAGCTGCAGTGGAGGTTTCTTCCCTCTGCAGCACCAGCCCCCATTGCTGAACACGGGCATAGCACCGTGAGGGTTTGTTGCACATCGTGGATCTGGTGGGGTGAGCACGAGGCTGCTTCAGTGTGAGAAGTCTTGGGTGGAGAAGGGCAGGGTTTGATAGCCAAGCTGTGGCTTGATATCCTGACCATTTAAGAGGGAAATATGAGACTGAAATACATGCATTCTGAGGTGAAAGGAAGCTCCTAGAGGCCTAAGCTTTGGGAATGCCACTGCAGGTTTTGTATTTATGTCAATCTTGTATTCTGAACCTTAACAAACGTGAAAAAAAGGCCTTGGGCTGTTCCTTCCATCTTTTGCACAAGCCTTTGTATTTACTGTCTGCTAAATGCTTGTTAGAAGTGTTTTGGGGAACATGCTGTGAAAACTCTGCCACACCTAACAGCTTTGCAATAAAAGGCTGTGGTTTGAGCTTGGGTCTTGCACATTTGGTAGGTCTGAAGGCCTGCCATCCTGCTGTGTTCCTAACGGGATCTAGATTATGTTTTTTCATCCTGGTTTCCTGCAGTTAGGTACTCTCATTTTTCTGGCTGCTGAGAATCTCTTTGACAGCTAATGAGAATATTCTGTTTTTCTTCCAGGTTTGTATTTCAGAGCCGTTCTGTCTGTGGCAAGAGCTGCCTTTTGAAGCAGCACATTCATTCTCCTCTTCAAGCACCACAAGTCTCATTTGCCAGCTTCAGAACCATGGCAACAGAAGAAAAGAAGCCAGATGCAGAATCCACCAAAACACAATCTACTCCTTCCTCCTCAACCAATCAGAGCAAGGTGTGTGCAGGGCTCCAGCAGTATCTGTGTAAATACACATGGCAGCACCTGCATATTCAGCAGCCGAACCAGCATCGGTCAAGTTCTCCTGTAGATGAAGATCTCTGCCAGGCTCTGCTGTTGTCTGAGCTGGAAACGTGCTGAGGGTCTCATGGGAAGGGCGATGGAGCGCAGCCTGTTCCGCAGGGCTGGGCGGGGATTGCAAACAAAGTCCTCCTGGTCACTTGGAGCCTTAAAAAGAGAGGTTGATTGTATCCTGGGAATGCCTGGAGGTGACTGGAGAATCAGGGAATCTGTGAGCGTAGCTGCAAAGTGGGGAATTAAGCAGATTCTTTGAAGCCTGCAGATGCTCAAAGGAGATGTTGTGAAGCCTTTGCAAAGGGTGAAAAGGGAAAAAAAAAGAGGATTTTAGGAGTCTGAAGGAATTGGCCTGTGATTTAATTCATGGTAAGGATGAAAACTGCAAACACTTAAAAGCAGTCCACAGATCAATAGCAAGAGGAGTATTTTGATCTACCGAGCGCTTTTTGGCTGGGCTGTTGGATTATTCTCCCCTGTTTGTTACTGGCTTGGTTGAAATTCCTATCAAGGGTGAGTTGTGCATGCAACAGGGAGGCACTGCTGGCCCAGACAGCAAGGGTATTTGTTCTGGTGTTATTTGAATTTGGAGGCAGGGGGGAGACATGATACAGTTGTAAATGCTGGCATCTGTACTGGAGTGGACATCCATGCAGTCTGTCACTGCGTGCTGACCCAGTGGGATGCTAGATCTGGAATTTATTCAACTTGCTCATATATATTTTTCTTACAGCCTGCACCAGTAAAACCAAACTATGCTCTGAAGTTCACATTAGCAGGACACACCAAGGCAGTCTCATCAGTAAAGTTTAGCCCTAATGGAGAGTGGCTCGCCAGCTCCTGTAAGTACTGCTTCCTTCTTGTCTCATCTAAAACATGCCAGCATGGGCTTTGGAGAGCTGCCTGTCTGCAGTGTTACCTCCATCAGGTGGAGGAGGGATGCAGTGTCATGGTTTTTCTTCAAAGGAGCAATATCAAAGCTGTCAGTCTCTTTAAGCTTTTTATGTTCTGTGGCTTTGAACACTGGACCTTCTGTGTGTTGCAAATTGGAGGGCCTGACCCACTCAGCTTTTCAGCTACACAGTGTGGTACAGAGGCTGGCCACGTGCCTCTGTCCTGGCTGCCTGCACTGGTCAGTAAGTCACAACCTTTGATTAACCCTGTGAAACATGCAGGATATTATAAATAGTGTTTCAGTTCTTGTTCTCTTCAGTGGTGGATCAAGTCCTCTTCCTATCAGCTTCGGTGTTTCCTAAAGGGTTTTTTGTGGTCAACATTGCTTGACAGCTTTCCTTTGAAAACCTGTTTGTGTGACCCTCTGATCCAGAGAGGATCCGTGTGTAAGGGCAGTTGAAAATAACATTGCTGAATGTGTTGGTGAGGACCACTTGAGCATCTGCTGGGACCACTTGAGCATCTGCTGGGACCACTCAAGCATCTGCTGGCCATGGGAATGACTTGGGTCTTTGGCTTCACTGCAAATGGCCTTAATAAGTCCAGTTACCATGTAGAAATCACTTTAATGTTCAAGTGCCTCCATGACCGCCCCCCTTCTCAGATTTTCCAGTCTCTACCTCTGGCAAATATCAACCTTTTTCTCTGGTGTGTTTTGCAAGTTAACATTTGGGGTTTTGCAGGCATTAACTCAGCCCAGCTTGTGGGGTAATGTTTGTTTGGTTTGGGCAGAAGTGTTTCAGGATTCCTATGGCCCGGCACTGCTGTTACCACTGGCAGTCTAAAACAAGAGTAGAAACCCAAACTGTCATCAGAGGAACTGAAGCTGCTGGAGACTGTGCATTCCAGGCAGTTTATGTAATCTCAGCTGCTGCAGCGTGGTGTGTATGGAGCTGTTCTTTGCAAGCTGCCTATCACCCTCTACACTTAGGCCTGCTGGGGAGGGAGGACTGCCCAGTGCTTGCAGATGTGTAGTTAAGATGTCCCTTCCCAGTTGGAAGGGCCACCATAGGAATATCTCTTATCTGGTGTGTTCTTTTCCAGCTGCTGACAAACTTATTAAAATCTGGGGAGCGTATGATGGCAAGTTTGAAAAGACAATATCTGGCCATAAACTGGTGAGTACGAGGAGGTTACTGGGCGCTTGAATATGAATTTACTTTTCCTCACCCAGAAGTTTCCATTCTGGCTTGACACACTTGACAGGTGTGGAAGGCTTATTCTTTGGTCTTGTTTTGTGCTGCTTTGTTTATGCAGGCCTGTGCAGCAGCCTGGAATTGCTGAAGTAAGCCAGGGCAGGCTGGAAGTGTGGGTGAAGTGCAGGCTGCTGATGGGGTCCCTGCCTGCATGCTCCCTTGCTGGTTTTGTGTCCCTGCCTTTTGAGGACACCAGCCTTGGGCATGGGGCAGTACATGCTTGGGTGAAACCCCTGTGGACTGTAACAGTGTGTCCTGTTCCATCTTCCCTTTGTGTATGGAGAGAATGGTTTGCCTTTTAAGGAGATTGAATTTTTCTTGTGGGTTTGCCTACGTAAACACAACACTTACTCATTCTGCAAAGTTCTGAAGAAACACAACTCCCAGCCCCATAGCTTTGTTTTCTGAAGCTTCTTACATGCTGAAGCTTCGTAAGCAAAAACGAAGATTCGCTTCAAGGAAAACCAGTGTAATTTGTTCTCCAACGTTTAGGGACTCAGATGATAAAGAGCAAGCGGTCTGGCATGAAGAGAAGCCACTTCTTCAGTTTAGTTAGATAGCAAACTGTTATGAGTGCCAGGAAAGGGCTTTGTTGGCCATAGAAAAGCTGTGTGAACAAGCCATTGGTATTTTTGGAGTATATGGCTCAGCTTAAAATGAGCAAGTGTCCAGCAAGGAGCTCTTAACCTGGTCTGATCAATGAATTCTGAGCTCAGTGCTGCATTTTCTTTCAAGATTCAGCTGTGCAGAGCACATGCCGTCTCTGTGTTCCATTTTCCTGTGTCAGTGAACAAGCAGAGCTCAGAATTGTTTTTCTGTGTTTTAGGGTATCTCTGATGTTGCTTGGTCATCAGATTCCAACCTTCTTGTGTCTGCCTCTGATGATAAAACACTCAAAATATGGGATGTAAGCTCGGTAAGGACAAATTACTGCTTATCTTCCTTCTCCCCAGCACTGGCATCTTCATTCATGTTCTGGGAGACAGCCTTGATGTGTTACAATGAGAGAAGGTTTAGTGTTAAGCACTACCTCCTGTTTGGGTAACACTTAATCTTTCCAGCTTGTAACGAGCTGCTGGTTGACTGGGCTGTGAGGAAGAGTGAGATATGCTGTTGCTTTTGGAAAAGAGGGGCTGCTTATGGGTATCAGGAAGAATCCGGTCACCTTCTGAGAGCGCTTAAGCCTCATGGTCACAATGCAGCTGCAGGCTTTGTTTCTGAAAGCAGCATCTCAGCTGAAACCTCTGTAATTTCTTATCATAGCCTCGCTTGGTTTTGCTTCTTTCCCCCTTCCTTATCTGCAATGACAATGATAAACTTGCATATATTTTGACTAGGTGTGTTAACTGCTTGGTTCTCCTGAGTTGCCCAAAGGGTTTGCAACTTGGCTGCAGTCACTAAAAATAAGGGTGCTTTTTCTTTCCTGTTTTGCTGTAGCTGATCCTCTGCCCATCTAGGTCTTGGGTTAGAGCAGGTTTCTTTGTGTGCTGCACAATAATGTTAATGCAGCTTATCTGAATGCATTTTTGGCACTGAAAGATATTTAACTCTGCTAAATCTTATTTCAGGGTAAGTGCTTGAAGACGTTGAAAGGGCACAGTAACTATGTTTTCTGCTGCAATTTCAACCCTCAGTCAAACCTCATCGTATCTGGATCAGTAAGTGGTCCTTTTGTCCCTTTCTGCCAAGCAAGTGTTGCACTCCCCAGTTACCCCTCACTTGGGGGACACAGGTTTTTTTAGGGATCCGTGGCAGAATGCCGATGGCACTAAATCAGAGGGTGTGTTTAGTATAGCTCAGAAAATTTCTGATGAGAATGGCACAGGGTTCTACAAGCAGGATCAATGCAGTTCATGCAGCTGGCATAATACAGAATTTATAGTGCAACTTAAAATTTCTAATCACCTGGATTCTGACTTAACCTGAATTATAACTTCAGTCACCTGGGCCCTCTGCAGATCGGGTCAGGTCTTAATAAATGGTTGGCTGCATTGATAAAACCGGATGATCTTAAGGTCCTTTCCAACCCTAACTATTCTGTGATAACAGTCACAATCTAGACATGAAAACAGTGCAAAAGAATGTGAGTCACTCAGTCCTTGGAGGCAGCAGGTGGTGGTGGGGGGTGTCCCTGTCTGCTGTAGGGTCATGGTCTCAGTGTCCAGAACAGTTGTAGGCCAGGGTCCCTGCTCGATTCTGCAGGCAGCACTCAGTGTGCTGTTGCAGCTCGTTCTGGGATGGGGTGATGGCCATCACCGTGCTGGCTGCATGCCTGGGACCTTCAGGGCTGGTGAGGAGGGGAATAATCTTGACACTGATAGGGATGGGACGAAGCAAGCCGTTTGGTTTGTCTGCTTGGTTCCAAGGACCTACGGGGCCTGATAACGAGGGAAAGGGGACAAACGTGACACTCAGTCTCAGAATGGCTGCTGGCCTTACAAAATGGTGTTAGTTATGGTTAGTTAGGGCTTGGACCTGGGGTACCAGTCACAAGCCTTTGCCATTTCCATTCTTTCTCCACAAACACAGCTTGTAGTCAGCTGAGCTCTGCAGTGCCACTGCTGTCTTTGCTTGGGGACATAGTCACGTCTTTAACCCATCCCCAACATCCAGGTTCCCTGTTCGGAGAGGGGGAGCTCAGGGAACTATGTGCCAGTCTGTTATTTTTCCCTGCTTGGTTCTGAGGCTTTCTGATGCAGCTCAGTGTAGCTGGAGGAGGGCACATGCATGTAGTCAAGCTATAACACCTCGCATGCCTCAAGTAGGTGCATCATTAAACCACCTTGTGCATTTCTTCAATTTTCAGTTTGACGAAAGCGTGAGGATATGGGACGTGAAAACAGGGAAGTGCCTCAAGACGTTACCTGCTCATTCTGACCCAGTTTCAGCTGTAAGTATCTTCTGATAAATGAAGGCACTAACATGCTTATGTTCTTTAGCAGAGCCGGTGCTCAGTGAGAATGGAGTGAGCAGTGTTTTCTGTAAGACTGGTATGGATCTTGGTCCTGGGTGTTAATGTGGGGAGCAGGGAATAATGGTGTGCCAGTCATTCCTGAGCCTAGCTGGGGCATACATTTGTGATCACTTGAGGCTCAGAGAATGACCTGTACATCTGTTGCTTTTGTGTTGTTCACACCTAATCATGTCTGATCAGAGCATGTCTGTGTTCATGTGTTCTTAGCTTCTGAGGAAACATATTCCAGTCCCTAATGCTTGGATGAACAGCTGTAGTTAACATCCACCCCTCTTTGTAATTATGCCAGACAAACTGAGGGGAAGGAATCTGATTTGATCATATTGCCCATCTAAACTCAGGCCTGTGTCTGTATGTTGTGTTGACTTTCTCCCTCTGTCCACGTGAACTGCAGAGTCAGTAACGCAAGGCAACTTAAAGTGGAGCTTAAACATTTGACTTTTTATGTACATCGGTAAAGCTGGTTTTCCCCTTCTATAATATTACAGGTGCATTTTAATCGTGATGGATCCCTGATAGTGTCAAGTAGCTATGATGGGCTCTGGTAAGTGCTTAGTTCCTGCCTGTGGCACTGTTCAAACCTTTTGCATTTAAAAAAGGACTCTTTTAAAAAGAGCTTGTATTTATAATGTTAAAATCAGAACAGAAACTTCAATAGTAATGGTTCTGCTGTGTTTTTAATAGTCGAATCTGGGATACAGCATCAGGCCAGTGCTTGAAAACACTGATTGGTGAGTAGGAGTATTTCTTGTTTGTGCTCTATTTTTGCTGTTGTGACATAAATATTCTGCATCATTGCTGTGAACAGTGGCTTCCTTAAGCTCTATTTAAATGTCTTCTTCCTGCTGTGGTAGTACACTGTTTTCTTCCAGTCTGTTGCAATAAGAGGAACTAGTCTCTTGCATGAATGGAAACTTGCTTGAGTTGGAGTGTTCTGTAGTATAGGTGAATAAATCATAGAATAGAATCATAGAAGTTTCCCAAAGCTTTCTACCATTCAGCTGTGCAGAGCTTGCCATGCAGCAGTTCCAGACTGCCGCACAAAGTTGTCTGCGCTGTTGGATGCAATGGAAACAGGTAGTCTGTGACTGTTGTGAGGTGCATGAAGGTGTCTTGTGAGTATGGCTGATGAAGGGAAACCACTGGTTGGGCATGTGTTCCCTAGTCCTTCGTGGTCTTGCAGAGCATTTTATAAATGAGTTAAATGGCACTGCAGATCAGTGGCATGTGTTCTAATACAATGATTTTTAAAGGTCTTGCTCTGGTACCTGCTAATGCAGGGAAGGAAAGTTCAGTTACAAAGGGATATTTAAAATGTGAGAAAAGTGCTTTTCTTAAATGAATCAAAACAATCACCTTTCCTACACCTCTTTTTCTTGAAATAGCAGGGGACAACAAAGCTGAAAGCTTGCTTCAGTGAGACAGTTAACACATTATTGTCAGAGGACAAGACAGTAGAGCTGTGCACTAGCTAATGTTGCTTTTGTTTTCACTGTAGATGATGATAACCCTCCAGTGTCTTTTGTGAAGTTCTCACCTAATGGCAAATACATATTAGCTGCAACCTTGGACAAGTAAGTACTTAAAAACCAAACAGAAAATCCCCACAGGCTTTGGGGTGTTTGAGTGGCAGGTAAACCTCTAGTTTGCTTCCCTTTAGCTATCGTAGTAATGGTATACAAGTCCATATATACTATCAAACTTGAACAGCCGGTGAAGTGTTGAGCTGTGCTAATGGCGCAGGCAGGACTTGGGTTGTCTTGGCACTATTTAGTGACTGCAACACCCATTCGTTCCTCCTTGTACCTCTCAGAACCTCAGCTTTTCCTTGCATTGATCATATGATTCTTTTGTACCATTGAGAGTCAGAAAATACAACCTGTAAAAGACTGCTCAACTCTGCTATGGAGGAACTGCTGCTGCTGGGAAATTTTCAGATGGGAAGAAAATCCAAACCCCAAGAACTAAAATCTTTGGTTTTCTCTTGTTTTCCAGCACTCTTAAACTTTGGGACTACAGCAAAGGAAAGGTAAAACCAATCCTACCTCACTATATAGAATTCACTAAGCTTATAGGAGAATCTGGGTTTCATAAGTGCTTTTTGCTTAACTGAGACATTAAGTAACACTTTATTTCTGCATTTTTTTCGTGAACAATAAGTTGCTGCTGCTCTCTCTCTGTGGTAATGTGACAAACTTAGGGCTTCCACCCCCCCCCCTTCAGAACCATTCAGTGTTGTAGGGCAGAGGTGCCCCCTGCATCCTCTAGATAAGTCGGCAGGCTGGGAAGCACAAGCAGATGTGTTAGTCTTTTCTGCCAGAAGAGTTTGTCCTTGACTAGAAAACTACCTCCCAGCTGTGTTAATGTCTTGTGGCTCTTCGCTTCCAGTGCCTGAAGACCTACACAGGACACAAGAACGAGAAGTACTGCATATTTGCTAATTTCTCCGTCACTGGTGGAAAGGTCAGTGGTTATGGGAGAGGCTCTTTGCCAACGTGCAGTTCTTACTGCTTTTCTCTGGAGCTGAAACAGGAGTTTGGGAATGGAAACGTCCTTTGGTGGGTGCTGGTTCACAGGGGCTGTAGTGCAGCGGGGAAGAGGGTGTCCTAGCAGTGAGCCACTGGATGATAGGTTCGTACATTGAGGTGATGGGACAGGTTTACTCCTCACACTGAACCACCTTAGCACCTGTTGCCCTGGCATACACAGGGTAGAACAAAGCTTTCTGCTGCTTTTGAGCACTGAACAGAGGTGCTGAGAGGATGAACCACATGGAGCAGTCTTGTAGTGTTGGGAGTTCCTTTTCACATGGTGGCAGTGAAATGCTGACTGAATTTGAATGCAGATCAAGATGAGAAGAGAGATGAAAATGACTGTGTTTTCTCTACCTCTCCAGTGGATCGTGTCCGGCTCAGAAGACAACCTGGTTTATATATGGAACCTTCAGACAAAAGAGATTGTACAGAAATTACAAGGACACACAGGTGTGGAAGAGGATTTTGGTTTTATTGATGGACTATCCCTCATGTCACTTGTAATGAGAGCTCATCTTGAGCATTTTCTCTCTGATATTTAGCTTTTGACTGTCAAACCCAAAAATTCTTGGCTGGCTGAAGCTTAATTGGGCCCAAGGAGTTTGCTCCTTTTTATGAAGGGTTTTTTATGGGCATCACAAGTGTTTATTCTTTCACTGTGAGAACTTTGACACCAGCTTACAAAAGAGATTTCCTTGAGTTCAGAGCTGGTGGAGTATTTAAGTGACTTGTAATATTAGTGACTTTGATTTGCCTGTTAACGCCTTCCAAAGCTGCAGCTCTTGAAAGGATAAGGACTGATGTGCCCCTGCTGTTTGTAAATGGCTACATCTGCCTGTTCTTGGGGGCAGAGTTGAGCATGTTTTGAGGTGTTATCTGGTGGAAATTTCAGCCTGAAGGATCATTGATTTGGTCTCTGAGTGGGGCAGTGGCAGCAGGTTTTCATTCTTGGGCTGGGGCAGGGCTCTTCAGTGCTCCCTAAGCATTGGATGGGATGGTGGGAATATCTTCCATGGACAGGAAAAAACTGACCTGGGTTTTTGTTAGCTATCTGACATAACATGCCAAGAGTGCTGGCTGTGAAGTAAGTGAGAACCAGAATCCAGAGAGTTCTCACGCTGTGAAATCCGTCAAACACTTTCCAACTATGACTAGCAATTCTTCTGGCAAGTATTTCCTCTGACAGGAGCAGCAGTTGTCAGATATTTGCAAGTATTGCGTTTGTAATTGTGCTCTAAAGAACCAGGAACTCAGCAATGCTGTTTGCAGGTGTGGTTTCAGAAATGTCTGCTATGCACCAGCTCTCCCTGCTGCAGATAGTGATATCTGTGTCTCTTCTCCTTGTTTAGATGTTGTAATCTCAACAGCCTGTCACCCGACAGAAAACATCATTGCCTCGGCTGCGCTAGAAAATGACAAAACAATTAAACTGTGGAAGAGTGACTGTTAAATGCTGCGGGATCACTGAGACTGTCAGGAGAAATGCTTTTAAAGAAAGAATACTAAAAACCCACATGAGAATATTAAATGCAGTTTGGCAGGAAACCCGAAGAGTGTTTGATAAAGTGGTTTCTGTTAGTCTTGGCCCAAAGAACACGTCTTAGCTCTTTGCTAGAACCGGGCAACGCGGTGGAAAACACACACAAGATGTAGTTCTCCTTCCCCTGCCTGGTCCTTGGCAGCCCTGGATCACCCTGACATCGCCCTGTATTGGACACCCCAAAGATACTGTATGGCCGTGGTGGTGCCTCTGGGCGCTGCTGCTACGCGGGAGCGCTGCCATCGCCTCTCTCACAGTAAGTGAAGTCAAAGCCTAGAGATGTGTGGAGGGTTTTTTAATGTCTGATTTCTTATTTTCCTTTCCAGAATGTAGGTTCTAGTCTCTTGGGAAGTTTCTGTCCTGTTTTACATAGAAATACTGCATCTTTAAGGGTGCTTCATTTTCAACACTCAGCTCAGACTTTGTGACCAAATAAAACCATGCAGTTCCAGACCCCCCTCTTCCTGCCCCTGACTTGACTCCTGTGGTGAAATCTCCTCTTCCCTTCTGTATAGTTGCTTACCTCTTGTTACGTGTGTTTAATAGATGCTGTTCTAGAGCAGAGTTACAGTTCTGTTAACCATTAAAATGATTCCTGCTTGTAGTTGTTCTCAGCATATTTTAAGTTTCCTCTTCTGGTTCTAAAGCTCACAGAACACTGTAAAGTTACTTCAATGTAAAGAGTTAAAAAAAACCCAACCCAGACTTTTGTATCTTGAAAATCCATCGTATGAAGCTGTATTGATAATGGCATGACTCTGTATCTGTTTCAGCGTTGGTATTTCTTTCCCTTTTTGTCATACCCATGTGGTATTTACACATCCAGAAAAATGCCATATGCCATAATAAAAAGGTGGGATTTTCTGTGTATGCTTGTGGTAAGAGTGTGCTAATGTGATGTGCCTGTGACCAAAGAAGCCTCCCTTAGAAACACCTGTAAGGGGAAGAGCCTTCTGTAGCAGGTCCATTGAGTGAGGAAGGGAACAGGAAGAAAGGAGCAGCAGCATCGTGGTGCTTGATGTCTGCTGTGGAGGCAGAAAAGAGGAGCATAACTCAGGTCAGAATTTCTTGTAAGAAAGGAAGAGGGTTCAATAGGAGCTGTCCTTGGCAGGCGCAGCGTTGGTACGAATTCGCACAGAGGCTGTTGGCTATGGGGAAGTGAATCAATCCTGCTGCCCTCACAGTGTGGGCAATGGGGGATGATCCAGGACCTGGCTGTGTTGGGCACAGCTTGTATCGCAGCCAGAGGGTTCTGCTGGGAGGGGATGCCGTGTTCCTGGGGCACCAAAAATCCATGGGTTTGGCATCAACCTCGTGTGCTTGATGGCTGAAGATCAATTGCAGTACAAATCTCTCCGGTGCCTGCTCCGGAGCTGTGTCGCTTTACCCTTGGAGACGGTGCTAACTGCAAGCCATGATGTATGGGTTTGCTTTTACATATGTAAAAATAGAATTCACATTGAGCTGGTGTGAAAAGGGCCAGTAATGATATCGCTGTCTTTTGAGGTTTTCCATTACCCCTAGGGGCGGACACGTCTCCAGCCTTGGCGAGCATCACTGCTGGAATCATCTGTTTCCTCGTGACTCTTCCCCACTCCAGTTTTTCTCTCGGGCTGATGCAACTGCGTGATTGCAGATGTGGCTGTGCTGCTTTACCAGTGTGGAGAAGCTGGTATCCGACTCCAGGAACGCATTTTTACATAGATTCAAATCTGTTTTGTACTCCCCTGTAGCTGTGTCTGAGGGGCTTCGCCGAGCCCCTGCCACAGGCACCTTCTGCTGGACCACGTTTCCCCAAGCAGTCTCTTGAACAAGGATATATTTTGTCCCCCAGACTGGAGAGCCCGAATATAAAGGATCTACTGGAAAGCTGCCTGTAAAGGTTGTGTTTAACTCCCTAGCATCCCACCTGGGAGTATTGCTGGCACCTGTGAACGGTGCTAGCAGTGATTACACCGGGCTTGGTGTGTCAGTGGTGGTTTGGGGCCAGGATTAGCTGATCTTATAAAGTACAGGGGTGAAACCAAGGCTCCTGCCATGGTGGGGCTGGGTCTGCACCCTTGGGAGGGTTGTGGCCTTGCTTGTGTTGGGTGCAGGGGGGCAGGGGCAAGGGCTGGAGCTGCTGCTGAGAAAAGGAAGTCTTTTCCCTCGTCGAGCTGGGGGAAAAGGAGAAGCCGGGTGGGATCATCAGTGGAAGGAGCTGGTTCCTTTAGAGGTTCCCCCAGTAAAAAAAACATGGTTAGATGCCACGAAGTAGGTGGCAGTGCCTTAACCGTATGCGTGTTGTACAGGCCACAAGGGCCTCTTCCATCCTTATCAAGGGGAGTGCTAACCTTCTCTCCTTTCATACAACACGGCTGGTTGTGGTGCGCCCAGAGGTATTTAAACCCGGAGCAGCATTCCGCCACACCGGATCGTGTGAGGCATGTAATTTTGTTTTCGTCTTCATCAATTTATATCTCTTTATAATCCCGTTGTACAATTTTTACTCTAGGTCTCCGAAGGAGCAAAAAACCCCCAAAAATCCCCTCAAAATCTCACAGAACAGCGCTTTCATGGTGCTCTCTTAATGTATGCATCCTGTCAGCCAATAAGAGCGCAGAGGGCGGATCCTCTTCCATCGCCGCCTGTTGTTGGCGCCGAGCCCCGCCGGCCGCGCGCCCAGCCCAATCAGCGGCCGCGTTGACAGGGACGGGGCACTTCTGGTTCCGCCTCGCTAATGGCGGCCGGAGCCGGAGGACCCCGGTTCGAGTCCTGCGTCCGGCGCGGAGCGGAGCCTGCGGCTGCGAGCGCCGGCGGGGAGCGGGGAAGCGGCGCTGGCGCTGCCGCCCGCAGGGACGGGCTCCAAGCAGGGTTTGCAGCGAGCCCGCCCGATGTGCGCGGGCTTCAGCCGCCGTCCCGAGGGTTTGCGCGCGAGCACGCCTGCTCGGGGTTGGCTGATCCGGTTTTCCCAGGGCGGGAAGGCCGTTTCCTGAGGGGTTCCGGTGCCCCCGCGCTCGGCAGAAGCTCCGGGGTGCGTCACCGCCTTCCCCGGTTCCGGGTGCGCACGCGGGTGAAGGGGCTGCTCTGGTTTCCCCCCCTCTCTACAGGTCCTTGCCTGCTGCTTCCCAGGGGAATAACGGCCAAACGAGCGCGTGCTTCAGTCGGGAGCCGGTGACCTCATTGAGCGATTGAAGGTTGCCTTCCCTCCTCACTGAACGCTGTGATTTCTGCTGGTTTAAAACCAATCCCGTTCCCCCGGTTTATCCCTTCTCCCCGAGGCTCTCGCGCGTTGCTGGGTCACAGCCGGTTCTAATCGCGTTGTTTTGGGGCCAGCGAGGCGCCGCGGGTGGGTTGGGGCACGGGAATCAATGAGCTGCGTTCCCTGGGCTCTGCTCTGGCACGGACAAGGTTGTGCTGCTGCAGGTGAAGTCCCAACGAGCACGTTGGGCTGCATGGGGCCAGGTCCAGGGCCGGGACCGCGGGATCCAGCTGCGCTGGTGCCCGGGACCGGAATGCGGTGCTGCCGGGAGGCGGTCGCTGGATGCGCCGCATAAGCAGCTTATTTTGTCACTTTAATTTTTAATCCCGTGCGTTCGGGTGCGCTCTCCTATTAGTCAGCATTATCCCTCCAAGTCCCATTAGCTCCAGGAGAGCTGGGGCTTTGCCTGTGGGGATGGCAGCACAGGAGCCAACAGGGCTCTGGGTGCCCGGCGTGGCTGTGGGTCAGTGCTGACCCCACGGGTTGGGGCCATCGGGACTAGGTGCTTTATTAAGGCGCTATTTTCATGTATGCAAATGCCTGTGTGGCTTTCACACCCACTTGTGTGCCCTCCAGGTTCTCCCTTTAACGCCAGGGCCGGCTCCAGCGCTGTGCTTTGTCAGAGGATCTCAAGCCTTGGATGCAGAATTAGTTGACTGCTTCTCTTTAATAAAATTACTGCTGCCCTCTTCAAGCAGCTCAGTGTGACACGAGCCGGTGGGTCCGTGCCTGGAGATGAGGCAGCTCCGGGAGGGAACAGAGGGGAAAAAGCCAGTAAAGCCACGCATCTCCCGAAACCCCTGCTGCCTAATCCAACTGAATTAGAGGATTTCCAAGTGGATTTAAAGCTAAATCTTGATTAGGGAGAATTTCTCTCCAAGAGCTGCTGCACAGTAGTATTAATGGGTAAGTGATCATGGGCAGAGGAACTAGGACAGAAATAACGGAGGGGAGCACATACGTGCTCACGGCTCAGCACGGACCGAAAGAATCGGGGAATTTATCCAGGGGAAAAGGGAGAAATTGAGCTTTGACGCAGCAAGACCGGGCGCGGGGTGGGAGCAGCCGCATCCCGGCAGCATCTCCCTGCCTCCTCGTGGGGTTTGTGGGTGAAGGAAGCAGCGTGTGATCAGGCAGAGGGGACATCACCGCTCCCCGGGCACCGTGCTCATCCCAAGCCCTGCTGGAACTCCAGGAACCGAGCCCATGCTTACAGGACACATGCCCGGAGGTGCCCGTGGGATCCTCTCTCTGCTGACCATGGTGTTTGTGCTCCCCAAGGGTAAGTGCTGCTGTGGCGGGTACCCCGTGCTTTGGAGTTATGGCTGTTTGCATCCTCCCTAACCCCTGGTTGGTTGTTGAGGTGTCATTTATCCTCGAGATGCATTTGGGGACATTCCTTGCCAAGCAAGGTAGCTGTGTGTGGTGTGTGTTGGTGGGTTTAGGATGGAGTGAATTCCATGATATTTTGTACAAAACAAAGGCATGGGACAAGTACCCCCTGGGCTCCCCTTCCCTGTCCTGCTCACCCATATCCCGAAAACCCCATGGGACCAGACGAGGCTGGGCCAAGAAGTGCTCAGGGTCACATCCAGAGCAGGGAGAGGTAAGGGCAGTAGTGCGTGCAGCCTGATTTTTGTTGCTGCGAGGCCGGGTTCTGTGTTTGCCCTAAACCCTGTTCACGATGTAAATGAATCACCTTCAAAGGCCTTTTTATTTAAAGCAAGCTGAGGAATGGCTTCATCCCTATTCTGGTACAGGCCAAGCAGTTCCTGGACACGGGGCTGACCCACAGGAAAGGGCTGAGCTGCCGCCAGTACAAGTGTGCAAAGCTCTGGGCACACCAACATCCCTGTCCCGGGGTCACCAACCATTGGGCTGTGGCTGCTCCAAACAAGGATCTCCCTTTGGTTTCGGAGTTGTTTTCCCTCCCTGGCAGACCCTGTGATAAAAGCAGGACCATGCTGGGGAGGAAACCCAAACCACAGCCATGAACCATCCCTCTGGCACAGCTGGAACTGGAGGGGTTGGGTGAAAGGGGCAGGAGCTGTTTCTGAGCGCGGCCGAACCCTGGCTCGGTGGTGGTGTTGGCTGGGAGGTTCCACATCCTCTTTGCAAACCCTGTTTCAAAGCGCCCTTGTTCGCACCATTTGATCCCAGCCCCGATCCCCTCTAATCCCTGATTTCGCACTGACCTCTAGTGGGAGATGCTTTTATCATTTTGAGGCCCTGTGGGTGAGCGAGCGCCGGCGGCTCCGGGCTGCGCTCAGTGCTTAATGCGACTTGGCAAGGCAGAGAGCGCTGTGAAGCCGCCGTTGGAGAGCAGCTGGGAAGGAGCTCAAGTATTTTCCCCCCTGGAAAAACACAGTTGCGTTTCCTGTGCTTCTTGTTCAGTGTCCGGGCTCCAGTGCTATGGCTGCAACATCATCGTTGGCACCAAGAACGTGGACAAGGGGTGCTCCCACCCGGAGGTCATCACCTGCTCCCGCTCCCACCAGGGCTTCAAGCACCGCTTCTGCATTAAGACGGAGAGCGGTGAGTGCGGTGCAGGGGCTCCACCGCATCCTGGAGCCATGGGCCCGGGGCAGGGCTGGGTGTGCCCCTGACGCCCCGCTCTGTGCTTGCCTTGCAGTGGTCCTGGGCACCCCGCTGACCAGCGGCTGCGCCACGTCCCGCCACTGCCAGCAGCAGGAGCTGCCGGGGGTGCGCATCCACTGCTGCGACACCGACCTCTGCAACGGCTCCCCCGCCGCCCCGCGCCCGCTCCCCGGCCTCCTGCTGCCCTGTGTCCTCGCTGCCCTGCTCCTGTCCTGAGCCCTGGGGTGCGGGGAACCCTCGGGGAAGTTGGGCAGGACCCCTCCGTCTCCCCTCACCTCAGTACACAGTGCCGAATGCTTTGCCCTGCCAAGGTTTCGGTGATGCCATGGTGGTGTCCTGGCAAGGATGGGGGGCGTTTATCCAAGCTCAGGGGACTGGGGATGGCCGCGCTAGGGGGTTCTGCCCATGTCCCATGGGGTGATGGGAGAGAGGTCAAGCACAGCTCTTCCCATGAGCTCTTCCCATCCTGAGCTGCCCTGGGGAGCCTCGGTGTGCAGAGCTGGAGCATCCTCATGGCTCAGCCTCTGCAGGGGTGGGTGGGCAATGGGCTGGGGACCAGCCCCTGTGCAGTGAACATTTGTACCAGACGTTCTCCCAAGCAAAGGGGCCAAGGGGAGACTTAACAGAGAAATCTCCCCCCGCACGCATCGGAGCTGAGTGGCTCGTTCAAGGTCATCGCGGGGGTTTGTGGTAGAGCTGGGAATTAAATGCATATGTCTGAAGAGCCAGGCTTGTGCTTTTATCACCAGGGAAACGGCATAAACCTCAGTGGTGAGAAACGGAGGAAATATTTTTATTCTAAGTTGTTTTTTTTCCTTTAGTTAAAAAAGAAATAACGCCAAAGACCTTTTCTGTGCAAAACATCAGCTTTTGATGACATTTATCAGGTGCGTGTCAGAAAACAAGGCAAAACTCTACCAAAAATATTATCTGAGGCACCTTCCCAGCAGAAGCTCCTTGGGGCTGGTACAAAACAAGTTCAGGTTCTGAAGATTCAAAATAAAAGGAGCTCAGCAAACAACTCCTGTGGAAATGACAAGAACAGCAGCACGAGCCGATCCCCCCTGCTCCCCTTAAACCCGCCCGAGGATTTTCAGGGGAGCAAGAACCATTCCCTTGGCAGCAGCAGTTATTCTCACTACAGGTTATTCCTCTGCCCCAGTGAGTGCTGAGCTCCGGCAGCAAAACCTCCACAGCATCAGCACGCTCCATAAACATCCCCGTTTTGTGGCTGGGGATGGGGACGGGCTCCCAGCCTGGGGACAGAGCTGGTGGCCGGGGGTGCTGGTGTGGCGTGGGCCAGCTTGCCATGCAGCAGCAGCCTGGGTACAAGCGAGGGGTGAGGAGCTGCTGCAGTGCCCTCCATCAGTCACCTCCATCACGGTCCCCTCCATCTCAGTCTCCCCCACGGGTCCCCTTGCCACGGTCCCCTCGCCGCGGTCCCAGCCATGCAGGTGATGCTGCTGGCCCCGCTCTGCCCCCCTCTCCCGGCCGGGATCATCCATCTCTCGCTGTGTAAGGGCCTGTTGCAATTAAGGAGGCTGAAGTGCTCCTGAACTCTTTAACCTTTGCCCTGGGATTGCTCCTTTTGCCCCGCGGCTGTGGATCAGCTCCATTGCACTTTCCAAACAGCGCCTGCTACTTAGCTGACGTTTCTTTCTCCTGCTGGATCCTATTAGCACCCTGAGGTTGAAAATGCTACTTTGGAGTGTTGTAAGGAATGTGATTTATACTGGAAAGTAGCAGCAATCTATCTTTCCCTATACACACACTACACATGAGGCTGGAGAGCTAAATCCACATCGCCTGAACAAACAGCAACTGGGATAATTGCTGAGGAGGCTTCAGACACAGAGTGGGAGAGGAGACCCAGAGGGCTGTGCTGGGAACCCATCCCCACACCAGCACAAACTGGTGCTGGGTGCTGCTGCTTTCCAAGTGGTGCTGGCTGGGGACTGTTTGCATGGTCTCTGGTGGGGGGGCCCATTGTGTTGTTCTGCACCCTTTTCTTTGCCTGTTGGTCTTGTGTTAAGAGAAGACCAGAAAGAACAGTGTTTGCACTAGTTTGCCTGTGTGTAAGTACATGTAGAGGCAGCAATACGTATGGGAGGCCAATGAAGATGAGGATTGAACGGTGCCTGAAGGGGGACTGATTACCCTTTATCAGATAGGACGGACACACCACCCAGGCTCCTTGCTGGGACACGGGGTTGAAATCTCTGCAGTGTCAAATCTCCTCCTCCTTAAGCAAAGAGACTTTGCAGAGCGTTTGTGTGAATGCTCAGGGTAAGCCCCGGAGACCGAAACGGTCCCAGCTTCATGTGGGCGCTGCGAGTCCCACCCACGGGGTTAAAACGAGCCCCAAGCCCAGAACCGCAGGAGCTGACATTTACCGGAGCTGCCTCCCCTCCGGAGCTGCTCCCGGGCATCCTCTGGGCGCTCGGACCTGGAGCCACGGTGCTGTTGGCTCCCAGGTGCTGTTTTCTGGGAGGAAAACCAGCCACAAATAACACACACACACACACCGCCCCTCACAGCCCCGTGTTAAAAGCCCTTTTCTAACAGCCTCGGTAGCCGAAGCGTTGCCGTTGTTTCGGTCTCCAGTGAGTGCTCCCCTGAAAACGTTTCCAGCTCGGAGCAGGCTCTGACATTCTGCCCAGACCCAGGAGAGGGAACAACACGGGCTCAGAAATGCTGCCGCGAGGCACAGATCCTTCTTCTTTCCGGAAAGGCACGCGCAGGATCTCACATCCTGTGGCTGCATCCCCGCAGAGAGGGGCAACACCCCAAGGTGGGGATGCCTCGGGGTCCGCGGGAGGCAGAGCAGGCCCCACTCCGCACCCAGGCTCTGGGGTCGCTTTCGTGCCTTTACTGAGCCTTTCCCTCGCGAGCAGCAAAACCATTTTCTTCCTCAGAAAGACGCGCTCCGTGCTCTGCGTGCCCGAGTGCCGCCGGCTGCACAGCCCCGCTCCCAGCGCGCCGGCTGCCGGCACATGGGCCAGGCCCTGGGCATCAACGACAGGAAGAGCGGTGGTGCTAATCCCCCTTCAGCCTTTCCATGGAACAGACTGGTTTGGGTTGAAGGGACCTTAAAGCTCCTCCAGCTCCAACCCCTGCCACGGGCAGGGACCCCTTCCACTGGAGCAGCTTGCTCCAAGCCCTGTGTCCAACCTGGCCTTGAGCACTGCCAGGGATGGGGCAGCCGCAGCTTCTCTGGGCACCCTGTGCTGGTTTCTCTCCCTGGGCTCAGACACTCCTCAGGCTGGGAAAGGGCCGTGTTTACTCAAGAACAGCGTGGGGTTAGAGCTGGGTAAGTCCTTGTGCAGCTGCTGCAGAGGGGCAGGGAGGACCAGCAAGCAGCTCCCCCACAGTCAGCGCTGGGCACGCTGTGCTATCCCGGCTCCAGAAGCCCGCGTTGTCCAGAGGTTCCGAGGGTGGGATTTAGGATGTCTCTTGTCTGCACCCCTCCCGTGGAGAGACAAGCAGAGGAGCAGCATGTGTGGGACACCCGTGAGGCTGCAGTGGGGCTGGTGGGGACACCCCCTGCCCGAGGGGCTGCTTCAGCCCCATCCGTTTCACAAAGCAGAGCAGGAGTGGTGCCAGCCTCATTGACACAGACCGTGAACTGGGTCATGCTGCCCATTCCCCTCCCAGCACAGAGCTCTCCTCATGCCCGGACGCACAGGGAGCGCGTTGCCTGGGGGATGCGCAGGGCACAGCATCCTCAGCGCCCCGGGAGCTGCACACAAATGAGCCCAGAGACCCAAAGAAATGCAGCTCCTCCCTAGGACGAGTGCCAGGGCTGCCCTCTGCCAAGGGCTGGGCATCGGGGATTGAATGGAGCGAGAAGCAGGGATGCTCGTTGGGTTTAATAGCCTCATGGCAGTGCTGGAGCCGGGGATGTGCCTGACCTACATAGAGCCCAGAGCTCGCCAGCACCACTGAGCCACTGGCAGGAGAGCAAAGGGTGGAGGGGGAGGCCCTGCTCCACAGCACCTGACCAGCATCACCCCACTCAGCACCAGCCAGGATGGAGCCGTTCGAGCAGGTTCTCCTCTGTGCTGGGCACCACGTGCATCCCGCAGCTCATCCCTGTGTGTCCCCTCCATGCTCCACACCCCCAGCACAGATCAGCCGGCCCCATGGATGTGTTCTGTGGGGTTCTCCAGTGGATTCCGTGACCTTCCTCCTGGCAGTCTGGTTTATCCAGCCCAGCAACACACCCTGAAGCCTTTCCTCAGACTCCGTTGTTTCAGCATCTCACAGCCTTGGGCCACTCACTGACCCCACAGGTTCTGCTGCAAAGGATGGAGATTTCTGCCATAATTTGCTCTTTTCTGTCCTTCAGAGGAGGTGGCTGGGGGGCAGCAGGAACATGAAGGCAAACAAAGGAGGGGAAGGCACCTGGAGCCCAGACTTTATCTCTGGTGGTGATTACAGGGCTCGTTAAACAGAAAACCAGGCCCTGGTGTGGAATAAGGAGAAACAGGACAAGTGTGGAGGTGGGCAGAGCCCGGCATCGGCTCTTCCCCCCGGCGGCCCCAGCTTCACACGGCAGAAATGAATCACAGGAGAGCACTGCCGGAGCCTCAAACCCCAACTGCTCCGGTACGAGGGAAGCACCAGGGGCTCCGCTCCCACCCTGGGCAGTGGGCGGCTCATCAGCAAATACGGGAGAATCCCATCGGTGACGGGATCAGCGTGGAGGGGGGGCGGCCGTGTGGGCTCAGAGGGGCTCGGGGGACTCTGGGCGTGTGGGGGGGCTGCTGGGGGTCTCCCCACAGGATCCTCCTGGAACCCAGGTGGGAGATGCCTTTCCCATCAAACAGCTCTCCCTCTCCGGTGAGTGTGGGGTTGGTTGGATGCAGTGGATGTAGGATGGCTCAGGGTGTCCATTGCCCCCTGAGGTCACTGGGCTGGGGATGGTTACTGTGAGCAGAGAGAGGTTGTGCCCTGAGTGCATGGGCAGGCTCCATCCCTGGAGGGATGGGGGGGCTGGAGCCCATTCAAACCATGCCCTGTTCCCACCTCAGGCCTCCCCCAGTCATCCCAGTATCACCTCAGTGGGTAAATGGAGGCCATGGGGTCTGGCACTGCATTGGTGCCAGCAGGAACTGCTGTTTCCAGACTGGTAAATTCAGCCTCAGGAGAGCCCCGGGAGGAAATGAAAAGCTCATTTGGTGATGGCAAGTGGGGCTCTCCGAGGGTTGCAGCAGCCCAGGCCAGGGGTCCTGATCCTGCTGCTGACCCCAGGGCATACCCTGTGCCCCACAGCGCATCCCCAGCCCCATAGATCCCTCACACAAGGGTTTTCTGAGCCCCAGTCCCTTGCTGCTCCTGGCTTTGGCACCACGCAGAGGTTTTTCCACCAGCACCGATTCCAATTGCGCGTTTCTCAAAAGTCATTAAAGAGAATTCCCGTGAAATGATCTTCATTTCCCGCCCCTCCTCTCCTCCAGACGGAGGAGATCAATTGGAAACTGCAAACATCTTCCAAGGGCCCGGGGCAAACCCAGTGTCAAACAAATGCGCCTCTTCCCCAGCTGCCGTGGCAGGGACCCTCCTCCCGCTCCGAGCATCCCCCCGGCGCGGGGCCGTTTGCAGCCTCCGGAGGAGCTCAGGTTTGGGAACCTTTGATGTTCTCTCCCTCCTTTGAGGAAGGGAAAGGAAAGCGCCTGAGGAGCGGGAGCTGTCAGAGGCAATAACGTGAAGTCTTACTTTGGGCTGGCAGGAGGAGGGTTCTCTGGCGCGCGGCGTTAACTGCGGGGCTGAAACAGGGAAGCAGGGAGGAACATTAGCAAAGTGATGCAGCCCCCAGGCAGGGAGAGGAAAACCAAACCCCCCAAACCCAGCAACCTGCAACCCAAACCTGGCAATGGCCTCATTCACCTCAAGGCTCTCATCCACTCCTGGGTTAATCGATAGAACAAACCCCGGGGGTCTCACCTCTCCTGGCCCCTTCAGGCTCATCCCAGCCTGATGAGAGCAGGGAGCCCTTTGCAGGGCTGCAGAACCCAGAGCTCCACCAGACCCCAGTGCCAATACCTGCTCGGGGGCAATGATGGAGAGGGAACAACACAGGGGAATTGCTACTTGGCGGAGCAGTGGCTCTGCATCACCTTCCCCCGCTGCTGCTTTTAAGCAGGGCGCAAGAAAACCTCACATAGAGCCCCAAACCCTCTGTGTTACACGGGATCACACATTTACGTGTTCATACACACAGGGTGGTGACAAAGATGTGACAAAGCTTTGGGATTGGAGAAACCAGATTTATTTGCATGGAGCAAAGCCCAAGCCTGGTTTGTGCAGACGCAGGGTGCTGGTGGTGGCAGAGGTGAGCAAGGCAGAGCAGGACGAGCCGTGCGGCTGCCGATGGGCAGCCTGGTTAGACCAGAGCACGGTGGCTCCATTCCCTGGCACCCTCTGACAAGTGAGAAACCTCCAGTGCACGAAGGACACATTCCTGTGCTAATAAAAGCCGCGTTGTCTGGTGGCGGGAGCCTGCAGGATGTTATGGTTGGAATGTTCCTCGGCCCTTGTGTAATTAAAAGCCCCACAGCTGTGGATGGGTGAGAAGCTGTTTTCTGCCCCCAGACACACAGACTTGATGTTTTCTGTGATCTCCACCATGTCACCAGCTCCCCTTTGATGTGTGCACCCGGGCCCACGGCTCTGGGGGGATATTTGCTTGAGCATCGCTCATTAGGTGACCCGGTAGGATGGAGGCAAGATTAACTGCGGAAGGGGAGAGACCGATCCCTGCATCCACATTCATCAGCTTGCTCGGGCTCGGTGGCTGCTGTGGTTGAGCCAAATGCAAAAGTAATAATAGGACAAAGTCAATTCCCTGCAGATTTCAATAATGGATTGGAAAAGGGCAGATTATTTTCCCATTTCATGTGGGGAGGATGGAGACATGGGAAAAATAAGGGCTTGCTGTAACGTTAATAGCTGGCTGTACCATGGCATGCAGTGGATCCCTCCCTATCCCCCCTCCTGCCTTCACAGTTGTACAACATGATGAAACCACTAATTGGTGCTGGTTTCCTTAGGCCAGTCCTGCTCTTGGAGTGGCCGGTGGCAAGTGATGGAGCAGGGTGGCCAGGGCTGCTCAGAGCAGCGATGCTGAACACTGCAATGATGGACCAGCCCTCGGGACTGTGGGGCCTGAGCACAAGCCCTCATGAACTCAGCCCTCCTTGTGCTCAGTCTTCTGACTCAAACCAACCTCCTAAAATCACTGGAAAACGATTTGTTCCTGTTCTCTTCCCGACACCCTCATCCCCATCCCCGCGTTATGTGCTGGAGACAAAAGGCTTTCCCATGGCACAGCTCAGATGCTCCCTGGGAACTCCTTGCCAGTGACCAGGATTTTCCAGGGACTGAAAAAGCTGGAGGCAAAATCCTGCTGCCCGCTACAAGAACATGAGGACACGCTTCATGCCAGCCCTCAGCTGTGCGGGCTCTGGGTCCATGGAGGGCAGCTGGAGCCCACCCCTCTGCCCAGGCTCGGTAACCACTGCGCTGCTGGTGGCTTCAGAGCTGTTGTGTTGGGTTAGATGCAAACCAGCCCCGTGCAGAGGCTGCAGGAGCGGCGCGTCCCCTGCGCGCACCCGGCTGCTGGCTGGGGGAGACACCGGTCCGCAGGTATTGCCCCGAGGGCAGCCCGGAGCAGGGTTGGGTGAGGTGGGTGCTGGGATGGGAGGTGCCGTGGGGCCCGCAGAGCTGCCGGGCAAATGAAGCAATCGTGTTCCCAGGACATGCATAAAAAGAAGTGAAAACCACGATTAATCCATAGCAACAAAAGGAGGCAGCATGGCAACAGCAGCGCCTGCTGCAAAACAAAACAGGGACAGGAGCAGGCGGGGAGGGAGGAAACAAAAACCCACTGGGTCCTTCAGGGCTTTCCAAGGCAAAGGGGGATGCTGCAGTCCAGGTCGGTGGGATGGGTACATGGATGGGTGCTGGTGTGAGGGGCACCGGCCTGTGCACAGCTCCGTGCTCCTGAGCATCCCATGGTGCCTGGTTTGGCCTCCGGAGCTGGGAAGGGGCTGCAGGAAGGCAGTGGCCATGGCACAAGGGGATAGGGATGGGGATGGTGGTTCCCAGGCTGTCCTTAGGGCAGGTCTGGCCATTGTGCTTCTCTGGGGGCACCTGAGCCTATGCTAGGGCTGGGGAAGGTCCCAGCTCCTGGTGATGGATCAGCAGCAGAGCTGGGCTGGAGCTGGGGACACCAAGCCCATCCTGGTTTGGGGGTTTTCTCTAAATGCTGTAGTGAAAATGAAACCCCAAGTGGGCAGCGCAGGAGGAGCCTTCCCCATAGCACCTCACAGTCCCTTCACGAGGATGAGCTGCTCATGGCTGCTGGCACAGCCTTGTATTCCTTAGGACTGATGGACTGGATTAAATCCAGGAGCAGAGCTCCCTGGGGCACCCTGCTGCACTCCCACCCTCCAAAATGATGCTTTCAGCTCGGATGAGGGTGAACCCCTCAGGAAACAAAACTGGGATAAAGTCAGCATGAAACCAAGGCTCAGCCCCTGTTCTGAACCCAGGTAAAGCTCTGCCGTGGGCGCGTGGGAAGAGCGTGATGGAAATAAGCCATAATGGGTGCTAATTTGAAGTGGCATGTTTGTGAGTCAGGGGAGAGGGAGGAGTGGGCAGGAGGCACTATGTGAGGGTGAGGATGAGGAGTTCTGCTGCATCTCCCATGTGCTGAGCGGGGCCATGGCGCTGCTGGGGCTTGGATCGGGAAGAGGAAAGGGACCTGCATGGGGAGCAGAGAGGGGATTGCCCAGAGCTCAGTTACAGGCACTTTGGCTTTATCAGAACCCCCGTTCGAGGTGAGGAGGAGGTTTTCCACTCTGTGAGAGCCAAAGCAAATACAATGAAACTTAATTAAATGCTCGCCTGCTAAAGTAATAATTTTCTTATGAACTGAGGAAGGTGAAGCACAATGAGATGGACCTGATAAAGGAACAATGGTTCCCAGTGTGCCTGGCAGCAGGCACATGTAAGAGGCAGGATTCTGGGGGGAAGGTTCTCCCCTTTTTACCTCACACAGCTCTGGGTGTTGGATGCTCCCCACGGAGCCAAAGCCCTCATGCAGGGCCTGTCTCCATCACTAAACATGAACGTCCAGTCCTGTGCTGCTCTGTATGGTCAGCTCAGGGCATGGGGCTGTCTGGATTACCGGTGGTGAGTGGTGATGTCTGGAGGGAAAAGAAGAAAAGGGGGAGGAAATCCATGAATAACTGCCATTTTAATGGTGTTCTTGCTTGCTGGTGCTGGGAGATGGGTGACACCTCATCTGCTGGGCCTGGGGCCACTGCTGCATGCTGAGAGCTGCTCCGGGGGGTTCTACACAGAGAAAAACCTCATCTGGGAGGGAGCCAAGTGAGGAGTGAATGGTAATACCATCATCACCATTATCATCATCTGAGGGGCCCGGGAGAGTTGTTTCAAGAAGCAGAGATGGAAAATGAAAAGAAACCCAAGAGGTGTTGACCCGTGCACCTGCGGGACTGGCTGCCTGGTGGGTGGAGCATGCCTTGCACACGTATGTGCACTGCTTGCACATGCCTTGCACATGTGTATGCACCCTGAGCACAGCCCCAGCACTCGCTCCTGCAGCCTCAGAGGCCAGGCAGGGATTTCTTCTGGCAGCTTCTCCATACGTGTTATTTCCATTCATAAGGAGAAGGATCAAGGGAGGTAGTCGATGGCTTTCACTTTGCGAGGGCTGCCCCCAGCAGCACCATTGGGCTCACCCAGCTCTGCCCCACTCCCTGGCCGTGGGCCTTCAGCATCTTTCAGCACCAAGGAAGGAGCTGCTGCTTTCCAGCTCTCTCGGGCTGTGACAGGGGCCGGGCACCAGCAAAATGGGAGAATAAGGAGCAATTTGGAGCTTGTCTCGCTTTTCATTCAGCACTGCCAGCTCCAGTCAGGGCATTTCACTTCTAGGGTTTGACTTTGGGGTGCATAGACTCAAACCTTACACTGAGGCCTCAAACCATGGGGGAAAGGTTAAGCCAAACTCCTGGTTTTCCATTCTTTTAATGAATGTATCATTTTAAAAAGTTCATTTTCCCAGCCTTCTCCAATGCAGATATTGCCTTTCTCTCAAAAAAAACTCCAAACCCAGGAACCAAAAGACTGAGTTTGGACCCTTCCTTATTTGGCATCGGCTCTTTTAGACACGTTGGGCATTACTTCATGGCTGAAATTACAGAAATAACCCCCCTAATAAAACAGAAACTAATAACTTTCACCCTCTTTGTCTTTGGATGGGCATCGGGAACGGCTGAGCCTGTACAATAATTACACTGTGTGCACAGCAAAAAACGTTCTTGCCTCCTGCCATTCCCAGCCCTTCCCTGCCAAAGGAAAAAGAAAAGTTGGCAATAAATTTTAAACAGTTTTATTTACCTTGAACTACTCAGCCAAGAATGCACATTATTTAGGGACTGGAATAAAAAGCCATTCACTCTGGTTCAATTGGCCATTTAGTTCAATTTGTGTGTGTTACTGCAGGTAATTACTATGGTAATAATGTACTGTAATCTGCACTGATTTGGGACTTGTCCTGTTTCTGTATTAATAATAAGTGCCATATATGTACTAATTACCAGTTTGTTACCATGGTTATTTGCGTAGATGCCGTGTTAATGATACCCTGGAAACATAAAGCAATCACATTTTTGAATTAAATCTTTGTGGTCTCTTTAGTGCTAAAAGCCCAATTCACATAAAATAATGATGAAGAAAATGAGCTCATCGCGGCCGCCTCGGCAGCGCCGCTGATTGTGCTCGGCACAAACGCACCGGCCCGGCCGGGGAGCCAGAGCCTCCCAAACATTTTCCATGGTTGCTAGGAAACTTCCCGGTGACATCAGTGGCAGGAACACGCGGTGCCAGGCTGTCATGCACACGTATTTATAGAGCACGCGGCGCGGGGATGCTGCAGCCAGAGGTGTAAAACTGCTGGGGCCCTGCCAGCGAGAGGAGTGAAGCAGGAGCCACCCCTCCGCTCCCGGCGAACCCTTTGTCCCTGGAAGGAGCCAGGAGCCAGCCCGCAGACGTCCATCTTTTAGGCTCATCTAAAGCCAGGAGGGACCTCTGCTTCCCCGCCCCGGCAGTAACCTCTCCGCAGGTCCTGCGCTGGCTCGTGCCTCTCCCCCCTTCAAACCGAGCTGCGCAGCCCACCCTGGGGGATGATTTGTGCACTGAAGGGCCGGGGCTGCTGCTGCTGCCGCCGGTGTCACCGCGCGGGTGCGGGACCATGAGCAGGGTTTGTCCCTGTGAGGGTTCTGGCTGCAGTTTGCCGTCCGGCCTGTCCTGCAGGCGCGGCTGCTCCCGCTCGGCAGCTCCCTCGCTGGCCATGCTGGATCTGCGTTACCATTAAAAACAGTTTATTGGCAACAGAACCGTTCCCTTTTCCCTGATCGCGCAGTAAACAATGGGTCCTTCCTACCCCAGCGTTAATGGCAATCCCTTAACCAGATGAGCCTGGTGCAGGGGCTGGGGAAAGCTGGAACCCTGAAGCTGTGTGTCCCTGCAGACAGCAGGGAGTGAAGCAGGGAAACCTCCAGGTCCCAGCCCTAAATCAGGTGTGACCTGTGCTGCTGTGGGTGATGCCCTGTGCATCTCCAGCCTGTGCAGCTCCATAGGGAGCAGCAGGAGTGGAAGCTGCAGGAAGCAGCAGGGTTTGGGCACTCTGGGTTAGCTGAAGGATGGAGCTGGAGGTCTCTTTTACCGGCAGGGTTTGTCCAGGAGATGAGCAAGGAGGTGGGAATCCTGGTGATGCTGCTTGAGAGAAGCCGGTGTCCCGGACTGCGGGCACCTGGAAGGACCTGCAGCCGCTGTGATACCGGCCAGAATCCCTGGGAAAATCCCAACACCCGTCTGCCAAGTGAGTCTGTGACCCTCAGCCTGTCCGGAGGGGCTGAGGCACCCCCTGGAAAATGCCCCCAGCTTCCCCCAACGAGGGGCTGCTGGACCACACTGCGATGGGAGCGGGGTCTCTCCGTTATCCCCCTTGCTCTGGCGTTTCCCTGCTGGAGACCCAGCCCTGTGCAGCGCACGCTGTGTCATTTGAAAAGGTACTTAATGCTCTTTATTATCTGGTCATTATTTTTCCACTGAAGCCTGAGATAAGCAAAGCATAAATCAAACCAGAACAGGAGCCACTTGGAGCAGGTAAAGGATGGAAAAGATCTTAATCAGTGAATCTGGGCAGGAGAAGCCAAAAGAGGGAGAGGGAGGGAGGAAAGGGGGCTGAGGAACAAAGAAAGGGGGAGAAACACCACTTGTTGTTTGTGGGATGAAGACAAATGTTTCCAAAGCCACATTTTCCACATGACACCCAGTAAAAGGCCTTGGTTTGATTATTAATCACAGGGCGGCCTCCATTCATCACTCCATCCCTCCGTGCCTCCTGAGCTGTTTGATGTGCTGTCCTCCGCTCCCCCATCCCACATCCCCCACCCCACGAGGCTCAGACAGGGGAAAGCCCAGGAAGTTATTCCGATAAAGAGAATGCAATCAAATAAATAGAGGAGGAAATAAGACTTGGGAAAGCTGCTGCTGCGCTGGTTGGATCCCTGCCTCCGGAGGCTTCTGGAGAGCTGCTGACACTGAGAGCCTCTTCTGAAATGGATGGACTTTGCCTCTTGCCTTATACATCTGTTTAATGACCTCTCCTTGAAGGCACTTGACATGTGATTTATGGGATATAAATTCCACCTCTTTGCTTCGGTGTTGCAGTCTCTGCGTTCCCCAAAGTGGGAGCATCTCACCCCATGGGGAAGCTGTCCCTGCAGCCCCTGCCCTCCTGCACATCCAGCCTCTATCCTCCAGCCCTTCCTCTGAAACACAACAAAACAACCACCAAAAAAGCCCCCGGAAGACCTCTAAAAATGTGTTTTTTCCTCTTTAAACGAAAACTGCTGCTGACACAGCGATTGCCACGGTCAAGGCTGAGGGTGCTTTTCTGCAAAAGCAAACAGCAGCATCCCAGCTGATTTCCTGCAAATAACAATTAGAAAAGCATATAAATAAATAAGTCCTTAATTCCTTTCCTGGCATCCGTAGCTTCTAATTCATAAATTCATCAGGACTTTCCCAGGATGTCAGTTTTGGCAAATGAGCCCAGAGTTGCTTCATGCTAATGGAGCGGTGGGCTGCCTGACCTCAGGAAATAGAGAGGCCAAACATGAAAAACCAGAGCTGGGTTCAAGGCTGGGGCTGTGAACCCCAGGTTGGAGGCTGAGGTCGGGAGCGGGTCAGGGAAGCATTGTGTGTGCGAGTGTGTGTGTGTGAGTGTGCGAGGCTGCGGCGCTGGTTTCTATTTAAACCCTTTCATGCCGCTGCCAGGGACCTCTGGCCATTGTGTGCCGGAGCAGCCGCCTATTGAGGAACGCGCCTCGAAGCTCCTGGCTGCGGGAATGGGGAGAGATTGGAAACAGTCACTCTTACGCGGTACAAGCCAAACCCTCCCCTACCTTGGGAGCGGAGGGAGGGGAGCTCTGCCTGGCTCTTTTCAGCACTAACACAGATGGATTTGCTTTGGCATTTAAGGGTGATGGATGTGCCAGGTGCTATTCATTAGAAATGATTTGTTGAGGCCAGCGCAGCTCGCCGGCCCATTAGGACGCATTTACTCCGCAGGTTGGTAATGATGGGTGTGCTTAATAGTTCCTAAGTATCAGAAGGCATTAAAAAGCCCTGGAAGAGGCGGCCATCAATATTTACAGCTTCGCTTTGTTGGGGGAGGAAGCCGGTACATGTGCCTGGATGGGGTGTCCGCTCCGGTCCCTGCTTGCGGTGGGTGATGGCACAGGGAAGGCTGGAATCCTTGAAGCATCCGAGTGATGCAGCAGAAGCTTGTTCAGCTCTGGAGGGGGAGGAATTCAGGCACACACTGAGGGCAGAGCCCAGCAGCCCCTGGTCCAGCCCCAGGGTCTTATTGGTGGTGGTCTTATTGGGATTGCCTCTCCCAAGCCTCATGAACCACAATCAGAGGAGGCAGAAGGTCATTCACTGAGGGATGATAGTGGCTATTACGTCCCAATTCCCTTTCCCTGCTCCCCCCTCCCCTGGCCTGGTCTGTGCTGGGATCAGGATCCCGTTAACAGCCTCTGCTGATGGGCAACCATTTACTTAAGTCCCAATTTTTCATTAAAATAGCCCGCTTGGCTATCAAGCATCGCAAGGTCACGGAGCTGCATTGTCTCAGCTTAATACGATGCTATTAAGGCTGGACTATAATGTCCCAGATACAGCAAGTTCAGCAGGGTAAGATCAAGCATTGGGCAAGACTGCAATTTCCTCCTGTCCTGCTGTTATGATCTTATCAAAGCCTGACTGATCTCTATGAAAGAAATCGCACCAGAGAGCATTAAATCCGTGTCCAGGGTTCACAGCCTGGCTCCCTTTGTGTCGCTGCAGCCCCTCTTTGGCAGGGACCAGTGGTAGTTGGGCTGGGCTGGTGCAAGCATCCAGGCTGAGAAGTGGCTGTGAAGTCACGTTTTATCTTCGCAGTTTGTGTTCACAGGTTTTGAAGCCTCATCACTGCTCAACCCCTCACGGTTTGAGTCTCATCTTTTGCATGGCTCAGCATCATGTGCCCTTGCTGTGCCTGTGCCACTGTGCTGGCCTGGGACCCTCTGAGCAGTGGCCATCATGGCTCTGAGCCCTGCTGAGCAACCGTGTTGTTTCTCCCTCACCTAAGACAGATAAGAATAACCCTTTTCTTCCAGCCTTTATCTTCCTACCTGAGCTACAAGTGCCTGCATGCAGTCCCTTTATCTTGCCACGCACTTGCACAGTTCCTAGCACAGCAGGGCCCTGCTCTCGGTCCTTGACGAGACACAGGAAGGCTGGCTAGCAATTATGGAACAGAGGAGGAGGTGGGAAAAGGCAGACTGGAAACTGTCTGGTGGCTTTATTAAGTCATGCAAAGATACGGTGCTTATTGACTCACTGGCATGGATACAACGCGGTGTACGTGTGCCCAGATGGGAGGTTTTCACAGCGAGAAGAAAGCACGTAAACAAAGGCAGGTTTGTGTGCGCCGGCCCTGCCAAGGAGGAAACGTCCCTCCCGGTGTCTCCATGAGAAGGGCTCGCAGAGCAAACAAACGTGTTACTTCATCCAGGCAGGGAGGCCAAGGCCTGGCGAGGTGTGCGGGGAGCCCTGGTGTGGACGGAGCACAGCAGGTACGTGGGTGACACAGTGCATGGGTGCACACATGGCTGCATGGGTCGGTGTTGGCGCCCTGTGCACACGAGGGGACAAAAGGACAGCAGTGGGAAGGGGTTTGCTTGCAGAACAGACCCCCCAGCTCCCCCAAACAAAAAAGAGATGCAAAAGCTATGCTGTGCTGCCATCATTCCCATTTGAGTCAGAGCAGCTTAAAGGATAATTAGTTAATTGAGCAATGGAAGCCATTTCCCTATAGCTATGTGTCAGCTCCTGTTAGCTGCTCTGGAATGCTCACTGAGAATACACAGATACTCTCTGGAGATATCAATCACTTCTTTGCCAGGCTGGGTGCTTCCATCCCTTTGGTGGGCAGGGATCCATCACGGCAGGCAGGGATCCAGGCAGTGATCCGTTACGGCAGGCAGGGATCCATCATGGCACATCAGGCTCCACAAGCACCCATCAGCTGCAATTGTTTTCTAGTGAAAATAGATGTTCAGTATCGATCTCCTCCCTGCAGCGCAGTCTGGGGACCTTCTCCTTAGTTACTCTAATAAAACACAGCTAATTAAATTTGTGCCTTGCTTTCCCAATATTGCATTATCCTAATTACTAATTAAGGAGACCGCATGTAAGGGATAGGCATTATTCCCTGCAAAAGATCCCCTAATGGCCTAAATGACATCTCGTGGAAGGAGGAAATCTTCCAGCAGAGGCCAGGACTGAAGCTCGGGGAGGGATCCCCGGGGGCAACTTAACTAGAGGCTCTTTAACCCTTCAGCTGCTGCCGCGGATTTGCCGAATCACGGACGGCTGGGAAGCAGCAGCAGAGCTTCCCGTGCACAGGGAGCGGTGCAGAAGCTGGGGGGGAATGACCAGGAATGGGCCGTGTGTGCCTGCATCACCTGCCTGGGGAAGCGGAGGAGCCGGGGGGTCTCCGGCTCACATGTCCCGCACTGAGCCCAACCGCGCACCGCGTCCAGCCCGCCCGGGGGCGTACCAGAGCCGGGGCTCGGCAGGGACGGCGAGCCCGTTCAGGCCTGTGCAGCATCCCTGCTCCTGCCAGGTCCTGCCAAAACGGGTCCGCTGTGCTCCAAGTGGCAATTAAATACATGGAATCACGGTGAGGGCTCTCTGGGGGAGCACTGGTGTGCGGGGGGAGCGTCATAGAATAGTCAGGGCTGGAAAGGATCTTGAGGTCAGCTGCTTCCAATCCCCCTGCACGGGCAGGGACTGAAGGTTTACCGCAGGGCAAGGCTCAGCACGGGGGAGAACCGAGGAACCGGGGCACCGAGGGGGTCTGGGGCAGCCCTGCAGCGGGAGGGGCGGCGGGGCGGTGCTGCTGTCCGGGCATGCAGCGGGGACCGTGTCCCCCTTCCCATCCCTGCCGCTGTCACTCGTGTTCCCCGCGGCCGCCCCGTGTCCCGGTCTCCAAGGGCAAGGGGAGCCCATGCTCTGCTCCTGTGTGCCGGCACCCAGCAGAGCCGGGCGCTCCTCTTAGCGAGCCCCGGACCCATCGCAGCAGCATCCCTGGGAGAGGATTTTGTATTTGATGGAATTCAGGTTTGGATGATGGGGGGCTCTTTAGTTTTGGAACCGCTGAACAAGGGAATTCTGTTCTGGCAAATCTGAGTTTCAAAGAATATTCTCCTGCCATCTGGGAAAACCTGGTTTAGCCCAGCCAAGTACAGCACCGTTTAGCACAGTTCAGACCGGTTTAGCCCAGTTCAGCCCAGTCAGCCCCGTTTGGCCCAGTTCAGCCCAGTTTAGCCTGGTTTAGCCCAATTAAGTCTGGTTTAGCCCAACCCAGCACAGCTTGGACCACGTTAGCTTAGTCCAGCCCAGTTTATCTCACTTCAGACACTTCACCCCAGTTCAGCCCAGCCCACTTTAGCCCTGTCCAGCTCATTCCAGTTCATCCCAGCCTGTTTAGTCCACTTTAGCCCAGCGCAGCCAACTTTAGCACAGTCCACCCCAGTTTAGCCCAATTCAGACAGTTTAGCCCTGTCCAGACCAATTTAGCCCAGTCCAGCCCAGTTCTGCCCAGTTTGGTCCAGTTCAGACCAGCCCAGCCCTGTTTAACCCAATTCAGACCTGTCCAGACCAATTTAGCACAGTTCAGCAGGGTTTAGCCCAATTCAGACCAGTCCAGCACAGCTTAGCCCTGTTGAGTACAGTCTAGCCCAGTTCAGCACAGTTTAGACCAGTTAAGCCTAGTTTAACCCAATTCACATCTGTCCAGACCAGTTTAGCACTGTTAAGCCCAATTTAGCTCAGTCCAGCCCAGTACAGTTCAGCCCACTTTAGCCAAGTCCAGCTTATCCCAGCCCAATTTAACCCAGTTCAGCCCAGTTTACAGCCCATCCCACTCCAGCTCAGCCCAGACAAGTTGAGCCCAGTTAGGCCCAGTTTAGCACAATTCAGCCCAGTTTAGCTCAGCCCAGCCCAGCCAAGACCTGTTTAGCCAATTCAAGCCCAGTTTAGCCCACTTCAGCCTAGCTCAGCCCCATTTAGAGAAGCTCAGATCTGTTCAGCCCAGTTTGGCCTCTTAACCCAGTTCAGCCAGTTCAGCCCAATTTAGCCCAGTTTAGCCCAGTTCAGCCCAGTTTAGCTAAATTCTGCCCAGCCCATACTGATTTAGCCCAGTTCAGCCCAGTTTAGAATTGTCCAGCCCACTTTAGCCCAGCCCAGCCTTGTTTAGTCCAGTTAAGCCTAGTTTGGCCCAATTCAGAGCAGTCCAGCCCAGTTTAGCCCATTCCAGTGCAATTAAGCCCAGCCAAGAACAGTTTAGCCCAGTCTTGTTACAGGAGCACCCGGTCCTCACCGCTGACTGCGAGTCGTGGAGCTGACCTGCATGGTGATGCGCTGAGCCAGGCTTAAACCAGGCTGCTGGGCTCCCATCAGCCCTGCTTCGGTTCTCTGACCGAGCCAAACTGGCTTCTACAGTGAATGTACCCTGAACCCCTTTGCTACCGCCCCAGACGAGCGGTGCAGGAGCCTGTGCTGGGCTTTGCTGACCCCCTCCCTGCCGAGCACCTTCGCTGCAGTTCACTTACGTTTTCATTTCGTTCCCCATGTGAGCCGCTGCCCACGCTCTGCCTGTTCTGCCTTCATCAGTCACCGGCTCATTTCTCATACGGCTCTTTTGGAAACATATTTTTCCCCTTAAATATGTGGCCTGGAAGTGTGAACTGAGATTTATGCTGCAAAGAATTGGGAAAGAACAGCAAATACATACTTGTTGGAGGGAACAAAGAATACTTCGGGCGTTAGAGAGAACCCCCCATGCTGGGACTCACAAAGAACATGTTCTGCCAAAGATGTAGGTGTTGACCAGGAGCAGCTTTACTGCCCCATGCAGCAGCAGCACTTAACCTTTGGGATGAGCTTTTCAGCTCTCTGCCTGGGAGGAGCTGCCAGCGCTTGACCTCTGGGGAAACTGAGGCACGACTGCACCTCCTACCAAGGCAGGGACTGTTAGAGGTCAAACACCTTCACATCCTCCCCATTTCCCTTCTCGTGGTGATTTGCATGTTGCTTTACGTAGCTCTGTTACAGCCAAAATTTGCCCGAGGCCCCATGTCATTAACTGCAATTTAGAAAGACTGCACAATATTGAATTCTACGATTCATCATCCTCTTGGTTTCTATTCTGCTCACAGGTTAAATTGAGCATGGGTCCATTTTGGCTCATTTTACCTCTCCCTTCCTCGAAGTGATTGAAATCTTAATAATCGAGGATAATATCGACGCCAAAGTTTTAAGCAATAAACATATAAACAGAATGAAGAGAAGCAGAATGCTCACGTCTCTCAGCAGCAAAAATTGTGCCTTTTAGTTTGCTGTAGCAGATGTTAAGTTTCCAATAATAAAATAGAATAAAAAATCTAAGGGAGACATTTAGCAAAGTATAGCTTTACACTCCAGAGTTATCACTCCAATTTCAACTGGGACCATAAAGTTTTATGAGCTATTAAATTGCCCTAAACCTCCTTTAACACACTAGCTCTAATGTTGAGATTAACTATTTAGAAAAAGGAGGTTACCTTGGCAGACACGGGGCCATTTCCCTGCACTCTTACTCGGTCAATAGCACTTCCCTATGGCAGAGCCATTTGCTAGAGCGTGGCTGGCAATCAGCTGCGTGCCCTGCAGGTGATGCAGTCACAGTGGGTGCAGCCCCTGCCACAGCACTGGAGCAGCACCAGCACTGGGAGGGATGCTGAGGACAGCAGAGGTAAAATCTCAGCTCCCTGCCTGGATGCCGTTTTGGTTCCCCCATCCCCTCACCCGTTCCATAGGGATGCTCGTGGTTTCTTCTTTCCCCCTTTCCTTTCTGTCTGGGTGAAACAAATCCATCTGAACATGGCCTTCGACTGTGTTTTATTGCCTTACAGAAGAGACCCTTGATCTTACCTTGAACGCCCTGGGCGCTGAACACAACCCAGGAAAAGGTTAATAGCAATTTCCATTTGCACTTACAGAGCTCCTGCCAGAGGAGGAACTTAAAAACACTCCAGCCACATCCTCAGCGTGTCACAACGCCCTCCAGCAGCCCAGCATTCACCCTATTGATTTTCAGACAGCACAAACCCAGACATGGGCTGGATCCACAGGCGATCCTCAGCCTCTTAAAGGGGACTCGTGGGACTTTGCCACTTGTAACCTGCCAAATACCACCCTTCATCACCCTTCATCTGCCACACTGGGCAGAGGGTGGCTCCTTCTGGGAGCAGCTGTGGAAGAAAGGGTCACCCCTGTTCCATTTCTGACCGCAGCGTCCATCCTGCATCCTGCGCTCGGTGCAGCACGGGCTGGCTTGGCAGCCCTTGGGGCTGGGAAAGATCCCTCCCCAAAAGCCTGATTCCTGTTTCCCCTCTGATAAGATCAGCAAAAACCTGCAGTTTCCCCCTTAAATTTTGTTGAAGGCATTTCCTATTTTGAGACTTTATTAATGGCCAGGGGTTTTGAGCAGACACGTCCCCAAGCCAGGGCAGGATGTCCTCCCTGTGTGTGCACTCTCATAAAGATGCATTAGGAGACGCTTCAGAGCCTCTGGTACCTGTGAGAGGAGCAAGCTGGACCGCACCATCAGTCTCCTTTGCTACAGCACAGCCCCTCTTTCAGGTCTGGCTGCACTGGAGGGTCTTTGCTTTCTTCTCAGCTATCTGTGTGGTTAAAATCCTAACTGGGCCTTCAAATTCATGTACAGTCAGCGCAAGAAGCCCAGCCTGCTGTGGGGAGCAAGGAGGAGATTATCCAGCTTCAATCCTTCACCAGACCTTGAGGACATGGTTCACCAGGTTTGTGCACACTGCAGCCTTTAAAAAGATGCATTCTGCTGTCTGAGATGCCTCGGACATCAGCAGAAACTGCATTAAGGACAGCAGTGTTTTTCCTTTAAGTTCTTTTTAACTGCATTACGCTGCTATGAAGTGAAATGTTACACAGCTACAGAAATACATTTGGACTCGATGATCTTAAAGGTCTTTTCCAACCTAAATGATTCTATGGTGCTATGATTTGATACAGCAAGCCCCAGGCTTCAGAAATGCTCTGGCTAAGCCTACCTTCAGCAGTACATGTGTCTCCTGTGTCCCATACCACAGAGAAACAAGGTTTAACTGATGCAAGCTTGCAGACTAATAGGACACTCCATCTACAATTAGCTGGGGTTAAGCTTTTGGAGCCGTGTGCTCTTTGTGCAGCAGGGGCAGGGCTCAGAGGAGGATGCAGCACTACATTGCAGTGGACATTTGGATTGAGCAAGTTTTAAGACTGAGTCAGAGAGATTTCCTAACACCTCTTCCCTCCCCGCACTGCCCAGATATCAAACATCAGCTCTGGAAGGCAGAAAAGCCTGGTTTCTCCCCCATCCCAGCTGGAGAGGGCTGGCCTGGGGTTGTATGGGGTTCAATGGACCCCTGCCTAAAGGCTGTGAGTTCCCTCTGCAATCTTTAACTGAGATGAGGGCATCCTAAAAGTGCTGCACACCCTCACAGAGCCTGAGCTCACACTTGTCTTCTTCCAAACTTCCCTCTCTTGAGTTAAAGCAGCCCTGATAGAGCAGTCCCTTCTCTACTGGTCCCTACAAAAGCCTCAGCATCTTCATTGAATCCCAGGATCCCAGCCTGCTTTGTGTTGGAAGGGACCTTAAAGCTCCTCCAGCTCCAACCCCTGCCACAGACAGGGACTCCTTCCACTGGAGCAGCTTGCTCCAAGCCCTGTGTTCAACCTGGCCTTGAACACTGCCAGGGATGGGGCAGCCACAGCTTCTCTGGGCACCCTGTGCCAGCGCCTCAGCACCCTCACAGGGAAGAGCTTCTGCCTCAGAGCTCATCTCAGCCTCCCCTCGGGCAGGTTAAAGCCATTCCCTTTGTCCTGTCCCTACAGGCCCTGGTCCAAAGCCCCTCTCCAGATTTGCTGTAGCCCCTTTAGGCACTGGAGCTGCTCTAAGGTGAGCAAGCCCAGCTCTCAGCCTGGCTCCACGGGAGAGTGGGACATGGTCTTACATAGCAGCCTCAATGTCCCAGCTGCTGTACTGGGGATCCGGGCCCCAGAGGAGCATTGTCCTCACCCTGAGGGGCTCTTGGTCTGAGGGATTAAAAGGCCCAACACCCCAGGAGGTTCTTTGTTGCTCAGCTTTAGTAGTAAAGGGATGAAAGTAAATGCAAGGCCCTATTCAGCCCAGAGACCTGTCAGCATTTCCAGGCCATTCATCTGCCTCTTTCAGTTCCTTTGCTTTCCTTCTAATGTATGTAGATGGTGAATGCAAATACCATCGTGAGAAAACTGACCTTTTGGCTGAATGTCACCAAGTTCTGCAGCAGTGGGAGTGTTTGCATTCAGTCGTTAGCTTTAGCCTGTACAATTATTTATATATAGCCCTGTTAAGACTCGATGGGATGACTCAAAAATGGTTTTGACCTCGGTTGTTCTGGTGGTTTGATGGGCTGCTGTCCTTAAATGTTGTGTTGCTAGAATCAGTGCTGGCCTTTCAAACCTGGCATGTACCTGGTCTACCACTGCCCTAGAAATGCCAGCGTTCAAGAGCTGGGAAGAGCAGCCAGCACCTGAGATTGCACCTCCAGGAGCGGAGGCTTCTGAACTCCATTATTAACATGGTGTTTAAGGTTGGAAACCTGATACATAAGGTATCGAGCTTGAAATCCCAGCCCTCACCCCAGGAGGACTGAGCTGGCATCACCTCAGGTGTTTTTCCCTTGCGGGTCTCACACTGTTGGAGGGGAGAACATTCTCCATGGTTGGCATTCCTGCTGCTGCCTTGCTGGGAATGCCAACGCTCCCTTTGTCCTCAGGCCTCTCACTGCAGCTCTGCTGAATTTCATCCCTGCAGAGCCTCACATCATGTGCATCCTTTAGACGACGTTAACATCCATCTCTGTTCTCGAGATGGTCCGAGCGCTGGGCTGGGACGTGTGTGGAGAGCAGCATATGGACCAAAAACCTGGAGAGAGCTGCCTAGGACCACGGCCAGGAGTCATCACCCCAGCTCTGTCCCTTCATCCTGACACCATCATTTTGACATCCAGCACCTCCAGACCCTTTTCTCATCCCCTTCAGCCTTGATTTTGCATGCCACAGCCATCCTGTCGCCTGCGTCTCAGCGATGACGGAGAAATGAGGGCAACTGCTGCACAGGGCTTTTATTAGGATTGCCAAACTCTTTCAGCATTTTTAGAAAGGGCTTGAAGAGAGGCCAAGTCGTGTCTCCTTCTTCTGTTCCTTCTCCTCCACCCCCTCCCTCGCCACCCCCCCTCTTTGCTGTCTGCGGATGCTTTGGGATGAATTAATTTAGACGTGTGGTTTTGAATGTTTTTGGCTCCTGGTTATGGAGCCATTCAGCAGCCCCGGGAGCCTCCCCCACCGCCTGTTATTGAAGCAGACAGAGAGGGGCGGAGGAGATGGCAGCGCCCTGATTTGTTGGCTTGTTAGTTCTGCTCCTGCGAGC
The DNA here is from genome assembly GCF_033815535.1 of Pezoporus flaviventris. Classification (NCBI taxonomy): domain Eukaryota; kingdom Metazoa; phylum Chordata; class Aves; order Psittaciformes; family Psittacidae; genus Pezoporus; species Pezoporus flaviventris. The sequence continues at coordinate 711,057 of NW_026892645.1, forward strand.
CCTCCATCGTCTCATGTTCCCGCAGGATGGGAGAGGCAGCAGCCGAAGCGCTCCTCATGGGCCGGCTGCAGGGCCATGCCCTGCACCCGATGCATCCATGCATGGATGGCATCACAGTGCAAGTGAAGGGTTTTTTTCTCTGTTGCCCCTTTGCCCCCAGCCCTCCATCCCGAGGTCACCCCAGCTCTGCCCTGGGATCCCCTCCGTGTCTCAGTTATGTATTCTTAGCCCCAAGGGGAAGCAGAGCTGAATGAGCAGCAGTGATGTGCACATGGAGACCTCTTCTGTCCTTGTTTGCACCCTGGGCTGGCTCGGGCTGCGTCCCAAAGCCCTGCAGGAGGCCTGGTCCATGGGCAGCCCTGCCATGGAGCCATCCACTGTGTCCCATCCATGCTGTGCATGAGGCTGGAGGGTTTGTAAGCTCTTCCTCAGGGATCGGTGAGCTCCAGGCTGGCTCTCCTGGAGCCTCCCCTACTGTAAGCAGAAGCAGAGATAACCACTAGATCCTTCTGAACAGCATTTCCTGCTGGTGCCGCTCCGGGGGGGAGCACTGAGACCCTTTAATCATAGCGAGGGTTGTTGGAATTCATTTTCTCAGGTTCTAGTTAAATTATAGAAGCCCACCTGAAGCTCTCATTATTCCCTGTCGGAACTTTCTCTGAGGATCCTCCTGCTCTGATTCCATACTAATACCTAAGGAAAACATTAGCTCTGTGCCTGGCTCGCTGCCACCCGGCCGTGCTGAGCTGCAGTGCGGGGTGAAGCTGCCCCAGTGTACGTACGTAGCTGGTGAAGCCACCCCTCCAGGACCCCCCTTGCTCTGAGCCCAGGGCCCACGTATGGTGGAAATCCTGTACGGCTTTAAAGCATCACCATGTGCACTCCATGACTGCACCAGGCAGAGCTCCTCCTGGAGCGCTCCTCAGACATCTGTGCTTCAAACAGCCACGGAAAAGTGCAGAGCCCTGATCCGCCTTTGGGTGCTCAAGTTTCTGGGTTTCGTTTGTTTCATCCATTGTACTCAATGGTTAAACACCAGAGGTGCAGACACTTTGAGGGGCTGCAGTGGCTTTAGAGCCTTTGTTGCTATTTAAGCTCAGATCCAGAGAAGTGTTGACGATGTAACTCCTGCCGGTATAATTAAAATCCCCCTGGGATTTACCCCCAGAGCCCTGATGGGACGAGGGCTGATGCTGGCGCTGGGCTGGGAGCTCACCACACCAACAGCCCCTGAAAGGGCTTTTTTCCAATGGATCTCTTTGGGAGAGGGTCAACACCCCCCAAAACAGGGATTTTTGGCCCCAACCTGTCCCAAGGCATGACTGATGTGTGTGTGAGCGCGCTGCTCCTATCTCTGCATCCCAGCAACCTCTCCCTGGCCATGGCCTCAGTGCATGTTACCCCATGGTGACTGCAAAGAGCTTCGTGATCTGCTGCCCTGCGGGGATGGGTATGAGCTGCCTGTGGGGATGGAGCAGGGACACAGACACCGCTGAGCCAAGCCAGCAGACCCACGTGGTGGGGGATGCTTCCACACAGGAATTGCCCTGGAACACCGGCAGCAGGAAAAGGCTGCTCAAAGAGCTCTGCTGGTAAATTCCCTCTGCTCACGAGGCCGCCGGCACTGGAGCTGGAGGATGCTTTAATGCACTCATCTCGCACAGAGCACTTGGTGCATCTCCTCCGTGTGAGAGGGGAAGAATAGAGAGGAATGGGTGAGGGCAGAGGAGAGCGGTGCCAGCTCTCCAAGTGTCTGAGGCGGACGGCAGCGAGGCACTCTGCGCGCAGCCTGCTCCAGCTGGGCTCCTCTTTTGCAATTCCAGCGTCTTGTTTGTCAGTAATTTATATTGACAGAGTCTTTCAAAACACTTTAGGGTTGTTTACAGCATTGAGCAAGAACATCTTGTCTCATGTCCGCTTCATTCTTAAAGACGATCCTGGCCCCCGCCAGCTCGCAGGAGAAGCAGCTCCTTGCTCTCTGCAGACCTGATGGGCTAGAAAAGAGCCTGCAAATCTATTTGATGTGATGCTCCTTCCTCTCTGATTGTTAATCAGCGTCTACAATCTGGAATAAAGCACCTTTCCAGTGGCAGAAACCTCCTGCCCCAGCAGCGCTCCCTGTGTGTGTCACTGCACATGGGGGGGAGTGCTGGGAGCCAGCGTGACACAAACACTGCACCCAGCAGTGCTCCAGCATCCCCACAGCATCACCTGAGCCCCTGCCCTGCTGAGCCCCGGCAGCGCTGGTGTAACCAGTACAGGGCAAGAGCAGAGCAGCGGGACCCGGGCAAGCGAGAGGCTGCGGGGCTTTGTGGTGGGTCTCGTACGTGTGCGCTGGAGCCTGCATCGCCCGAGCAGTCAGATGAAAGCTTGCACTCGTTCGACTACCCGTGCCGCAATAACGCTCCCATTCGCACTCACCTCAGAAGGCTGGAGCACCCAATTACTTCAGAGGCTGCTGGTTTAAGTGCTCTTGGCTTTGATTAAAACTTTTCATCTCTCAGGCAGACATCAAAGCGAAACCTGGACTTTTCCAGAGCTGCAGCGTGGGCTCGAGGTGTTCTTGCTGCTTCCTTGTGATTATTAGCTGAGGAGCTGCCTGCGCGGCAGAGCAGTGGGGAGAGGAGCAGCAACGAGGACATTGCACCAGCATCCTCCTGCCCTGCTCTTTTCTGTCCTTCCCACCTCCTTCCTTTCCTTCCTACCCTGCTCTGAGAGGTTGTTCAGGTTCCCAAGCCCGTCCACTAAACTTGGTATCATTGAGGAAGAGGGGGCACATTTAGTGAGCTCAGGAAAAAGGCACCAAAGGGTGCTTTGGCTTTCTGATCTCAGGCTCTGGCGTGGCTTTCAGCCACTTGGTGCAGCCTTATACCAAAATCAGTAAAGTGATGGAGGTCTTGGCAAGCAAAGGTCTGTCCTGATGGGTTTTCCCCATCCAGAAAGGCATGGTCCAGTGCTCCTCTTTCCTCTCTCTGCTCATTAGAGCAGCAGTCACAACAGCACTCACCCAAACATATCCCCCTCCTACCTCCATACCTATTCCCCAGCAGAGATGCACTCGTCTGGGGGAGCAGGTAAGATGCGTTTCCAGGCCTGTTTTCCACCGTGTCCCCTCATAAATCCCTCTGCAGGACAAATCAACTGTGCCACTGCTGGGAAACTCATTTAAATACATTAAGAGAAAAAATGGGGGTGTGTGTCTCAAGGAGGCTCTGACACATGGCATCTGCCTGATGAGAGCGGCTGTCAGGAGCAGGCTGCGAGGTGGATGCTCCCCGCGATGATAACTGCGCAGAGTGGATGAGCTTTCTGTCAACAACTTAATAATCCGCGTCTGCCACGATCCCGTGTCAGCCAACACTCCTGCAACAAATGGCTGATAAGGAGGAGGTTAGGCTGGGGAAAACGGGCTGTTTTGTCAGCACAACGCTCCTGTCAACAGAAAGCCTCCGGAAAAGCTGGCTGGCTCCTTTGGAGCTCTCCAGGAGGATCCACCGGCGCCACAGCCCTATCCCCACCAACAGTGGCTGCAGCAGAAGCAGCAGCAGACCCCTGCAGTAAGGAGGTTGAGCCTCCTCCATCCTGAGTTTGTCCCAGTGCCTCCACGGCTGGACCATGATGGTCCCATCACCCCGCTCACGCTGCAGAGCTGGATGCACTGTGGGGACCAAGGCCAGAGCCCGGACCTGGAGGCTGGCAGGAGACCAACCCGTCCTCATTGCACAACAGGATCCATCCCATGGGCTTCCTCTGGGGAGCAAGAAGGAGTTAGTGCTTTGGGAGCAAATTCCTCCGGCTGCTTGAGGCCAGGGCTCAGAGCTCTGGAATGCTGGAGTGATAACACGGCAAGAGAGAGGACGGTTAAAGGGGCTGCGGATGCAAACAGCAACCCCATGACCTGCCCCGGGCTGCAGCCCAGCACTCGCAGCTCTAAGCTGCTGCTG